>NC_140490.1:45167639-45767639 GCF_964271855.1 Acomys minous
GACCCTATAGATTTATTTAAGGTCAGCCCAACAGCTCTGGTGGGCCTCGTGGGGCGCTGTGGAAGTGCCTCTCTGCCCTCAGCTGTGCACCCCGCAGCATCACAGCCCCCCTTTTTCTCCAGGCACCTGTGCTCAGCTCCATCCACCCCCTCGGGGTACCTTGCAAGTTGTCCGTGGAGATGGCACCTCCTTGGGGACTGTGCTCATGTTCCACTGCCCCTCCGGCCACCAGATGGTGGGGTCTGGTCTCCTCACGTGCGCCTGGAACGGGAGCATCGCCAACTGGTCTTCAGGAAGCCCTATGTGCAAAGGTAAGCCTCCCTGCTTCCTGAGCTGCTACACCAGCTCAGCTGCTTGGTGGGGTGGGGGAGATGGGGGCCCCCAAATCCTGTCACAGCGAAGGTAGTTGGTCCAGTCATAGGCTAGCCCACATTGAGGGTTGTCTTCCCACTGTTGCCTGCTATATCACATCTGAGTACAGACACGGTGCTGGTTCCAACCCCTGCCGCTGCCCTGGCCTCTGACTGGTCACTAGTACCATCTGAGCGGCCACTCTATCATCTGTGAAGAGGGGAGAACAAACCTACCCACCTCCTTACCTACTCTCCCTTCCTTCATGAATGCCTCAGGCAAACCCCGAAGGGTGTTCTAGGTGCTGAGAATTCTAGAAATTGGCAATGCAGAGGGCCGGGACTGTGCCAGCCCTGCATCCCCTGTCTCAGGGAAGGAAGACTCGTGTTCTAGTTGTCTGGTTGTGTGTGTGGAGAGCCTGTCTTGACTGTCCAGGCCTCATGAGTGAAGGATGGTATGTTATGTTAATGCACAAAATCAAAATAGTTTGGTGCTTATATATGCTGCAGGACTTCTCAGGGCCTTTATCATCCTTGTGTTGGCTCAGTCTCTTGAGGTGAGGGTTTTCTGTAAGGACTAGGTTCTGAGAGGCTGAGAACCCAAAATGGTAGGGCTAACCTGTCAGTGTCCTAACTCAGGTCGTGGCCAGGTGTCCCAGGAATGAGCTCTATGTGGTTAGGAGGCCCCTGGGGACAAAGGGCACACACTTGCTTCTTGTGGATGATTGTTACCTGCTGTCCTGTTTCAACAGCATTATCCACCATTGGCCAGAGCATGTCCGGTCTGAGAGTTTAAACTGTAGAGGGTTAGTATGCGGTCAAGAGGCTGAGGATGGGCTGGGGTCCTGAGGTTTAGCTGCCATAGGTATGTTGTGTGTATATGTGTTTGCTCAAATTACAATCTCAGGGTCTTTTTCGAAGAATATTGCTGAGAATCTAATGGAATGTGTTCTCAGTGACCATTAGTTTTGCCCCTTTCAGGGAGATGAGCTGAGAAAGGCCCCTGATAAGTTTTGCTTGCTTGGGCATTATGAAACATGACGCTGCCTTTGCTGGTGTCTTGTGCAGCCCAGGCTGCAGAGGGTGTGGGCCTCCGTCTTGCATTCCTCATTAGAACTTGCCCAGTTTACTATTCTGTGAACTCCTGTGCACCCTGCCAAACCCCGCTGAAATGCCCCTCCCTTTTGAAAATGTCTTCCCTGATAAATCCCTTTAAATATGTTTTCCCCCCAAATCTTTGCCTTAACCACTGGAGCCTGAATGCCTTCCCCTGAAAGCAAAGCCTTCTGAGGGCCCCGCCCTAACGACCCTGGACCTAGCAGGTCCGGGTCAGCTGTGCCAGGAGCTGGTGGTTTTCTTCTAGCTGTACCCCCACATGAGACCTTCGGCTTCAAGGTGGCAGTAATCGCCTCCATCGTGAGCTGCGCCATCATCCTGCTCATGTCTATGGCCTTCCTCACCTGCTGCCTCCTCAAGTGTGTGAAGAAGAGTGAGCAGCGGCGTGCTGACAGGTACAGTGGCCTGGTGTCCTTCTACAAGATGGGCCTAGCTGTGCGTTTGCTTACCACACCTGCCAGGCACCCTGGGGCAATGTCTTGAGGGTCCCACTGATCCATGTATCCTCATGGGTGTAGCCACAGTATGTGGATTTTGGGATCCTGGGGCTGGGCTATGAAGACATAGGATGTACGTGTGTGTGTGTGTGTGTGTGTGTGTGTGTGTGTGTGTGTGAGAGAGAGAGAGAGAGAGAGAGAGAGAGAGAGAGAGAGAGAGAGAGAGAGAGAGAGAGACATATCTTTCTGTCTCTGCGAGTGCAGTTGGTCGTGTATGAATGTGGGTACATGCACATGGAAGTCACAGGAAAATTTGGGTGTTTGTCAGGAATTCTCCTGTCTCCACCTCTGGTCTCCGTGCTGGGATTATAGACACATTATGTGTCCAGCTTTTTACATGGATTTTAGAAATTTGAACTCATGTCTGCATGTTGCACAACAGCTGTTTTTCCCCCACTGAGCCATCTCCCTGTCCCACATACAGGGGACACTTAGTGAACCTGCACACACATAGGACAGTCTATTATCAGGTTAGTGGCTTTTGGGACAGCCACAAATGGATGCTCCACACATCAGGTGGCCATCACTGTCCTCACAGACTGTGGGTCTAGGATTATGGCGTACCTGCCACACCTGGCAATAATTGACTCCTTGTTCACATTGTTTCATTGTGTTAAAGCATCCACATGAACTCACCATGTTACTCACTATTAAGGGTGCTACTGGACCCAGTGAGACAGCTCAGTGGGTCAAAGGTCTCCTGTCTAGTCTGATGACCTGAGTTCTAGTCTTGGAACCCACACGATGGAAGGAGTAACTGATCCCCACAAGCTGTCCTCAGACCTCCACATGTGCTCTGTAGTGCATATGCCTCCCACCACAAAAATGAAAGTATAATTTTTAAAATAAAATCAAAGTTCTATCAGCCAGGAGTAGTGGCACATGCCTATAATCCCAGAGGGAGGCAGAGGCAAGCGGATCTCTGAGGATTTGAGGCCAGCCTCGTTTAAAAAGCAAGTCTACAACAGCAAGGCTGCACAGAGAAACCCTGCCTGGAAAAACAAAAACAATAATTAAAGCTCTGTATTTGCTGTTCAGCACTACAAAAATAAATGAATGAATAAAACTATGTTTTTTAAAAGAGTGCCATTTGTTCTGTGGCACTAACAGCACACCATGTTCAGCAGCCTACTGACTCATGCTAGAACTTTCCACATCTTTTTATTTTTTTATTATTTTATTTTATTTTGTTTTGTTTTTGAGACAAAGTTTCTCTGTGTAACAGCCCTGTCTGTCCTGGGACTGTCTTTGTAGATTAGGCTGCCCTTGAACTCACAGCAGTCCACCTGCCTCTGCTTCCCAAGTGCTGGGATTAAAGGTATGCACCACACGCCAGACTTTATATATCTTATTTGCTAAGTTGCTTTTCACTGGATTCCACACACTTTCTCCTAACCCTGTCCTTGTCCCTGTTCCTGTCCCTTTTCCCTGTCCTGTTAACATCTGAACAGCACAGGTGTCCCACTCTCACTGGGCCACTGCCACCCAGGGCACTGTGGAGGTGTTTCTGCCTGTGCACAGCTGTTGGGAAATGAACAACCCAGCAAGGCCCTGTATCCTAAACTCTCTCCTCTAGGGCGGCACAGCTGTGGTACCAGCTGAGAGGCGAGGACCTGGAGACGGTGCAAGCTGCCTACCTGGGCCTCAAGGGACACAACCACAATAACAGCAGCAGTGTTGGTGGTGGCGCCAGTGGTGGTGGTGGTGGTGGCGGCGGCGGTGGCAAGCCAGGGATTCAGCACAGCCAGGCCCATGACAACCACAGCTTCACCACGTGAGTTACCTAGGTCACAGGCTTGGGGTGCGCTAGGGGTACAGAGGCCCAGGGACCCTTTCTCCAAACTAAGCTCTGCCAGGTCCTGGGACAGTGGCCACCCCACATTCTGGGGACCCTGGTACACTTACTTCTCTGGTGCCTCAACTCCCAACCCCAAAACTGTTCTAGTGCCCTGCCCTGACTGACTTCAAGGCCTCCCAATTGCCTTATCTAGTGTGGGCATCTTGAGTTTACCCTGTGCCCTCCTACTGTGCTGTCTGCTGTGCTCTCCCCTCTCTGCATTCCACATCCCCTCACTTTCTCTTTTTCCCAGTGTCAGGTAGGCTGCAGCTATGGCTCATTCTCCCTTCATGCACTTTATCTTTTTACTGAACTAGTAAAAGCATGCCCTTCTTTGTCTGTCTGCTTGTCTCTCTCTGTGTGTGTGTGTGTGTGTGTGTGTGTGTGTGTGTGTGTGTCTGTCTGTCTGTCTGTCTGTGACTCTAATAGGATCTCATATAGCCCAGGCTGACCTCGGGCTTGCTATGTAGCCAAGGATGACCTTGAACTCCTGGTTGCCCACCTCCACTTTCCAAGTGGGCAGACTTAGTCTGTGCGGTGCTAGGGATTCTATCCAGGGCTTTGTGTATTCAGGGTAAGCACTCTTGTCAACTGAGCCATATCCTCAGGCCCAGGTCGTAACCTTTTCTGACTAGAATCCGGCTACCTTGATGGTAGGTAGAGTAGAGAACACCCCAGGGTTGCTGCTGGCACTGGTGTGCCTGGCTTTGTGCTCAGCATCAGGTCACTGGGCTCTTGAAATGGATTCAGGCTTCTGTCTTTCATGCTATGGACTCCTGAGGGGCAGGCTGGAGGTCTCACAGACACGCTGTCCTGATCAGGGTTCCTACTGCAGCGGTGAGACACAAGCATGTTGTTGGGAAAAGGATTTATTTGGCTTTCACTTTCACATCATAGTCCATCACTGGAGAAAGTCGGGACAGGAACTCAAACCAGACAGGGACCTGGAGGCAGGAAGTGATGCAGAGGCCATGGTCCTACTTACTGGTTTGCTTCCCATGGCTTGCTCAGCCTGTTTTCTTATAGAACCCAGGACCACCAGCCCAGGGGTGGCCCCACCCACAGTAGGCTGGGTTCTACCACATTAAGTACTAACTAAGAAAATACATTCAGAAATTTAGATGCACCAAGATAGGAAGGATGTCTTTTTCAAGGCTGTCAAATACAAATAGCCAAAACACTAAGAATGTAACATTTATATAATTCCTGGTTGTGTCATGGTTCTTCTTGCTATAGGTAATCTATTGTATATATGTGTAATAATATAAATGTATATGTAAAAAAAAATAAAATGCCCTACAGCTAGATCTTATGGAGGAATTTCCTGAATTGAAGTTCCTTCCTTTCAGATAACTCTAGGTTATGTCAAGTTGACATAAAACTAGCCAGAGCAAGTCCAGTATAGGGTTGCACACCTTTATTCCCAACACTTGGGAGGTTGAGGCAGGTAGATCTCTTGAGTTTGGGGCCAGCCTGGTCTATAAGGTACAAAGTGAGTTTTAGGATAGCCAGGGCTACACAGAGAAGCCCTGTCTCAAAAAAACAGAATAAAACAAAATAAACTAACCAGTCCAAACCCATTGTCTCTCTGAGGTTGGCACACTTCCACACTGAGCTGTGAATTCTTGTCATGGGTCTTCTGTGCAGACCTGTAGCAGTTAACTTTTCCCTTGCTGTGATAAGAACAACACGATCAAAAATAGCTTCCAGAAGACAGTTTATTTTGAAGCCAGCAGAAGACAAAACTGAGGATCATTTCTCAACTGCACATGGCAAGCGGAGAGCAAACTGGGAGCCAAGAGAGGCTGTAAACTGTCAAAGCCCACCCCCCAGTCATGTACTTCCTCCAGCAAGGCTGCACCTCCTAAGGCCACCCCCCCAAACAGTGCCACCAGCTGGACAAAGTGTTCAAATATACAAGACTATTTCTCTTTCTCAATCTGCAAGTCCTGATACCTTTGGGGGTCAAGCGACCCTTTCACAGGGCTCACCTAACACCATCAGAAAACACAGATGCTTATATTATGACTCATAACAGTAGCGAAATTACAGTTAAAAAGTCACAACAAAAATAATTTTATGGTTGGGGGGTGGTCACCACAACACAAGGAAGTGTATGAAAGGGTTGCAGCATTAGGAATGCTGAGAACCACTTCACCAGAGTCCTAGGTTGCCAGAGACAAGCCTGTGGTCTCTTGGCTGAGGTTGAGCCCCTCTACTATCAGGACATGAGGGCCTTTTGACCTGTGGGCTCAGGGTCCAAAGTGATCGTCCTGGATCCGCAGTGATTTGGGGGTTACACGAAGGGTGACTTTGTTTATTGACTTAAGATTCTGGTGTCTTACAGAGGCACCACAATGTACACTTTGAGTCTTCTTTCTGTGTTACTTTTGTTCCTGTTGTTTCACAGTGAACTGGTGTTCCCTTTTTTTGCTTGTTGTTGGTTTGGTTTTTTGAGACAGGGTTTCTCTGTGTAGCCTTGGTTGTCTTAGACTCACTTTGTAGACCAGGCTGGCCTTCAACTCACAGCGATCCACCTGCCTCTGCCTCCCGAGTGCTGGGATTAAAGGCGGGCGTCACTAGGCCCGGCTTTGATGTTCTTTTGAGGGGGAAAAAAAAATCAGTTTTTTGAGTCGGGGCCTCATGTAGCCCAAGCTACCCTTAGTCTCACTATGTGGTTGATCATGAACTTGAACTCTGGATTCAGCTGCTTCTACCTCCCAAGTGCAGGGTATTGAAGGCGGTTGGCACCACTCCCAGCAAGAAAGGTTTCACAAATACACAACTGTCCTGGCAGGCTGCCCTCTGCCCCTCCTCACCCCTTCACTTTCTTTGGCTCTGGTGGCTTCTAAGCAGCAGGATCCCTGCATGGCTGCACTCAGCTCTTTCTGATGCCATCCTGGGCCAGCCCGATCTGCTCTTTGCCCCACTAAGCTCACCTAAGGCAGCAGGGCCCCTGCTCAGCCTTTTGGCTCCCCTGTGTGGTCTCTGCTGCTCCACACCTCAGCTGCCTTATTTTTTCTGCAGGAATCAAGATGTACTTGTATCCTCCACTATTTAGATGACCCGAGTCCAGGTCTGTGCCTCTGCCCTGGGCTCATTTGAGAGCTCAGTGGATTATGTCCGTCATTGTTTATTACTGTATCTATCTCTGTATAGGAGAGGAAACTGAGACATGGAGACAGCCACTTGCAGTTCTATGTCATATACGACGTATCAAGTCTGATGTTTTCAAAGGGAGTACCTGTTTTTCTGTGTCATCACATGTTGGAAACTGGCTCTGCCTCCAGGCTTTCCTTCTAATGATGGGTCCTGTTTACTAGGGTGGTCTGAGGGCTTTGAGTCTTATCCTTGATTGACTGCTATGTTTCCCAGGCCTGTTTTTTAATTTCTGGGCTTAACGTATGCTCTTGCCTCAGCCTCTTAAGTAGCTGGAGCTACAGATGTGTGCCTGGCTGTCTTTTTTTTTTTTTTTAATTTTTAAAGATTTATTTTATGTATGTGAGTGCTCTATCTGCATATATGCCTGCAAGCCAGAAGAGGACATCAGATCCCATTATAGATGGTTGTGAGCCACCATGTGGTTGCTGGGAATTGAACTTTGGAAGAGCAGATAATACTCTTAACTGCTGAGCTATCATCTCTCCAGCTCCTTTCTTTCTTAAGTAGCATCTTTGGGCTAATCTTAGGATTGGGTTGTTTAGGTCTGATTGTCCCAGAGTTTTCCGCAAGTTAGTTCAGCCAATTCTTACGAGGAATGTAGCTCTTAGGAACTAATGATTTGTAGTGTGGCTGAGACTGTTTTGGCTAATGCCATTTTCTTTTACATAGTCAGGTCACTTAGGCTTGTTTCCAAACTTTTCTGTCATCCCTCCCCTGGGGCATTTACTCTGTTGCAGTGCTTTGACCAGACCATCCTGTAGGATGGGAGAAGTTAGAAACCATTGCTGGAGGCAACCCGGTACCCAAGATACCTGTAGGTTCACTGGCTGGACTGTGAGGCCCAGACATCCTGGGGGTACTTCTGGGGCCACACATCTACCTCTCCCCACTTTGTGGATACTAGCTGTCAGTCCTTGGAGATTTTACTGTAAATGCTCAACACATAAGGGTCGTCACAGAGCTGTTAGGCAACTGTGTTCACCTTCCTGTTGTGTGACAAAACTTCACCGGGTGACACATGACTGTTCATCACAGATACTGTACAGACACCACCGGAGTCCAGTGTGGTGAGCCAGTGAGTTTTATTGGGGTCATTTACAGGAATATGAGTGAAGGGTCACAGGAGCAGAAAGGACTCAAAGACAGGGTCATCACCAAGGCCCACATGGTGATAGCTCACAAAAGCTGGGAAACTTGGAGCATATTGCAGAGACTGCAGGGGACTTCAGTGGGTTGGAAAGTCCTTTCCAAGTGACACTGTTGGTCTAAACCTCTTGCAGGCAGCTAAACTGGTTTTCTACTGCTTCCAGGCAGCTAGCTGGTCTGGTTTCAGAGTCAGCTTTGCAATGTTTTTCTCAGAGCCTTTCCTTGCAGCTCAGCTTCCTTCTGAGGGAGACTCCAAGCTTCTATTGTTTAGGGGATCTGGTCACTTTCAGGAAGCTCCCTGGTGTTGTTTACCTTCTTGTTTAAGGGACTAACCTGCAGGATGGAATGTCTCAGTCTCAGAGGGAATGGTTACACAGCACTCTTACCTGGGGAGTGGGGCAGCTCTGGGTGACAAGGATGCTCTACCTGGAGTGACCCATCAAAAGATAGAGGATGCTGGCTTGGGGGCCACTCTGAGAGTCCGCTCTAGTCATTATAGCTCTAGAGGGAGGAAGTAGGAAGTGATTCTGAGGCAGCTGAGGCCTTTCTGGGAGCTCTCAGTCTGGTGGTAGGGCCTGAGAAAGGGCTGTCTCAGAGCCAGGAGTGGTGGCGCACACCTTTAATCCCAGCAGAGGCCTAGTCTACAAAGTGAGTCTAGGACAGCCACGGCTACACAGTGAAACCCTGCCCCGCCCTCCAAAAAAAGAGAGGGCTGTCACCAGTCAGGTCTTCCTAACATGGTGGAGGCTTGAAGCCCCTAGCCTTGGGTTCCCAGGAAGAAGGGCGCTCTAGACCTGGGGCCATCTGCCCCTCAGGCAAGGCCCACACTGCCTAAGTGTGCTTTCTGATTTTATGGCATACACTCTAACCAGCCTTGCTGTAGTACTATCCTAAAGTCTTGCAGATGCTTGCTGTCTTCCTAAGGGAAGGTGATGAATTGGTCCCATTCACTGCAAGGTTAAAATGCTTGCGTTAGCTGGGCATCATGGTGCACAACTTTAATCCCAGCACTCTGGAGGCCAGAGGAGCTCTGACTTTGAAGTCATCCTGATCTACGTATCTAGCTCCAGGTCAGCCAGAGCTACACAGAGAGGCTGTGTCTCAAAAGGAAACATCAAAAGAAGAAACTTGGCTGAGAACTGGGAGTATATTATAATAGCTCAATTGGCAGAGGGGCTTGCCTAGCATACACAGAGCCCTGGGTTCAACTCCCACTATAAGCTGGGCTTGATGTCCCCATGTCTGTAATCATTCACCTATTCACAAAACTACTAGGCCATTGCCTTCCCCCCCCCCCCAAAGATTTTATTAATTTATTGTGTATACAGTGTTTGCCTCCATGTATACTTGCATGCCAGAAGAGGGCACCAGATCACATGATAGATCATTGCAAGCCACCATGTGGTTGCTGGGAGTTGAATTCAGGACCTTTGGAAGAGAAGCCAGTGCTCTTCTGAGCCATCTCTCCAGCCCCTAGGCCATTGCTTAATTTCTGATACTGGTAGTTTTCTCGGGAGGGATGAGAGAAAGCAGTGCTCTCTGGGAATGCTTCTGGGAGGTAATGCTGGAAGCAACTGCTCAGGAGAGTCCGCCTGCGGTGCGGGAAGGAGACAGAGATAGCACCTGAGGAAAGGGACACATGTGAGAAGAGGGGTCAGCCAGACAACCTGAAGAAAATAGAAGCCAGTAGTGACAATTTCGGGTTTGGTTTCTTTAAAAAAAAATATATATAAGGCATATTAGAAGAATGTGCTTTCATTGTAATCCCAGGCATGGGCATATGGGGCTGCTTCGGACTGTCCACAGCAGCTGACTATGATTTGCCTCATGCTCTAGCAGAGGCGTGGTTTTGCCAGGTGTAGATAATTTCTGCAACTGTGTGATATGGAAGGATTGTAGACAATATCCCAAGCAGCGGAGCCTGAGGCAAGGCCCGCCTAGATTGCCTTCACCTGGGATAATGTCTGCAGTCCTTCCACAGTGTGATGTTTGGAATTCTGAGAACGGTTTGGGAGGTATATAAATGCTGGAGCCCCGGTAGGCAGGTTGGTGGTTGTTCAGGGAAGTTGGTTGCAGTTTGCTTGCAGTCAGTGGTCAAAGAAGAAACAAAAGGACAGAAATTAGATTCAGGGATTTTCCTAATTCTTCTCTCCCCTTGTGTCCTTGTTTCTCTCCTATCTAGTGTTAGGGGTAAAACTGGGGGGATAAAGGGTGGGAAAAAGAAGAACCCACAAAGTAGCAAAGTCCAGCTACAGAAGAAGCCTCAAGTCTAGGAGCTGGAGATGAGAAGAGGATCGCCAGGTGGGCAGGGCCAGGTTTCCTCAGCCTGGAGAATTTGCCTTGTGTTTGGGGAACGAGGGAGCTGAAAGGGATTGTGGTATAGAAGGTAGTCGACCCAGCTCCAGGCCTCTGATGGGGCAAACCCAGAAGGAGAGGAGATGCCATCTTGTTCCTATCTGGGACATTCCAGAGTCCTGGCCAGGTAGCTGTGCTGCTGTGGGTCTCATGTACTCTGAAACCTCTCCAGAAAGTTCCTTTTCTCTGGAGTTGTCAATGAGAGTGCTAAGAATCCAAGAAGACGAAGTAACCTACTGTGGCAGGGCCTGGGGTAGGACTTAGCAGCAGGAGATGGCCTCTTTGGGCAGTGGTCTAGCCTGAGTCCCATTAAGGCCCCGGGTGACCCCAGAAAAAGCCCATCCCTCTCTAAACATAGCTTCTGCCTCTTCTTCCCACAGAGACGTCAGTGACATCAGAGAGCAGGCTGGCATGACCCGCAGTGTGGACAAAGACCCTTGGACTTTCGGGATAGGAACCGCGAGCTCTGGTGGCTCCCCCAACTCTCCGTGCACCTACGTTAGGGTCCACGCAATGAACTCTGCAGGGGTGGCCCCTGGAATGCCCATGAGGTCCAAAGTGTACCTTCCAGGGTGACCCCACCAGCCAGAGGGTCTGCAACTCAACACTTGTCCAGCTGGAGATGGGCCAGGGCAAGCACCTCCAGCTACAGGGCGCCCTTGGGAGCCTAGCTGACATCAAAGGCTGGGGGCCCCAGCAGGGACTGGTCTGTCATGGAGAAGCCCTCCTCTGGCTGTTACAGGGACCTGCTCATTGAACTGCTACAGGGATGAGGTCCCAAAGAAGCCACACCACAACCAGGGTTCTTTTAAAGAGACTGTGAGACATTTTAAGCAGATGTAGTTTTGCATAATAGAATAGGAAAATATTAATAAATACTTTCAGCAATACAAGTAGTCACCTCATCATCCTCTGGGGCACGGATGTGCTGCCTGGAAGCAGAGACCTTCAGGACTTTATAAAACACGGCAGGGGGGTGGGGGTGGGGGGGTGTGCAGCTCGGTTGGCAGAATTCTTGTCTAGCATCAGAACATGGCTTCGGCGTCCAGCACCACACAAGCCAGGCACAGTAGCTTGCACCTATAATCCCGGGGCTTGGGAGGTGGAAGGTGGAGGATACGAATTTCAGGGTCATCCTCAACCACATAGTAAGTTCAAGGCTAGCCTGAGCTACGTGGGAGAGACACCAAGTAAAATTGTAAATCTCATTTAAGGTAGAGACCACTGTCGCAGTTGCCCATCAGGCAACAGTCATAAAACTGACCGTGTGTTCTCACCCCTGGAGCTTTGGGCTTGCTGCAGACCGTACCGGTGAGCTGCTGGCTACAGGGGACTCATATTGAGCGCTGATTACTCACAGGTCTGGAGTTGTTGCTGGCAGTCAGCAGAGACCTTTTGGAGTCTTGAGTGGGAGTGTCCTCCCTTCCACAGCTCCCCACAGTTTCCTCACCTTATTTCCAAGGTGAGGTGTAGTCTGAACTCCAGGTGGGGCTGTTGCCTTTCAGCCTTCTGCCTTGAAAGTCACTTTGTCCCTTCTTCCACATCCTGCTCACTAGGAAGCTGCATAATCACTGGAGTGGGAAGGCAGAAGAAAGAAGTGCCAGATACGTTTTAAAACCATCACATCTGCTGGGGTTACAGCCATAGTCCTAGCCGCTCAGGTGGTTAAGGCAGAAGGATCACTTACGAGCTGGGAGTTGGAGGCCAGCCTGGACTGCATGGCAAGACCCCATATTTCAAACAGGAGCCTAAAACCCTTCATGGCTCAGTGGTAGAGCCCTTACCTAGCTCCATGTGACTGGGAGTTCAATCTCCAAGTTCAAACCATTGCAGTCACCTGGAAGCCAGCAACTTGTCAAATCAGTTTTATAAAGGCTGGCCCTGCCAGGTGTGGTGGCACATGAGAGGCAGAGGCAGGTGGATGTCGGAGTTTGAGGCCAGTGTGGTCTACATAGTTCCAGGATAGTCAGGACTATGTAGAAAGACCCCATCTCAAACAGGAGCAGGGTGTGGTGGCGCACGCTTTTAATCCCAGTACTCAGGAGGTAGAGGCTGTGGATCACTCTGATTTCGAGGCCAGCCTGGTCTACAAAGTGAGTCTAGGACAGCCAAGGCTACACAGAGAAACCCTGTCTCAAAAAATGAAAAAAAAAGAAACATGAAAAGCTGACTCCAGTAAAGTGGCTCACTCTATAATCCTAGCACTTACCTGAAGGCAGAGGCAGGATTATGGCAAATTCAAGCCTGGCCTGATCTACATAGTAAGATTGTCTCAAATAATATATAAGTGAAAAATTAAAACATACTCCCTAGCCTCAGGCTCACTCTGAAGAGGAAGATTTGTATAGCAAGCTCTATGTGCATGCACACTGTGTATCTGGAGATGCCTTTCTTACTTTAAATTTTGAGTTCACTGTAGCTCAAACTCCCAGTTTTTTGTTTTTGTTTTGAGCCCCATGTTTGTCTTGGCCAGTTAAGAATATACTTGCATTAAGTATACTTGCAGTGCCAGTGAGATATCTCAGTAGATAAAGGTGTCTGCCACTGGGCCTGGTGACTCAAATTCAACTCTCAAGACCCACACAGTGGGAAGAGCAAACCAACTCTGTAGGCTACCTTCTCACCTCAAGACATGCACTGTGGCACATGTACCAGATCTCTGAGTTCGAAGCCAGCCTGGTGTACAGAGTGAGTTCCAGGACAGCCAAGGCTACACAGAAAAAACACTGTCTCAAAAAAAAACTGAAAAAAAATCTATGTATGTACACATGAGTACAAGCACTCCATACAAACCATAAAATGACATTGGAGTCCATGAAACTAAAACTACAGGGGTTCCACCAGGCATGGTGGCACACATCTTTAATCTTAGAGCTCGGGAGGCAGAGGCAGGCAGATCACTGAGTTTGAGACCAGCCTGGTCTACAAAGTGAGTCCAGCATAGTCAAGGCTACACAGAGAAACCCTGTCTCCAGAAAAAAACAAAACAAAAAACAAAAAACTACAGGGGTTATGAGCCACCCAATATGGATCCCCTCAAAGAGTAGTATTAACTCTTTCCTTTTTTTTTTTTTTTTCATGTTTTGAGACACAGTTTCTCTGTGTAGTTCTAGCTGTCCTGGAACTTGCTCTGTAGACCAGGCTGGCCTCAAACTCAAGAGCTCCACCTGCCTTTGCCTCCTGAGTGCTGGGATTAAACACGTGTGTCACCACTGCCTGGCACACAAACATACTTTTAAAAAATTTATATACACTTATAGCCACCCACAATTTGGGATATGGCGTGCCTCTATACACTGGGAAAAGTTGACTGTGTCCTGTGTCTTCCTGGAGGCATAAAGACATGTTGGAGCCATCAGCGAGTCTGAAGAAGTAGATAAGAGGAAACTGGGATGCTACCCTTAGACCCAAAGGCTCCTTGGCTGCTGTTTCTTACATAAACAATGAATTTATACCTGATAGAAGTCACACTGTCTCTCTGATGAATGCACCACCATTATATATTTATTTACTATAAACAATTTTGTTATATTTTATATAAGTATATATTAATTTTAACAGAATTAAAATATTATCTATTTAAAATCCCAGCTAAGAAAGCCACTGGGTGTTTTATGTTCTCAGGATCAAATCTGCGGACACCTTTGCCCTGATGCCTTCATGTCGTGTAGGTTTCCAGGCCAGTGGCATGTAGGCTGGCAGCATCAGAACAGCTCTCTCCCATCTTTGGTTGACTGGAGAGCAGTGTTCTGAGGGTCTTATGGCCTCAGCTCCAGGTCAGGTCAGCTTTGCTCCAGTGGATTTGGACGCTGGTCAGAATCAGCTCAGCTTTTCCCAGAATTTCAGTTCACCAACCAGTGTAGTAACTGGCGTTTGGCTGCTTTGTGGGTTCTTCTTTCTTCCACCCTTCTTCACCCCTTTTCTTCTACCCTTTCAACCCCCGACACTAGATAGAAGAGGAAAAAAAGGATAGAGAGGAAAGGAAAGAGAACCCTGAATAAAGTTGGAGGTCCAAAAGGGGGCGACATTATCATTAGACTACTTCCTGCTGATCTGGGCATCAGGCTCCTTGGGGGAAATTTGATCTTCACTGTCAGGATCTCTAATTTCTTCTTGTTTCTTCTCGGATCACGACTACTTAACAAAATGCCACCAAGAGCAACCAGCAACAACCAACAACTCACCACATCTCTCCGTGCCCTAGCTTTTGTTTTGTTTTGTTTTGTTTTTGAGACAGGGTCTCTCTGTGTAGCCTTGGCTGTCCCAAACTCACTCTATAGACCAGGCTGGCCTCGAACTCACAGTGATTCACCTGCCTCTGCCTCCCAAGTGCTGGGATTAAAGGCGTGCACCACCACGCTCAGCTTTATGTTTTTAAAGAAATCAAAACTCTAAAACTGTCACTACAAACCAGGGTTTAGATGGACAACAAAAGTCTCTGGGTTCCACTACGATCCAGTCCCTGACTCGTGACGGTACTCAACATGGCAGAGGCTGGGCACCCCACAATTTAGTGTATAAATTTTTGTTGTTGTTGTTTTTGTTTTTCAAGACAGGGTTTCTCTGTATAGTCTTGGCTATCCTAGACTCGCTTTGTAGCCCAGGCTGGCTTTGAGCTCATGGCAATCCGCCTGCCTCTGCCTTCCGAGCGGGGGGATTAAAGGCGTGCGCCACCATGCACAGCATTTTTTTTTTAACATTTAGCTATTTTTTTTATGGGTGTGAGTGTTTTGCCTCTGTGTATTTGAGTGCCCACAGAAAGCAGAAGAGGGCACTGGATTAGCCCTGGATTAGAATTTACAGACAGTGTGGATCGTGTGGTTGCCAGGAATAGAACCCAGGTCCTCTCCAAAAGTTAGGAAGTATTTGAACTGCTGAGCTATCCCTCTGGTCCCAGCCTTTTTACTTTTCTGTTGGAGACATTGTTTCACTAAGGTTGGCTAGTCCCTCCCCCCCCCACAAGACAGGGTTTCTCTGTGTAGCCTTGGCTGTCCTGGGCTCACTTTGTAGACCAGGCTGGCCTTGAACTCACAGCAATCCACCTGCCTCTGCCTCCCGAGTGCTAGGATTAAAGGTGTGCACCACCACTACCCAGCTGGTTGGCTAGTCTTATATTCAAATAATTCCTGCCTTAGTACCCCAAATAGCTGTGATGATGGTCCCAAGTTACCAGGGACCCTACAGTTCTGTCTTTAGTTTGTGAGATGGGGGTTTTACTTCCTTGCCCAGGGTAGCCTCCTGTTTGTGTGCTCAAGAGATTGTTCAGGGGCTGGAGAGATGGCTCACAGGTTAAGAGCACTGACTGCTCTTCCAGAGGTCATGAGTTCAATTCCCAGCAACCACATGGTGGCTCACAATCATTTGGAATGAGATCTGGTGCCCTCTTCTGGCATGAAGGTGTATATGCAGGCAGAGCACTGTATATGTAATAATAAATAAATAAATCTTTTTAAGAAAAGAGAGAGACCATTCTGCTTCAGGCTGCAAAGTAGTAGGTAGCACCCTCACTGTGCACCAAAACAGCCCAGTTCCTACACCCCACCCCCTTTTTGCGACTGTATTTCCTGGAGCCCAGGTAGCCCTGAATTGAAAATGACCCTGAGCCCCTCCTGTTCTTCCTGTCTCTACCTTCCAAGTGCTATACTGTCAGGCACATGCTATCACAACCAGTTTATGTACTGCTAGAGCTCAAAACCAGGCTGTCTCTAGCAGACACTAAAATGAGCCACATCCTCAACTATTTGCTTCCCTTTTAAGCCTGAAAACTAGTGCACCATTTGGATGAGCCACATTCTGCTGCGTCTTTCATCCGCTGGCCAACCTGTGAACGGACTCAGCTTCTCTGTCACCGCATGCGATGCTGCTATGCACATGGATGTGGCCATCTTTCTTTGAGATTTGGCTTTCCATTCTTTTGTTGATAAACTAGAGCAGATCACCCTAAGACCACTGGAACCCCAAGACCGTGTCTCTCACACTTTGAGCTCCAAACTGCCTGGCCCGCGCACCCTCACGTGATCTTCCAGTGACTTCCTGACATCGCTCCTATTGCTGGTCCCCTGACGCCACTCCGGCTACACTGGCTGTCCCACAAATACAGAAAGGCCACTCTTGGATCCTGAATGCACGATAGAAAGAACACTTCCCCTGTTAGCCGGTTGCACCCTCACTTCAGCCAGCTCTGGGCTCTGATGTAGGCAGTTGGTGAGCACTTCTGAGTCCGCACAAGGTCGTGGTGTTGGTCCTCAGCACCATATGTGCAGGCACACCCAAGCTAAGAAGCATCTGTCTCCACTGGCTTATGGGTATATAAACTCATGATATGACCACTCTGTGATATAGTTAAAGGGAAGAAGGGTTTGACTGTAGGCATTAGATGATGCTAGAGACATCAGGAAGAGTCCAGGGCAGAGAGAGAAAGAAGTAGGCTGAACATGGCCAGCAGAACCCATGGCCTGGGCCATCTGTGCGACAAGGGAGAATGAAAACAGCAGGGGAGAGAGAATAGAGAAAACATAGCAGAGAAGCAGGAGTGGGGGGGGGGGAGGGAGGGATGGGAGGGAGGGGGGAGAGAACTCACATAGTGAGAAACAGCAGAGTTATAAGGAGGATGAGTACCTGCAGGGAGGGAGCCTGTGAGCTGGAGGGTGGGTAGGGTAGGGCAGGGCATGAGAAGGGCTAGGATGCTAGCTAGCATGGATTTTGAAATATGTAAAAGGTACTTGTGATACTGGGGGAGCCTGGAGGCCGCCATCTCATAGGCTGATTGGTCCCTTCTGCCAGAGGTAAAGGAAATGACTCCTTTGGTAGATGGGAACCAGCTTCACGGGGACTCCACCAAAAATCCTCCTATAGTCCAGGTGGAGCTCACTGGACTGACTGGCTTTTGGAGTTTGGGAATTCGCGTTTCCTTTGGACCTAACATTCCAGCCTTTTGTTAATGAAAAGGAGGAATGTAATCAATCTCTTCTGTAACTATTTCTCAGCTGAAATTAGGATGTCATTGTTAGGGCCCAGGAAGGCTGGAAAGACAGTCAAATGCCAGAGGGAAGGGCATTCAGGCAATGGTAGGGGGCATCTGTCAGAAGCATCTGGTTGGCCCACCCACCCTGAAGAGACAGGGAGCAATCTCATTGGCTAGACTGGTTTACATAGGCTTTCAGCAAGTCCATGGATAGTCAGTTCACACTTGGGAGCTGGCACGGGAACCAGTTTCACAAATCCCACCAGGAATCCTCCTATAGCACAGGCTGAGCTCACTGAACCACCTGTGGGAGTTTGGGGAATTGGAGTTTCAGGCTGTTGTGGAGTAGCTTTCAGGCCACAGCTGATTCTTGGATGGTGTCTGTCACCTGAGTGGAAATCAGCCATGTTAGACATACACTAGGGACTGAAGGTAAAGTTAAGGAGGTTAGGGGGAAATCTTTATCTTGGGTGTACACTGTGGTCCCAGTAGTTGCGGGTATGGACCAGGGGAAGGAAAGAGTCCATGCTCAGGGACAGGCAGCAGATGGGGCTGTTAACGGCCAGGAGTACTTCTCTGGACACATTTTGACCAGTGACAGGAGGATCCACAGTTACGACTCCCTGAAGCTTACATGTATTTTTAAATATATATTAAATTACATGTACATTAATAATATATATAAAATTTACATGACAGAGGTTTTCAGCACCATGGGAAGCACTTTTCAATCTATACTTAGAAAACAACCAAAGGAAATTTGACCCTGTGGTTAAGACTAGATTAATATCTTATCAGAACTACACTGACTAACACATTAATCTCTGAACTTTTGAAGTCTTTTTGTTTTGTTTTTTTGTTTTTTTCGAGACAGGGTTTCTCTGTGTTAGCCTTGACTGTCCTGGACTTTAATCCCAAGTGCTGGGATTAAAGGCGTGTGCCACAAGTAGTAAACATCGAACCCCTACTCTGATCTAGCCAATGGACAGGACATTCTCGACAGTTATGTGGAGAGCGGCGACTAACGCTGACATGAACTCTGGTGCCCCATATTTGACCACCTTCCCTTGGTGGGGAGGCTTAGTGGCACTCAAAGAAAGAATGAGCAGGCTACCAAGATGAGACTTGATAGCCTATGACCATATAGTGGGGGAGGAGGTCCTCCTCAGTCATAGACTTAGGGGAGGGGAATAAGGTGAAAGTGGGATGGAGGGAGGAACAGGAGGATACAAGTGATAGGATAACAATTGAGTTGTACCCTGAATAAAAAAAAAAAAAAAAAAAGGCATGTGCCACCACATCCGGTTTTATTACAAGTTTTTAAGATAACCTTTTGATACAGATTTTTTTTTAAATCCACACACAATCAATGTACAAATCCTGACATAAAAAGAATTTACATAATAGTCTTTCAACTCTTGAGATAAAGTTTATATTTCAGCAAAGTTTAAGAGCTATAAGAGAGAGAAGTATTTAGAGAGTTAGACAAAACCAAGAAAAGGAGTGTGAGAGAAGCAACTGTAATCCCTACTGGGAACAGCTTACATTTTAGCTGTTTAAGTACATACTGTCTTTCCCTGGGTTGCTTTGTTTTGGTCTCCTCCCTGTCACAAAGTAAGGTGGCCCACCTGACCTAGGATAGAGATTTTGGAGGAAAACTTTTAAAGAAGTATGCTAGGCCTGGAGGGAGAGGGCCATAACTCAACTCTAGAACCGTCATTTGATAGAGCCGAACAACACAAAACAAAAGTTTAATGTTACCTATACCCCAAAGACAACTGAATCTATCAATCAGAGAGTGAGATGAGTAAGCAGAGCAAAGATTTAGAGATAAGAGATTTTTGAGAGAGCAGAGAAACTGTCGGAATAAGAAACTTTGGGGGGCTGGAGAAATGGCTCAGAGGTTAAGAGCACTGACTGCCCTTCCAAAGGTCCTGAGTTCAATTCCCAGCAACCACATGGTGGCTCACAGCCATCTATAATGTGATCTGATGCCCTCTTCTGGGGGGCACACATGTGTGCAGATCTCTGTATGCATAATAAATAAATAAATCTTTAAAAAAGATTGGGGTCATCTATTTGTGTGTAAGTTGTTGAAATCTGTGCGAATTTGGAAATCTTGTGTGCCATTTTAGGCCAAGCCGTCTGCAGCAGGGCAGACGGGTTTAGTGGAATCTCTGAGGCCCAATAGGAAAAGAGATTAGAGAAGGCAGCTGAGGAGCACTCAGAGCGGGAAGGGCCCATGGTTAGAGAGTGGAGCAAGCAGAAAGAAGACATCCTTTAGAAGAGGGTGAAGAGGAGCTGGGTGAGCAAAACGGGATTTTCTTAGAAACTGCCAGAAGATGGAACAATGGCATGGAGACCTTTTATATTTATTATAAGCTCATGACACTATAGCTGGGCATAGTCTCAGCTATTTTAATCCAATTATACTGGCCTGGTCTACATCTCACCACACCCTATAGCCCATCACCTGTCCATCTTAGTCTCTAGGCCTGGCTCCTGGTACTTCCTCCGTGTCCTATTGGCGACTGATGTGCCTAAGATTCCTTCCCAGAGTCCCTGTCTCTGCCAGAAGTCCTGCCTCCCTCTCTTGCCTCAGCTATTGACTGTTCATCTCCTTATTTAGCCAATCAGAAGGTGATGCAGAATGATGTTTACAGAACACTCAGACCGGAGATACTTAATAATGCCAAAATCCATCCAAAATCCTCAACTCTCTGGGTACAGAAACCAACAGTTGAATAATACAAGAGCAATCTTTACACAGTGCACAAATACATCACTCCAACAGGAGTGATCCTAACGTCTTAGAGACCCCCGGAGGGCACAACAGAAGCCGCCCGGCAGACCTGCTGGATTGAAACAACAGGCTCCAGAGAGCCAAGGAGAGGGACAGAGACAAAGCAGGCAGCTCCCAGAGGGAGGTAAAGAGAAACAAGTGGTTAGCCAAGGTTGGAGATGGTTAAGTACCAGGAGGGAGCTGAGGCGGGGGGTGGGGGTGGGGAGCGCGCAGTTATACAGAGAATAAGTAGAATAAGTAGCTGTGGGGTGGGAACCTGTGAGCCCAAGGGAGTTGAGTACGGTGAGGGATGAGAAAGGCTAGGATGCTAGCATGGAGTCTGAACTGTGTAAAAGGTACCTGTGGTACTGAGGGAGCCCGGAGGCCAGCATGAGCTTTGATATGCTAATAGGCACCACATACAGTTGTGGCCAGCCTCATCTACTTTGTGGGGTCTTCTTTTTTCTACCCTACTCCACCATTTTTCTTTCTTTCTTTCTTTCTTTTCTTTCTTTCTTTCTTTCTTTCTTTCGACACGGTTTCTCTGTGTAGTCCCAGCTGTAACCAGGCTGGCCTCAAACTCACAGAGATCCACCTGCCTCAGCCTCCCGACTGCTGGGATTAAAGGAGGCACCAGGGTTCTCCACCCCTTTTCTTTCACCCTTCCAACCCCCCAACACTAGATAAAACAGAAAAAGGGGGTAAAGAGGAAAGGGATCCCTGAGTACAGTCAGGAGTTGGAAATGGGGGGCATGTTATCATTAGACGACTTCCTGCTGTTTAGGGGCATCAGGTCTTTGGGGCAAGTTTGATCTTCGCCATCAAGATATCTAATTTCTTCCTGTTGTTGTTTCTTTGTTGCATACAACTAATTAATAAACCACACCCACAGCAACCAGCAACCAGTCAACAAGCCACCACCAACTCACCCCACCTCTTGGGGCCCCAGCATTTATAATGCCCTCTAAAAAGTCCCCAGAATTCCAAACGTTTCACAACTGCAGAAACTATCAGCAGCTGGCAAAATCATGTCCCTGGCACAGCATGAGGCAATTCATAGTCAGGTGCTGTGAGGCAGCCCCATATCCCCAAACCTGGGATTAAAACCAAAATATATTCTTTTTTTTCTTAAAGATTTATTTATTATGTACACAGTGCTCTGCCTGCATGTACATCTGCAAGTCACAAGAGGGCATCAGATCACATTATAGATGGTTGTGAGCCACCATGTGGTTGCTGGGAATTGAACGCAGGACCTTTGGAAGGGCAGTCAGTGCTCTTAACCTCTGAGCCATCTCTCCAGCCCCATATATTCTTATATGTGCTTTTTAAAGAAGCCAAATTTCCAAAATTCTCACTATATATAGCCTATGTCTCTTCTATCAGAGATATGGGAAATGACTCCTTTTAGTAGATGGGAACCAGTTTCTCAAGTTCCTGACAAATACTGGCTTTCATTTAACCGCCAAAAATCCTTCTATAGTCCAGGTTGAACTCACTGGTGTTGGTGTAATGCTATTATGCACTGTGTAATGTAGGCTTTGACATTTTCCCAACCTACTTTATTTGGGGTTCTTTAATGTTTATACCTCCCTTCCAACCCATCTACCCTAGATAGGAGAGAAAAGAGGTTAATGGTAACAGGAGAAGTAGACCTTTTCGGACTCAGTTCCAGCGATTCTCCTGGCGTAGTTGGCAGGATTTCAGCAGCCCAGCAATTCAACCAAAGTTGCTGCTGGAACTTGGAGCAGCAGCCAGAGCCTGGGGCCCTGAAGCCTTCTCTAGAACAGTTCTGTCTAGGAGTGTCTCGAAGTGGAGTGATGAACAGCCAAACAACACACCAAGACCCAAAAAGCCCCACCTCCTGTTTTGGAGATATATATATATATATATATCCTCTCAAGAGTCTGTACTAAGATGTGTTTCAGCTGGTAAAAACCAAGGCCCTGAACGAGGTGGGTCATCTTCTAGTGGATAAACATCACCTGCTCTCGCACAAGTCTGTTCCCCATCTCACACTTGGGATCAAACCTAAAACATGCTTATATCCACTACAGTGTAAAGATCATCCCTGTAAAGCCGGGCGGTGGTGGCGCACACCTTTAATCCCAGCACTTGGGAGGCAGAGGCAGGTGGATTGCTGTGAGTTCGAGGCCAGCCTGGTCTACAAAATGAGTCCAGGACAATCAAGGCTACACAGAGAAACCCTGTCTCGAAAAACCAAAACAGAAAAAGAAAGAAAGAAAGATCATCCTTGTATTACTCAGGTACTGGTTTCTATGCCCCATATCTGGTTGCAATGTGGACATGGCATTGTAATGCTTAGTCTAAGAATCTCCTGTCTCAAGTTTGTGTAAACATGGCTCTCCATTTATTCTCTGATTTGTCAATAAAGCTGATCAGCCAACACCTGAGCTGAAGAGAGAATAGGGCTGGACTTCTGTTTCTAGCAAGGGGTAGGGTAAAGGGGATTTGGCCACAAGGAGAGGTCTAGGAGGGAGGATGAGAAAACAGCTGGAACAGAGAAAGCCATAAAATGCAAATATCTGGGGGATTTGGGCTGGGAGGTAGCTAGGGTAGCTCAGAGGATTAATGCAGACCAACATTGCTCAGTTATTGTGCATAGAAACTTGTTGAATAAAACTAAAGACTCTGTCTCGTTTATTTGGGGGCTAGCTAGGTTAGAGATAAACACCAACTTTAAATTTCATACTTTACACTGGGATCCCTTTTGGAGTTTGGGGAATTGGGGTTCCCTTTGTACCTAACAGTGTGGGTCAGGAGTTCAGGCTGTGCTGAGCACTTCTGGCTCAAGGCTTCATAATGCCATAGTCAAATGTCAGCTGGCTAGGCAGTGTCACCTGATGGGATAGCTGGTGTGCATGTCTGCATAGCTGGGGTGCAGTCTGGATAGCTGGTGTGCATGCCTGGATAGCTGGTGTGCATGTCTGGATAGCTGGTGTGCACGTCTGCATAGCTGGTGTGCATGTCTGGATAGCTGGTGTGCATGTCTGCATGGGTGGTGTGCATGTCTGGATAGCTGGTGTGCATGTCTGGATAGCTGGGGTGCATGTCTGGATAGTTGGTGTGCATGTCTGCATAGCTGGGGTGCATGCCTGGATAGCTGGTGTGCACGTCTGCATAGCTGGTGTGCATGCCTGGATAGCTGGTGTGCATGTCTGCATGGGTGGTGTGCATGTCTGGATAGCTGGTGTGCATGTCTGGATAGCTGGGGTGCACGTCTGCATAGCTGGTGTGCATGTCTGCATAGCTGGTGTGCATGTCTGCATAGCTGGTGTGCATGTCTGGATAGTTGGTGTGCATGTCTGGATAGCTGGTGTGCATGCCTGCATAGCTGGTGTGCATGCCTGCATAGCTGGTGTGCATGTCTGCATAGCTGGGGTGCATGTCTGGATAGCTGGTGTGCATGTCTGCATAGCTGGGGTGCATGTCTGGATAGCTGGTGTGCACGTCTGCATAGCTGGTGTGCATGTCTGGATAGTTGGTGTGCATGTCTGCATAGCTGGGGTGCATGTCTGGATAGCTGGGGTGCATGTCTGGATAGCTGGTGTGCATGTCTGGATAGCTGGTGTGCACGTCTGCATAGCTGGTGTGCATGTCTGGATAGTTGGTGTGCATGTCTGCATAGCTGGGGTGCATGCCTGGATAGCTGGTGTGCATGTCTGGATAACTGGGGTGCATGTCTGCATGGGTGGTGTGCATGTCTGCATAGCTGGTGTGCATGTCTACATAGCTGGTGTGCATGTCTGGGTAGTTGGTGTGCATGTTTGCATAGCTGGTGTACATGCCTAGATAGCTTAGTTTACATGTCTGGAGCACGGTGCCAGCATCTCCTGAACACATGGCAAAGGTCTTCCTGGTAGGAGGCTCAGTGGCAGACACAGTGAGAGGCAGCAAGCTTTCCTTCACTACAAAGCTCTTCCTCAGAACCCACTAATCCCCTAATCCACTAACTCACAGATGGATGGAGCCATTTGAGAGGGCAGAGCCTTAAGCACCTCCTGGCAGTCCAACCTGGTCACACCTCTCTGTATGGATTAAACTGAGTGAGTTTGAGCTGTGGGTTAGCCAGAGACTCCCTTGCACTGTGTGTGTGTGTGTGTGTGTGTGAGCTGCATATGATGACCACTGTGTGTGTGTGTGTGTGTGTGTGTGTGTGTGTGTGTGCTGCATATGATGACCAGAATTTGCATCACAGATGTATCTGGGCGCTGTGGATCTGAACTCAGGCCTTCATCCTAATCCCCTTTCCTCGGTCCCATTACTCCAGATGTTGCCTTCCTTTTTATTTTTTGTGTCTCCTCTATGCCAGGCTCTCCTTAAACAACATCGAGAAGGACGACTTTGAATTTCTGGTCTACCTGCCTCTGCCTCCTGAGTACTGGAGTGCACACTGCCATGCCCAGTTGATGTGGGGCTTGAGCTGTACCTAACCCAGGGCTTCATCATGCTGGGCAAGCAAGCACTCCACCCCCTGAGCTACAGCCCCAGGCCTCTTGGTGCCTCTCAATGTTGTATCTGCCAGGCCTCCACCACCCACTCCTTGGCTATAAACCCAACTCTGTTCTTACAGTCTTCAGGATAAAGTTGAGCTATCTTCTGAGGCTAGATTTTATTCGGTCCCTCTCCTACCGCGGGCCTGAGTAAAGCTCTGGCTTCCTTTGACGATGTCTAAAGAAAGGGGCTGCCAGCTGCTTTGCCAAAGGGGAGGGGCAACATCAGTGGGGGCTCTAGAAGTCTGCACAGCCTTTCCACGTTCAAGTCCCTTAAGTAAACAGCTCCTTCCAGCAGGTAAGGAGCAGCCTGTGGCCACCCTACCCCGACCCTAGGGGAGAGGAGGGCCTATCCCTAGACCCAGGGAGTACCTTGTATCTCTTGTAGATCCTGGTGTGGACATCAGTGTGCTTTGTAGCCCCTTGTGTACCTGTAGCAGTCCTGTCATAGACCAAGGCCTCCTATGTATGTATGTGTATGTGTATGTGTATGTGTATGTGGGGCGGTGGGGGCTCCTATATGGTCTAGCATGTAGAATGTCTGTGAGCTGGGGCGGTGTCCTTGCACCAAATGTTGTACAAACTCTGGAGTGCCAAGGAGCAAACAACCTACAGTTGGGATGCCATCAGGCTGCCAGACCTGGGGTAGGGGCTTGCTTCAGGCCTCATTTTCCCTCATGGGACCAAGTAAGGTCCTCGGATGCAGAAGATGGATCGTCTATAAATGGGTGATACTGGGAGCTCTCAGTCTCACCCCCACTGCTAAAACACAGTGATGGATATGGAATAATCGGGGTCAACTGTACCCCAGAGAACCTTCAGAATGGTCCCAATGGGGCCTGTGCAGGGGCTCCTGCAGCATGTAGCCTCTGGATCTAGAACAGACTTGCCCATGCACACACGTAGGTCGGCTGTACACAGAAGATTTGCCTGAGGCCACACATTGTATAATGAAGGAAACTGAGGCGCAGTCAGACTAAATGACTTCCCTCATTAGGTTGCAATGCCAGGCACTTGTTCCCTTTTGTAAATGGAGGACTTGAGAGAAGTCTGATCCACCAAGCTCATTGTTAGTCTCAATTTGTCGCTGTTGAGGCACTGTCGACTTTGGTGGATCCCTGGGTGTCAGTGAATGCCCAGCAGCCTTTTTTTTTTTTTTAAATCCAGGTCTGTCCTCCTACGTGACCTTGGGTAATTCTCGTCTCTTTTTAAGACTCGGTTTCTTGCCGGGCATGGTGGCGCATGCCTTTAATCCCAGCACTCGGGAGGCAGAGGCAGGCGGATCACTGTGAGTTCGAGGCCAGCCTGGTCTACAAAGCGAGTCTAGGACAGCCAAGGCTACACAGAGAAACCTTGTCTCAAAAAAAAAAAAAAAAAAAAAGACTCGGTTTCTTCATCCAGGACATGGGGGTGGAGCGGCCAAGGCACAGCATCAGAAAACAGAGCCAAGAAACACACACCTACCTCCTAGCCTCTGCAAACAGCAGGCACCGAGCCCGAAGGAGGGGCGAGGCATACACGAAGGGGCGCGGACCCCAGGAGCTATTGGAGAAGCTGTGCTTGGGGTGAGCCTTGAGCAGGGCCGGGCTTGAGTTCTCTGGTCCAGGCTGGGACCCGGGCAGTACTGAGCTTCTCGGCTAAGTCATTTAAACCGGCTGAGGCGGGACTCCCGACACCAGGACAGCCAAAGCTCCTCAGGGGTGGGGCTCGCTGGGGCACGTGGTTTAGAATTCCTGGCGTCCCCGGAACCTAGGATGCCAGGGGGCGTGGTTCTGAGAGGGGCGTGGTTTAGAGTAGGGAACTTTGTTTTAGAGCCCAGCCCGCCCCGCAGCGGACGTGTCCCGAGAGTTCCAAACGGAGAGGGGCGTGGCTAACTGGAGGGAGGGGCTGGGGCTAGAGACGCCGTCGCCGTCGTTGGGCGGGTCCTATAGGGAGGAGGCGGGGCTTAGGGCCGGGCCTGCAGGCGGCGGTCGTCGGGTAGGGCCTGGCGGCGGACAGCCTAGGACAGCGGGGCGGCGCCGTGTCCTCCGCCATGACAGGTGGGCGCAGGGCCAGGTGGGCGACGGGAGCCGAGTGACCTTGGCGTCAGCTGGCGCCTGCAACCCGGGCATAGCGGTGCGCGGTGGCGGGGTGTCCCGGGCTCTGCGCGGCTGGCCCGGGGCGCCAGGGGTCTCGGGTGCGGAGTGGGGGGCAGTCGCGGTCCAAGGAGGCAGAGCAGCAGGTGAGCGTCCTCGCTGCATCGACTGCACCTGTGGAGCGGGCGGTGCCTCGTGGCGGGATGGATCTGAGAGAGGGAAATGGTGTTCATCGCCAGCCTGAGACTCTAGAGCGGCATTTGCACACATCCCCGCGTAGGCGGGACCCGCGCTGCGAACTTGGACAGCAAGTAGTACCAAAGAGACGCCCATGCTTCCCGCTTGCTGGGGATCGGGGAGTGTTCGAAACCCCAGCCATATCCCTTACTCTAGACGGGTCTAGGGAATTCGGAGTCGATAACTGGATCTCTGTTCACCAGGCTTGGTAGCCCAAGCCCAACCCTTTGCCCTGGGGACTCGCCCACTTTATTCCTGATCCCAGCGGGACACAGTGACATTGCTGTGCTGAGTTTTCCCTGCAAAAGAATGCTAGGAGGATGAGTTAGTGAGGGACCTCCGCTGACGGAGAGCCTGGGAAAGTGTGGAGGCTTCCAGAGGCCACACTTTGTTTTCTGGGAGTCTCACTCTTAATGCACTCTTATGTTTGATGTGGCAGAGGTCACCAGGGATGTCCCAGAGAGTTGGGGTAGTCACAGAAGTAGCCGGAGTCAGCATTGGTGGTGCACAAAAATAAGACCTCATGGCTGCACCCTGGTGACTTCCAGAAGCGGCTAGAGGAGACCCCAGCTACCACTCTTTCCCGTTTGTCATCCCTTCAGGACCTTCTTGTTTGAGGCTGCAATTTCTGAGTTATTGACTGTGCACAGAGCCCTGCTTGAGTCCCTTATATGCTCGCTTGTTTAAGAATGGCTGTGTGGGGACGTCAGAGATATTATCATGTCTGTGTAGGAATTTGGGAGATAAAATCTTAGGTTGGGTAAGTGACCCCAGACCACTCCGTGGCCAGTGGTAAGAGCAGAATGGGAGCCCTGGCCTCAGCTTTCATGCCTGGACCCTGCCCTGCCTTTGGCTTCCCAGATCCTCCAGGAAGTTCCTCAGGATGTGTGGGACAGATCTCAGCTGTGTTGGTCTCCAAGGGCCCATTGCAGAGACAGGATGCCGGTGGAGAATGAGGCGTCCCACCTCCAGGCCACCAGGCAGTGGGCGTGGGTGGAGGCGTGGGCTCTAACTGGGAGGACACAGCCAGGCTCTGACTGTGGCAAAGATGCTCTTTTCTCTCTGCCATCTACTTGCTGGTGGTTTTTGTACTTCTCACCACCCTTACTTTTTTCTGGTGGGAGATGGAGACTGAAAAAAAGAAGCCGGAGGAGGTTGGATGGGCAGTCCTGAGGCCACACACAGGTCCATTCTTCTTGGCTCAGTGCCCTAGTGTGCTAGCTGGGAGGGGTGGGGGTGTCTGCTGCCCCTCCCCCATCTGTGTCTCTGTCTGTCTGTCTGTCTGTCTGTGTCCCTCCCTCTCTCTCTCTGTATGTGTGTGTGTGTGTGTGTGTGTGTGTGTGTGTGTGTGTTGGTGGCTATAGAACACTGAAGATTGTGTCTTCACAGAATCGGTAGTGGCCTATGGAGTGAGTGATCTTAGCCAAACCAAGTACTTATAACAAGAACTCCTGGGAGAGATTCAGAGGGGAGTTGATGTCCACCTTCCGGACCCCAGGAGAGTGACTGGTGAATTCTTGGAAGGGGGCAGAACAAGCAGGCATGAATCAGCAAGGTCTTCTCAGCCTACTGCATGGGTCATGATTCTATGGCTGTGAGCTGCAGACAGAAGGTTAGCCAGGTGCTTCAGCACCCCAAGTGCCAGGATGCGGACTTAGGTCTGGGCTGCAGAAGTTCAAGATGAGGTGATAGAGCTGTGCTCCTGGTACCAGCTGGGGAGGAGGGAGAGGCTCATGGATTCTGCACAGTGATCCGACTCCCTTTATCTAGTGAAGACATTCCTGGCCTTGTTTACCAGAGCCTGGTATCCTGGCAGGGCCTTGCCTGAGTCTCCGTGATACCCAATGGCTGCCTGTATGTGGTTGCAAGCAGAGCTTAGAGCCACAGGAAGCACAGGAAGTAGACTGCTCTAAAGCTGCTGGCCTCAACCCTGGGCTGGGCCACCCGTGGCAGGTGACTCACAGGGCTCCTGTGAGTCATGGCTTCTGGGCAGCAGAGGCCCATCTTGGCTAGCGGCTCTCAGGGTAGGAGGAGGGCACTATGAGGCGTTGGCCACTGTTCACCAGCAGACCTCGCCTTTGCACCTTGGACTGCAGCCCACTCATTGGAGAGCTGTTCAGTGAGTGCCTACTGTGTGTGCAGCCCTGTACACACTGGTACAACGTGAAGACAGCTGGACTGGGCTTCCTGTCTGGAAGAGAGCAGACCTCTGAAGTCACAGTGATCCAGATGTTGATGACAGAAACAGACTGTCATCACCAGGCAGCCCCATTGTGGCTATGTTGCCTCCAGGCTGATGGCAGTCTTATAACCTTACTGTGCCTTCATTTTCCTCCCTGAAAGTGGGGCCGTTGCAGAGCTGGTGGGAGGATGGAGGTTATTATAAATGGAACCACAAAATGTCTGACCCGTGGACTGCTCTGTGAGTTGGCTCAGTGTTCATCTGAACTCTCTAATGAGATGCTACAGGCACTGGGGCACCTGGCAATGTGGCAGGTCACTGGGTGCCCCTGGGCTGTTGGTAAGTGTGTCTTCTACACACACTGTCAGGGGCTGGGCCAGTATTCTCAGTCCACAGCTGCCATGATGAGGTGATGCTGATGACCTCACATGGGGATGTGATGGCTGAAGAGCCTAAGTGTGGGCCTTGGGGGAGCAATGGCTTTAAACCAGTACAGCCCAGACCCGATTCTCTGAGAGTAGATTCCTGGGCCAACAATGTGTTTATGGGGTCTTTGGTGGATGCACTCCCACTGTTACACTCTGAGCTCCTGAAAGACACCTCCAAGCATAGGGTGGGCGCACTGATAGGCTGTGCCCATCTGGGTTGAGCAGGATTGTCACCTTCTGCGGTGGGAGAGTGCAGGCAGCAGCAGACAGACCATCCCAGAGGAAGTAGCAGGGGAACTAAGATGTGAGGAAGGTAGCCTGTTCATTCCATACCCAGGCATGAAGGCAGAGACAGTGCCCACTTTTCCTGACATGGTGACCCTATTCCATAAAAACCCAACCTCCCTAATCCAGTTGCAAGCAGATACACTGGTGTTAGATTTATTTTCTGCCTATGAGTATTTTGCATACATGAATGTATGTGCAGCACATGTGTGCCTGGTGCCAAGAAGAAGAAGCTATCAGATGCCCAGGAAATGGAGCTATAGCCCATTGTGAGCCACCATGTTCTCTTTAGAGCTACAGGTGCTCGTAACTACTGAGCCACCTCTCTAGCCCCTGCACTTGCTTTTGTTGTTGTTGTTCTTGTTTGTTTGTTTCCAGACAGGGTCTCTCTGTTTGTTTATCTGGACTCACTTCATAGACCAAGCTAGCCTCGAACAAACAGAGATCTGTCTACCTCCTCTTCCCTAGTACTGGCATTAAAGGCATAAGCCACCACCACAGCCCAGCTCTGCACTTGCTTTTTTTTTTTTTTTCCTTTTTGAGACAGGTTTTCTCTGTGTAGCCTTGGCTGTCCTGGACTCACTTTGTAGACCTGGCTGGCCTTGGACTCACATCGATCCACCTACCTCTGCCTCCCGAGTGCTGGGCTTAAAGGCGTGCGCCACCATGCCGGGCCCTCTGCACTTGCTTTTAAAGAACACCTGCATACACTATGACAAATGCCTGCACCTGTGCAAGCATTAGCAAGGCAGTATCTGGATGGTCCTGTGACTCAGAGAGATCCTTTGGGCTTTTTCTCAAATAGTCTATCCCAACTCAGGCTTGCTCTACGTTTCCATGACTCCCTCCTCCTGCCCCAGATTTTCCACACACATCAACAGTGGGATTTTCCAAATAAATTTACTTTACTTATTTGATTCATTTCTTTTGAGCCAAAGTCTTTCCTTGCTGCCCCTGATGCCTCACTTTCTCCAATAGCTAGGACTACGGGTATATACTGCCCAGCTCTGGGCTTTGTTTAGGAGGACAGTTGACTGATGATTGAACAAATGGACCATCCTTCCCTCCCTCACGTCATTACTATTTTGTATCAATTTGTTATTATTGGCTGAAGCCTAGACTCCGCATTGGCATTCCCGCCTTGTGTTGGACATTCTGTGGCTTTGACAAATGCTTTCTGCCAGCACACAGAATAGCTTCACTGCCCAAAACTCCCATGTGCCCTGCTTACTCATCCTCCCTCCCTCCCTCCTCATGCCTGGCAAGCACTGCTCTTATTTTCTGCAGTGTGGCGTAATTAGAGCCATAAGTAGTGGGCTTTTTTTTTTAATTTTAAAAATTTATTATTTATACAGTATTCTGCCTCCATGTGTGCCTGCATGCCAGTAGAGGGGACCAGATCTCGTTATACGTGGTTGTGGTTGTGAGCCACTACACGGTTGGTGGGAATTGAACTCAGGACCTTTGGAAGAACAGACAGTGTTCTTTTTTTTTTTTTTTGCATTTTTTCTCCTTTATTAATTTATTCTTGTTACATCTCAATGGTTATCCCATCCCTTGTATCCCCCCATTCTTCCCTCCCTCCCATTTTCCCCTTATTCCCCTCCCCTATGACTGTTCCTGAGGGGGATTACCTCCTCCTGTATATGCTCATAGGGTATCAAGTCTCTTCTTGGTAACCTGCTGTCCTTCCTCTGAGTGCCACCAGGTCTCCCCCTCCAGGGGACATGGTCAAAGGTGAGGCACCAGAGTATGTGAGAAAGTCATATGCCACTCTCCACTCTACTGTGGAGTGTGTTCTGTCCATTGTCTAGATCTGGGTAGGGGTTTAAGGTTTACCACCTGTATTGTCCTTGGCTGGTGCCTTAGTTTGAGCGGGAACCCTGGGCCCAAATCTGCCTATCATAATGTTCTACTTGTAGGTTTCTAGGACCCTCTCAGACAGTGTTCTTAACCTCTGGGCCATCTCTCAAGTTGAGGGGCTTTTCAGACAAGCTCTTTCACTTAGTAATGTGGGTTTACAGCTCCTCCATACCATTCCATGTTGCTCATTTGTTTATCTTTTGCAGTGCTGAAGACTGACCCCAAGACCTTGTGTGTGCTAGGCAAGCTGTCTACCACTGAATTGTATCTTCACCATTTTTTATTTTGACATAAGGCCTCACTAAGTTGCCCAAGCAGGCATTGAGGTTGGAGTAAGCTTCTGTCTCAGGATAGATTATCTTTACTCCCACATCTTATGGTGTGTGTGTGTGTGTGTGTGTGTGTGTGTGTGTGTGTGTGTGAGAGAGAGAGAGAGAGAGAGAGAGAGAGAGAGAGCGCACATTCGTATCACAAACACATAGAGAAGTCCATTGTCTTCACCTACTTTTTTCCCCTTCTGAGACAAGGTTCTCTGTGTGGCCTTGCCTGACCTGGACTCACTGTAGACCAGGCTGGCCTCGAACTCACAGAGATCTGCCTGCCTCTGCCTCTCTGGGATTAAAGCAGCATGCCACCATGCCCTGCTACCTTCTCCCTTTTTAAAGACAGAGTCTCTTCTGTACACTGCTATGTGTGACAGGCTAGATGCCCCATGAGCTGCTGGTGATTCCCCTGTCTCCACCATAGCTTTTGAGGCAGGATCCCAAGAGTTCCCCAGTTCAGCTAGGCCCCCTGTCTAGTGAGCTCAAGAGATTTGCCTGTCCCCACTTCCTCAGTGCTGGAATTACAGGTGTATGCCCACACTCCCGGGTTTATTGGAATTCCGAGGAATTTAACCCCGGTCCCCATACCTGTGCACAGCTCCAAGCCCAACTGAGCCATCCTCTTCATGGCCTCTTTTTGTTTGTCTCATTTTTGGTTTTTTGGTCTCACATTATTTAGCCTAGAACTCATAATCCTCCTGCCTCAACGTTCCATAATGCTAAAACTACAACTGCACATCACCTGCCATCCTGTTGTCATTCCTGATGTTAGTAATGGGACTCGTTTTTGTCAGTCTAGCTAAATGTCCATTGAATTCTTGACCTTTCAGTGAATAAACTGTGGTTTTGTGGATGTTTCCCTTCTATAAATGTTCTCTTCTCTCGATGATCTTCACCCTAATCTGCTTTCCCCTTCTTCTTTTGGCTTTTGTTTGACTTTCCTAGTTTTTCTCCCTGCTGCCCTTGCAACTTGCTTGTCTTTTTAACGGTTGGTGAGGTGTAGTGTTAGACCATGAATTTTAGCTTCTTTTTGAGGCAAGGTTTCACTATGAACTATGTAATTCCAGTTAGTCCAAGCTCTCGAGGTAGATTAAGGTGGCCTCAAGCCCATGGAAATCTACCGCTCTGCCTGGGGAGTGGTTGGATTAAAGTGTGTACCACCCCTGGCCCAAGCTTGCTCTTATAAATGTACACCGGACATTTTTAAAGGGACATGTGGATGTCCCTTCTCCCTCCCAGAGATGTGCTTGCTCTGGCCCTTGCGTTTTGGTGTTTGTTTCTCATTTGTCTCAAAGCTGTTTTCAGGTTGTTTTATGGTTTCATTTTGACCTATTAATTGTTTAATTCTCAGAGATGTGTGAACTCTGGTGGTATTGGTCTCTAGCTTCATGTCACATGACCAGAAAAGAGCCTCTGTTTTAAATGCTTTTGAATATATTCAGACTTTCTGTGTGGCCTAGGATCTGCTTGTTTTGTGACTTAGAGTACGGGTGGTGTTTTCTGTGCATGTCTTTGAGGTACAGTTTACAGTATTGTTCAAGTCTTCCATTTCCTTATTGATCTTTTATCTGCTAGTCTGGTCCATTGTTTAAAGTGGTGGTTAACGTCTGTGAATGTTACAGAGCTGCCTGTTTCTCCCTTCATGTCCACCAATATTTCCTCATATTTGTGCTGTGATACTTAGTGCTTATGTGTGTACAGTTGTTCCATATTCCTGATGAATTAACCTTTTATTAACATAGTTTTTAATCTCTTGTACCAGTTTTGACTTAAAGTCTCTTTTCTAATACTAATACAGCCATTCCTGCTCTGTTTTGGTTTCTGTTTACAATTAAGTGTGTCCAACTTACACCTATGCACCACATATGGGTGGACGTGACTGAGGACAGCTGTGAATGTGGCCCAACACAAAATCATAAACTTACTTAAAGCATTATGAGATTGTTTTTGAACATAATGTTTGTGCATGACAACTTCCCATATTCAAATGTCAAAACGTTGGACACACCTAAGTCAAATGTCTTTTTTCCTCCTTTCACTTTCAGCCTATCTGTGCCTTAGCCCTTTACTGAGCATCTTGTCAGTATTTAGTTGGATCATATATTCCTAAGGCCGTTCTACCAATCTTTGTCTTTTGAGTAGAAAGTTTAACCTATTTACATTTAAAGTAGTTGTTGAAAAGAAAAATTTTACCTCTGCCATTTGTGTTTTGTAGATGTTTTAGCCTTTTCAGACCTTGTTTCTTCCTTTCCTGATTTCTTTTGTATTCAGTTAAATTTCTTTGTGGTAGCATTTGATTCTCTTATTTATTTTGTGTATGTTTTATAGCTATCTTCTTTGTGGTTAACATGAAAGTTGCAGGTGCACCCTCCAGAGAGACTGTTGCCCTTCCATCAGGTGTGACCCCTAAGGGTGCCATCTTTGGTCCCTTGTGAGGCGGTGCTGGCTCACCCTCTTGCTATCCCCATGTGTTCTAGATCAGACCTACTGTGACCGGCTGGTACAAGACACACCTTTCCTGACAGGACAGGGTCGCCTGAGTGAGCACCAGGTGGACAGGATCATCCTCCAGCTGAACCGCTACTACCCACAAGTCCTTACCAACAAGGAGGCAGAAAAGGTGCTGAGGGGTGAGCTGGACCAGGGCACCTCTTGGGCACCTCCCCTCTCTGAGCTGGGAGAATGGGCACAGGCCCTGAGTTGCTTTTCCCAGGAATGGCACAGCAGGCCCTTTAGGACCTCACAGCAGCCACCTGGGCTTGGGCCGATCCTGTGGATTCAGGTCATCAGCTCTTTATGCCTCAGTCCCTTCAGATGTTCTAGTGGCTGCTGTTCCCTTCCAGAATTTTCAGGAGGTGATATGTAGTGTCTTCATTAGGGCTGCTGTCGCTGTGATAAACACCATTTGGGGAGGAACAGTTTTATTTGACTTATGTTTCCACATCCGTAATTTGTCACTGAAGGAGACAGGACAGGAACTGAAGCAGGGCAGGAACCTGCAGGCAGGAGCTGAGGCAGAGGCATGGAGGGTGCTGCTTACGGGATTGCTCCTCATGGCTTGCTCAGCCTGCTTTCTTATGGAACCCAGGACCACCAGCCTAGGGATGGCCCCACCCACCGTGGGCTGGGCCCTCCCACATTAATGCTCTACAGGTTGGTTTACAGCCTAATCTTACTGGGCATTTTCTCAAATGTGGTTCCTTCTCAGATGACTCTAACCTGTGTCAAGTTGATATAAAATTATCCATTACAACATGTCAACACATAACAACATAAAAAGCATAGTGGGGCGGGGGACAGCGAGGAAGGAGGGCTCACAAACCTGAACCTGGAGCTGGGCATATGGCTAGGTTGTAAAACGCTTCTTGTGTGAACATGAGGACTTGAATTTGGGTCCCCGAACCTATAACCCCAACAGACATAGAGACAGGTAGATAGAGGCCAGGGGCTTGCTGGCCAAAACGGGGAATGCCAGGTTCAGTGCGAGACTCTGTCTCAAAAAAGTAAGGTGCATCTGACATCACCCTCTGGCCTCTGCATACACCCACATGGGTGAGCGTACACACACACACACACACACACACACACACACACACACACACACACACCACCTACTGTCTGGACCTACTGTCACTCTGGGTCCACAAAGTAAGTGATGACTCCCTGTTTTTTCCTCCTCTTCATTCTTCATGTGTTTGTAAGGCCAAAAGGCCCAGCCTGTACTAAGTGAGCAGTGGAGGCTGACCCCACCCACATCCAAGCCTACTCTGCCCTGCTAGGTGGCCTTCAGGGGAGCTGGTCCCACTGGGAGCCTCAGCGCCCCATCTGTGAAATAGGCAAGCCATCCCACTTGGTCCGGGGGCTCGGCTGTAGCCTGGCCCCCCTGAGCCAGGTGACGAGTTGCCAAGCACACGCTTTCTGGATCATCCCTGGTTCTTACCCACATCCCTACAAATAGCTGAACTCATCACCCCATTTCATGAAGTGGACTCCCAAGGCCTTGTTCCTCAGGCCTCACAGCTACAGACACCATAACGGCTCTGCTGGTTATGGAATTTCAGATGTCATCCTTGGGCTTTGTGTCACAAGGGCTAATCCTGTCTAATCTCTTCAGGCCTGAAGAAGGGGACCCTGAGAAGGAAGCCCCAGTTTTGAGGGAGAAGGGATGAGAGTTGGGCCTGGCCCTCCCCAAGTTTCAGCACATGTCTCTGGCAGTGTCACCAAGACTGGAGGAACAGGCTAGGACAGTGAGTGCCAGAGACCCACTAGACTTTTGGGGGTCCATTCCATACCCTGCTCCTGTTCACCCCTTTTGGGTAACCACAGATGATTTCCTTTCTGGGAGGTTGTCTCAAGGCAGGCAGAGTTGGGCGGAGAGAGACGCCAGGTGAACTTGGGTTGTCTGTCAACTCAAACATTACAGTGTGAATCACACAGGGATTTTTAAAGGCCCAAATTCGTCTCATTGTAGTACAAGAGCTTCAGACTTTTATACCCTCAAGGGGGCGGAGCCCTTCTCACAGCCCTGCAGGCTCCTGTTATCTCAGGTCAATTTTCAGCTATAGCCACCAGGCGGCAGCACCAGACCACAGCCTCCTAGTTCTGGGCTGGGTGCCAAGTGGTCTGTCCACTGACCTTCCCAACCACATCAGAAGAAACTGTTCTTAACTAGCTTTTGAGTTGTCAGACTCAGTGTTCCTACAAGCTGAAAAAGAATAGCGACGGTCACGTATGCCACCATTCCTTCTCTGTAACAACCTCAGCACTTGAGATTCTTGTCTTGTTACAGAAACAGCCCCAGAGGCCTCGTGGGGAGGAACTACTAAAGTCTCATCACTTAGGGTGATGTCCCCCACACCTTGCTTTCTTGATGACCTCTCCCAGTCCGTTGAACTGACAACACAAATATTAGCCAAGACTTAGCCTGCAAGTAACTGTTCCAGGGTTCGGTGCCACACGGGTGGTATGAGGCATTGTGAGGGCTCTGAATCAGCCTGTGGCACTGAGGCTGGGGTCCTGAGCACCTGCCTCTCTGCTGCCCCCTCCAGCCTACCCCCTTTCTTCTGCCCCCAGTTCCGGAACCCCAAGGCATCCCTGCGTGTGCGGCTCTGTGACCTCCTGAGCCACCTACAGCAGCGTGGGGAGCGGCCCTGTCAGGAATTCTACCGAGCACTGTACATCCATGCCCAGCCCCTCCACAGCCACCTGCCCAGCCGCTCCACTCCTCGTAAGTCCCGCCCCCATATTCCTACCTGCAGCATCCCCATCCCTCCTCCACGATCACCCAGGGAGAATAGCACACGCTGACATGCCAGTCTGTCTCTCCCCTCCCTCTTCTCTGACATTCCCCTCCCCGTGCCACTTTTCACCGGAAGTCGCTGTTCCTCGCATTAGGTCTGCCTTCCCTTGTTAACTATGGCTGCGTCTTCGTCTTCAAGTTTATAGCAGCTTCATTCTCACCTCTCTGTGCTGCTCCTTCGGCCACCCCAGCAGAGTTAGCAAGCCCACTGTAGACGGACCCCAAGTCTGTGTCTGCCTTTTGTATCCTCTAGTCTATTCACGTGAGGGGCTTTACAGCGCATCCTTGGGTGTAGGTGTGGGTGGTAGGTGAGAGACAAGGCGATCTCAAAGCCCCAGGTAATATGTGGGTCCCAAAGGTTTGAGGGAGTGGGGCAGATCACTGGAGCTGCTGGGACCTGGATATTCACTGCTGGGCCAGTGTGCCCTGCTCAGTTCCAGAGTTCTCTGCTTGAGGACCTGAGGGGAAAATGCTGCTGCTCCAGACTAGAAAGATGGGGTGACTCTGCCCATGAGTTCAGCTTGGACTCTAGACTGGTTCTCTGAAATCCTAGAGTCTTTTTTTCCAGACCTCACATGACACAGTGTGGAGACTTGAGGACAGAGTGAACAGGCTCCCCCCTCTCATCTCTACCGCAAGCAGGTCACTGGGTCCTTTAGAACCCAGCTGGAGCCAAACCACATCTCTACTGGAAGTAAAGCACCTTTTGTGGTTCCCAGGTGCCCCAGGGCCTGTATGGCACGTCATCTGCCTGCTAACCTCCTGGAGAAGTCTGGGGGAAAGCTCTGGCCTGTGCATCTGTTGTGGCAGCCTCTACAATGCCAGCAGCTGGCTCTTGATAGTGTAAATTTGTCCTGCATTTAATGACTTGTGGCAAAGAAGGTACTCGCTACTCTACACCTATGATGTCACAGAAACTGGGCCAAAGACAACCCAAATTTATGCAGTTTCTCTGGAAAGCTGACTTCACTACATCACCAGCTAGGCCTGCTGAGGGTACCCAGGACAGTGACCATGAAGAAATATGAGCAAGCCTGTTACCTTCAGGAGACAAAGGCTGCCTTGAGGTTCCCTGGGGGACAACCCCACTCTCAGCTCAGCCCTCCACTAACCATCATTTGTAATTTTGTTTCCAGAGAACTCAGATTGCAGAGAGCTGGACTGGGTCAGCGAGAGCCGCGAACTGAGTGACAGGGGTAACGGCCCCGCCACCTCCTCTCTCTTTTTCCCTTTCCCTCAGGGCTCTGTCTGTGTCCCAGGGGCTTCTCCATCCCACACTGGGCTTTCTTTTAGGGGACAGGTCCCTCTTAGTGCTCACCAGCTCACTCACATTTCTTTCTCCCCAGGACCCATGAGCTTCCTGGCAGGCTTAGGCTTGGCAGCTGGCCTGGCACTCCTCCTCTACTGCTGCCCGCCAGGTGAGTACAGGCTTCCCCCAAGCCCCTAAGCAGACATGGGAATTGGAGGGTGACAGTGTAGCAAGAAGCCAGCAGAATTGACAATCAGAGAGCCCTTCCTGTGGGGAGGCCTTAGAGGCTTTACAAGCCCAACCCCATGGAAGCCTGCAGTTTGCAGCCAGCCTTGCCTGCTCTAACTCTCCTGTCCTGTGATGCCTGAGCTTGTTATGTGGGAAGGCCTTTGGGGATAAGGCCAGGTATAGGCTTAAACAGCCTTGTACTGAGGGTAATGGGCTCTGGGCTCATAGCCTGTTCTGGTCCTTGAACCCAAATGCGAAGACCATGTGTGAGTAGGGGGTAAGAGCAGAGCCATTGGCCAGCCTGCTTCACCTCAGAGGAGCTGGGACAGAGTTCCCCTTCATGGCTTCTCCTTGGATTACTAGTTCTCTCCCCGTTGTCTTCCAGACCCCAAAGTGCTGCCTGGGACCCGTCGCATCCTTGCCTTCTCACCCGTCATCATTGACAGGCATGTCAGCCGCTACCTGCTGGCCTTCCTGGCAGATGACCTCGGAGGGCTCTGATGAACCCAGACCCTGGGCCTTACCTGCTACTTAACCAAAGAATCCCCTGGCCACCTGTTGTGGGGCTTGTACTTCTTTTTCTAAATACTTCTTTTTCATTATTTATAATTTCTACGAGAACACATCACCTTCGCTGTTCAAGGTGCTTAATATTAAATGTCCAAGCACTCTCTCTGTGTCATGTCTTCTTGAGTTGAGGGTGTGTGTGTGTGCGTGTGTCTGTCTGTCTGTCTGTCTCTGACTCTTTGTGTGTCTCTTGTGTGTCTGTGTGTGTGTGTGTGTGTCAATATGTATGTGTCAGTGTGTATGTGTCTCTCTGCATGTCTGTTTCTGCGTGTTAGTTAATGTTTTAACAATGACTGCTCACCTAGGACTGGCCTAGGTGCTCTTGGCTTTGAGTCTAGCCTTGTCCCAGGGACATCCTTCTCAGGTACCCACAGCATTCCATTCTCTTCTTATTAGACACCATCATCTTCTCAAGACAGGCCACACCATCCCCACCCCTTTACCATATACCCTACATAACCCCACTTGGTTACCACATACCCCACACCATCCCCACCCCCTTATCACATACCCCACACCATCCCCACCCCCTTTACCAGATACATGCCCTAGTCCCCTCTCCTGCTGTATCTTAGACTTCCTGGTTCTTCCTGCCTGGGTGTCCTTGGTTGCTCCATCACCTGGTCCTGCTCAAGCGCACAGGCCAAGGGAGGGGATAACGGCAGTCCCTCCCTGTTGCTGATTGAATCCCAGGCCTCGCCACTGGTTGTTAGGATAGCAATAGGTGACGAATCTGGGAGGACCAACACTCAGAAATAGTAGTTCTCTTGAAAGCCTCAGAAAATGTGTACCTTTGTCCTTACTTTTCCAATAAGGAAGTGAGCCATTGGCATTGCTACCCAGTCAGGACAAAAGGAGATGGCTATGTCTGAGCCCAGTCCATCTTGTCCTTGTATTCCCTTCCTGTAACGAAGGAAGCCTTGTAGTCCCATCTTGCTCTCTGGGTCCTCTGTCTGCTGGTCACTGTCCTGTCATCAAGTCTGAGCTCCCCCATGCCCTGTTCAGCCACTATGCCCTGGAAACTAAAGTCCTAATGGAGCCGGGCCCTTGAATCCAGATCCTATCCAATATCAAGTGTAGGCATGGAGTCAGTGCTGCCCTGAATAGGCTGGGTGTGGCTGAGACCAGGCCTCGGCTGTGCACGACATCATAAGAAACACAGTGTTTGCCACGGATCCAAGTAGAAGGGCATCTGGGTAGAACAAGCAGTTCATAGAACAGTCAGGATCCTTAAGAGATGAAAAAAGTCATGGTAGTTTTGAGGTCCTCCGCACTGGTTCTTCCCAAGCCTTTCTGGGACCTCATCCAGCTGTTCATGCCTCCTAGATGCAGGGTCCCTGTCTGTCTAGTCCCTTGTCTGAGGAACTCTATCCATCCTGTCTCGGGATCTGTCCTGGAAAGGTCAGATGGATGTGGTGGCAGGAGGGTGAACACACAAAGCTGGCTGCTCTGCCTTTGCCTCCCACCTCTCACCCCTCCTCTCCACCTTGCCCCTACCTTCTGCTGTGTGAATTACACTGCCTGGGGCTGGGGTGCGTGGACACCCTCTAGCCCTCCACTGCTAGCTACTCCATGCCTGGGATCCCCCAACTACCCTCATCTTACAGATGAGGAAACAGGCCAGAGCCAAGGCCACACAGCAGAAAAGAGGCCAACATGAGGCTATGCCCTTCCTCCATACCACAGTGGGCTGTTCTCACCTCATTAGTGCAATGCACACCTTTGACCACGTCATCACTAAGGTTCTGTTCTTGAAGGAGATACAAACAACACCAAGTGCTCCTCCTGAGGTCCCCGAAACAAACCAAGGTAGGATTCTACCAAAGTTCACTCTGGAGGGCTAACGGGTTGAGTGGACTATTTACAGGGGGTGGGTGAGGGATTATGGGCAGAAGCATAAGGGGGGCATTAAACAGCTACACTGGAAGTCCTGCACCCAGCATAGATACCCCCCCCCCATGAACACGCAGATGGCACTTCCTTCCCCACATTTATGCTCAAGGCTGTCCCCTAGATCCTGCAGGCGTGCGCAGTTGGCACAATTGCATACATATGATTGGAGGTGTGGCTGTATACTCATGGGCGGGCACAATGACTCTTCCCACCCCTTCCTTCTATGAGCAAAGTCAACAGTGGACAAGCCCAGCTGTGTGAGCTTTTGTGAGCAGTTGCAGTCAAACTACTGAAGATGGCGGTGGTTTGGGGCAGAAGGTAGTCCCGGATGGCAGCATGCATACAAACTTACATACATGTGCACAGTAGTCTGTACAGACATGCTCATGCTGTATATGTGTACATGTCCACTCACATGTATGTCATATGTGCACATGCACAGGGCCGTTTGCATGCACACTCATTCATATAAGACCCCAAACCCAGGTTATGAGTCAGGACACCTGATGGGTTTCGGCCAGCATGTCTGTTAGGCCCAGCTCATGGTGCCTGAAGGGTTTGTTTTTGAGTGTCTCCTGAGCCAGTTCCTCCACACCAGCCTTTTTTGAGGAAACACAACACTGCCAGTTCACAAAGTCATCATGAGTCTGTGTTTTCCACTGAGTTTCCGGGGTCACACGTGCTATGTGTTGGAAAGTACCCAGGCAGGCTCACACTGTGATGACCCAAACGTGAGAGGAGGTGGGCATGGTATTGGGATTCCACTCAAGTCTCTGGCTCATGGAGCACCAAACACAAGGAGAGGGTTCTGGTAGCCACCCTGCTGACTGGCTCACCCGGGGCCTTAGGCTAGTGTCCTGTGGGTGTCGTGGGCACAGCCTACTGGAGAACTGCACACAAGGGTAAAGGAAGGCTGTTTCCTCAGTGCCTTCCCACTGTGCCCAGTGAGAACGAGCGGCTTTGAGGACTCTGACTGCCCCACCTCAGAAGTGCAGGACCAGGGATGTACTTACAAGTTTCCAGACCTCACTCTGTACCCCTCTAATCACAGAGCTCCACTCTAGGCACCCCCTTACGCGCACAGCTCCACAGATAAGCCCCTGCTGAAGGACCAGGGCCAGAGAGTGTTGCATGAACTGACCACTTTGTTAAAGGGTTTTCCAATACATGACATAGTTAAGGGGACAGACACCTGGGTAGAGATGGCACACACTTGTGTGGATTGTGTGGACTGTCTCTACTTGGCCCTCAAAAGTGAAGAAGAGTCTCAAGGGTCACTGAAATCCTAGCTTCTGTCAGCCAAGGGCTCAGAATGCCTAGGATGGATGTTGGGAAGGTGCTGGGCTGCTCCACATTTGACACCACTGCAGATGCCTTCCTTAGAGATGCCTCAAAGGCTTGCAAGGCCTGGTCCTCTAGGCTGCACTGGCGGGGACCAGCATAATGTAGGCCTGCTCAGCCTCCCAGAATTTCTGACTTTCTCCTTCTACCCATGACTCTAGGGCCCTACCCTGAAGTCCCTGAGCCTGCCAGCCCCTAGACATAGGCTGATCCTGGATTCCTCTCCAAGAGTGTCCCAGCCGCTTGAGCCTCGTTCCGAAGCTAGACTCAAAGCCTGTGCCTGAGGTTTTCAACATCCTGAACTTTAGCTGCTGCCTTTGGCTGGGCTGGTTCTCCAAAGGACTTTTCTCTCTCTCTTTTTTTTTTTTTTTAAGATTTATTTATTTATTATTTACACAATGTTCTGCCTGCACTGTGAGCTCACATGCCGGAAGAGGGCACCAGATCTCTGTATAGGTGGTTATGAGCCACCATGTGGTTGCTGGGAATTGAACTCAGGACCTTTGGAAGAGCAGACAGGGCTCTTAACCACTGAGCCATCTCTCCAGCCCCAGGACTTTTCTCTTAAGCTGAATCCCATGAAGGAGACATTCAGGGAACTCCTTGCCTGGACCTTAGTATCCCCCTTCGACCCTGGCCTTCCCCCCAGCCACCTTCTCACCAGGTATGTGAGTGGCCACAAGGAGCAAGGGGCACCGCTGGCCACTCGTTCACTGATGCCCCTTGCAAAACAGGACAGCTGGGGTCACGAGCCAGCACAACACAGTGCAAGAGGTTCCTGTATATGGAGTGAGCCATTCCCTCTGTGGCCACCCCTTGTCATCCATCCTCCACGCATCCTGTGGGTCCTGGGTAAGATGCCACTGACTCCTGGGGGCTGTCTTGAACACTCAAGTGAAAATAGGGTCTCCTCTTTGGGCAGTGATCCCAGGAGGCAAAGAGCTGGGGGGGGGGTGTGTTTGCCCAGGATGGAGGAGCCTTCCCAACACAGGGAGTTTGAGGTGAAGGGGACAGTGGAGGAGGTTCTGCAGTAGAGAGGGTGGGATGTGATGGAGTGCTGAGTAAGATGTACCCAGGTCAGTGGGGACCCAGGGCCACATGATGTTGGTGCCCAGAAATGATTCTGCATCTTGCGTAACCCAAGCTGATGATTTGGGTGGTGTCATTATTTCTAGATCCTGCTGGGTCAGCACCTGCAGGCTGGGCCATCTCCCCTTTGCAGATGGCTCGAGGGCCCCTGCCAAGGTCCCCTAGCCACAAACCCAATCAGCCACAGACCACGCTTACTCCTGGGTCCTGGGCACTTACTGTCTTCCAGACCAGATGAGGATTTGGGACAGGTGGGCCTGCAGTACTTAGCACTGACTTTAGCACCTGGAGGGCTTTTAGGGCGCTGGAGAGCTGAGGGACGCTGCTAGTGTGTCCCATCGCTGCTCAGTTCTCTGTCTTTCATCGGTGTGGTGGGTACGAGAATGGAGCCATGGTTAGCAGGAGGGTATGCATGACATGGCCTTAGCTTGGAGAGGCACTCATGAAATTGCTATAGGGCCCCCTCCAAGTAGGTTTTTGTTTCCTGTTTGTTTCTGTGTTTTGAGACAAAGTCTAACTGTGTAGCCCTGGCTAGGGCCTGGAATTTCCTATGTAGCACAGGGCAACCTTGAACTCACAGAGATACTGGAATTAAAAGGTGTTAGCCACCATAACCAATCTCCTGTCAATCTTAAACTGACAACAAATCAAGATGCTGGTACTGTCTTGCAGTGGATGCAGAGCACCAAGGTGATGAACAGGGTTGCGTTTCAAGGAGAGAGCTACATGCTCTGAGCCACCCCGACCAGGGACCCGGCTTGGGTGACAGGCTACCCTCAGTGAGCCACTTCAGAGCCCCCTGAGTCCCTTCTAGGGGTTTCCTCTTTTGATGAAAAAGGAACTAACGATGTGTTGGCCAACATCCGGCTGCTGAGCCCAGGCACGCAGGTGGCTGCTGGCCAGCCCACATGTTGGGGGGCACACTAGGGACACAGGGCCAGGAGGTATGGCCACAAGCCAGGTCTGGTCAGATCCGGGCCACCTGCACAGGACTCTGGTGACTACAGCATTCTCAGTCTCTTCTCAGCCAACCTCTTACTTTGTGTGCTCCAAAGTTTTGAGTTTGAGTTCTGGGCTCAGCAATCTTTTGCCTTAGCTTCCTGAGCAGCAGGGACTGCAGACAGACGTGTCCCCTGCAGTCAGCTCTTCCCCCTGGAACTTGTCTTTTTTTAAGACAGGGTTTCCTGTAGCTCAAGATAACCTCAAACTTACTAGGTAGCTGAGGATAACCTTGAACTTCTGCTCTTCCTGTTTCCACTTCCTGAGTGGAATTACAGGCATGCATCATAACACTGTTTCCCTTGGAGTATTTAAAAGAGGGTTGACCATTTTTCCCATAGATGCTTTCTCTCATCCATCATTCTGGGTACCTGACTGGTCAGCTGCACCCAAGGTTGCAGGGGCTTCTGTGATGTCTTAGAGCCCCAGTTTCTAGAGGGACTTACTGCTCATCTAAGTGAGGGATAGATAGAGAGTGAAGGTTCAGAGGCAAGCCCTGGTCCCTCGCTCCATGACTTGGGAAGGATGCTTAGAGAGGGCAGAGGCTGGCTGGAGCTAGTCAGGTCTTATGCCTCAAAGTATAGGGCCAATGTGAGGGAAGTGGGAAAAATGAAGGCCTGGGCGCTGGGAGGCACAGTGGGAAAAACAGCAAGGAAAGACAGACCTGGGAGCCAGCTGCTGCTGGGTGAAGGCGGCCTCTAGGTGAGACAGGTTCAGGCCACCTACTCCCAAGAGGGTCCCTGCTGCCCATGGGGAGTGCTGGATGCCACTTTGTACAATGTGTCCAACAGTCAGTACAGAGATGAGCCTAAGTGCCCGCGCAAGGTGGGCCAGCAAACAGTGAATGCTGGAGTGGTTAGAGAGCAGGCATATGACCCCGTCCAGGCTAGCTGCTGACTAGAGCTAAGCAAGGCTGTTTCCCAGGCTCCCACAAGCTGCCTCTCCCCAGCACAGGACAGCCAGAGCCAGCCTCAGAGACACCAGTAGTTGACGAATACTTTGGGTAGCCATGGTGCATGTACCCTCCAGCCCTGCATCCCTAGTTACCTAGGTGACCCATCCTTGAGCTTCTTTACTTGAGAAGGCCTGAGGGACACTTCATGAACTTGGAGAGGCCAGTAATACCACTAGTAAGCAGTAAGGTTTAGGCGGAGTCCTAAGTAGGGCTTAGTCTTACTTTGCTACAAATAGCACAAGCCCTGGGCATAGGACTGAGGTCTGCAGTGTCCATGCCATAGGGGATGTGCACTTCTGGGGCTGTTGGCAAAGGATGTTTGTAGCACTTGGCATGCAAACTCAGCAGTTGAAGTCAAGAAAGTTACAGAGTCTTTCAGGCCCTGTACCCAGGAGACGGACACACTCCTATCTCTGACTACCATCTCAGGGCACCTGTATTCCTCCCAAATCCTGAGGCCAGCAGTGCAGGCTCCAAATCAGCAAAGAATTTGCCAGGTAAGATGTGCACTGTGTGTGTGTGTGTGTGTGTGTGTGTGTGTGTGTGTGTCTATGTGTGTGATATATACTTATGGCATACACGTGTAGAAGCCAAATGTCATAATCAGGTGTTAGCTTCTATCACTCTCCACCTTAGTTTTGCCTGTCTGACCAGGGACCAACAGGGCTCCTGCCACCTCACATGCCACCCCAGCACAGGCCACTGCACCTGGATTTTTACATAGGTCCCAGGGATTCAAACCCCAGTCCTCATGCTTATGCAGTAAGCACTTTACCACTGGGCCATCTTACCATCCCTTCTTGAAATGTCTCTGCGTGTTCTGTGTAAGGGCTGTTGAGCCTCAGATCCCAACGTCTGTCTCAAGACCTACCCTAGGAAGGAGGAAGACTGAGAGTTCAACCAAGCACTCCAGAGAGGATACCCTGGCTAGAGTGTGCTAATGCTCCTGCAGGGAGGGGCTGTCTGGCAGTGGAGGACAGGGTCCCAGGAGTAGTTGGTGGCACGTGGAGCCCAGCAGGGAAGCACATAAGCTTTATTGTCGGTCCTGATTAGAAAAGTAGGGCCTGAACCCGAGAAGGGAGCTGGGGTTCTTCCCAGGTCACTCACTGGTAGAGGCACTGGCATGACCTGCAGCCCCCATGGGCACGGCTGCCTCTTGGTGGCTGCCACGCCCAGGCACTGATGGCTGTCCAAGGTCCCTGGGTTAGGAATCGGCAGAGGCAGCAGTCTTCAAGGGAAGTAGGGGCACCGGTGCATCAGCAAAGGGGGGGCCATATCCTGGTCTTTCTGGAATGTCCTGAGACAGAGGCCAGTGCTGGCCCCTCGTCAAGCCCAATCGTGGACTTGCTGCATGTCTTTGGGTGGGCAGTGACCAATCTCTGAGCATGGGTTTCTGTGGGGCTGTCCAGTTCTAGTCTTCACAGCCTCGCATTCGGGTTCCACATGCCTCAGGTGGCCGCCCATCTAGCAGTCACAGTTGAATGGAAGTCCATCCCTGACCCTGGTCAAGTGGTGGCCAGCTTGGGGTCTGGTGGTTGAGGGGAAGGCTCCACACAGGAGATGGATGCCTTGAGGGCACAGCACTTTCAGGGGTCTGGACAGCTGGGCTGCCGGTCAGGTACCTTTAAGGATTCTAGAAAGACAGAAAGAGAGGAGTGAGTGCTGCCAGGCCAGCTAGCAGTGCCCCAGGTTGGAGGGGTGCTGAGTCCATGCTAGTGACCAGCTTGTGGGCGTCAGGGCCTCTCGGCCTTGGGTTTAACAATCTGTCTACCACAGACAAAGGTACTGCAGCCCTTTTCTTGGTGAATGCAGTATTCCTCGGTCTCTGTCAGGACTTATAAGGCCACACCCATCATAGTGACAAGAGGCAGTCAATACCAAAAAATAAAAATAAAAAATAAAGAAAATAAGGCCGGGTGTGGTGGCGCACGCCTTTAATCCCAGCACTCGGGAGGCAGAGACAGGCGGATTGCTGTGAGTTCGAGGCCAGCCTGGTCTACAAAGTGAGTCTAGGATGGCCAAGGCTACACAGAGAAACCCTGTCTCGAAAAACCAAAAAAAATAAAATAAAAAAATAAAAAGAAAATAAAAAGCCAGGCAGATGGCGCATGCCTTTAATCCCAGCACTCGGGAGGCAGAGGCAGGCAGATTGTTGTGAGTTCGAGGCCAGCATGGTCTACAGAGTCTAGGACAGCCAAGGCTACACAGAGAAACTCTGTCTCGGAAAAAAAAAAAAGAAGAAGAAGAAAAGAAAAGAAAAAAAGAAAGAAGTGGCCTAGACACGCCCCATGTGAGGGGATAGCTGGCCTAGAACCCACCACACCTTAAAAGTCTCCCACGGGAGTGGTAGCAGCTGCTCTCAGCCTCCCCTCCCAACTCACCTGGGTGTCCTACTGCCTGGGTGCTATGTCCATTACAGGCTTCTGGACCCCAAAGGCCGTAATGAAGATGTTGACCACCACAATGATGAATACCAGTCCCGTGGCCAGGTTGTTAAGGAAGTCCAGCTTGGCGTGCTTGGCCGGGTTGTTAAGGTCGTACTTGACTGTGGATGAGAGGGAACAGATGCTGTCCAGAGAAGCCTGGCCTGGGTCAAAGTGTCCAGGGAGTGTTGAGTGGACACTATAGGGCTCTTGGCCATATTTAAGGTTTTGTTCCCCCATTGAAAGCTTGCCTGTTTTGCTAAAATTAGGCATGGATGTCCTTATCTGCTTTGTTTCCCACTTTCTCCATGAGAAAAAGAAGCCCACGCAGGGTAAATGCTGAGATGTCACTTCTGGATGTCAAGCTAGGCCAGGGTTCTCTTCAGAGGCAAAATCGCTAAACTCCTCATGAGCCTTAGTTTATGGACCCTGCGATACACCTTAGGTTCTGTCACTATTCCCTGTGATACACCTTAGGTTCTGTCACTATTCCCTGTGATACACCTTAGGTTCTGTCACTATACCCTGTGATACACCTTAGGTTCTGTCACTGTACCCTGTGATACACCTTAGGTTCTGTCACTATACCCTGTGATATACCTTAGGTTCTGTCACTGTACCCTGTGATACACCTTAGGTTCTGTCACTATACCCTGTGATACACCTTAGGTTCTGTCACTATACCCTGTGATACACCTTAGGTTCTGTCACTATACCCTGTGATACACCTTAGGTTCTGTCACTGTACCCTGTGATACACCTTAGGGTCTGTCACTGTACCCTGTGATACACCTTAGATTCTGTCACTATACCCTGTGATACACCTTAGGTTCTGTCACTATACCCTGTGATACACCTTAGGTTCTGTCACTATACCCATTTCACAAGTAGACACTGTGAAGTCCCAGAAGCTTTCCATCCTTAGCCCATATTGTCAGAAAGTGAATCTGGGGCCCTTGCTGTTTCTGATGACATCATCAGCTGTGACTAGGCACCAAGGATGCCTTGGCCACCCCAGCCCACTTTCCTATCAGCTATCCACACATGCCTATGGTCATTTGCAGGTCATCTATGGAGGGGACATTCGGTGATTACATTTGGGAGCTATCCATCCATGACTACCAAAGGAAGTGGGTCACGTGATTACATTTGGGAATTAGTGGTTATACCCTGGCTTTGCACTCAGAAGCAGAAGGAAGCTGGGCTTCCTGTTCATGGAGTCAGGGGTCCAGGTTCAGGGTCACCTCGGGACCAGAATTGTCTGATCTCCAGAAGCCCTGCCTCCCTTCATTCTCTATTCCAGAGTGCCCTCCTCACCTCCTGCCCCAGGCTCCCCTCATCACATCTTGACCCAAACGTCTCCTCCTTGCTCCCAAGCTAAGGGTCTCTTCTTTGTGTCCTGTGTAACTCGGCTGCTCTTTGTTACTGGACACAGGCCTGAGCTGCTCTGGCAGGGAGCATGGGCCAGCAGAAGCTATCCTGTGACAGGGACCCCACCTTCCCCCTGTACCACCTCACCTTCCGGACCCTGAGGATCTTAACCCCATTCTGCTTTCAAGGAGCAGGGTCCAATGTGAGGAGCCACAGCCTGGACCACGAGCCTGCCACTTGAGGGCCAACCATTTCAGGTGCAACCACCACACCACCCACCGCCACGCATCTCCCTACCCATCCCTGGGGCTGTGCAAGCAGCCGTGGGTCCTACCCAGGAAGATAAGCAGCACGCCCACTCCAATCTGCAGCACAAGAGAGATAGAGATAAGGACCACCAGGGGCACGAAGAAGGCGAAGTCCTGGCCCTGCTCCACCACGGCCTTCAGCTGCGATGCGTTGGCCATAAGCAGCGCGACGTCTAGCATGCTCTCTGCGGCACTCTTCTTGTTGGCATAATGGTTTACGTTGATGGGCCGGTTCCTCCAACCCCAGCGTGGTGCCTGTAGGGAGCAAGGTGGTCAGCAGGACAAGGGTCAACATGAGGTTCTACAGGAGAGGTCAGGATGACATCTGAGCCCCCCTGGGGCTACAGGAAGTTGCCAAGGCCCCTGCAGGGATGGCTTCTGTTGCTCCAACCTTGGTAAGTGCTCATTACTCTAAGGAGATCCCTGGAGTAAAGTTCTGCAGAGAAGGAATCCAGAGCACCAATGTCAGCACACACACTGGTCTCTAGCTGGGAAAGACCATTGCCTCACTATTCCCTGCAGCTGGTACCCCTCCTTGCCTAAAACCCTAGGTCTCCCCTCCCTTGGAGTACCAGGAAGAGAAAGTAGGTGGGAATAGACAGGCCCCTGCATGCTGGCCTCGGCTTGACCTAACCCTTCCTGGGCTGAGCACAGTGTCTGGTCAGTCCTGCCTTGGTTCACCCCCTCAGTGCAACCCCACACACGGCCAACACCCTCAGCTTCTTCATCACCCTACATGATGGTCTGGTCACCCCGTTTAGCTCCATCTACTCAAGGAGATGAGGTGCCAAGAGCACACAGCAGGCGCTCAACAGATGCCCCACCATCCTGCATGCAGGAGAGCAGGATGTCTGTCTCCTGAATTTTCATAGTAATGACAGAGACGTAGTTCTTAACTCCTTTTTAAGGGTAGGCAAGTCTTAGCAGCATCCTCTCCTCTCTTAGAGCTAGAGCCAGCCCCAGCCCCTGCCACTCCCTGGAGGCCACCTCCCGGCTCTCTTATGTGGCCAGTCACAAGGAGCCCTGCAGGACTCTACCCACAGGGACTTCCCCTTCTAGAGACTCCCGCGCGCTGAGGTTCTCCCTGGAGAACCCTGCCTTCCAGGATATCCCCACTGTTTCCCCTGGTAGGACCTGGCCCTCTCCTGTCAGGAGAGGTCACTTCTCTGGCTGGCCTGCTTCATTCTAAGGCACCTGGCTGGCTTCCTCTTTCCACTGAGCCTCTCTCAAGCTGGCCCCTTCTCAGATACCTAGAAAAATCTCACCAGATCTAGGCTTAGCCCTTTGTCCACTGGTGCTCCGAGCCATCGAGCCCCGCACTATAAGCCTCCAGGGAGCGGGCACAGAGCTCAAAGACGTGGCCAAGGCTTACTATTGGCAGCCAGCCACATGGGGCCATTCTGAAAGATCCTGTTTCTAGGCTCATGAAAGATGCAGGGAATGGAGGCAGTGCTGTGGGGCTGGGGCAGGACGCCACTGCACTCACGTGACTGCTTTCTGCAGGCTGGAAAGCCCAAAGCAGGTCCCACTGAGCTGACAGAGTGCAGGCCTTCACTTGCACAGTGTGTATCTTTTTTTTTTAAGATTTATTTATTTTTTTTGGATGAGCGCTCTACCTGCATGTACACCTGCATGCCAGAAGAGGGCATCAGATCCCAGTATATAGAATGTTGTGAGCCACCATGTGGTTGCTGGGAAATGAACTCAGGACCTCTGGAAGAGTGGGGTGCTCTTGGCCACAGAGCCATCTCTCCAGCCCCCAGAGCGTATAGATTTAACCTGCAGCTTCTTCTGAAGTTACACGCTCAAGAACGAAGGCAGTACAGGTGGTGGGAGGGAGGCACGGGCAGGCTTTGCTGCCTGAACCTGACCTAGCAGATACTAACCACCCGCTTTCAACAGAGGCTGCACTTTGACTAGCGTATGTGTATGGGTATTTGTGTGTAATTTCATGTGTATATGCAGTTGTAGTCATTGTAGAAGTTTATACATTCATGAATGTACAGGGATATACATATGTGCTCAAAGTACAGGCTGTGTATGTGCATGCGCACACATCCGCATGCACATGTGTCATACAACACATACATTTGACCAGGTGTGGTGGCACACGCCTTTAATCCCAGCACTCGGGAGGCAGAGGCAGGCAGATTGCTGTGAGTTCAAGGCCAGCCTGGTCTACAAAGTGAGTCCAGGACAGCCAGAGCTACACAGAGAAACCCTGTCTCAAAAAAAGAAAACAAACAAACAAAGCCCACATACATTTACCACATAAGCATCTTCCCATAAGCACACACAGATGAACATGCCTACACATGTATGCATACATATATAAACACAGAAAGCAGAACTTTTGGTAGCTTAGCTGGAGCAGAGACCTGGAATGAAGTGAAGCAATAAAGAGCCCCAGGCTGAGCTTGCTGGTCACTGGGCAGCAGGAAGAATGTCTTTTGATTCTGAACCATTTAAATACTTTGTGACCACATGAATGAGCTGCCTCATGTCCCTGCCTTCTCGGCATGCTCAGTCACAAACGCCTGTTCCCCTCTTGGCCTCACTCACTCAAGGCATAAGCTGAAGATCTGCACCCAAAGTGAACTCATGTTTTGGGGCTCAGAGCCCTGGCAGCTGAGACCCTGAAGGGACTGAGTGTTCAGGGGGCTCCCTGTCTCTAGTTCAGAACAGCCAGTTTTTCTCAGCCGCAGTGTCTCGCTATGCCACAGAGTTTGTGGTCTTAATGCCCTGAGATGGCTCAGAGCCCTTAGGACCAGCAGAGGCGACAACTCATCAGCTATCTACTTACCTCTCATCCTGTAGGATGGTGACATGGGCTTCAGACTGAGGGACAGGCCCAAAGGCAAGGCAGGCCATTATGGTGTTAAACTACCCCTCAGAGCCTGGCCCTGTGCCCCCGACGTCTCCTCACCTACATATCTGGAGCTGCCCTCTGGGAAACATATCTGCCACTGAGTAATGGGACAGATTACTCTCCTCCAGGGACCAGAGATGGGGGCTCAGGGACTCTGCAGGATACCTTCAGAGAGGGGCAGGTACCAAATTTAAACCCAGGATGTAAGCGACACACCTAGGGCTGCACCTGCACACACACCATTGGTATCCACCCTGGCAAGGCTTGCGGGGGGCCTCATGCAGCTGGGAAGGGGCCTACTCCTGGGGCCGGATCCTCAGCTATGCTGCTGACTGCCACAAAAGCCGCTCCCGGATGTACAGCAGAATGGATCCAAGGGTGCCTGGGCCACTCAATCACAGATCAAGGCGTCTTGTGGGCCTAACTATCTGCCTGAGCATACTGGGAAGCCCTGCTAGGTCTGTGCCGGTGACCTGGGCAAACCAGGGAGAGAACACACTGGTTAATATGTACCAGGGCTGGCAGGAATTCCCCGAAACCTCAGCAGCAGCTGGGAACTGGCACGAGGTGGGCTATTTTCCTCTAAACACCAGGATGGACCATTGTGGGGTGCATACAGGGGCTGCACTTGTAAGGGTCTCGCCATGTGGTCTAGGGCGACCCAGTTGTCCTTGGCTGGGGTGGGAGGACAGTGGGCACCTAAGGGCTGACTTAGTCATAGCGCAATGACTTGTCCCACAGAACAGGGTGCCATCCTTTTCGCACACACCCTGCCATTCCCCATCTCACCACACTAAAGGCCAGCAGTGCGACTGCTTATCAGTAAAACAGGCGGACAAGAAAATGCAGGGGATTTTATAAGGTGGGGCGCGGAGGCCCCTGACCTGTTGGGACATACTGCATCACGTGGCAGGGCCAGGATGTTCCTTTACTCAATGCCTGGCTCTCCCCAGTGACTTGACTTCAGTCGGTGAGTAATACCAGAACATGAAAAAGAAGGAGATACAAGGAAGAGAAAGGCCAGGCCAGGCCAGGCCAAAATGTTGTCCTAAGTGACACCCAGTGGCACAAGTCTAGATAGAGTCTGGACTGCTCAGAGGCCCAGCCACACTAGGGGATGGTGGGGGTTACCGTGGCATAGGGGCAGGAGCTGCGTGCCTACCCCTAGGCCAGATCCAGCAGGAAGCCACCTGTCCCAGCCTTCTGCACCCTAGCCTGCACTGCTCATGCCCAGGGAGCCTAAGACACAAGACCGAGTCCCCTGGTTCCACATGCGCATTCCAGGCAGGAAACCCCAGTGAGGCAGCAGGAAGCACGGAAGGCGGGGTCCCCACAGCAGCTGGGCCTTGGGCTGGGCAGACTCGCTTCCTGTGGCTCAGAACTGACCAGGAGTGACCCAGAGGCCCACTAGGGTGGCCTTTAGAACTTGGCTAAGATCCTGACTGTCCCAGGATCTGCCAGGCAAGCAGAAATGGAAAAAAAGGAAGCTTCTCCTGGCAGCGGAGGCCAGGCAGAGGGAAGGCTGGCGTGCAGGACGCAATGTCATGGCCTGAAGACCTTAGACACGGCCGTAGCTACCTCAGCCTGGGTTCTGTGAGGGGCAAGAAAGCAGGGGAGACACCACAGGGCTATGGCCCAGCTCCATCTCAGCGGCCTCCCTCCTGTAGTGTCTAACACGAAGCTGCCCCCAGCGTCATCACATGAGCATGGCATTTCCACACTAAACTGGTGTTTGCTGCTTCTCAGCTGTGAGGTAAAAGTAAGCTAATTCACAAAAATTGGCTCAGTCTCTGAACACCAATGGGGCCTTTGGGAAATTGGTACTGGGGCACGGGGCATCCAGAGGGGCACGGACAGAATCTCCCCAGTAATATACTTGAGAGGATCAACCAGGGTAGCTGTGCTGAGCCTTAGCCACCTGGGAGGTAGCGACGAGCCTTTTTCCAGAAGGGAAACTGAGGTTCCCTTGGGGTCCCCATCCTGGGGACAGTGTTCTCCTTCCCAAATTTCTGTGGGTGTCATCACGAGAGGGTCTCCCTAGCTAACGCCAACACGTACTGTGCTCTGCTGCAAGCTCGTCCTTTCTGTCAGCCATATAGTTCTTACTTAGCGGAAGCACGGCTACCAGGCCACGCCACGCTATGCCACTTCCTAGATGGTAACCTGAGGCTGACGTGACAAGCCCTAGAAAGTTGGGGGTAGGATCCTGAGGTTGGAAAGGGGGCACAGGACATTGAGTGGAGCGGCCTTCAAGGCTGACCACACCTCAGAGAAGCATCCTGTCCCCAGTGGCCCTAGACAACACCTCCCACTCAGCCCTGTGTGTTCTCAGTAGCAGCCTCTGGTCTCCACTTGTTGCCTCTGCCTGGGTGGCTCTTCCACACCCACCAGAGGGCCAGATCTGTGTTCCTCCGGCCACCACGGGGAGCCTTCCCTGACTCCCATGCTCCCTACCCTCGGCAGGCACCCCGGAATAACCTTGAGAAGCCTGCATAATTGCTTTTACTCTCCAAGCTGGGCTCTTCAAAAAATGCTGTGGGTGTGTCCCCCTCCCAAGAGAGTGACCCCTGAGCATCCAACCCAATTTTGCTGTGTTCATGCTCAGACTTCCCTTGGGAGGCACAGTTCACCCAGATGTCTACAGAGCTGAACAGACACAAGGCAAGGCCAAGGGCAGGAGACAGGCAGAGGCCCTCTTCAAACCACGTTCTAAACCACCTGACCACACGTTCCTCACCTGCATCCCTTGTCCTTAAAGGCAGAGACAATCATTGGTTGTTCCTTTCAGACCCATATACATAAGGCCCGAGAGATGGAGGGTGCCCCTTGTCCACTGCTTTCCAGAGTCACACATTTTGTCAGAGCCCAGGTCTCAGCCAGCACACCTGAATGAGTCCCAAGGCTCTGATCCCGTTTTCTCTTCTCACCCAGGGACAAACATCTGCGCTCCTGCCTCTTGCTCTTCTGGTCCCTCTGCCCTGAGCAACCCTGTTCCCACGGTATGGGGCTGAACCTAGGCAGAAAATCTCTGTTCCAGACTCTTTTGCACCATGGGGACTTGTGGAAATTCCCAACCTGGTGCAATTCCCCACCCCAATCCCTGGGGGAGTCGGAAAAAAGGAATGTCCAAAGTCAACAAGTCACAGAGGGCCAGAGGGCGATGCCGGGTGGTACAAGTGAAGGCTAGGCCCTGGCATGTTCAGGCCCTACCCTGGAGGTAGACTATGAGGTGAGGGGTCAGGAGGATGACATCTAAACTTGGACATCCAACCACTGCTACGGCCTCAGCAAGCTAGGCAGAGCACACGCCGGACAGGTCCTCAAAGTCCTAGAGTTGGGCATCCTAAAGATTGAGAGGGTTCTGTTTTTCATAGGCAGGTGACCTCAGCAGACATACAGCCTTGGGTTTTCCCTACCACTGTTGCATGCAACCCTGTTGTCACCGTTGTGGTGACGTAGTTGTCTGCCTGGAGCTGGCCTCCAACCAGGAGGCGGCAACTCCTCTCCCGCCCACCCTAGGGCACGCAGGAGGAGACAGCTCGTAGGCGCTGGAAGCTGGAGGGCGGTGTAGGAGGCAGGAGAGTCCCGGAAAGCGGGATGCCTGCCTCCTCCACCCGAGGAGTGGTGCCAGCCAGACGCGGGCTCTTCCCAGCGGGGCGACGGCAGTTCGCTAGACCGCCCGGCGCCTCTGCCCACCTGCTGTGCTGTGGGGTCACTACTTGCGCTTGGGACAGATCAAGCACGACTTTGCCCGAAAGCAGCGACCACCACCACCACCACCACCCCGCAGTGCGGACGCTGCCCGCATCGGGCCGACACCCACAGGTGCCCGCTGCCGAGCCGAGCCCAGAGAGGGCTATGCGGGCCAAGGTCACACAGCGGTCCGGGCAAGAGGTGCTGCGGTCTTACCAAGGCGTCGGGGGAACCGGGGGAGCCCGGGCGCAGGTCGCCGTTGAGCTCGTACTCCTCGGTGCCCGCCTCCATGGTGCGGCCGCCCTGGCCGCCTAGCACACGGCCTAAGCGCGCCCGCGCCTACGCCGCGGGCTCCGGCTGTGAACCCGCCCCTGGCCCGCCCCAACACTCCCTCCCCCTCCGCGCGAGACCGCCCCCAGACTCCGCCTCCACCCGGGGCGGGCCCGGGCCTAGATGCTGGCTGCTAGAATCGCTCTGGGCCAGGATAACTCCTCTGGGGCCTTGATGTCCCCAATTCTCAGGCTCCTTGAGGATGCCTGGGGCAAGCAGCCGCGCTCCTGTCACAGAGTCCCCAGGGACCCTGTCTCAAAGTCACTGTTCAAGCCCCCCTCTGAGCTTTGACCGTGAGCACCAATTCTTTATAAAAGTGAGGCTAAGGGTGTGCCCGTTATTGACCCCTGGTGAGGTTTTCCCCTGGGCAGGGCTCGCCCTAAGGGTGTAAATCCTTTTAGCACAGTGCCTGCTAAGCACTCAACCCAGGAAAAAGGTGTCAGCGCTTCCTCTGGGCTTTCCACTCAAGGGCCCTAAGCTGTTTTGCCAGGAGAATGGAGATACGCATAAGGGCCTCCCGGATAGACTAGAGACCTGAGGGGAGCAGAGGGGATCCTAATGCAGCAGCAGCAGCGGCCAGAAGGACCTGCCTGGACCTGGCATCTGTACACCAAGGGTATGAGGCATTGCTTGGCTACTGCGGGCTTTGACTCAATGGACCTTTGTGTCTCAGCAGCGTGTCCTTAGAGCTCTCAGCTCTCCACACTTAGCCTAGGAAGCCAGGTGGAGTATGAAGGGATGGAATGTTTTTGTCCAGGGAGACACCAGATGCAGGAGTTGAGGGTAAAGGTCAGCTTTGTTTCTTCTTCCTCATGTCTTTGACCTAACTCCCTGGCCTCACTTCTCTCTGCATCACTTCAGGAGTGCCACGCCACACTTGAGCTTTCTCTCCTGGTGTCTCCTAGCATCTCAGAAGGAGTCAGCAGACCATTTGACTCTTAGAGAGATTAGCTGGGGCCCGGAACTACTGTTCTGTGGCTGAGTGGCTCACGCTGTGTCTACACACCATCTTCCCAGCTTGTGTCTTAGCATAAGGCTGGAGTTTGATAAAGGCCAAGTAGCCAGTTGTCCCTCTGTCCCCTGCCCCCTTCCAGAAGGAAGAGGATTAGAGTGGTTAAGAAATGGTGCCCAGCCGGGCGTGGTGGCGCATGCCTGTAATCCCAGCACTCGGGAGGCAGAGGCAGGTGGATCGCTGTGAGTTCGAGGCCAGCCTGGTCTACAAAGTGAGTCCAGGACAGCCAAGGCTACACAGAGAAACCCTGTCTCCAAAAACAACAACAAAAAAAAAAAGAAAGAAAGAAAGAAAGAAAGAAAAGAAAAGAAAAGAAATGGTGCCTGCCCTGGTAGTGGTGGCACAGGCTTTTAATCCTAGCATTTGGAGACCAGCCTGGTCTACAGAGCAAGGTCCAAGACAGCCAGAAACCCTGAAATAAAAAAGAAGAAAGAAAGAAAGAAAGAAAGGGGATGAAATAAAGTGGCGCCTGCTCTGGAGAGATAGTTTAGTAGTTAGGAGCAGTGGCTGTTCCCACATGACAGCTCACAACCATCTCTAACAGCTCTGGTTTCCTAGGGATCCTCCACTCTCTTCTGACATCAGTGGGCACCAGGCACACATGTGGTGCACAAACATATATGCAGGCAAAACAACCATCCACATAAAATAAAATACTTTTAAAGAAAGAAAGGAAAAAGAGGTGCCCAGTGTTGTCTGTATGTCAGGTCCTGTTGCAGGTGCTATAAGCTGAACCCAGCCTGTGGCGGGCTGCCCTGTGGAGCAGATGGACAGTCAGACGCCATGCAGGAGATGCTTTGAGAAGCCTGGTGCCATACTTCTTCAGGACAGAGCTGAGAGGTGAGGAGCGCTGCAGAGAGAGCCCAGCTTGTTGATCTTGCAGTGGCCTGAGTTTGGTTCCCAGCACCACACTGAATGGGTGATAAACCCCCATAATTCCAGCTGCAGGGGATCCAACACCTTTTGCACATGCATTGAGATGCAATGTATTTGTTTAATAAATAGCAATTATATAACAATTTACTTATTTTTGTGTTTTTTTTTGTTTTTTGTTTTTTTTGGTTTTTCAAGACAAGGTCTCTCCGTGTTGGCCTTGGCTCTCCTAGACTCCCTTTGTACACCAGCCTGGCCTCGAACTCACAGTGATCCACCTGCCCCTGCCTCCTGAGTGCTGGAATTAAAGGTGTGCACCACTACACCCAGCTTATTTTTGTTTTTTGATATAGGGTCCCACTATGTAGCTCTGTCAATCCTACAACTCACTATGCAGATCGGGCTGGCCTCGAACTCACAGAGATCCATCTGCCTGGCACAACTTCACATACATTCACACACACACACACACACACACGAGAGAGAGAGAGAGAGAGAGAGAGAGAGAGAGAGAGAGAGAGAGAGAGAGAGAAGGAGGCTATCCAGGCAGTGGTGGTGCACACCTTTAATCCCAGCACTCTGGCAGGCAGAGGCAGGCTGATCTCTGTGAGTTTGGGGCCAGCCTGCTCTATAAAGCTAGTTCCAGGACAGCCAACACTGCACAGAGAAACTCTGTCTTGAAAAACAAACATGAAAGAACCAAACCAAAACAACAACAGCAAAAGACCCTTGTCTTGTACCCTGTCTTGAACAAACCAAGCAACCAAACAAACAAAAAGGTGACAGAGACAACTCGGTTGATAAAATGATGGCTTCAAGTGTGAGGACCTGATTTTGATCCCCACAATCTACCTAAACTGCCTGGTATGATGGTGTCTATTTGGAATCCTAAAATTGACAAAGTGGGAGTAGAGATGCAGGTGGGTCCCTAGAGCTCATGGTCAGCTAGCCTCGCTTTCTTGATGGCTTTCCAGGCAAACAAGTGACTGTGTCTCAAACAGAAGGCGTACCATACCATACCTGAGGAATGACACCCAAGCTTGTCTTCACACATGTCTGTACACACACACACACACACACACACACACACACACACACACACACACGAGGAAGGACAGCCCTGAGAAGTAGACATTCTTCCTCCACACCTGGAAAAGGATTAATCAAGAACTCTCAGGACAGTAGGCCACACTTGGGACTCCCAGGGCACACATATGTAGTGGCCAGTCTATCCTGTCCCAGCCTCGGTGACCACTTCCAAGTTGACTATGCGGTCTTCTTGAGGCGTTAGAAACCAGTGCTTGCTCCTCATGCGTGAATGGGAACACTCAGCTGTTATGGAAGTTTTGGTTTCTCGGTTATGTCATGTAAACATGTTTTTGTTTTAATTCCAGGTGTGGGATGTGGGATTGACCACAGCAGCAGACTGTTTGCCTCCTGTCCCTCTGAGAAGAGCGTGGTCTCTGCCAGCTGCAGTTAGTTTAATTCTAAGGACTCTGGAGAGGGGATAAGTGCCAGAGCCCAGAGAGAGAGAAGAAGGGAGGACCACAAGAAGAACTGTTGGAAGTGATGGTCGGAGGAGGAAGAGAAGGTGGCTGCTGTGTTTGCTGTTGCTGGCTAAATAGCCAGACAATGAAGATTGGTATTGCCCCAAAGACCCCAATCCTAAACATTAGGAAGTAGCCAAAGAGAACTCCACCCCTTCTCCACACTAGCTTTCTTTCCTAGCTGGTGTTGGGGTGTTAGAAGCGACTGCGGTGGAAAAGGGAGAAAGAGATATAAGGAACTCCTGAATAAAAGTAGGTTTTAAAAAAATCAAAGCCTACACTCAACTCTTCAGGTTAGTTTTAGAAGTGACACTGAAGGCACAGAAAGTGTGAAGCAGGCCCTGATCTTGATGCTCTGTACCTCTGTGTCACCTGAGGTGACAGGAGGCTAGGGACAGAGACTGAGGGCAGGAAGATGGCTGGATTCTAACTTGCCTTCTCTGTTTCCATGACTGAGACTGACTCTCCTGTGTGTTCACTCACACTTACTTACACTAACTACAGGGTATAAGTTCTTCAGCCCACAGGTCAGCCCACAAAGTCCCTCTAGCCCAACACTGGAGCAGGAGACAGGGAGCACCAAGGCATGGAAGAGCAGCCATGACAGTGCCTACCTATGATACCTTAGCCAGGGGCCTGCCATGTCTCATGGAGCAGAACGAGGGAGGCTGTCTTGGCCTATTGTGTTAGACAGTTTGTTTTTATGACAGCGTAACTGAGCAAAGTGACTTAAAGCAGAGATTAATTTGGCTCACCATTTCAGAGGTGAGCCTGTGACCTGCTGGCTTCATCTGGCTCCATCACAGTAGGCCAGAGGTGAGGCTATAAAACATAATGGCAAAAGGGTATGGTAAAGAGAAAGATGCTTACCTTAGAGTGGCCAGGAAGCAGACAGACAAATGAAGGGTCCAGAGAAAGGTATGCCCTTCAGGGCCACACCCCAGTGCTCACATCCTCTAACTAGGCCTCGCATCATTTCTACCACTTCCAGGTAACACTCTCGGATTACGGATCTGTTGGATAAATCAGAACCCGGAGATCTAGCCACCTCTCCATGCTTAGGTCCACCAGCTGGGGACCAATGAAGGAGCTCCTGAGGGACAATTCATACGAGATCATACTAGCTAGCTACTTTATACCTGAGGATACTAAGGCCTGGAGAGATTATCACAGTGTCAGTATTGCCTGAGGTGTTCTTTCAGGCATGGTCTGACATGTGGCCTGTCACAGTGGCAGTCACCATTCACCACTGAGGTCACTGACGCCTCACCTACTGTTGGCTAGTGCTGGGAATCTGCTCTCTGGTGTGTGTGTGTGTGTGTGTGTGTGTGTGTGTGTGTGTGTGTGTTCATCTGTCTGTCTGTCTGTGTGTATTTGTGTGTGTGCACGTGCACATGCTGGGGATCAACCCTGCAGCCTTGTACATGTTAGGCAAGAACTCTGCCATTGGACTACATTGCCAGCCCTGCTGGAAATCCCAATCTGTGGACGCCAACTGTGAGCATCCATCCCCAGTCAGTAGGCCCTCCCTACCCTCATGGGCAGCTCTGTCATGCGTGTGCTCCAGGAGACCGGGTGGAGTGTGTGTGTTTTCTGGCAGGCTGCAGGTGGCAGACAGGACTCTGTGGCACCATAGGAACCTGTCTGTTCATAGAGCCCCTGAGAAACTCCAGTTACATCCGAGGACTACAGGAGGACAGTGGTGGAGCAGTTTAGCAATTATACTCTGTGCAATTACTCAGTGTCCCACCCATGGCCGCAGGCCTACGTTTCTTCTCTTCCTTCGTCTCCAGCCTCAGTTTCTTCATCTGTCAGTGAGATAGAGGAAAAGCCGAGGCATGGAGAACTCTGCTGCCTGGCCACCCTTCCTAATGAGTCTACAGAGGGGTTTTCAATCTGCTGTGTCATCCTTTCTTGCCAATGGAGTTCCTCTTCCCTCTAGGCTAGGGGATATTTTGTTTACCACACTTTTCTCTGCTGGATCTGACCCAGGACAAGTCTTAAAGGGACAGCAGCTACTGTATCCCTGCTCCCCATCTGCATTCAAAGTCTGCTGGAAATGCTGAGTGGATAAGACATCCACAGCCCTCCCCTAGATGCAGGCCCTGAGCTGATGGTCCATAAGGAACTGACCACAGGAAGAGATTCAGGACAGAAAAGGACTCAGAGAAGTGTGGCTGATCTCTGTGTATACACGAGTCCCTCCCCCGCAAACATGTCTGCATTTGTCTGCATGAGGGCACTGAGTCTTCCCCAATTAGCACAAGGCCAGTGTCTCCGGCTATATCGCCAGCACTGGGAAATTCTCACAAGTCCTTCCAGACTGATAGAAACAGGACGGGCTGTGCTGAGTACAATTCAGATCCCTACTCCCACCCCCATCCCCAAACTGTGGGGCTTAGGGTTGTATCCTAGTCTGTAAAGCCAGAGCCCTAAATGTTTCGTTCCCATCCCTTCCAATAGTACTACTTGCAGCAAGCACTCTACCCTCCTAGCTCAAAAAGAGGTCTCAGGGCTGAGGTAATGGTTCAGTCAGTAAAATGCCCACCTTGACAACACCAGGACCTGATGATTTCGGTGCCAAGAATCCACATTTTAAAAGCTGGGTACGGTGGTGTGCCCTTGTAATGCCACACTGGAGATGTGGGGACAAGTACATTCCTGAGTCAGCCTAGCCTACTTGGTGAGCTCTAGGCCACTGAGAAATCCTGTCTCAAGAGAGAAGAATAAAAAATAAAAAGTTGCTGGCACCTGAGGCCTTAGCAGGGCAGGCAGAGGATAGGCACAGGCATTGTCACAGTGAACAGGCCCAGAAGTGACACTTCAATGTAGAAATAGGGTGGCAGCCGGGCAGTGGTGGTGCATTCCTTTGATCCCAGCACTTGGGAGGCAGAAGTAGGTGGATCACTGTGAGTTCGAGGCCAGCCTGGTCTACGAAGTGAGTCCAGGACAGCCAAGGCTACACAGAGAAACCTTGCCTCCAAAAACAAAAACAAAACAAAAAAAAAAGAAAGAAAGAAAAAGAAAAAGAAATAGGGTGGCAGTTATCCTTGGTGGTCCAGATCCAACTATGCTGGCTTTGGGGCATGGGCTAGCCATCTCACATGTTGCTGTACTATGCCACGAAGGCCTTTGCAGGGAAAGTGGAGCCTTTCCTCTTATCCATGTGCCTGGTGGAATACCCTGTCCTGAGCCCCCATGCAGCAGCACAGAGGTGTGGCTTGACTAATGAGGACACAGTGAAGACTTTAGTGGCTAGACATCTGTGGGGCAGACCACCTCTTCACAAGCGAGAGTCTTGGAAAACAGCACCCCCTCCCCATGCTCCTGTCCCCAAGAGACCTCAAAGCTGGGGTGCCATTCCATCTCACAGAGGGAGAGAATGAGGTCAACAGTGGGTGTGGCGTGCCCTATTGGCACAGTTCCTGCCCCTGCGAAGGCCACAGAGACAGGGGAGTAGCATTTCTTGGCCCTCAGCCCCACAGTCCTGAGTATAGCTTCATTCATGAATTCTTCCTTCCTGCTGACTGGGAAATGAATCTAATAACAGCCATATTGGACCTCGAGGCGATCTTGAGCAGGGGAGCCTTGCATAGCAGAGCCAAAGACAGAAGCAGCCTGTGTTCCCAACAACTGTAGCACACGCTCTGCCTGGGCGTCCCCCCTCTAGACATTTTACTGTACGAAAAACAAATTATCTTGTTTTGAAGCTGCTGTAATTTGGTCTTCTTCTGACAGTCATGAGCTGAACTCAGCTCTAATTTTAAAAGCTTAACACTGGCTGGGGATGATAGAGTACTTGCTTAGCATGCTCAAGGCCTTAGGTTCAACCCTACTTCATATAAAACCAAGAGTCCTGGGGCATGCCTGTAATCCCAGCACTCCTGGGTGCAGGCAAGAGGATTATATAAAGGCCAATCTGGGACACATGAGGTCTTGTCTTAAAAAAAAAAAAATAAACAAAACAAAACCAAGGCAAGCCAAAGCCCTCTGAAGGCTTGCTGGGAAAGCCCTCCCATGCCTGGGAACACACTCTGTCGCGTCTCTGCTCTTCCTTTTGTTCCTTTCAACCTGAGGGCCATTGTGCTCCTGCCCAGTCTCCAATAGCTGGCTGTCACCTGAGGACCATGCACCTGTTCCCCCAGGGCCTCGCTGCACCTGGGAAAGAGCCTGAAAACCCGTGTTTGCATGTTTGTGTGAGCATTGTGTGCCCCATCCTGACCAGCTTTTGGCCACAGTCAGCCTGGAAGGGAAGGGCATCTTAGAGCTCAGGTGCTGACAACTGTCCACCGTCAGGAGTCTGCCTAGGGCATGGCCTGGCTACATCCTCCATCCATCCTCTAGGCATGGTGCCAGGTGTCCCTTGGCCCAGGCTGTGATCAGCAAACCACTAATGACAGGGGTGCCTGGGCTCCTTTATTCTTGGCCCTGACATGGACCGCACTCCAGTCACCAAGCCGCTGGTCAGAGAGTGTGGGAGTGAGGGCGGCAGGCCGGCGGGGGTAGACGGCCTGCGGCTTGGCAAAGAAATATGCAGGCAGGTTATTGCTCCCTATACCTCCTGCTTCTCTTCTGATGGTGCAGGTTGAGCTGAACTTTAGCCACTGGACTCAGCCAGTCTGGGAGCCGGAGGCCCAGCTTGGGCCACAAGATAGTATCTCCTTAGTAAACAGGGTCTAAATGCTCTGTGCTGACCCACTGGGGACCCACAGAAACTGTGTCAGGCACCAGTAGGGGACTTTTAGCCAGCTATCCCCAAGAAGAGTCCCAAAGAAGCCTGGGAGTATCTGGGCTTGCCTCTCTACATACTGTGCTCCCCCAAACCCAGCTCCGTGGGGACTCAAAGCCCCTATCTTTCCCTTAACCCTATATCACCGAGATCCCTTCCACAGATGATGCAGAAGGCTGAAGGGACGCATTCTTGCTTGGCTGCAGCTGTGGAGACTCCATACTGTAATGGCTTTTCTCCTAAATAGTTAAAGGAAGGAGCACTTCCCACTGAGCAGTGAGTACCCACAGGTGAGATGTCTGAGCCTGGCCTGGGTCCATCACCGTCGGGGGTTGGTATGGACATAACATCAGATCCAGGCTTGGGGTGGACATGCCTATGGAAGTGGAGAACTGTGGTGGTTCACACCTTTAATCCCAGCACTCCTGAAGGCAGAGGCAGGCAGTTCTCTGTGAGTTCGAGACCAGCCTGGTCTACAAGATGAGTTCCAGGATAGCCAGGGATACACAGAGAAACCCTGTCTCAAGCCCTCCTCCCAAAAGAAGCAGGGAACTGAGACTTGAGAACTGAGGTTGAGCCCTGTGGCTTCAGTCTATGCTGGCCAACCCCTGACTACCCTATTCAGCTACTTGGATCCACCTCACAGCTGTTTCTGCCTCCCATGATGAGCTGATACTCACCTTAGCCTTCAGGATGCCCAGTGTTATGCTCCCATAGAGCCCCTCGTAAGACAGAGCTTTGATCCAAGACTGAGGACCCTCTACTGCCACCCTCTGCCCATATGCTGTGCAAGGACAAGATATAGGCCAGCTGTGTGCCCTTTGACCTATGACCTTGGTGTCACAACTGGCCTGCTCACTATAGTCTGGATGGTCATAGCTCAGTAGCTTCTGTTTCATTTCTTTCCCTCACTCACAGGCTAGCAGAAGACTTGGGAGTTGACAAGCTGTGAAAAAGTAGATATGGAAGCTTTGGGCCTCATGCCTTAAAGAAGAATTCCCAGAGAGGAGGCCAGGTGTACCCCGAAAGCTCAGGAGGGTCCAGAGCAAGCCTAAGGATGACACACTGCCTGTCCAGCCTGTGGGTGTTGCCCCATGTTCTGCAGAGCTGCCTCTGGGGCGGCTCCCCAAAGGCCACATTTCCTGTCGTTGGCTCAGATGGCGTCGGCTGGCAGGGAGCCTGGCCCAGCAGGCCTGTTGCTGGGCATCTCCTGAGTGGATAAGAACCTCCTAGCACAAAGGGGCATTTGTGGACAGGGATGGCATGTGTCCATGTGAACACAGGGAGGACAGAAATAGCCTTTCACAGAGCACCAGCAAGGCTGGGCTGGCCTGCCTTGCACAGGGGCCAGATTTCCACCTCCTTCTTCAAGCTGAACAACCTGTCTGGAGTCACTTGTGAGATACCTTGCCCTGGCCAGGGGATCCACTGACACCATCTGCTGAGATGGGGAAGAAGGAGAGGGGGAAGAAACGAGGGAAGGGGAGGGGAGAGAGATGGAGACCCAGGTCACACCTCAGCTGAGACACTATGGTTCCTCAGGACACAAATCACTTCTGTTTGGTCATGACAGAGGGACTGCCCTACTTCACCTCTCTCACTAATCTGAGAGCTGGTGTCTCACACTCGGGGTGTGACTTCTGAGTCCCTGAGAGTGCCAGCTTCCCTAGATGTCCAACTTAGCCTGTGTTATTTCTTCTACATCTACTGTCCCTCTGAGCACATACAAAAAGAATGATGTTCCTAGCTGGGAGGTGGCGGCTCATGCCTTTAATCTCAGCTCTTGGGAGGCAGAGGCAGGTGGGTCTCTGAGTTCTAGGTCAGTCTGGTCTACAGAGTGAATTCCAGGACAGCCAGGACTATACAGAGAAACCTTATCTCTAAAAACAAAAACAAACAAGCAACAAACAAACAAAAAGAATGATGTTCCTTGGTACCATCTGTTGGTAACAAGCCACAGACTTGGAAAGTGGGGAAGAAAAGGGGTTTAAGGTTCTGGCTCAAGGTCATGGCCTTTGCTTGTGGCCTTCTTGCTGATAGAGTTCTGAGGTAGCTGAGGCATCACATCAGGAGAGGCAGAAAGCAGACTGTGTGTGTGTGTGTGTGTGTGTGTGTGTGTGTGTGTGTGTGTGTGTGTGTGTCTATTCTGTTCTTTGCTCCTTTTTTAAAAAAAGCTACCAAGATTAGTCATGGGGAGCCAGAGGTGGTGGCACAGGCCTTTAATCCCAGCACTCAATGAGGCAGAGGCAGGTGGATTGCTGTGAGTTTGAGGCCAACCTGTTCTACAATTCAAGTCCAGAACTACACAGCCAAGGCCACACAGAGAAAGCCTGTCTTGAAAGGGGAAAAAAATTAGTAGGGGGTAGGGGGTTGGGAGAAAGAGAGGGGAATTCCACTCTGATGAACTTACAGAATGGTTGTCATTTCCTAAAAGTCATGCCTCTAGCCACCATGGTTAGAATGAGTTTCTTTTTTGGATTGAGTTTCTACCCTCTGTGTATGCATATTTATGTGGATGTATGCATGTGCATATGTACATATGTGAGCACATGCTTATGGAGACCAGAGGTCAAATGTGCGTGTCATTGTTAGGAGCTGTGTCGTCGTCGTCGTCGTCGTCGTCATCATCATCGTCGTCATCATCATCATCATCACCATTTTGAGATGGATCTCTCACTTTCCTGGACCTTGCTGTGCTGGGTCTGCCTGCCTCTGCCTTCCAGTGATGGGATTGTAAAGCCATGTCACCATACCTGGCTTTTTTTTCTAAGTTGGGTCTGGGGAATCAAATCCGGGTCCTGGTTCTCTTTTATTTTTTTTTAATATTTATTTATTTTTTATTATGTATACAGTGCTCTGCCTGCATGTACACCTGCATGCCAGAAGAGGACATCAGATCACATTATAGATGGTTGTGAGCCATCATGTGGTTGTTGGGAATTGAACTCATGACCTCAGGAAGAGCAGTCAGTGCTCTTAACCACTGAGCCATCTTTCCAGTCCCCGGGTCCTGGTTCTTGCAAAGCAAGCACTTTACCATCTGGGCTCTGTCCCCAGGCTCCTTTCCACTTTTAATAGTACCACACAATGACAACTAGGTCTCAACACATGCAACCCAGGAACACATCCCAACCATAACCAAACCTTAGTCAATCTGTTGGGAATTTTATAGCATCTGCATGTTAAAAACCAAAGCTGATATGGTGTCTTGGAGAGATTACTAAGTCACCGAGCTGTTAGAAGCAGAGATTGAAAACTTAAAGGCTTAACTGCTACAGGGTCTCTTTTCTTCAACACAGACAAAGGTTTGTGATAAGGCATCTCCAGATTTGAGTCTCTTCTCTAAGCTTTTGTAGAGCCTAGTGTCTGCCCTCAAGGTAGCCTTAGGCACAACAACCAAGGAGTAATTTAGGTTTCCAAGAGTGGGAGGGACATAAGCACACGAAATTATATATTATATTCACTTGGGGGGGGATGTTGTGACAGGCACTGTGAATGCTGGCCATTGAGGTTTGTTTACAAAAGACTCCAGAGACAAGACAGGCTACCTAAGCACCTGTGATTATTGCTGGTTTACAGGATGTCTGTATGGGGCTGGGAATGGACAGGACAAGGTTTGTTTTCAATATCTCATCTGTCTGTCTGTCTATCTATCTATCTATCTATCTATCTATCTATCCATCCATCCATCTATCTGTTTTAAGATGGGATCTCCTTATGTAGCCTAGGCTGGCTTCAAATTCACCATCCTCCTGCCTCAGCTTCTTGCCACCAAACCTGGCCAAGTTTTCTTTTTCTTTCTGTATGTAATATGTGTACAATACATGTGTAGTGTGTGTATGTGTGTGTGTGTGTGTGTGTGCACATGTATACCACAGAGCATAAGTGGAGGTAAGAGGAAAATCTTGAGTGTTTGTTGGTCCTCACCTTCTGATTGCTTGAGATGTGCTCTTTTGCATGTTTATTGTGCATGTTTATTGTTACGAATATCTGGCTAGATGTCTCTCGATCTTCCTGGGATTCTCATCTCCCATCTTGCCACAGGAACCCTAGACTCAAATATGTGAGCTACAGCTCACTGACATTACACAGGTTCTGGGGATCCAAACACAGACCCTGACACTTGTGAGTCAAGTGCTTTATCCACTGAGCTGTCTCTCCTCAGCGCCCCACCTGAGCCTTGTCTTCTTTATAAATGCCCCCAGAACTTGACTTCCTTCTTTGTTTCTGTATTTCTTTGCTTCTTTGTTTCTTTTAAGATAGGGTTTCTTTGTGTAGCCCTGGCTATCCTGGGACCTTGCTCTGTAGATTAGGCTGGCCTCGAACTCACAGAGATCTGCCTGCCTTTGCCTCCCAGAGTGCTGGGATTAAAGGCGTGCTTGACCACTGCCTGGTCCGTTTGTTTTGTTTTTGGAGATAGGTTTTCTCTGTGTAGCTTTGGCTGTCCTGGACTCACTTTGTAGACCAGGCTGGTCTTGAACTCACAGAGATCTGCCTGCCTCTGTCTCCCAGAGTGCTGGGATTACTGACATGCACAACCGTGCCTGGCTCAGAGTGTCATTTAAATATATGTATACTTACATTGTTTTTCTTATTATAAAAGCATGATCTCTGTAGAAGAATCAGAAAACAAAAATGAATGAGGGGGAAAAATACTTCTGCCCAGAAATAACAAATGTCCTCACTCAATAACCACCACCTGGACCTTGGAGGCATCCTCTTCAGTGTTTATGTCTGACTCCCACACCTGTCACTTGGCCAGCATGGGGCTGATCTTGGTGCACCGGCCCCATGCTGCTGTTCAATTGTCTGCTGGCCTTCAAGTGGCTCCTTCTGCTCCTGGGACCATACATTCTTCTGCAGTGGGTAACAGAAGCACCCAGAAACAGGAGGGGAGCATGTGTGTAGTCACAGCTTGGATCCAGCCACAAATACTGCTGCCCACTTTCAGTTGGTATAGAAAGACAAGTGCGCCCAGAAAGCCCTTCCCCCAAAGGGCAAGGGGCAGGCTATGGATGCCTGCTGATCTGACCAAACCTGGATTCCTATGCCTTCCTTTGAGAATCCGCTGCAATACCAGAATCCTTCCATAGGTGCCGCTCTCTCTCTCTAAACCACTTCAATAAGGCTGCATCTTTCCAAGCCATACCATTTATTTTTTGAGACAGGATTTCAATATGTAGCCAAAGCTGACTTCAAACTCAAGATCCAACTCCCTGGCTACCTAAAAGCAGATTTTTGACTGGGTGGTCAGTGGTCTCTGCTCCCGTGTTCACACCCAGCGGCATCTCCCCTGGAGTAGTAACTTGGGGCAGGTTTGTATGTCACAGCAGAGGTGACAATGAGTGTGACCCTTGAGGCTGGGCTGTGAAGTACACTACAGTGTCTGTCTTCCTTTCCTGAGTCACTGGTGCTGGCAAGATGAGCTGCCATATTGGGAAGAGGCTCAAGCATCCCTGAGGAGGCACCCATGTGGGCAGGACAGGAGCTGGGGCCAACAGCAGCACTAGCTTATCCTGAGCAAGAGTCGCCTTGGAGGCAGAGGCTCAGCCCAACGCCATCTGACTGCAGCCTCCGTGGGACTCCAGCCAAAGCCGTTGGCCTGAATCTCTGAAACGCTCAGCCCACAGTAAGGGTTAGAGGTGGCAATTGACTATGGTTTTAGAGTGAGCAGCACAGCATGATCACAACAGTGGGTGTTTGGGAAGAAAGAAACCAAGCCAGCGGTAGTGCCAACAAATCTGGACTCATTGTGACTGAAACAGCAGGGACCACGTGACCTGTGAGCATAACTTCCTTGCTCATCCTTACAACTTCAACTTGGATATGTGTGTCCCCTCAGTAGCCTGGAGCCCAGGCCCTTGCTACTGCCATGTGGCTGCAGCTGTTGTGGACCCTGGCCACTGCAGCATCCTGTGGAGGACTCAAAAAGATAAGCTGGGGTGAACTATCTGCCTCTGCCAGCGGGAAGCTCTGCCCAGGTAGCTGAGCAGAGGGATCAGATGCACATTGGAGCCTGTGCAGCTGCCCTCTGAATTAGCCCCGATCTGCAGGGGAAGCGTGAGACAGAGGGTGGCCTGCTCAGGGCCTTTAGCTGGGGGCTGGACCGTTTTACTGCTGGGTTGTATCTGTAACCTGCTCACTGCATTGGCAGATATATATATATATGTGTGTGTGTGTGTCCCCTACACACACACACACATACACACACACACACACACACACACACACACACACACATACCTGTTGTTACCACCTCTGCCACTACCTACCTGCATTTCTGTCAAGGACACTAAGGAAATCTTGGGACTCTTTAATCTGTTTATTTGTTTATCTGTGTATGTGCACAGGTGTGAGCATGCTCCTACCATAGCATGGATATGGAAGTCAGGAGGCAGCTTTGTGGAGTCTGTCTTCTCCTCTTACCATGTAGGTGATGGAGGTTGAACTCAGGTCATCAGGCTTGGTGACAAGCATCTCTAAGCACTGAGCCATCTTGCTGGTCCAAGAAAAAAGATCTGTAAGGTTTTTATGGGGAGGAGAATGAAAATAAGAAAATGTGAGCCTGGCTTGGTGGCACACACCTTTAATCCCAGCACTAGGGAAGCAGAGGCAGGCAGATCACTGTGAGTTCAAGGCCAGCCTGGCCTACAAAGTGAGCCGAGGACAGCCAAGATAACACAGAGAAACCTTGATTTGAAAAACCAAAACGGAGCCGGGCGGTGGTGGCGCACGCCTTTAATCCCAGCACTCGGGAGGCAGAGACAGGTGGATCGCTGTGAGTTCGAGGCCAGCCTGGTCTACAAAGCGAGTTCAGGACGGCCAGGGCTACACAGAGAAACCCTGTCTCAAAAAACAAAAAAAAGAAAAAAGAAAAAAAAAAGAAAAACCAAAACGGAAAAAGCTCTGCAGAGTTGTGTTCACCTCCTTTCATGTGGTCCCAATCTCCCAAACAAGAGAGGCTTCTAGACTGGTCCTTCGCCCTCCACAGTGATGGGCTGGGGAGGACTCCCTCAGACACTCTGTGGCAGGTGGATTTTCCCCACAATCTCTCAGTCATCTTTCCCTCTTTGGTGGGGGTGGGGGGTGGAGGGTTGGGTCAAGACAGGGTTTCTCTTGTAGTCCTGGCTGTCCTGGACTCACTTTGCAGATCAGGCTGGCTGCCAACTCACTGAAATTTACCTGCCTCTGCTTCCTGAGTGCTGGGATTAAAGATGTGCACCACCATACTCAGCCTCCCTCCTTTTTTTTTTTTCCACCCTGAGAAAAGGTTTCTCTGTTTACCCTTGGCTGTTCTGGACTTGCTTTGTAGGCCAGGCTGGCCTCGAACTCACAGAGATCTGCCTGCCTCTGCTTGCCTGAGTACTGGAGTTACAGACGTGCGCCATAGCCCCCAGCTTGGTCATCTTTCCCTCTTGATTTTAGTAACTGAATTCTAAAGTTGTCTCTGTGTTGATGGTTGCCCCAAATTCAGACTATATGCCTCTCTTTCAGCCAGGCATACCCATGCCAATAAATTCTGCTAATAGATGTGAACAGAAACAATGTGCAACCTCCGTTTTCCCTTCCCTCTTCCTTCTGACTGCTAGGAAGCTGCAATGGCGGAAACAGAGGCAGCCATCTTGGACAATGAGCTAGAAGCTGTGTGTTAGGAGGCAGAGCAACAAGATGGAAGGAACCTGGGGTCCAGCTCCAGTGACTTCCTGGGAGACGGCTGCCATTCTTCCTTAGACCTCCTTGTGAACAAGAGTTCACGTGCCAAGCGTGCTGCCATGCCAGATTTTTATATGGCTTCTGGGAACCAAACTCAGGTCATCATGCATGTAAGGCAAACACTTAGCTGACAGAACCTCCTCAGCGATCCCAACAGCATGTTTTAAGAGAGCTACGTGTAAATGCACGTTTAAACAGTGTATTCGTTTTGTTATTGTGACCAAACACCTGACAAGAAATAATTCTAGAGACGAAGGGTTAATTTCAACCTCCGGTTTAAGGATATGGTCCATCATGGCTAGGCAGCATGGCAACAAGCAGAGAATGGACAGGAAGTGAGGCCTGGCTATCACACCCTAAGGTCAGTCCCTGGTGACACTTTCTCCATTTCCTTAAAGAGTCCATAACCTTAGAACAACATCCCATGAGCCATGAGGAACATTTCAGTCATAGCACATAGGTTTTTAGTTCTCCTAGGTAGAGTAACATTTCTTGTTTAAATAGGAAACATGTCTTTAGTTTTATAAAAAAATTGTCAGGCTCACTGTGACTTTGAGACCAGCCTGGGCTACAAAGTGAGTTCAGGACAGCCAAGGCTACACGGAGAAACCCTATCTTCAAAAAAACCAAAATATAAAAATTAAATAAAATAAAAAAGCCCGGCAGTGGTGATGCACGCCTTTAATCCCAGCACTTGGGACAAATTGCTGTGAGTTTGAGTCCAACCTGGTCTACAAAGTGAGTCCAGGACAGCCAAGGCTACACAGAGAAACCCTGTCTTGGAGAAAAAAGCAAGAAGAAGAAGAAGAAGAAGAAGAAGAAGAAGAAGAAGAAGAAGAAAAGTCAAATATATAAATAAATGAAAGAAAAACAAAACAAAATAATTGTCAGGCCATTTTCCAAAGTGGCTACACCAGTGCAAAGCATGAAGGAAAAAGTGTTCCACTGCTCTGCATGGCACTGACATCTCCTTAGAATGTCGTGGCATGAGGAGACAAGTATCAGCACGTCCTCAATGGGAGATGACACCAAGCCTGGCAGCTTGGTCATTAGATTTTTTGAAATATGCATATGGGTGTTTTGTCTGCATGTAAGTCTCTGCAATACGTGCGTTTCTGGTGCCTGCAGAGCCCAAAAGAAGGCATTGGATCCCCTGGAACTCAAGTTATAGATGGTTGTAAGCTGCGATGTGGGTGCAGGGAATTGAACTTGGGTCCTCTGGAAGAACAGTCAGTGCTCTTAACCCCTGAGTCATCTTTCAGCCTCCATTAGCTGTTCTTAAAGCTACTGCAGCTCCTTTTTTGTAGTGAGAATTTTTTTTTTTTTTTTTAGAACACAGAAATGTTATGTAAACATGTTTTTGTTTTAATCCCAGGTGTGGGGCATGGGGCTGCTTTAGTTTGTCCACAGCAGCTGAGTATGATTTGCTTTGTGCTCGAGCAAGGGTGTGATTGTGCTAGCTGCAGATAGTTTACATTTGGAATTCTGGGGACTCTTGAGAAGGTATAAAAATGCTGGAGCCCTAGGAGCTTCTGGCAGCTGCTGCTCTCTCTGCTGCTGCTGCTGCTGCCGCCGCTGCCGCCGCTGCTGCCGCCACTGCTGCCGCTTCCACTGCCACTGCTGCCACCACGCCCCAGCCACTGCTGCCACCTCGCCCCAGCCACTGCTGTCACCTCGTCCCAGCCACTGCTGCCACCATGCCCCAGCCACTGCTGCCACCATGCCCCAGCCACTGCTGCCACCATGCCCCAGCCACTGCTGCCACCTCGCCCCAGTTTGCTCCTGTTAGTGTTGCTGGCTGCTGCTTACTCCTGGTGCTGTTGCTGATTGCTGCTTGTTGCTGGATTGCTGGTTGCTGGTTGGAGATATCCTGACAAAGATCTGACTTGCCCCCAAGGAACTTGATGCCCCTAATCAGCAGGAAGTAGTCTAATGATATTGGTCCCTTCCTTTCCCCTCTAACCTTCCTTCCTCCGTACTGTTGTATGTTGGAAGGGATGGGGTGGTGTAGGATGGGGAGGTGGGGAAAAGGATGCAAGTAAAGTAGCCCAAAGCATGACTGCCCCTTTTCCTCTTCTTTTTTTAAAAAATATATTTTATTAATTTATTCATATTACATCTCAATTGTTATCCTATCCCTTGTATCCTCCTATTCCTCCCTCCCTCCCATTTTCTCCTTACTCCCCTCCCCTATGACTGTGACTGAAGGGGACTTCCTCCCCCTGTATATGCTCATAGGGTATCAAGTCTCTTCTTGGTACCTTTTCCTCTTCTTTCTCTACCTCGTTCTCCTCTTCTTTTTCTCCCCCCACCCCATCATCTCCCTCCTATTTGGTACTGGGGATTGAACTCAGGGCCTCATATGTGCTAAGCCAGGGCCCTGTCACTGAGCTGTATCCCAGGAAGCAGTTCTCATCAAGTTGTCCAGGTTGCCCTCGAGCCCATGACCCTCCTGCCTTCTTTGGAGTGCCTGGGATTACAGGTGTTTGCCGTTGGCCACATCTCTTTGTGGTGCCTAAACCTAAAATCTTGGCTTTCCAGGCCTGGCGTGGTGACACACACTTTTAATCCCAGCACTATGGAGGCAAAGCCAGGTGGATCTCTGTGAGTTTGAGGCCAGCCTGGTCTACAAAGCAAGTCCAGGACAGCCAAGGCTACACAGAGAAACCCTGTCTCAAAACAAACAAACAAACAACCCACCCAAACAAAACCTTGGCTTTTCATATTTTCTATGTTGGTGTTTTTTTTTCAAGTATTATTATTATTAATACTACCATTATCACTACCACTATTACTATTACTATTACTTTGGTTGTTTGAGACAGGGTTTCTCTGTGTAGCCTTGGCTGTCCTGGACTCACTTTGTTGGTCTTTGAACTCAAAGTGATCCACCTGCCTCTGCTGGGATTAAAGGTGTGCACCACCATGCCTGGCTAATTTATTTATTCTTATTTTTATGTACATTGGTTTTGTGGGAAGGTATCAGATGTTCTGGACCTGGAATTACAGACAGTTGTGAGCTGACATGTGGGTGCTGGGAGTTGAACCCAGGTCACTCTGGAAGAGCATCTAGTGCTCTAAACCACTGAGCCATCTCTCATGTTCTTAATGGTGGATTTTGATAACCTGAGGCTTGAATTTCTTTTTTCTTTTTGTTTTTTCGAGACAGGGTTTCCGAGGCTTAAATGTCATGAAGTCCGGTTAACCACATTTCATGGTTGCACTTTTCAGAGGCCACTGTCCTCTGCTGTCTGTTTCAGGCCCAAGTGCCTGCTGGAGGCTCCAAGGTAGGGCAGTTTCTTCCTGCTGAGTGCTTTGCCAGGCTCAACCAGCAGAGGGCACTGGGGCGCTGCAAGACTCTAGGCTAGAGAAACTTCCTGGGATCTTTCCCACGCCTTCCACACTCAAGATGCTCAATGCCTTCCTGGTTGGCTGCAGCCTTCTCTGACCCAGAACAACAGTAGATACCTCCCAAGCCTGCCTGCCCCTCAGAGTGGCCTCCCTGTCACGAAGTGCTCTTAATACTTATCAGTGTTTTCTTTATTATTATTTTTTAACCATTTTTGTGAAACAAATCTCTATACCCTTTCATCTTCTCGTTAATCAAAAGCTGGCAACAGCCCCAATCTACTTACTTCCTATTTGACTGGTTCTGATCATCCTGGAGACCTAACGTCAGGAAAGTCACACACTGTGCGGTCCTCCTGGAACTGATTTATTCTCCGCAACCCCCATAGTGTCTTCACAATCATCCACGTCAGAGTGCATCCCTGAACTGCCCTCCTTTGCCAGGCTGAATAGCACCCTGTCACATGGGTAGACATGTTGCTGACCTTGTCATCTGCTGATGGCCATGCGAGTTGTGCCTGGGTCCTGACTCTGTCATGAACATGGGTGGACAAGACATGCTACTCAGTGAGTCAGAGGTGACAGTGAGGGGTTACCCCCTGGCACCTGGCCACTGTTGAGACACAGTGATGCTCAGAGTGACTAGGAAGGGAGCCCTCCAGAGCCTACTTAGAAGGCAAAGCCATGGGCTTTAGCATCGAGGTTTCTGGGGCTGGGCTGACACCAAGGCTGTGACTCCTATGCTCCCTGCTCCTATCCCACCTCTCAAATGTCTCTGCATTCTTGGTTTACTCATCATCCCATTTTACAAAGTGTTGGCTCTGAGAGCCTGAGGCTAAGGCCCAGACCCTAGCCTTGGATGCTGGGGCTATCAGTCCCGCACCTGGCACCCTGTCCACCCTGGAGGCTGCAGCCCAACACTGGGCCTCCCACACACAGCCCATTTTCCTGTGGAGCTGTTCCCGTCGCTGGCTGGCATTCTGTTGGCACCCAAAGGGCTTGCCTGCCACCCAAACAGCAGATGGCCAGGAAAAGAGGGCTGGTGCACGCATCACCCAGAGGGAAAAAACGAATGCAGTTGGCAGACTGTGTGGTCAGAGAGGCATGCGGCTGACACATGGCATCTTGTTAGGTGATGCCCCGTGCCAGCTGGGACGGCCATTGTATGGGCAGTGTGGCCTTTGAAGGTCGATAGACCATGACCCCATAGAGCCTGGGCTGTAGCAGGGACTGTGTAGGATTTTTATATTTCCTTTTCACTTTGTTTCCCAGGCTCACAGGAGTCCCAGAGAGACGCCTAGATCCAACCCTGCCCAGCCCTAGTCATAGCTGGGTGACTTGGTCAGATGCTCAGTGGACACACTAGACAAGCCAGGATCCAGACCAGGGACTGCATACATTTTGTCACCCAGGGCCAAGTGCGACTGTGACTGTGAGTGCCACAGACCCAAATACTCGTTCTTTTGTTTTGTTTTTTGAGACAGGGTTTCTCTGTCCTGGAACTCACTCTGTAGATCAGGCTGGCCTCAATCTCACAGAGATCCACCTGCCTCTGCCTCCTGAGTGCTGGGATTACAGGTGTGTGCCACCACCACCTGGCCTGAACACCCACTCTTAACAAGACACACATTTCTTCCTTGGCATAAAAACCATGCTGAGGCCCAGGACAGGCCTGTGGTGGGAGTGCCACGTGCTCAGGAACCCACTTTCCTTTCTTCCTCCTTGGCTAGTCTCAATATATAGGCCTGCCTGCTGCTCCCACATAGCTGCTTCTGTTCCAGCCATCAAGCTTTCACCCCAACCAGCAGGACGGAATGAAAGAAAGAAGGACACATTCCCACTCTTGGAGCTCCTTGGAACTTTCTAGAGGCCTCTTTTTTTTTTTTTTAAATCAGTAACATTTTATTTTATTTTATTTGTTTTTTTGAGACAGGGTTTCTCTGTGTAGCCTTTGCTGTCCTGGACTCGCTTTGTAAACCAGGCTGGCCTCAAACTCACAGTGATCTGCTTGCCTCTGCCTCTTGAGTACTGGGATTAAAGCTGTATGCCACATCTGGCTCTAGAGGCCTTTTTTTTTACTTACATCCAATGGCCAGACTGTTCCTTGGTGGCTCTACCTAGCTCCAGGAGTGTGGAGAGCTGCGCGGTGCCACGCCTTAACATGGCGCAGGCTTCTGCCTTCCGCCATCCCGACAGCGAGCGCTCTCAAAGATAAACAAGTCCTTATATGGCAAAAGTCTGTGCAAGGGTAACTGGTGATCTGATGACGCGCAGTCCTGCTCTGACGCGGACCTATGAGGAGGTGACACCTGGCATGAGCTGATTGGCCCTTGAGTTGTACTTAAGCTTGGCCCTTCCCTTCTTCGGGGCCATTCCCACTGAGCTTAATCCTGAGTAAAGATCTCGAGAAGAAGTCTGGTTATTGGTGTCTTATTTCTGCTGGACGGTGCGGCGCCAGCACAGGAGAATTTAGTTTCCATTGCAGTCCTGTCATGTTATCAACTAAAGTTCAGTTTTTCTATGTCTTGGGAAGAATGAGATGAGGGAAAGCTGTAGAGCCATCTTTATGATGTACGCCTGTTTTTTTTGTTTTGTTTTGTTTTGTTTTAAGTAACTTCTGAAGCTCAGAATATATATATTAGTTCTGCAGCTTGGAGTTGAGTGGTATATCGTGAAGCTATCTGTTCTGTTCCTGAGGTCCCCAGTGTGACCAGAGGCTGTGGAGGGTAGTGGGTCACAAAATGGGTCCAGGAATACCATCATTGGGAGACTGTTTAAAATGCGTTCTGCCCCGGAACTTCAGATTTGGAAAGCTCGGTGTATGCTTATCAACGGTCTCCAGGGGCTCTGGACTGACTGACACTTGAAAGCCCTGATCTGCATGGTGTCTCTGTCCCCATCACAGCATGGAGACCCATTGTCATGCCATCTGCTTCATCTGTCCCCAACAGAGTTCTTCTCCCCTCCCGTCTTTATCACTTACCCCACCCCACCCCCTCTTTTTCTTTCTTTTTTTTTTCCTTGCATCATTGGGGACCCAGGGTCTCCTGAGTACTAGGTAAGCACTCTTCTCTGCTGAGACACTGGGGTGATTCTTGCCTGGTGCTCTACCACTGACCCACACTCCAGCGCCTCACTGAGGTGGGCCTGGGGGGGGAGCCCTAGGAGATGCCCTACTGTCAAGGCAACCCTTGACTTGGGGTTTTTAACCAGGTGCTTTACCACTGAGCCATGCTCCCAGCCCTCCCTTTTTCTCTAATAGCCAAGTTGCAGTAGAAACCGCACGGCACACAGCCCACCCACGCAGAGCACCCATTTTAATGGTTTCAGTGTTCTCACTGAGCTGTGTCTGTCACCAGTTGCAGGATGTGTTCAGCATCCTCCGTTTCCATTTCATTTTTGGAATAGCCATATCAAGAGGCTGTTCGGATTCTAAGAAGACTCCACCTGCTCAGCCCCCACCTCTCCCAAGCCCGCACTCTTATTTTTATATTCAGGGTCTATTTCTTCCCGGAGGCTCTCTGTGCAAATGTGTGAATCAAACGCAGAGAAATGTTCTTTCCACGTGCGTGGATGAAGGGAAGTTCTTTCTCACGCTCCTTAATTTTGCCTCCTGCCTGAGTGCTTAAGTCTGTTTAACAGGGCCACCTGGCTGGCCCCTGCAGGTCCTGCTCACTGGGATGGGACCAAGAGGCTCACAGTCCCTTCTTCAAGTGTCCTCAGCCTTCAGCTCCCAGCTGGCTGCTGTAAAAAGGGTGATTGCCATTTTCCCTCTCTTGTTCCTCCAATGTCTTGACCCACACATCAGGCCGAGGGCCTCAGGCACCGACTGACCTGGACTGTTTCTGACACTCACCATCTGACTGTCTTGGGAGCTCAGAGGGTCTCTGTCTCTCTTTTTCTAAGCGGAGGCGTCTTTGTGTACCTCCTCACAAATGTTTGTTGAGTGGATAAATGAATGGATCCCCTAGTCCCATCTAGCCGTTAGCGTCTTTCTTTGTAAAATGAGGACATAAATCCTTATTTATCTACTAAGGGTGAGAACAGGCTGATATGTGAAGGGGTTTTGGGCTGGCCTGGGGGAGTCGTATAGCGTTCACACTGCTTCTTTCCTATCTGGGAGCACAGAGGCCACTTTGTCAAGTCCTAACCTGAATGGCCTTGAGCTAGTCAACTCTGTTACAGACAGGCTAGGCAGGAGGTGAGGCCCCACCTCCAAGGATGAGGCAGCAGGGTCTGCAATACCCTCGGTTGCCGGCAGGGGTCGCAGGGCATCGGGGCTCTGAAGATTTGCGGTCTATCGGTTTAGGATTGAAAAGGGAGGACTCCACCGCGGGGGCGGGAGGAACCAGACCAAAGGCTTATCAGGCAGGCGCAACGAAAGGAGAAGGGGGGGATAAACAGGACTCCGTCAAAATTCAAAAGGTTTGAAAATAAAACCCACAGGAGGGAAACAGTATTTGCAAATCTAGCCAGGCGGTGGTGACACACGCCTTTAATCCCAGCACTTGGGAGGCAGAGGCAGGGGGATTGCTGTGAGTTCGAGGCCAGCCTGGGCTACCAAGCGAGTCCTGGACAGCCAAGGCTACACAGAGAAACCCTGTCTCAAAAAAAGAAGAAAAAAAGAAAAGGAAAGAAAGAAAGAAAAAAGAAAGTATTTGCAATCTAGTATCTGATAAGGGATTCGTAGCAAGGGTCACAAGGAAATCAGAAAACTCAACACCTGGACACCTGGACACCTGGCAGCCTGGACCCCTGACGGCAGCTGTTTCCCGGCTGGGGCGGGGCAGCAAAGTTGAGTGGTTTCAAAGTTTATTTTCTGTTTGAGGCATTATCTTTTGAAAAGAGTGCAGCTGCAACTGTAGCCAAGGGGGGCTTTGTCTTCAGGGAAGTGCCACAAGCAACATTGTAATGGTGGATCAGGCTCTCAGGAGAGGCTGGAGCAAGCTAATCTGTTGGGGTGACAGCTGGAGACAAAATTCTCCCTGAAGAGAGGCCCAGAGCGTTTGTTTTCTTTTCTTTTCTTTTCTTTTCTTTTCTTTTCTCTTCTCTTCTCTTCTCTCTCTCTCTCTCTCTCTCTCTCTCTCTCATTGGTGTTTTGCACAAAATGTGGTCTATGCAGTCATAATATTATTCAGCTATGGAAAGCACTGGCGTTCTGATGTTTTATTGGGGCATATGGATGACTCTAAAACTATGTGAACTGAAAGATACTGAATTTTTAAAAAAGAGGTAAAAGAGAAAGGACATGGCTACACTCTAGGCATGGTAGAGGAGAAGGTTAATGTAGCTACGAGGGAGAGCATAGCCAGAGGCAGAGACATCTGGGAGAGTCCAGACCATGTGAGGAGAGGGAGGAAGGGAGAGACAGAAACTGAGGAAGGGTCTCCAAAAAGAAGCCAAGCAACCAAAACAGCTGGCTGATATAGGAAGGAGCAGGTAGGGGGAAGTTCAAGGTGGGGTATGCCAGCCATACCCTAACTGGAAGGGTCTGAGGGATGCTGGAAGAATCTGGTGGCCAGTGTTCACTTTGATATGCTAATGGGCACCTCCAGCCATTGGTCCAGGGATTGAGACCTAACAGAAGCCAGACACAGAAAAAAAACAATACATCGTGTGGAATGTTCAGAACTGGGGGTTCCGTTCAGGAAGGACAATGGCTGTCAGAGGCCAGGCGGAGGGGTGATAATTAACATTACAGGGTCTTAAATAGTGTTGATGGTTGCTCAGCCCTGTCAGTGCCGCACAATCCGATGAATTCCTTTCTCTGAAAGACAGCCTGCCAGGTGCGGTGCAGCTTGTCTGTAATCCCAGGGATTGGGAGGCCGAGACAAGAGGATTTTGATTTAGAGGCCAGCCTGGCCTACATAGCAAGTGCTTACTGTCAGGCATTTTTATGACGTCTGAATCATGTCACAGTCCTAAAAAGACTTGTTTAACCGGAGAGCGTGTTGGCTCATTTCCTGGTCACACTGAGGACTTTTGGCAAACCCTAGTAACAATGGTCAGCATTTCTGCCCAATTTCCAGACACGTTCCTCTTCCCTTCTAAAACCTGTGCTCCTTTGCAGTGTGCTGAGGCTGCAGCCGGGGCCTGGCGGGGCTGCTGGGGACAGGGTTGTTTCCTGTCTTAGGGCTGTGATGTGGGAGGGTCACATGGGAAAGTTGATCATCTGGACTGCTGTGTGTTAGAGTCTGGGGATGGGGCTTCGTACACCTGCTAGAGGCTAGACCCCACCACGCTCACGGGACACGGGCAAAGTCTGTGTGTGTGTGTGTGTGTATGTGTGTGTGTGTGCGCGCGCGCGCACATGCACACTTCAGGGATTCCCCCTGCTTTTACCTAATATTTCTATTGCATGGGTGCTTGGATTACGGATACACACTTCTATGCCCAGCTTTTATACACTTCTGGGGATTTGAACTCAGGTCCTCACACTCTCACAGAAAGCTCTTTTGCTGGGCGTGGTGGCACAAGCCTTTAATCCCAGCTCTCGAGAGGCAGAGGCAGGTAGATTGCTGTGAGCTCAAGGCCAGCCTGGTCTACAAAGTGAGCCAGGATAGCCAAGGCTACACAGAGAAACCCTGTCTTGAAAAACCAAAGAGAAAAAAAAAAAAAGAAAATTCTTTCACCCACTGAGCCCTCTCCTTAGCCCCAACATGGGCAGATTCTTAGAACTGCAACGTTTCGGAGTGTGCCTTGTAGTATGAACGTATCCCACTGAGTAACAGCCTGGGGTCGGGTCTTCATGGCAGAGTGCATATGCATGCATGGACACTGCCAGGAAAAAAAACAAAACAAAACAAAAACAAAAAACAAAAAGGAAGGAAGCCCCGTGTTACAGCCTGCCCTTCTGCAGGCCCAGCCAAGGTACTGGTTTCCAGCAGCTTTGCTGGGTTTTGCTTTATAGCTCTCTGGCATGACCCTCTCCAGAGCAGAGGGAGGCCTGTGAAGCCTAGTCCTTAGGACTGTAGCCATGAAGGAAGCATGTCATAATGGTGTGCCAGGGCTGGAGTGAGGGCAATTCCCACCTCGCAGGTGACTATAGGAGATGGGAGAAGTTGCTGGCGTCTGGGCTTGGCCTCCAGCATACCTCAGAATGTCACCCATGCTACTCAGGGCCCTCCCCCTCCCTCCTCTTTGTCTCTTGGCAGACTTCTGGTTCCTTTTATTCTCTCAGGTCCTGCCTTGCTGATGTGGATGGGGGGGGGGGGTCTCCCGCACTGTGGTGGGTGAGGCCTCCCCATTGCTAGGAGGTATGAGTACAGGGCTGGCTCGGGCCTCCCGCTTTGCTCTAGAAGCTGTAAAGTGGTCAATCAGCAGGTGTGGACACAGCTGTGAGATGGCCTGGGCTACATGATCAGGCAGCTTCTTATAATAAGGGACCCATGGAGTGTTCCCCCCAATACTCCCTCCCTGCGCCTGCTTCAGGGCATTGTCCTCAGTGCTTCAGCCCCTCCCTGGGACCAATGTTTGCCAAGCATAGGTTTAGTGAATAAACTTGCAGAAGACAAACTCACAGCTGAGGGGGGAAAATCTGGCAAAGCAATATGCTGGGGTCCTAGGGTAGGTGGGAATCCTCCTTCTCTTCTCATTTTTTGGGTCATGTCTTTTATTGAAATATTTTTTCAAAGATTTATTTATTTATTATTATGTATACAGTGTTCTGCTTACATGTACACCTGCATGTCAGAAGAGGGCATCATATCACATTAAAAAGATGGCTGTGAAAAACAAACAAACAAAAAACAACAACAAAAAAATAAAGATGGCTGTGAGCCACCATGTGGTTGCTGGGGATTGAACCCAGGACCTTTGGAAGAACAGACAGTGCTCTGAGCCGTCTCTCCAACCCCTGAAATATTTTTTTCCTTGTTGCTTAAAAGTACAGAACACTTCATGAATTTGCACGTCATCCCTGCTCAGGGGCCATGATGCTTATTGTGTGTGCTGGTACACATGTGTCCAGGCATGTGCGAATGTGTGTGTGTGGCAGCCAGAGGCCAACCTTGGGTGTCCTTCCTCAGGAGCCAGCCACCTTGGCATCGTGTCTGGGGTTCACTGATTGAATGAGGCTGGGTAGGCAGTGAGCTCAGGGGATCTGGGTCTGCACATCTGAATGTGTGCTGGGATTACAAGTGCACATCTCCATACCTGGCTTTTTCACCTGGATGCTGGGATTGAACTCAGGTCCTCATGCTTGCATAGCCAACACTTCACAAACCCAGCTGTTCCCCTCAGCCCCCAAGCTCACACTTTAACAGGGACAAGGCTGACTCCCTGGCGTTATCTAAAATAGCTAGCTGCTCATCTCCTATGGGGCAATAATGCCCGCCCCTCCTGGCCTTGCCCCACCACCAGCTGCCCCGCCATCATGAGAGGACAGTTGCAGACCATGGGTTTTGGGAACTGTTGTATTTTTGCACCCATGACTCCAGGCTGGCCCCTAGCACCTGTGGGAGCCTTGAGATACCCTGAGAATACCTGGACCCATTGGCATTGGTCCATGAGATGGGAGGACCTGTGGCCTCTCCCACTAGTGCTGGCCTCAAGGAACATGGGGATGGATTAAGGCAGGCTTGGGTTCCCTGCTGCCTGCTGCCTGGAGTTGGACCCTATGGAAAGTGCCTGGTAGCCAGTAGAGTTAGGGCTGTGGCCAATGGGGCCTGAGAAGCCATCAAGCCCTCTTTCATAACTACGACCCAGGGGACAAGGAAGGAAAGAGAAGTCAACACAGCTCATGTTCTTAGCTATCTGGGTTCAGAAGAAGAAGACTCGGGTAATCAGCATCCTGGATCCATGGAGAAACTACAGCTGAGGCCACAGCCTGGCCTGAGTTGCTGGCTCCAAGTTCTGCAGACATTGTTTTTTTTTTTTTCTTTGTGTGTGAGCAGATCCCGGGCCTGGTTTATAGAGGGTGAACTGAGGCTTCATGGCATCGCTTCTTGAGGCAGGTGCAATTAGTCTAGCCTGCCCTGAGGTAGGGCTTGGATCCAGGCCATTGGGCCCAGAGGGAGAGTGTGTGATGGATGGTCACCAATTGGCTCTGACTTAGGCTCAGAGGCCATCTGAAGAGCTAGCCAGGTCTCCACATATCTGAGACCTGGGAAGATGGAGCCAGAATGATTTGCCTGTATCTGGGGTTCGGAGCTCTGTCTGACCTGGCTTGGTCTGGCACCTCATAATGTTTCTGTGGTAGTGATGAGGGGGTGGGATCAAGGCTTTATCCAAAGAGGCCACAGGGGATCACAGAGGGCGCTTCTGTGTGGGAGGTAGCTTTGGAGACAACAAACAGGGAAGGCATTGAGAGGAGAGAGAGAGAGACGGATAGATTCAGGGTTCCAGCAACGCTCTCAGTGTCCAGCGTCTCTGTCCAGTTATCTGCAATAACTGCGTAACAGAGGTGGGAGAAGGGCCATCCAGTGTGGCTACATGAGGGTCTAGGACTAACCACGCGTACCCCAAAGCCTTCCTTTCCCTCTTCTCTCAATCAGGAGTGACCATAGCTTGCCTCTCTCGGACATGAGGAGCTGTCTGTCACTTGTCCTGTGCAAAGGAGCTGCGTCCAATGTGAGTTTGTGTCCCGAGCTCAGGGCAGGGTGGAAAAAGGTCAGTCTGCTTGAGCAGAGTTCCAGGAAGGGATAGAGAAACAGGCCCTGACCTGAACATTACCTGACCTGGAGCCTGGCATGGAAATTGCCACTCTTGTCCTAATCTCAAATTCAATTATCGCATTCTGTGGGCAGAACTGTGGGGACGGATACTCCCTGCCTCGAAGGACAAGTGCCAATTGGTATAACCTCTCCCAAAGGGCAGTCTAGGGAAATCTATCAGAATTACAGATGCATCAAGCTTTCATCTCAATAACCCTGCTTCCGAGAACTCTTCAGAAAGAATCAGCACAAGCAAGGCCCAGACTCTCACTGGACACTCGCCGGTGCCTTACACCTGCATCTTTCTGGACAGCAGAATATTGCCAGCCATCCAAGGAACTGGGATCTACAGTGGAGATCATAACATCAGGACAAGCAGAGAATTCTGCCTGTACCTCTCACATAAAAAATAGGAAGCCGGGCGGTGGTGGTGCACGCCTTTAATCCCAGCACTCGGGAGGCAGAGGCAGGCAGATCGCTGTGAGTTCGAGGCCAGCCTGGTCTACAAAGTTAGTCCAGGACAGCTAAGAATACACAGAGAAACCCTGTCTCAAAAAATAAAATAAAATAAAATAAAAAAAGAACCAGAGGTGGGGCTAGAAAGAGAATCTGTCACTCTTGTAGAGGCCAGGACTTCAGTTTCAATTTCTAGCACCCCAGAGAGACAGCTCACAACAGTAACTTCTGCCCTAGGGAATTTGACACCCTTTCCGGGAGGGTGGGGGTGTGGGTGGGGGTGCAGGTAGGGTAGGGTGGGGTGGGGTGGGGGTGCGGAGAACTACTGGTATGCACTCAGGAGGCAGAGGTGGTAGGCAGATCTCTGTGAGTTCAAAGCCTGTCTGGTCTACATAGTGAGTTCTAGGAGAGCCAGCTCACAATATGAGACTCACCAACAAAAACACAAAGTCTTAAAAAACAAACAAACACAACAACAAGAACAACAAAACAAAGGTGGTGTTGTCTGCCAATGGATATAGCATGGCAAACTGGGTGGAAGGTGCCAGAAAGAAATCTCAATGATGCTTTGAGTCTTTGAGTCATATGAACTACCATGTCTATCAGAAATTTAACAGCAGTGACAATAACAATTGGAAGATTTCTCCCAGCTTCTCTTGGGCTCTGGGAAAATTTTATAGCAGATGTTCAGTGCTGTTTATTAGCACACAGCACAAGGTACAGCTGTGGCTGCCTCTCTGTAAATACCAGAATAGCACACAGGAAGAAAATAGAAGCCACATCAACAGGAATAAGCCGTGCTGACATCCAGTGCATTGTCCCTGAGCTCTTTTCTCTGTGGTGAAATTTTAGAATATTTATTTTAGTTTATCTAGGCGTGTGTATGTCTTGCATGGATGCAGGTACCCATGGAAGCCAGAGGAGGGTGTCAGATCCTTTGAAGCAGGACCTACAGGAACCCGTAAGGTACCGGATGGGGTGCCGGGGTCTGAGCTACTGTTGTCTGAAAGGACAGTAAGGACCCTTAACAGCTGAGCCATCGTTCCAGCCCTTAGATAACTTCTTTCCTTTCCTTTTTTTGTTTTTTTTTCTTTTCTTTTCCTTTTTGAGACAAGGTTTCTCTGTGTAGCCTTGGCTGTCCTAGACTCACTTTGTAGACCAGGCTGGCCTTCAACTCACAGCGATCCACCTGCCTCTGCCTCCCAAGGCTGTCCTGGACTCACTTTGTAGACCAGGCTGGCCTCGAACTCACAGCGATCTGCCTGCCTCTGCCTCCCGAGTGCTGGGATTAAAGGCGTGCGCCACCACGCCCGGCTCTTTGTTTTTGTTTTTTCAAGACAGGGTCTCACTATGTAACTTTGGCTGTCCTGGAACTCACTAGGTAGAGTAAGCTGGCCTTAAACTCAGAGATCCACCTACCTTTGCCTCCTGAGTGCTGGAGTTAAAGGTGTGCGCCAGCTGGGCACAGTGGTGCACACCTATGATCCCAGCACTCTGGGAGGCAGAGGCAGGCACAAGGCTAGCCTGCTCTACCAAAGTGAGCTCAGGACAGTCTTGACTATCCTGGACTTGCTTTGTAGACCAGGCTGGCCTCGAATTCACATTGATCCACCTGCCTCTGCCTCCCAAGTGACCACCCTCTTTAAAGCACAAGCCTACAGTGCTCTGACCATTTCTCTTGCCTTTAGAACTTCTCACAGAGGTCCTGTGTTCCATCTGATAAGGAATGTGACAACCCACCCATTCACTGGAGCCTGGAACAACTCCCACCCTTTCAGCCTTTTGAATAACAGAGTTCACACCTTGTGATTACATCTTTGGCTTCTCTGAGGTAAATTTCTAGAGTGGAGAAAAAGAGCAGAAGGTGTGGCTTTTGCCAAACTGCTCTTTTAATGAGCTTGCATGCCTGAGGCAACTCCCAGCCCTGTTAGAACAAGATGCTGAGCTCATATGTGAAGACACTGAGGGGGATGCATGGCCTCAACGCAGTGCCTGGTGAGGCCATAGGGCTGTGAGTGCTCGGTGTTGTTTCCAGGGCACGGTGACTGTGGGGCTTGTCTGTGCATGTCCTTCATCTGGCATTTCATTTTCCACCGTGGATTCCCATGAGCTACAAGCCTGAAGACTGCAATGATATTCCTCACCCTCTCACATCCCTTCCTGTGCCTGCAGAGGCCAGAAAGGAGCATCCGATTGATCCCTCTGGGACCGAAGTTACACGTGGTTGTGAGCCAAGCAATGTGGGTTCTGGGAACTGCACTTGGGTCTTCTGCAAGAGCACTGTCCACTCAGAAGCCCTGAGCCGTCTCTCCCGGACAAGCTGCCCCTCCACCAAAGCCCAGCCCTTCCATCCGAAGGGCACACGTGACCTTCCAATCAAAGCTGGTGAGACTTGCTTATTGTGATTAGCTCAAGGATGATCTACGTGCATGAGTTTCTCTCTCACGGCTACTTTCCCTGCTGGGTGCTGTGAAGGGCTGAGTGTGATGTGAGGCTTGGCTCTAGGAAGAGACACTAGCACAGAAGAACCCCTTTGCGAAACAAACTGGAGCGGAGAAAGAAAGGCAGAATCCAGGAGCCACACTTAGGTGCCTGGATCCAGCTATACCTGGAACTGCAGCTTCCCAGAGTCTTTATTCTATGAATCAGTGAGTTCCCTTTTTAGCTCGGAGCTGGTTTGAGCCAGTATTTTTGTCATGTGCAAGTGAGTATCCTGAGAGCATGCCCTTTGGGGGTCACAATACTGACTCAGCAGTGTCTCCACTGGAGAAGCAGCTGAGGCCAGCTAGAGACACAAGTGGACAGAGGCTATCTGAAGATAGCCATGATATTGTTACAGGATACCTGAAGAGAAAAGCTCCCAAGAGGCCTGAATAGGTTGAGTGGAATCTTTATTACTGTATTTTTTGGACTATAGGATGCACCTGACCATAAGACGTACCTAGTTTTTAGAGCAGTAAAACAAGAAAAACAGTAAAAAACAGCAATTAGACCATAAGGCACATCCTAACCCCCTGCCCCACTTTTTGCAGGGGAAGTGCGTCTTATGGTCTGAAAAATATGGTAACCACTGGCGGTGGGACTGTCTCACACAGATTAGAGAGAAGTAGCCTAGACATCCAGTTCATACTAGCTTTTAAGGGGGAAAAATTTGCAATTGTGAACATATACAGAAAGGCAGCTTTGGACATCAGTGACGGGCAAGTGTTATCTACTGAAGCCAAGAGATAGCACTTACGGGATCTGGCAGTTAACCTTTAGCCCAGGGTCACGTTGTATAGGAATGTAGGGCTGGTCTGGAGACCAGTTTACCTTAGGAATTTAGGGCTGATCTTAGTGACCAGAGACCATTTTTACCCAAGAAAGCCCTAGCACCCAGGTATTCATAGGAATGCTTTTCATGAGATGGCATAACTGTAGTTCAGTGTCCTGCTACAGTATCGCAGGAATCAGAGTAACTTGGAAAAAGAAAGCAAAGGCGCTAAATATCTTGCAGTATCTCTCCATCATCATCATCATCATCATCATCACCATCACCATCATCATTTTGTGTGTGTGTGTGTCTCTGTGTGTGTGTGTGTGTGTGTGTGTGTCACACGCTGGTGTCTGCAGAGGCCAGAAGAGAACAGTGGATCCCCTGGAGCTGGAGTTACAGACAGTTGTGAGTAACCCAAGTGGGTGCTGGGAAATAAACTCAAGACCTTCCAAGAGCAGTGAACACTCTTTAGCAGAGTCACCTCTCCCATACCTGAAACACTTCTTGGGGATTTGAAACTCTCCAAAACAAAGGCCAAGGAAAACAGGAACAAAACATAAAGACCCCCCCCCCCCCCCGTCTCATTTTGGCTAACAGTGCAGAATCTTCAGGGGAAGGATGTGTGTTAATATTTAGGGAGCCCTGCTCCACGCAGCCAGCCAGCCTTAAGCAACCCTGGCTTGTCAGGACTCAGCTCCCCAACCTGTGAGGCCCAAGGAGCTGGGTGACCTGAGGAGCCTGGCCCAGAGCCATGCCCTCAGCCTTTGTCTGCTCCCTGAGTGCCAGCATGTGACCTGGGTGGTGATGGAGTGTCACATAATCTGGCTTTGTTGTCACATCTAGGATGCAGAGATGAAGTTCTACCTCATGTGGGTCTTATGGGACGTTAGGTCAGGCCAGGGACCAGATCTGGGCTGCCCTGGGCCAGAGGTGTTGGGTGGCAGCACACCTGTGCTAGCTCTTCCTGATCTATACGCAGAGCTGGGTGGGAGGGCCTGGATCCTATCACCCTGCATTTAGTTGGTAGAGGCCACACCCCACTCCAGCCTCAGGGCGGTGAGCTCAGTGAAAAAGCCCCTTTCCTGCCCCCACACCTGTGATTCCCTCTGGGTCATTGAACTCTACTCTCCACTAGAGACACCCAGGTGTGTGGGGTGAGGCTCCCCGAGATTGATGTGTTGGCTCCACTCTGCAAGTCAAATGCTGGGGTCTTCACTGCCCAGACACTACAGTTAGCATGGCTCTCTGCTGGGTTTCAGACCCGGGACAAGGAGTTCAGGTGCATATTTAACATACCAAAGTGGGCCTGGCCTCCAGGTTCTCCCAGCATTCCTTAGTCCCTAACCTGTTACAGGGTGTGTCTGTTATACCCTTCCCCCTCTCCTGAACTTTCCAGCCTCGCCATATCATCCAGACATTTTGGTTCCCTCGCTCTCTCTGCATTTTCTCTCTCCCTGCCTGCCCATGCTCTTTCTCTTCCCCTACCTCTCTCTCTCCCACCCATGGTGACGTCCCTGGACTCGTTCCTTGGGACCAGTGGAACCACCCAAGAGCTGCATCCCATAACCCTGCCTTTATGCTTTAATCTGACTTGAACTGGCTCATTTCGTCAGCAGAGGAAACCTGTTAGTCCCCACAGTCTGTGCGCCAGAAACATAGTCTTCAGTGCAGTAGGAAGAATGGGGCTTTCCGGATGCAGCCAGGTCCTTGAGGGCTCTGGGTTACACGAGGTTTAGTCACTCAGGGATTTATGGACAACTGGGTTGCCAGAGGCATGGCTTTGTTAGAAAAAGCACTGTCTCGGCAGCTTGCTCAGTCTTGCCACATGTTATATGACACAGCAAGGCCAGCATCTGTGGATGTCATGCCCTCTAGTATCCCTGCCTTCAAAACAATGAGCCAAGAACACTTGTTTATAAAGTTCCCTAACTTGGGTATTCTGTTATAGCACTGAAAACATGGCGGAGCATGAGAAGTGAGCTGTGCAGACCGTTTAATGCCCCAACGTCGTGCTCAAAGAACAAGATGAGATTGTACAGCAATTTTTTGTGTGTTTTATTTTGTTTTTTTGAGACAGGGTTTCTCTGTGTAGCCTTGGCTGTCCTGGATTCTCTTTGTAGACCAGGCTGGCCTTGAACTCACAGAGATCCGCCTGCTTCTGCCTCCTGAGCACTGGGATTAAAAGCGTGCACCACCACTGCCCGGCTTGCTGTTGTTTTCTTTGAGACAGGTTTTCTTTGTGACAGCCTTGGCTGCCCTGGGCTCACTTTGTAGACTAGGTTGGCTTCAAAACTCACATTGATCCACTTGCCTATATCTCCCAAGTGCTGGGGTTACAGGTGTGCGGCACCGGGATAGCTCTCCAGAGCACTTTAAGATGATGGGAAACTTGAAGGCCAGGTGCATTTGTGACTTTCAGCAGTGCCTCTCCCGACTCCCAGCAAAGGATGTAAGCCTCCCAGTGTGCTCTCATTTGCTGAACAGACACTGCAGCCAGAACACGGCTTCATGGAGGCACTCACTATAGTTTTAGTGTATAACTTTTCTTTCATGATTGAAGTTGTACTTTTAAAAACGCCCACATTTGGGAGCCTTTCGTACCCTGTCAATTTTCTCCCTTTGTTCCTCTCTCTACAGGGTCTCCTATAGCCAAGACTGGCCTTAAACTACCCTTGTAGCTGAGAATGACCTTGAATTTTATTTATTTATTTATTTATTTATTTATTTATTTATTTATTTATTTTGGCCCTTCTGCCTCCATCTCTCAAGGGCTGGGATGATGTGTGTGCCATTCCCTTTACACTGTGCATTTACCCAGGGATCAAACCCAGGGCTTCACATGTGCTGGTAAAACACTCTAACAACTGAGTCATAGCCTCCACCCCATTTGTCTTTTTTTTTTTTTAATCATTATTTATTTTATGAGTGCCTGTATGTATGCCTGTGCACCACATGTGTGCAGTGCCCTTGGAGGCCAGTAGAGAGCAATGGCTCCTCTAGAACTGGATTTACAAATGTTTGTGAGCTGCCATATGAGTGTCAGGTCCCTCGAAGAGCAGCCGGTGACATTCATTTCTTCTATCCACCCACTTGGGTCCTTTAGAAAAGGACAATTTTTTTTTTTAATCTTCTCTGTCTGCTACTCTGGTGCCCCAAGGTCTCCTCTGGGCAGCATCCCTCCTGCCACAGGCAAATGATGCCTACCAAGTGATCAGTCACGTGACCCATTTGTTTACTTTCGTGAGCTCTGGGTCAGTTGTCTGCAAGGGCCTCATGTTCACATGTCTTTAGTTGAGTGAGCGAGATGCTTCCAGGGACAGACACAGGCACTTTGGACTGAGCCTGCTGGAAAAACACCAGAAGCCAGGCAAGCTGCACACGTGCTAAGTGGAAAAAAACCCTAGCTTCCTCAAGGAGGATGGTGCAGCCCCTCGGAGGTTGCATGGGGCCTTTCAGACAGCCTCGGGCCCTGTTGGATGCAAATTGGAAACTTGGGCAAGAGACCCCTGCTGGCACAGGTCTGAGTCAATCTCTCAGAGCTGGATGACAGCTTGTCTGTGGTCAACAGTAAGCACAGGCTATATGCTTAAAGGACCTGTGAGGGCTAAAGTTATTTAAGTTTTAATTACCTTGTTTAAGAGATCTATAAAGCAAAAATGTCTCTATAGTGTAAGCCTCATTTCCCAAGGACAGATAAACCTGTAAGCCTTATAGACCCGAGGACAGAAAACTTCCTGGAATTCTGGGGGCTGCTGTTCATGTAAGTTAACAAGCCACGTGTTTTCACTTCTGTAAATAAGGTTATCTGCCCCAACTACACAGGATGTGCTTGATCCCATGTAGGCAGGAGGTACATGAGCAGGAAGCATGTTAGGATGTGTGCTTGTCCCCTATTGGACGAACGCAGGAAGTATGTAGCCTTATGGATTTTGCCTTTACAAGCACCTAATGCAATTCGCAGCCAAATTCTGGGAATCTGGGCATGGCACTGGCCAGTATTTAATAAAGCTTGCTTCAGATTTGGCTCAAAAATTGTATTAGTCGACCTATTCTCTACAAGAATCTAGGATTAACAGACCCTGTCATAGCCATCCATCAGCTGCGGAGATTAACTGCCACCTGGCTTTTTCTGCTTTGTGCATATCCTCTTGTTAGAGAGTGGAGTGTTAATTTAGAATATGGCTGTTCTGGCAAGAGATCACATCCAAAGACCTTCTAGGTCTAGGTGATCTGGCTGAAATACAAACATGCCTTTAATCCAAGAGACAGAGGCAAACAGATCGGAGTTCAAGGCCAGCCTGGTATAGAGCAAGTATCATATTGGACAAAGAAAATATTAGATCCAGGCACGGTGACACATGCTTTTAATCCCAAACAAAGGTAAAGTTAGTTTGTAGAAGGAAGCACCCATGTTTGAAAATGTTATCTAATTGAGTGGCAGAAAAGATTTGACAGACTAGGTTATGCCCAACTGTCACCAGAACAGAGAGGAAAGGGAAGCTACTTAAGAGGCAGTTTTTCAGAGAGAGGAGGCAGCGTTACCAGGACAGTATTAGAGAGATCGGTTGTACAAAGAAAAATCAGGTGAAGACAGAATGAGCCAGAAAAAGGAAGAAGCCAGAAGATTAGAGCAGATCGCTGAGTTAGTTTGAGGCCAAGTAGAGAAATTCTGGGCCGAGAGAAGTCAGATTAAATAAATCAGCTGTGAGCCAGGCGTGGTGGCGCACGCCTTTAATCCCAGCACTTGGAAGGCAGAGGCAGGTGGATCTTTGTGAGTTTGAGGCCAGCCTGGTCTACAAGTGAGTCCAGGACAGCCAAGGCTACATAGAGAACACTGTCTCAAAAAACAAACAAGCAAACAAAAAAAACCAAAGTCAGCTGGGAGGGGAGTTTGAGCCAGAACAGCTGAGTTGAACCAGCCAGCCCAGAGCTCAGTAAGAACAAGTAAGGGTGAGCTCATTAAGCAGTAAGTCTCAGAGGCTGAAAACATTCTAGGCCTAGGTTAGACTGTATGGAGACTAGGCCTAGGTTAGGAGAAGGAGGCAGTTAGCCTCCCAGACAACAGTTGAGCCAGGACAATTAAAGATACTTTTACATACTCTGTTGGCTTTGTGGTGACCACGTGTATCACTGAGTCCCCGTGGACTTCTAGAAACAGGGATATAAGGCTTATTCCTGGCACATTGGATAGCTCTTTCAAATTGGTGGCCAACCCTCTGTTTGTGAGTAGACCTGGCCAACAAGATGGGGGCAAGAGAACTAGGGTGCTCTGGCTGAGGTAGGAGTTTGCTCAGAGTCAAATAAGGTCAACTCAGTCAGTGTGGCCCTTCATGCTGTCTCACACAGGACACCATCTCTGCAGCAGTAAAAAGCATTGTTTCCTAAATTATGTATTTATTTTGGGTGTGGGGGAGGGGGCTAGGAATGAGTGCACATGTGCATTTGCACAGGTGGAGATCAGAGATACAATGCCGGATGTAGTCCACAGGAGACTCCCCCCTCCCCCCCCAGAAACACTACCTACCTCTTGGAGTAAGTGTCTCTCCTTGGCCTGGACTAACTAATTAGGCTAGACTGGCTGGCCAGTGAACCCCAGGGATCCCCTTCTCTCCACCTCCCCGGCGCTGGGACAATAAACTACCACATTTGGCTTTTTACAGGGATGCTGGGGAACCGAACTCAGGTCCTTGCACTTGCAAGGTAACCACTTAACCAACAGAGCCACACACCTCAGTCCCTTCGCCAAGTTTTGGCCACTTTGGGAGCTGCTAAGAATTCCAGGAGATCGGGCTGTAGGGTCACCCACAACTCTGCAAGGTAGGTAGGTACCCCTGTTGCCGTGTGACCAGTGAGAAAACAGACGTCCAGAGAAATGAATGTATACACCTGAAGTCACAGCCCCTGACGGGAGGTGCCGGGACCTGACTCTGGTGCAGGGGGCTCCACTCTAGTCCCCTGTGCATCTGTTGCTCCTCGTGGGCCATCCTATTTCATCTCACATCCGGTGAGAGGTCAAGTCCTACTTTTCTGAAGACACAGACTAGTGCTGCGTTGGCCCAAAGGAGAGAAAGCTGCAGTAATTGGAGGAACTGGTGGGCAGCACGCTATTGTAACCCCTCCTGGCTTCTCACCCCATTACTGTAGCCCTTGCCATTGCAAAGCTCCACAGATAGTATCTGTGTGGCTTGGGCATATTTGATTGTGTAGGAATAACATGGTTTGCTTAACCCAATTGCTGGCAAAACCCTGTGATTTCTCGTGCTTATTATAAATCATCCTCCTGTGAGTACCTTCATCCGCCACTGTGCACCACTGGTCACTCCATTGGAAAAAGTTCTGCAAAAGGAATTACTGACTTAAACGGTCAGAGCTGTGTTCGGATGGACCGCTGCCCCAGCTATAAACTGTTTTCCACCAAGCCTGTGCCAAGAGGCACGGCTGCCTCCATTTAAGGGCAGTGGGACAAGACAGAGGCCACATGACAAGCTAGGTCTGCAGAAGGCATCAGGGACAAGGGAAACTTAAAACAAAATTAGTGCCTCCTGCTCAAGGACAGGGAACAGATGGAGTTGCCCTGGGGTCAGGGCGGGACTGAGGGAGGACCAAAGTTCACCTGCCTGTCCGTAGGCCAGAGCACCAAAAGCAAAGCCTCCAGGGAGCTCAGGGTTTCTGTGGCTGCTTCAAGGAAGTTCGGCAAGCCCTCGGGCCTCAAACTCAGGCATAGGCCTGTTGGGCTGTGGACTCTCTCTACACAGTTGCCTTCTCTGGGTCTTTATTCCCTCATTATACCTCTGTCATCTCTAAGTGTGTCATCTCAAGGTGACATGAAGGCTTTCCTGCAAAAAGAAAGAAGTAGAAAAAGAGAAAAGAAAGAAAGAATAAAAAGAAAAGAAAATTAGCTTAGCACCCAGTGGCTCTGAGTGCCCAGTGAATGTTGGTTGTTTTTATTTATTAAAAAAAATTTTTTTTTTAGACAGGTTTCCTCTGTGTAGCCTTAGCCATCCTAGACTCGCTTTGTAGATCAGACTGGCCTGGAACTCACAGGCCTGCCTGTCTCTGTCTCCCCGAGTGCTGGGATTATAGGCGTGCACCACCATGCCTGACTGTTGGCTTTATTTATTTATCAGCAAGACACACTGGGTTCTCAGCACTCTCCTATCCTCAAGATCTCTGGACTCAATTCCTGAGAAAAGAAGCTGCCAGGTGCATCCTGGGAATAGTCGGTGGAAGATGGGGCCACGGTATCTAAGGTGCCCCTTCATCAAGGACTGTGGATGGGAACCGCTAACATTGCTTATTCAATGTCACTTAGGGGCTAAGGCCTTTCACTCTGAAGGGGGGGGCAGGGGGGAGTAGAGGGAGGAGGGGGGAGAAAGCTGGGATATATGTATGATTCTAGATCTAATGTGTGCCTCCTCAGCTTAAATTAAATAAATCTGTGCTTGGAAAAGAAGATCAATTACATTTGCTTGCTTGATAGGCACTTGCTGAACATCTCCCACGGGGACAAGCTGCCTGGAGCTAGAGCCGAGGCCACCAGGGCCTGTGCAGCAGGAGTCATGTTGGCTAGTGATACTGTGCACAACTTAAATGGTTTCTTATTTTGGAAGTGCTGGGGATGGAGACCAGGATTTCACACATGCTGATAGTCTATCATTGTGCTATCCCCGCCCCCAAACTTTTATTTTGTTTTGTTTCAAACAGTGTTTCTCTTGTAGTCTTGGCTGTCCTGGACTTGATTTGTAGACCAGGCTAGCCTCAGACTCACAGAGCTCCACTTGCCTCTGCCTCTCTGAGTGCTGAGATTATAGGCGTGAACCACCATGCCCCGCTGCCCTCCCCCCCAACATTTTTATTTTATTTGTTTTCTAGAAATGATCATTTGCTCTTAAAATCTAACCAAGGACCGGAGGGATGCTTCAGTGGTGAAGAGGCTTGCTGATCTTCCTAGCATCCACATAGATTACTCACCAGGATCTGAGGTCCTCTTCTGGTCTCCGAGGGCATGTTTCATCATGTGGGCATATGCACATATATTAAAAATATGTATTTTAAGTATTTTAAATATAAAAAGATTAACACAAGAGGCTTATGAGGTGGCTTAGCAGGCACTTGAGAAACAGTCCTGGGAACCAGAGCTCTATCTCTGGAACTCACATAGTAGAAGAAGAGGCTTTCATAAGTTGTTTCCTGATTATTGAACTCAATTCCTGGAATCCATGTTGATAAAGAGAGACAAGCAGCCAAACGCTGTGATTCCACTTAATACTCAGAGTAGGGAAGTCCCTTGAGATACCTTGCTGGGGTTGCTGAGGGCTGGGGCAGCGTAGGACAGGGGGCTAAAGCCACTGGAGTATAAGCAAAAAGACTGAACGTTATAGTATCTGAATAATATCTCAACAATGCTATTTTTAAAACTATTTTTGTATTTATTTTTACTTATTTTATGAGTGTGAATGCTTGCCTGCAAGTATGTATATGCACCACATGTAAGCCAGTAATGCTGTCTCTCTTTGTCCTTTTTGATGCTCTTTTCTTTCTTTTCTTTTTTCCTTTTTTTTTTTTTTTTTTTTTTTGAGACAGGGTCTCTTTGTGTTATCCTTGGCTGTTCTGGACTCACTTTGTAGACCAGATTGGCCTCAAATACACAGTGATCCACCTGCCTCTGCCTCTCGAGTACTGGGACTAAAGGCATGCGCCACCACACCCGACTTCTTTCTTTCTTTTTTTAAAAAAAGATTTATTTATTTATTATTATATATACAGTATTCTGTCTTCATGTACACCTGCAGGTCAGAAGAGGGCATCAGATCATATCATAGATGCTTGTGAGCCACCATGTGGTTGCTGGAAACTGAGCTCAGGACCTCTGGAAGAGCAGTCAGTGCTCCTCTGAGCCATCTCTCCAACCCCGGTACTATTTTCCTAATAGAATCTTTTATGATTTTACAATTTCATACATGTAAACAATGCATCTTGATCATATATACCCTAAAGCCCTTTTGGGAAACTTACTATATAATCCAACTATTTTGACTACCTGCCCTTTTTGTTTAGTTTGAAATCATGGATGGTGATGTCTCCACCATTATTATTTTGTTTAGGATTGCTTTGGCTAGTCAGGGTGTGTGTGTGTGTGTGTGTGTGTGTGTGTGTGTTTGAGACAGGGTTTCTCTGTGTAGCCTTGGCTGTCCTGGACTCGATTTGTAGACCAAGCAGGCACTGAATTCACAGAAATCTACCTGCTTCTGACTCCTGAGTTTTGAGATTACACGGGTGTGCCACCACACCTGGTTTCTTTCTGGATTTTTGAAAAGGAATCTCCTGTAGCCCAGGCTGTCCTCCAACTTGCTATGTTAGTTAAGGATATCTGTGAACTTGTGATCATCTGTGCCTCCATTTCCTGAGTGCTGGGATTACAGGCATGTTTCACCACACCTGGTTAACATAACCCTAGTTTGCTTTCTGTTGCTGTCATCAAAAGCATCTTGTGAGAAGTGACTAAAAGCAACTTGGGAAGAAATGGTTTACTTGGTTTACAGGTTATAGTCCACTGGGCAGTGGTGGTGGTTTACGCCTTTAATCCCAGCACTCGGGAGGCCGAGGCAGGCACATCTCTGAGTTTGAGGCCAGCCTGGTCTACAGAGTGAGTTCCAGCACAGCCAGGCCTACACACAGAAGTTCTGTCTCAAAAGAAAGGGAAAGGAAAACCAAAACAACAACAAAGAAAAGAGGTTACGGTTCAACACCGAGGGAAGCCAAGGCTCAAAGCAGAAACCTGGAGTCCTGATCTGAAGCAGAGGCCACAAAGGAACACTTCTTTTTGTTTTAATCCCAGGTGTGGGATATGAGGCTGATTTGCCTCTTGCTGGGTCTGAAAGGGGCTCCTTGCCAGCTCCAGATAGTTTAATTCTGGAGGACTCTGGAGAGGGGATAAATGCTAGACCCAGAGACTGGGGGCTCAGAGAAGGAAGAAAAATGCTGGTCCTCCCTCTGCGGTTCCTGGTTGCTGTTGATGCAGTTTGAGGAGAAGGTGGAGATATCTTGAAACAAGGATTGGACTTGTCCCAGGGAATCTGGCGACCCTAAGCAGCACTAGCCAAAGAAAATTCTGCTCCTTGTCCCCCCTAACCTTCTTTTTCTCCAACCTGCTATTGGGGTGTTGGATGGGATTAGGGTTGAGCAAGGAGATAGAGGCATTAAGGAACCCCAAATAAAGTAGGTCTTAAAAAAAAAAATCAAAGCTGAGTCCAGGACAGCCAAGGCTACGCAGAGAAACCCTGTCTCAAAAAAATAAAAAAATAAAAAATAAAATCAAAGCTAGGCCAGGTGGCAGCTCACGCCTTTAATCCCAGCACTTGGGAGGCTGAGGCAGGTGGATCTCCATGAGTTCTAGGCCAGCCTGGACTATAGGGCAAGTTCCAAGACAGCCAGAGCTCTTAGACAGAGAAACCCTGTCTTGAAAAACAAAACAAACAAACAAACAAACAAACAAAAAAAGCCGGGCGTGGTGGCGCACGCCTTTAATCCCAGCACTCGGGAGGCAGAGGCAGGCGGATCGCTGTGAGTTCAAGGCCAGCCTAGTCTACAAAGTGAGTCCAGGATGGCCAAGGCTACATAGAGAAACCTTGTCTCGAAAAAACAACAACAACAACCCCCCCAAAAAAACCAAACCCCAAAGCCAACAGGCACTGCCCACAGTGGACTGACGACCAAGATGAGCCATTGCAGTTCCATTTCCTGTTCGGTGAGCACTTTACAGACTGAGCTACATCCTCAGACCGTTATGCAGAGAATTTTAATGATACCTCATTGTTGCAAGGAATCTTGATTCCTCATTCCTTCCTGCAGGGTTCATGGTAAGGCCATTGAAGAAGCATTAGGTTCCTCTGTGCCACCCAGTCCACTTCCCAGGGCTCTTCCCCGGAAGAACTCTGATCACTGGAGAGTGAGATACAGGGTTGAACAAAACCATGGCCTGGGCATGCCCTTGCTATCACCTCCCAGGACCGAAGCTCTGGCCCGCATTTGCCCCCATCTTGGGCCACCCAATGTTGGGGGTTGCCCCATCTCTCCACAGATCTCAAGGAGGACTTCCTGTTATTCCCAAGGCTATCTGCCTTGCCTCCCTGGGCTCTGTTCTCCAGAGCTGTCTCCATTCATCGGCTGCAGGTACCAGGGTGTCCTCTGAGGTGGTCCCAGGGAAGACCTAGTGGTGAGAACTGGCTGTGCTATGTCTGAGTTCTTGAGAGGCTCCCACATCTGCAAAGTGAGACCTGCCCGGACAGCAGTACCTGGGGATCGATCCCGTTGGCAATACCAGCTCCTTGTTCTAAGGCCTCATGGCCTCTGGCATTAGAAGGGCAGCAGGACCCCTATCTCTAAGGACACTTAGACCTGCAGATCTGGCACCAGCTCTCTGCTTCCAGCTCAAGTGGGCTTTGTGTTCACGCCTGACTCCCAAGGTAGATGAGATAATATAAATTAACAGGCATCTGCCAAATGCCTGGCCCAGTGCCAACGACAGGATTTAACCAGTGGGTCTCTGGGGTATATGTTGGAGTCCTGACTTTAGATGGATCTCAGTTTTCATAGTATAAGCAATACCAGCATACTCCATTTGTTTTTCTTTTTTAGTTTTTCAAGACAGGTTTCTCTGTGTAGACTTGGCTATCCTGGACTCGCTTTGTAGACCAGGCTGGCCTCGAACTCATAGCGATCCACCTGCCTCTGCTTCCCGAGTGCTGGGATTAAAGGCATATGCCACTATACCCAGCTCCCATCATACTCCAGACAGTGTGCCACCACTCAACTAGGAAGAGATTTGAACATCAGCCTAAATTATTTTCAACTGATATCAGCACTGCCCCCTAGCAGAGCCCAGGAAATCCTGCCACTGGGTAGCAGTTTTGCCAGCATTTGATTCCTTCTAATCATGAACGCTGGTGGTGTTTCTGTTAGCTTTTCTGTCACATGAGTTGTTGGTGCCAAAGTCTCCAGGGTCAGCAGTCCTTGGGCATCCCTTCATACTTGTAACATGCATCTTTGACAGGGTGTCATACCAGCAGGGTGAGGACAGAGGTTAGAACACTTTGGTATCTCCCTTTGTACTGGTTTCCTTGGGTGAACTGGGCCCAATGACTTCATCACAGGGAGTGAGTACAGGTGAGATGTGGGTTCCTGCAGGTGCCTAGCAGGGGCCAGGAATCAGGTTAGTCTTCCGTGACCCCTATAGTCAAGTTCAGAGGTGCCTAGACAAGGGGCTTGTCTGTGAGATTGAGTAGCTCAGGGGGCTGAGAGAGAGGCAGCAGACTGCTCTGGAGAGGTGTCAGTCAGCAAGGTAAGTCAAGCGGTTTCTGGAAATGTCTTCCTGTTTCTATCCGAGGCATCTCAGGACTGTCTCTGAGGTTTAGAAGAGAGAAGTCCTTTCCATTTTTATCTGTTTGTCTATCCATCTGTCCATCCATCCATTCCATCCATCTGTCTATCTTTGAGTTAGGGTAGTCCAACTCCAGGATCAAGACTCCCTTGCTTCCTCTTCCTGGTGTTGGAATCACATACAGGCTAGTGCCGGGGACATCTGCCTTTGGGATCTGTTTGCTTAATCGAAAGAATGGACACAGTGCATCAACCTCCGAGGGTGATATGAGGTTTCCCCATATACTGGCAGTACAGAAAGGCTGGGAAGACTACTCCAATTTTGCGACTGTGCTTGGGCTCCTGAGGGTAGGGTACCCTGGGGCCTGTATTTCTTGGTATAGGTTCCAGGGTTCGGCTATGTCATGTTGTGTATGGCCTGCCACCTCCAGGGAAAATAGGGCTCCTCAAGGCCCACAGTCTTGTGGACCACTTCCCAAAAACTTAAGGGTTAGGCGCCTGCCTTGGGCCCTAGCCGCAGGTGGACGCAATGGGGAGCATCCTGCAGGTGGTGGCGCTCAGCCGCAGCCAGGTGGGCGTGCCAGGCCCCGCCCCGCGCGCCTGCCTTGGGAGGGTGGGACGAACGGAAGGCCCGCCCTCCCCGCGCGCTAGTTCGGAGCCGGTGCGGGAGCGGAGGCGCGCGGAGCCGGCAGGAGCACGCGGGAGCGCGGCCCCGCAGCGGCCCGGCCCGAGGGAGCAGCACGTAGGAGCAGAGCGGCCTGGCGACCCCCGCCCCAGTGAGGACCCCGTCCCAGCGCGACGCGGCCCTGAGAGCGGACTCCGGTCTGGGAGCGCGGCCTCGCCCGCCTGGCTTGCCCGGGTCCCCGGGCTGCGGGCATGGACAGCGCCCGCTCGCCCTGTGAGTATCGAGCCCTCCCGCCCGCTGCCTTTGTGTGCGCGCCGCGCCGCCGCAGCCCCCTCCCCGCGCGCCCCGGGCCCGCGTCCTTTGTGGAGCCGGCTCCTGTCCAGTGCTTTCCCCTGCCCCGGGCCTCTATGTCCCCTCTGCAGCCGCCCGCGGGATAGCCCAGCGGGGTCGCTCCAGGGCTGGCCTTGACCCCTTTCTCCAGCTTCCCGATCCCTTCTTTAGCTCCAGTGGGCCCTCAGGAACACCTAGCTGGTCGTCCCTCCTGGAGTCCCCTGGACAGCCCAAGACAGGCCGTGTTTCGCGGCTCCAGGCTGAGTGAGGCCGTGCATCCCCTTGCAATCTGCGCCTCGGGGTCCGGTCTGCAGTCCCTCTCCTCGGAGCCCGCAGTGGACCGCCCGGCAGGCCACTTCTGCGGCGGGGCTGGGCAGGGCGCGGGCCCAGAGGCGGCGCTGTCTCATCCCGCGGCCCAGGCAGGTGCGGCAGGGCTGGCACTCACGCGGGACCCGTGTGTCCTTGGCCCGCAGAGATGGACGGCGATGGCGGCCGCCGAGACGCCCCCGGCGCGCTGATGGAGGCCGGGCGCGGCACGGGGTCGGCGGGCATGGCGGAGCCGCGGACGAGGGCGGCCCGGCTGGGGCCCCAGCGTTTCCTGCGGCGCAGCGTGGTGGAGTCGGACCAGGAGGAGCCACCGGGCCTGGAGGCGACCGAGACGCCGAGCGCGCAGCCCCCACAGCCCCTGCAGCGCCGGGTGCTTCTACTCTGCAAGACGCGCCGCCTCATCGCGGAGCGCGCCCGGGGCCGCCCCGCCGCGCCCGCGCCTGCCGCGCCCGCAGCGCCTCCGGGCTCCCCGAGTGCCCCCTCGGACCCTGGCCCGGAGCGAGGAGGCGCGCAGGAGCCCAGCCCAGATCCCGCCACCTCCTCAGCCGCAGCCGCGCCGGTCCCCGACGGCGGCCCGCGGCAGGAGGAGACACCGGCCCCGACACAAGACGCTGGAGCCACCGAGGCAAAGCCCGAGCCCGGGCGTGCACGCAAGGATGAACCCGAGGAAGAGGAGGACGATGAGGACGACCTCAAGGCGGTGGCCACCTCCTTGGACGGCCGCTTCCTCAAGTTCGACATCGAGTTGGGCAGGGGCTCCTTCAAGACGGTCTACAAGGGGCTGGACACGGAGACCTGGGTGGAAGTGGCATGGTGTGAACTGCAGGTGAGGGCTGCTTGCCCCGCAGGTGGGCTGCAAGCAGATACGTCCTTGGGTGTGTCCTTGCTCATAGGCAGGGCTTTAGGCAGCCCTGGGGATGGTGGTGGCTGGTATGTGTCACCCTCTGTGTGGGTGTCCTGCAGGACATATGCCTTGTGTATGGCTAGCCTGTTGGTATTGTTTCTGGACCTGTGCACAGGTTGAGGCTTGTCATCTTGGAGGTCAAGTCTGGGTGTGTGCCCACACTGACAGCAGCGCTGAAGTGGGCAGTGGAGGTTTCTTCTGTCAGTCAGCCCATGCTCCTTGTAGGTCCTCAGAACCCACCCACTTTTATTGACTCAGAGACTGGAGGGTAGTGAGAGAGAGGGCTGTTTTCTGATCCCTTTGTAGGTGGTTTGGAAGTTCCTGAACCCCTCAAATTAGCATCTTCCTGTGCCCTGCAAGATGTAGGGTGACAGTTGCAGATGCCCGCAGGGGCTTCTTCTGACTCAAGAGTGATGCTTGGTGGGCCCTTGGGGGCCCTGCTCGAAGTCCCGTCAGCAGCCTCTTGGTGTTGGAAGAGCCTGGTTTATTAGATGCGTGAGTGCAAATCATGAAAAATTCTTGCCTTCCTTCTTTTTCTCTCTTTTTACCTCTTCCCCACCCCCTTTTCTTCCTTCCACCTTTATTTGTTTCTGTCTCCTCTTTCCTTTCTTTTTGGAAGCAGAGGCTCAGCATGCATTTTTCATAACCTTGCCCTCACGTTAGCTGTGTCAGCCCTGGCCCTGAAGATTATATAAACCGCAGCAACCCTAGCCGTCCTGGGGCCAGCCTTGGAAGAGGAGGCAGCTTCTGTCACAAGGGGTGTTTACAGGCCCTCCCTTACCGGGAGGGAGGGGCAGCTGTCAGGCAGGGGCCCGACTGGGAGAGTGCTGGCTGGAGGTGCAAGCCTACCCCGCTGGCCTGTAAAGTTAGCTGGCCTTCCAGGGCTAATAATGCATCCTGGGCAAGCATGGGTGACCTGGGTGCCAGGGCTGCCATCCACTGCAGGATGCCTGCCCTTCTGGCCCAGAAATGGGATTCAGGTGCTGTGTTCTCAGCACCTGCAGGGTGCTCTGCATGTGTATGTTCAGGGGTGTTGACCTGTCATTAATCCTTCTGAGACCAAGAGCTTCAGCGGTTTTGCTTCTACCCTGCCCTTTGGTTCTGTCATGGACACATGGCGTTACATGAGAGGGTGGGTGGTGTCTTGGAGGCTTTCAGCAGGAGCTGAGTTTCCTTTCTCCCGTGGGGTTCCCATGAGGAACATCCCTGGTTCCTGCCTGGCATGTCCTAGAGCAACGGCTCTCAACCATCCTAGTGCTGCAACCCTTTAATACAGGTTCTTACGTTGTGATGACTCCACCCCCCAAACCATAAAATAATAATAACAATAATAGTAATAATAACAATAATAATTATTATTATTATTGAGACAGGGTTTCTCTGTGTAGCCTTGGCTGTCCTGGACTCGCTTTGTAGACCAGGCTGGCCTCAAACTCACAGAGATCACCTGCTTCTGCTTTCTGAGTGCTGGGATTAGAGGCGTGCGTCACCACACCCAGCTCCATAAATTTTTTTTTTGTTGCTACTTCATAACTGTAATTTTGTTACTGTTATGAATCGTAATGTAAGCACCTGTATTTTTCCGATGGTGACCCCTGTAAAAGGGTTGAAACCCACAGGTTGAGAACCGCTGTCCTAGACCTTGCAGAGAGGCAGCCTTGATGGTACAGAATGAGGCGGAGGTGTTGGTAGGCCAGATCTGTAGCCCAGGACCCTGAAGTGTGCCCTGTGTCCCAGCTACCTGAAGAGGCACTGAGGAGAGGGGACCCAGGAAGGGGAGGTGATTCTCAGTTCTGGAGAATGGCACGATTCTTGGCTCCCCAACTTCCTGCCCTTGCCGGATGACCAGTGTGGCTCCCTCAGCACCTGCTGGGGCTGCTACTATGGAATGTCACCAAGAGTAGAGGACAGAACAGGGGTGCTACAGCAGGCTGCATGTGAGACAGACTTCCACAGGCCAAGCCTGCCTGCCTGAGGCGGCATCTCAGAGGCTTTGGGTTCTTGTTAATTCAACCCTTCCCTTTAAGGCAAGGCAAGTAAGTCTGATCTTGTTGTGGGCAGGGCAGCAGAGGATGGGGCCTGGCCCCTGGCCAGGGGTCTTTGGATACATGCGTGGCTCTAGGTAAAAATCGGTAGCTTTTGGATTTTAGTGCTGTTCCTTGCTTGGGGGAGACTGGGAAACCCCTCCCCCCAAGTAGGTGGGGAACCTGTCTTCTCGTCTCTGTTTGTGTTTGGCTAAGGCTGCAGTGCGTTGTATGGGGTTACCCTCCTCTATCTGGACCACCAAGGGAAGGGTCACATGACTGGGGTCTGGGCCAGTTAGAGCCTTGTGAAAGCCTCCACATCACGAGGCACATTGTCGATGGTGGGAACGCTGAGTGACTTCTTGATACCATTCAGGAGGTAGCTGGTGTCGCAGGATCTGGGAGGACGGCAGAAGCCTGGTTGGGGTGTGGGGCACAGGCTTGCTGGACAGGGCTGTGAGAGAAGCCCACTTAGAGGCTCCTGTATGGAGGAGGGAGTGGGGTAGCAGGGGTTTCTGGAGATACGCAGATCAGGGCCCAGGCTAGGAGAAGGGAGCCAAAGTCCTTGTCTTGGGGTGGGGTCCCCGTTCATCATATGCAGAGGACCCCAGCAGGGTGTGGGCTATAGGTCTCTTGACTTTGGACCCAGGAAGGAGCCTGGTTTATCCACCATGTACTGGGTTCTTCCTGAACCTCTGCAGTCTTTGGTGTTTCCAACTGTTGGGGAAAGCTCCTGAATTCTGGATGGCACGGTGAAAGGAGAGTCTGTCAGGATGTTGTTGTTTTTCTCCTAGGGAAGTTAGCCTCCATTGCCCCCTGGACACCCAAGGGGCTTTGGTCTGTTGACTCAGGTGCCCGCTGAGCGGCTGCTTCCTTTTTGCACCCTCAGTGGTGGGCCCAGTGTGGCCTCCACAGTGGTACACTGCTTGAAGTCTCTTTCCAGGGTTCTCTGCCAAGGGGTGGAGTCAACACAGTCACAGGCCTTATGAGTAGCTTAGAGGACACTGGGTTCCCTTTAGTTACTCTGTGTTGAAAGGGTTGACAGGGAGAGCGGTATGTGCTCATTCCACATCAAGGACAGAGAGATGGCCCACCTTCTCAGCTGTAGACAGGCCGAGCTGGAACCTGAATTTTTTTTTTTTTTTTTTTTTTTAGTGGTGTGTGTGTGTGTGTGAGAGAGAGACATTTGAAGGCATTTCCTCCTGTTACTTATCCTTTGAAGGCACTTTTTACTCCTGCCAGTAGAGTGCTTTATTATAATGGCAGTGGAGGAAGCAAAATACCCCTAGACTCCTCCTGTCCTCATCCTTTCTCCCTGCTCTGAGGTGATTTAGGGTCCTCCGAGGCTCAGGTCCCTGTACTTTTGTCTGCTGAAGGCTGCTATTGCAGGGAGGGAGCTGTCACCATGGTGGGGCCCTGTGCCAGGTGGGGGTACTCAGTCCTCGGTCCCTGGCGTGGAGACTGGCTGCACTCTAGCAGATGGTAGGCTGCCCGAGGAGGAAGTGTGGGGGTGAGAAGTCTTTGAGCCTCTGCCGTACCAGAGCCTTGCTTGCTAGGGATAGAGGAGACGTGGCCTCAGGGCCCTCCAGTCACTAAGTGGGTCCTGCTGCTGTGTTAAGCGCAACAGTGTTCTTCTAGAAGACCTGTGTGTTCCCATCTCATGCTCTAGCCAGATTCTTAGTGTCCTCAGCTGCCAGTGCTGGGAGCAAGTGCCACCCAAGGGATCATCCTGAGTGGCTTATGCCTTGGAAGACAGCCCCAGTGCCACTCAGACTTTTCCAAGGGTCCTGGCTGTCTGCACGGGATCTAGGTGTAGTGGATGTCCCAGGCCCAGGGCCTGGAGAGTCCCAGGGTCATGCTGTGATAACCTTGTGCAGGAGGCCTGGCTGCTACCTTATCTGCTCTTACCCCTGGCTCTGTGGTGTGGGGACAGGAGGCAGTGAGCTATAGTCCCAGCAGGCAATGGTGCTTGTAGGGAGGGGACACTCTGAGACAGCATGGCCTGATTTGGCTGGCGGTCACCTGGCCTTCTTCCTCTCTCTTTGGTTTTTAATCCCCTCGAGTGCCTAATTTCGTTCAAAGAGCTATAATTGACAACTGGTCTGTGTTAACGCTGAGCTCGCCTCCATCATGCCTGCTGACCGCAGTAGTCTTGTTTTGGTTGGTGGGAAAGGTTGGCTCTCTCTGCCTGAATGGCCTGTGGGTATGGCTTTCCCATCAGGTGTAGAGATGTGGGCACCGGCACTTGGGCCCCTCCCCCCCCCTTCTCACTCTTGAGTGGTGTCATGAGGTGTGTGTGGTGAGACATGTGGTCAGGTATGGTGAGTAGCCATCCAGGCTGTGGCTACCATCCCTAGGGTGTGGGGAGGCCAGGCCCCCATAGAGGCAGGTGCTTCTATAGATGAATAAAAACCTGAGGGGTGCTCTCCGAGGCCCAGGCCTTTGGAGGTGCCCAACTGGGTCTGGTTCAAGGCCCGATCCCCATGTGACGCAAGCAGGAGGGGAAAATGGCACATGTAGTTTATATGACCTTGAGCTGGTGTTTCTACAGCTCTTGGTACACAGATGGCCTGTGAAGCAGCTTGGGTCTACCTCTAGTGGCACTGGCCTGGAACTTTCTGTGAAGGCAGCCACATCTCTTTCCATGTTCTATCTGCATGTGTCCTACTGGGGATGTGCTGAGCACTTACACTCTTGATGATGTTCCTCCTGTTATCACGGGCAGAGTGGCCAGATCCTAAGGCTGAGGCCCAGGCAACCTAAAGGTAGTTCCTAGGATATCAGATGGGCCCCACGCCAACTTGGGGATGGAGCACTGAGGCCTGGAGGTGGTGTGTGTGACTGGCTGAGCCCTGAACTGGGAAGAGCTACAGGCACCGGGTCTGGATGTGCTGGCCACGAGATGGGCTGGTGACACCTGAGGTCAGAATGGCTCTTGAGCACTTGGTTACCCGAGGATTAGGCAGGCTTTGAAGCTCTATGCTTCTAGGGTGACCATGCTCGTTGGTGAGGGGTGCTGTTGGTTGAGCCTGGCCCCTGGTTCCAGGCCTGGGGACACCACGGCAGACGGATCAGGCCATGATCCCAGGAGGCGTGGAGAAATGTCGGCGGATCTCAGAATGCTGTGGTGAGGAGAGAGCTGGGCACTGAGGAGGCTTCTGGGAGAGGGAACTGCATCATTTGGACTGGACAGCTGTGTAGAGGCCCTGAGGGTGGAGCTAGAATAGCATGCGGGAGTCCTTGTATGCATGGTGAGGCAGCTGGATGGGCCTCAAGGGCAGCCTGGGGGTGTGGTCAGGACTTTTGTCTGGGGTGCTCTGAGCAGAGGAGAGGGCAAGAGTACACGGTGGAGAGCCAGCTAGAGAGGGCGGGGAGGAGGCTCAACTCTGGTGCACTCGGTTGTTAGAGAGCGTAGGATGTGAAGGCGGAGGAGGTGGGTGTGGACGGCAGGGCAGGGACTTGGGCCAGCAGGACACAGGACAGTTTTGCTGGCAGAACCTGCCTTTGGGAGCTTCACATGTCGGTGTAGGCCATGGAGCATGAGGTGGATGGGTGTGAGTCGGGGTGTGTGGCCCGGTGGAGGCCAGGCCAGAGGGGGAGGTTCCTGGAGCCCCAGCCTTGTCTGGTGTCTCCCCCAGGTCTGATGTGAGTTCTGTCCACAAAATCATACAGGTGGGAGCAAGTGTTTCCACGCCTCAGGTACTAAACCACAATAAGGAAGTACTGTGGGCCTCTGTTGTCCTTTTCATCTCCTCCATTTTGCTAGCTGGCTATGCAGGGCAAGCTCCCACAGTCTGGGCAGGGCTGGCCTGCAGTGCTGGGCTGTTTGGCTTGTTCTGAGTTGGCTGTGCTCGTCTTCCAGAAAGCTCAGTTTTACTTGTGGCTCTTGTGTGCCCTGTGGGTATCTCTTGGGCCTTGTGGCTTGGACCTGGCTTTTGGCCGAGGCTGCAATGTGTCCAGTGAATACATGGGGCCTGGGTTACCACAGTAAGGGAAGAGAACTTGACCTGGTCCAGTGGAGGTTTAGGCTGCATGTCTGGTCTCCTTTGCGGTCCGCCCTGGGCCAGCAGCTGTGGTGAAACCCTTGTCTTTTTGCAGAGCTGAGATGGATCCTAGGGTCTTAGCAAGTACTTCCCTGAGTAGTGGTAGCAAGGGGGTTTGGGAACATATAGCCAGGCAAGGTATACCCCCAAAGATTCTGGGCCCTATACATGAGGATACTGTGTATGTGTGTGTACCCTGCTACCTGATTGGTGGGTACTTGCTACTGAGAGCCTTAGTGTTTTTACCTTGGGATAGGGGGATGGTGCTGGCCAGCTCTCAGAATTGCATCTCACGGAGGAGCGTATAGATGGCCCTGAAATGACCCTCTTCCCACCTGCACAGTAAACAGCAGTTTGTGGCTGTGGAGAGCAAGTTGATCCTGGCAGGGCTGAGCCCCAGTCTCCACCTGGTGGGGCGCAGCAGAGCCTGGGGCTCTGGGCTGCACCAGCCTCATCATCCAAGTTGCAGATAAGGGTCAGGGCGCGCAAGCACAACAGCTGGAGTTGCAAAAGGCAAGTCAGGGCCTGGGTGTGCCTGCTGCTCCCCCAGCGTGAAGACTTCTGCCTGAGAGGCGGGCTGGTGGGCTTTGGTGAATGGAGAATGGCTGCAGTTTTCCCCTGCTTCCCAGCGTTCTGAAGCCCGGGTTTTGTTCTTGGTTCCCCAAGTATTGGATTACTACTGCCAAGCCAGCTTTCATTAAATATATATTAGAACTATGGAAAAGAATAAAGAAGTGATCGAGATAGTGTGATGTTGGTCAAAGGGTAGACAGATGGGAAGACTAGAAGAAAGAGCCCAAGAGAAGACCCACACAAAGAATGTTGATGGCTTTAATAAAGGAGTCTTTTCACTGAGGAGTGCAAGGCTTTTCAACAAATAAACCGGCCATGACAGGTGTACCTTCAAATCCAGGGCTGTGGCTCAGCACAGTGCTTGCTGAGTTAGGTGCTAGGATCCATTTCAGCTCTGCAGAAAGACATAAAACAAAAGGTAACGAGAGAGTGCACACACTTCAGACCGCAGGGCCCAGAGCACATGCCCTTCTGAACAAACAATCAACCTGAAAAGGATCACATCTACGTCTAAAACGCTTAGAAGCTAGGCAAAAGCCCAGGCGACTTTGGCTTTGGCAATGACCTTTTAGATGAACCACCTAAGGCACAGCCCATGGCAAATAATTGATAAGCTGAGCTTCATTAAAATTAAAATCTTGTCTGTGAAAGACAGTCAAGAGACCAGCCACAGACAGGGAGAAAATATTGACAAATAGCTCTGATAAAGAAATCCAAAACACACGAAGTTTTTAGAACTCAGCAGTAAGAAAACAATCAGATAAAATAATAATAATAATAATAATAATAATAATAATAATAATAATAATAATAATAATAATAATATAGGCTTAAGCTTTAAGTAGGCATCATCATCACCATCATCATCATCATAATATAGGCAAAAGGCCTAAGTAGGCCTATGAAGATGTTCATATAGCCAATAAGTATGAAAAGATACTTAGCATCACATGTTGCCAGGGAGATGCAAACTCAAGCCCCAGTGAGAACACACCGAATACTCATTAGAATGCCTAATGTCAGAGCAGCTGACAACACCACATGCTAATGAGGACATGGAGCAACTGGAGTGCTCCCTCATCATGGTGGGGAGTGGAAAGCGGTGCTCCAGTAGTCTGCCTTCTTAGTATTCACCCTATCATGAACCATCGAAAGCTATAACCCCCACATTAAAGACCTGTGCATGAATGTTAACAGCCTCATTTGTAGGTGTTAAAACATAGAAGCACCCAAGATATCCTTCAGTAGATGAGTGGGTTTTGTGGTACATCCAGAAAATGGAGCACTAGTCAGCACTAAAAAAAAGGCAGAGCTGTCAAGCCATGGAAGACAGGGAAGAATCCTAAATGTGCATGAGTAAAGAAGACAGCCTATGATGAATACGCCATAGCAGTGCAGATATTACTGTGCTAAAATGAATCGACTGCACGCATGCTCTAAAAGGCAGAACCAAGGCTGCAAGATGGCTCAGTGGGTGAAGGCATCCAAATGTAGAGAGAAAACTGCCCCCCTGAAAGTTCTGACCTCTGACCTCTCCATGTGTGCCTCCTCCCAGTAAATAAATACAATTTTAAGAAATTAATTAAGTTTAACAGAAAAAGGTAAAGTCATGGAGGCAAAATGAAAATAAAGCAGGGACGAGGAGCAACAGAACACAGCGCGGCCATTCTGTGTGGTATGACAGTGCTGGTTGCAGGTAGCTTTCACGTGTGTGAGGTCACAGGGTATACGGCATTGAGTGAACTGTCAGCCTTGACCATTGTCTCCAGGGAATAATGATATGTCTACTTTGTCTCATTGCTTATAAGTGTGCTACACATGTGGAACTTTCCCAGCACAGGGAACTCCATCCTTCCAAAACCCAGAACTTCTCCACAAAACGGAGTTTATGAAGGAAGAGGGGCCTCACTCATCTAAATGTTCCCCGAAATAAAAAGCCACCTACTATTCATCAAATGCAGCTGCCTTGATTGTGTGTTTTACCTTTCAGTGCTCTGCACACACGCAGGGTGTGACAGCTGTCAGTCTGTCTTGATTTGTTGCCGTGAAAGAGGTTGTGCCATGCTATGATCCCACCTGGCTCAGGGAACCTGTGCTGGTCCTGAGGAGATGTTTCCAGAGAGTGTAGCTCAGCTCGGCTCTAGGCTCAGGCTCCTTGGACCAGCAGAGCAGCTCTGAGTCAGGGGCTTTTTCAAGCGGCTGTGCCTCTCACCCTGTTGTTTAAGGGCCAGCTGTGTCCTGGAGGATTTTGACGTCATTGAAGTTTTGGCCAGGAGCACTGTCCCCACCTGAGGGTGAGGGACAGTGGTGAGAGGCTCTGTGTCTAGAGTCCTGGAGGTTTGGCTCAGGGTAGCGCCAGGGCTTTTCTCAGCAGGGAGCCCCTGGCTCAGGCCTCAGCCTGACAGGACATGGACATTTCAGCCAGGCTGAACATGGTGACAGGGCAGAAAGGAAGGGGCTTGAGTTTGAAGAGAACTTCCTTGGGTGTTGAGACCCACCTATGAGCCCATCAGCCATGGAAATTCTGTTTTCAGAGATGAGACAGGCTTATCCAGAAGGAGCCCATGAAAGGTTGAATGGTGTGGGCCCACTGTATCTCTGTTGCTTGAATGTCTTACATGTGTTTAAAGTGTGGCTGCAGAGAGAAAAGCCTGGGACATGCTGCGTCAGCTGGGCAACTGCTATTGCAGAGCTTCTTGGAGCCTTTAAAAAGCCTACTGTGTTGTGAATTGCTGGGATGTAGGGGAGACTGAGGCTTGCCTTCACCTTTCCTCTCTCTGTAGGGCATCTTGTGGCCAGAGTGGGATGGGATGCCCTGGTGGAGGGTGGCTGGTGGTAGAGGTTTTCTCATGGTATTTCCTCGTATCTCTGCAAGTGTGTGTTGTCCTGCACGAGTCAGTGGTGCTGTTGACACCTGTGGAGCTAGATGTGGAAAGCTGGTCTTGGCCCCGTGACCCTGCCATATCCTGCCTTTGTCCCTTCTTTCCTTTCTCTCGGTGTGTGTGAGCTTGTGAATGGATTGAGCTGTGCCTATCCTAGGTCATGTTTAGAATCTGAAATCTAGGGACAGCCAATTAAGAGCTCCAGAGACAACTTGCCAGTGTTGGTAGAGACATAAAATATTTATTTCTTCTTTCTCTGTAGCTCATAGGCGAGCTAAAGAGGACTCATTGACATTTGACTCCTGTTTTTTTGTTTGTTTGTTTGTTTTTTCCTCCCCCCCCCCACAGGGTTTCTCTGTGGAGCCTTGACTGTCCTGGACTCACTTTGTAGACCTCAAACTCACAGTGATCCTCCTGCCTCTGCCTCCCAAGTGCTGGGATTAAAGGCCTGCACCACTACACCCGGCGGCTGCTGCTGCTGCTGCTTCTTCTTCTTCTTCTTCTTCTTCTTCTTCTTCTTCTTCTTCTTCTTCTTCTTCTTCTTCTACTTCTCCTTCTTTTTTTGGTTTTGAAACAAGGTCTCTCTGTGTTAGCTTTGGCTGTCCTGGACTCACTTTGTAGACCCGGCTGGCCTCGAACTCACAGCTATCTGCCTGCCTCTGCCTCCCAAGTGCTGGGATTACAGGCATGTGCCACCACGCCCGGCTTCTTCTTCTTTTTTAAAAATTTAATTTAATTTAATTTCATGTGCATTGGTATGGGGTGTCAGGTCCCTTGGAATTGGAATTACAGACAGTTGTGAGCTGCCATGTGGGTGCTGGGAATTGAACCTGGGTCCTTCAGAAGAGCAGACAGTGCTCTTAACCACTGAGCCATCTCTCTAGCCCCATGTGTTTTAATTCTTATCTAGCTGGGCGTGATGGCGCATGCCTTTAATCCCAGGAGGCATAGGCAGGTGGATCATTGTGAGTTCGAGGCCAGCCTGGTCTACAAAGTGAGTCCAGGACAGCCAAGGCTACATGGAGAAACCCTGTCTTGAGAAATAAAACAAAACAAAAATACATACATACATGCATGCATGCATACATGCATGCGTGCATACATACATACATACATACATACATACGGCATCTTCTCTGACCTTTCTGGCTGCAAGAGGATCTGTGGCCTTCATAGCTGCAGGGGTGTCTGGGAAAGGCTTGATTGGCATAACTGCTCTTGATCTGTTACCTGAGGCTGAGGACCCTGGTGCCCAGGATAGGACAGTAGGTTTTCTCTCTCTGGGGAGTGTCAGTGCTGTGTGCAAAGGAGCCTTCATTTGCCTGGGTAGGTCCCAAACAGAGCAGCCCACCTGCCAGCCAGCCTGCCTGTTCTCTTCCACACCTGGCCACTGTGGACACTTACAGGCCCCGGGGCAGCTTGCCCTCTTCTCTGGAATGTCCTGCCCCTTGCTCTTCACCTACCATATGGGCCCCAGCACAGTGTTTTCTTCTCCCAGCTGTCCAGTTTCCTTTCCCCTCAAACTTGTACTTTTTGAAAATCCCTAGCTACTGGCAGAGTGCAATTAGGAGCTGGGCGCTCAGGCGGCTCCATCGCTGCATTTGTGTGCGTTTTATCTGACCCACTTTGGGTTCCTCCCTGAATACTTCAGCAAGCATCTCCTGACAGGAACAGGGACAGGTCCCCACAGAGCCTCTGCAAGGCTCCGCCCAGGCCCAGGTAGGTGGATCCCGTTGGATTTGTCTGGTGTGTGGCCTTTTGATTCCCACAATTGTTCTCTCTGGGCTCCCTGCTTGCACATGGGATGTAGTCAGTGAAGAGACTGGTGTGGCGTTCGCTTGTTGCATCTATTTTAATCTAGAACAGTGGTTCTCTACCTGTGGGTTGCAACCCTTCTGAGGGTCGAATGACCCTTTCATAGGGCTCACCTAAGACCATTGGAAAACACAGCTATTTATATTATAGCTCATAACAGTAGTAAAATTGCAGTTATGAAGTAGCAATGAAAATAACTTTGGTGGCCCAATGTGGTAGCACATGTCTTTAATCCCAGCACTGGGGAGGCAGGGGCAAGGGGATCTCTGTGAGCTCAAGGCCAGCCTGGTCTATAAAGTGAGTCCAGAACAGCCAGGACTGTTATACAGAGAAATCCTGCCTCGAAAAACAAAAACAAAAACACAAAAAACAAAAAACAGAAAGAAAAGACAAGAACTTTGGCTTGGGGGCTCACCCCTTGCCCCTTTATTACCTGCTACCAGTTAGCCTTTCTGTGTTATCAGGCAGCGGTATGTATAGAGCCTCTGGTGGTTTTGTCTGGTGTTTCTGCCCAGTGGGGGTTGGATTGTGTGTCTCTGGAGCCGGCTGCCTTGGGGTGTCACACGTGCAGGTCACGGCGCTGGCCAGGCTAGCCCAGAAATAGCTGAGCCGCCACCCATGGGTGCCCTGAGGCCCCATGGGAGACCAAGACGCTCCTAGTAGGGAGGGCTTCCATTTTCCCTTCTGAGGAGGACGCAGAGGGACGTCAGGATGGCTGTTCAGCCTTATTTTGGGCGCCTGCTTTGAGCCCAGGACTGCCATGAAGTCTGACCATCCTGGGCAGCGGGCTGCAGCTGTTGCACTCTGTTCTAAGCTGACTTGGTGCTCTTAGGAACCCGTCGCCTCCCTTCACTCTGCGCTCCGGCTTAGGAGGTTTGGATAATAGACTCACCCACCCCTGTCCGCTGACTACTGGTCGAACTCCTGTGACTTCTCCGAGACCTGACAGGATGGCTGGCTGGCCTGAGTTGGGCCAGAGTATGTCTGAGCTCTTTTTTCTGCTATCCCTGGACCTGTTTTTGTTGGGGTGACACCCTAACAGAGGGGTGACTATCAAAAGAGGCTGTCTCTAGGGACGGGATATGATGGTATGGAGCCTCTGACCTGCCTTCCTTGCTGTGAGGTGACCTTGTCTGATGTCATCTTCTTGGGAAGTCTTTCAGTGTCATGCTTACTTCATCTTTGCTGACATATGCAGAGGTCTCATCAACTGCCCAGGGCCATCTCCACCCACCCTAGCCCCACCTCCCCACCTCCCAACTGAGATTGGTTGGGCAATATGGGCACAGGTCCATTTTATTGTAAATTGTGCCTGGACTAGCCCTACCTGTTGTCCCCTTGCTGGGGGGCAGGCGTGGGCAGAGACTCTGCTTAGCCCTTACCTATGCCCTCCAATTGGCTCAAACTTATGTACCCTTCCAGGCTGAGCCTGAGGCTACAGTCTTTGTCTGAGCCTGAGAGACACTAGGAGAATTTCTCCCTATTTTGGGGTGTGGTCTCAGCCTGGCTGCGCCTCCCAGAAGCTAACTAATGTCTTGAGTTTGGGGTGGAGTGCCTCCTCCCTGTTCCCATGCCTTCAGGGTTTCAGTGCTTCTCCTTTTCTCTTGCCTGTGCCCGACCCTTGGGCCCCCTCACCCCCTTTGGCAGTAGGGTTTGTGCTTCTGGCAGTGAAGGGTGCTGTGGGGTGCCGCCGTTCCGTCTTCACATCAGCAGCAAGCTTCCAGCGCTGTTCCAGATAGGCCTGGGTGTTTCTTCTCCTTAGTAGTTAGTTTCATCAGAGGAGAGAATTTGACCCTTTCGGAAGAAGTGTAGAAAACACAAGGCTGTGGAGGGGAGTGAGGAGAGGCAGGGAGTTTCAGAGGCCCTGTGACCCCTAAGTTGGCACAGTGTCAAGGGCTGGCCAGGTGCCGTAGCAGACAGGTCATTGTCAAGCAAGGCTGCTTCAGCTACTGAGAGGCTGTTAGCTTAAGAAGGCATACTGAGACCGTGTGCCTGCTGTGCCCGTATGGGTACCTTTGTCTCTGGAAAGCCAAGGTCCACCAGTACCATGCTTGGAGGTGGGAAGAAGGTCTCTTTCTTACTTGCTGGCCTGCTGTACCAGCCCAGTGCGTGTGGCAGGTGCTGTGTGTGGCTTCAGCCCCAGGAGTGGAGGTGACACGGCACTTATCTGTAGTCTCATGTGGGTGATATATGGAGGTTCTGTTCACTGTGACACCATCAGGAGTGTGAAGTTTGTTCTGGGGTTCCTGTACCATTTTTGCCTGTCTTTGGTGGAGTTGGGAACAGGTGTGGTAGTGGCCCACAGCCTGTCCCACCTGGGCTTGTGTAGATGAAACGTACAAACGATAGGTGCTGGGGCTGAAACTCAGCATGCAAGGAGTCCTGGGCTCAGTCCCTAGTGTGGACTAAACCAGCTGTGTTGTGCACACCTGTAATCCTAGCACTCAAGAAGCGGGAACAGGTGGATCAGAAGTTCAAGGTCATTCTTGGCTACCTGATGAGCTAGCTATGAGGCCAACTTGGGAAACAACAAGACCCCTAAATTATATCTCTAGGATGGTTCTCGCTAAAAGAGAAAGGGTGTCTGTGCCAGACTGGGGAGCAAGCGCTGCAGGAAGCTTTGGGGGGAGGTTCTCCCTCTGAGTGCTCTCTGCAGGTGGCTCAGGCCCTTGCCACTTCCTTTCTGTGGCAGTACTCATGGGAGCAGGGCCAGAGTAGCAGCCCAGCTGGCTGATATCCCTGACAACTTTCTCCGATAACTAGGACCTAAGCCCCAGGTGAGGGGTTGGCTGAGGCCCCGAGACAGCATCCTGCTGGAGTCTCCCCCTTCTCTTCCCAGTGGTTACTTGCACCCCTGTGTTTACTGCCCCCCTCTCCTCGCAGCTCTGTCTCCTCTTGCCCCCAGGAAGAGCCTGTGAGACTCACTTCTGGCCTGTCTGAAATGGCCTGTCAGCCTCAGTAAATATTTGATGACCACAATGATAGAAAGACAAAGACGGCTCTGTTCCGTGCAGGGGAGTGAGATGGTGACTTTGGAACGTTCCAGCTCCACTGGCTGCTTCCCTGATGGCTTGCCGGTGGTTTTCAGGCAGGTTCTTTGTGTCTCTTCACCCCAGGCCAGAGCAGAGCCCCTCTGCCTGCCAGAGTGAACAGCAGCCGCTGCCAGCTTCCCACCTGGAGTGCTTACTGGGTGGTGAGGGGCTGGGCTGGGTCTCATCCTTCTGACTCTACCTGTTTTTGTTGTTGTTTGTTTGTTTTGGCTTTTTGAGATAGGGTTTCTCTGTGTAGCCTTGGCTGTCCTAGACTAGCTTTGTAGACCAGGCTGGCCTCAAACTCGTAGTGATCTCCCTTGCCTCTGCCTCCTGAGCACTGGGATTAAAGGCGTGCGCCACCACTCTGGGCAACTCTACCTGTTCTTAGCTGCTGGGCCAGGCTTAGGAAAAGAAGTGGTGACCTCTGTATAACACAAGCCCTTGGCAATGTACAGGGGCCCTGGTGCCTTTCTCTATGGCTTATTTTGGCCTCCTGTATGGCTGGGTGTGTGGACAATCCTGCTGGGCCACACGTGCTCACATGGGAACAGTCCTGCCCTGGGGGTGCTTCTGTGGGAACGAAGAACCCTTTGAGGAGACTTTATGGAAGAGCTACCTGCCCCATCGGCTCAGGGGACACTGTGTTTTTGAGAGGAGCAGGAACTACTTGGGGACCCCCCCCCCCCTGGGGCTGTGTGATGGGAGGGTGAACATTTGCACAGCTGACAGCCTTTAGACAAAGGCTTCTGCGTGTTTTCTCTCATCTGCAGGTGCGGCTGTGGCAGGCTTCCTGGTGGAGGCTGAATCACAAGGGTCAAAGATGTGACTATGAACGGTCACTGCAACCAGCTTGTCCTCCCTGTTCAGCAGGAAGGTTTTCTGGGGCTTGGGGGACATCAAGGGGCGTGCAGGCTGTTCTTGGCAGACACTCACAGTTGGAGGGAGTGCTGCCGCTCTACAAGCTAAGTGGTGTTGGGGCTCATGGGGAGGGGGCAGCTCTTGGCTGGTCTGCCTTTGTGGGGTTCCTGTGGAGACTGTGCACTTGCTCCCAAGGACCATGTCTAATGGCATTTGCCAGGTGTCCAAGCTGGTGTTAAAATGACATCTGTCAAGCCAGGTGTGGTGGCGCAGGCATGTAATCCTAGCACTAGGAAGGCAGAAGCAGGCAGATCTCTGTGAGTTTGAGGCCAGCCTGGTCTACAAAGTGAGTCTTGATAAAACAAACAAACGAACAAAAAGAGGCATCTGTCAGGCCCTGTCTTGATGCTCTGTACTACTGCGGAGGCTGAGGCTTGAGTCTCCCCAGCCTGGCTATGGGAGACAGGCTGGTACCTGGCTTCTACCTGACTCAGGTGGGGAGCCTAACTTAGCTCCTTGAGGACTCAGAGTTCTTCATAAATGCATAGGAAGTCCTGTTTGCCCAGCAAGGAAGCTCCAGGGGCCTGGCACAGAGAAACTACAAGAGGAAGGCAACCTCCCAGAAGGCAGGCACCTTCCCCGAGCCTGAGGCCCGAGTGCAGCAGAGAAGATGATGGGGGATGGCGCATGCTCTGTGGCATAGGCTGGGAGGCTTTGTCTCCTGTTTGAAGACAGCAGCACATCAGGGCCCAGAGAATGCCACCAGGAGGGCACGGCACATGTCAGGTCTGTCCGGCCAGTGTAGCAGGGCTGAGGAGCTGAGAGGCTTAGCCCACCTGCCCTCCACCTCTCTCAGGGCTGCAGAGCTGTGATTCTGCCTTAGGCTGAGGACAGCTCCGATCAGGCTAGGACAGTTAAGCAGCGCTTGGTGGGTAAGGGAGCAGGGCTGTCTGAGAGAAGCCTGACCTGCTGGGCTGCAGTCTGAAGTGTACTGATAGATGAGCATTGTGCTAGCCCCTCATGCCCAGATCCTGCCTCCCTCCCGCCACTCAGCCATCAGATTCAGTGCTGAGCCAATTCCCCATGATTTTTTTTTTTTTTTTAGCAGATCATTTATACCGGTGTATAGGAGCTACATAGGAGCCATGGCTGAGAGGGCTCTGTGGGGACCACCCTTTCCAGGGGCAGGGAGGTTACAGCATGTTGTACAGTATGGCCACTGTACCCTTTGGCCTCACCAGGGCTCAGGGAGGGACAGCTAGGATGAAGACGGGGTGGACTAAAGCTCATGGCAGAAGAGCAGATGACTATGATGGGTCAAGGCTGACGTTTGGGCTCTGCCTAGAACGCTTGTCACTTGAGGAGACTGCCTCCTCTGTCCCCCACCTTCTAGCTCCCTTTCCATATAGCGCCCCACTGGTTTCCTCTCTGACCCCTTCAGCTCTGGAGTCTAGGCCTCTCACTCCTGTCAACCCTGTGGCTCCCCTCTGTTCCTCTAACTTCTCTGGCCAGGCCTTCTCTGTCCCTCCCTAGCCTCCTCTCTGTCCCTCTGGCCCTCCCTGCGGCCTGTCTGGAGCCTGGTCTCCATAGCAACAGTTGCTGCTGTGGAAGCTGGCACCCGCTGAGTCTCATCCCGTGGGGAGGTATTTTTGGCACTGCTGAGGGATTTTATTTTATCTTTGGTGTTGACTTTTACTCTGAGTGGCACAGAGCTGGGGCAGTGCTGGAGGAGCCTTGATTTAGGGGCACCTGGTCCTGGGGCCCTTTCCTGTGGCACCTCTGAAAGCCTGGCCTCCAGGGTTGATATGGGTATATTTTGAGAGCAGGTCTTGGGCCCCAGATATGCCAGAGGACCTGTGCATAGCAGTGAAAACGGACACCAGAGTGGGTCCGCCCTGGAGCAACAGCAGCTTTGGTTCATGGCCCATTCCACAGACAAGGACCCAGGTGCTCTTCAGGGAATCCTCTGATGTCTCCCTGCTCTTTTGCAGGGCCCCTGTGGGCATGCTGTATGTGGTGCTGGTGTCTGTCCCCTCCCAAGTGGTCCTCTCTGTAGGTCAGGGCTGCTCCTTTGAGATCCTGCTGTTGGTGGGAGTTTTGACAGAAGGACCAAGAAGAGAATAGATGTTATATGGTGCCCTTGAGCTACCAACATATGACTCTGTGTGTGTGTGTGTGTGTGTATGTGTGTGTGTGTGTGTGTGCGCGTGCGGATGGGCCTGGAGCCCACCTTGGTTCCTCTTCTCATCTGAGACATGGGCTGCACAGCTCTGGCTCCTCCCTGGTACATCATGAGGATGATGGCTGATGGGGAATAGGTAGGACATGTCCTACATGTCGTAGGTGAATGCACACCTGCCCGCCCTGAGAAGCTGGCCCCGATCATAGCCCACTATGCTGCTATGTCCCTGGTTGGAAGGTTCTCAGTCTCCTGGAGAGACATGAAGAGGCGTGTAGGGCCTCTCTTTGCCCTCCTCTTCCTCAGCTCCCTGGGGGATGTATGTGGCAGCAGCTATTGTAGGAGCCTGGGTAGAAAGAACTGTGTGTCCTGGGGCAAGGATGGGGTGGGGGTGGGGCAGCAGTGACTTGCTCTGCCTCTGTCAGACCTAGGAAAGATGAAGTACCTCCCAGGCTATTCTCTTCTTTGGCTGGAATGGAGTTCACAGAGATGCTCATAGTGAGGACTCAACCTCTGCCAGACCCTCCCTAGACCTGAGAGGCTGACTGTATGTGGATTGTCCAAACCAGGAAGACTTGCCACTTGGGGGAGCTCACTGAGGACCTGGGCAATAAGTTAGTGCTACTGAGGGTATCTTCAAATAGATGAGAAAATAGAAGTAGCTGGCAGGGTTCACGTCCACCCTGGGCTGGCGACCAGGGCCTATAGACCTTCACTTGATGCTAAGATCCTTAGCTCAGGTAACACCCTCTGGTTGCAGAGTGATGGGTTCAGCCCGTCTTTGCCTGCCATTCCTCTGTAGGGAGGGGATCCCCTAGCTAAGCACCCTCAAGAGACATGTTCCCTGCCTTCCACAATCCATTCAGTAGGAAGCAGGTGCTCAGTCTATGCTCATGGCGAATGAGGCCAGCCCCTCCTTTAAGCTCCTTCAGGAGAACCCTGGCAGGTGGCAGAAACTTTGGGAGAGGCATTCACGCTTCACAGAAACGGCAATTCTCTCTCCAGTGAGTATATTGGTGCAAACCCCGAAGCCATTTATAGAGCAGATGCCAAAGGGAGCACTTGAGGAATTAAACTCCATGGTAACCTTGCCGTGGAAATGAAAATAGTCTCGCTGTAAACAGTCCGCTGCTGCCTGGGTCATGGCCCGGGTCCTCACACGCCTGAGGCGCTGGAACACGCTTGCTCTTCTGCTCACCGGGTACTGTCTTAGATCTCACAGAGCACTACAGATGGCAGAGAATTGGGGAGACACAGGAGAAGGAGCCCCATGCATTCAGGGAAGCTTCTGTGTCTGAAGCCTGAATTGCACCTTCGTGCTTGCTGCCTGCCTCCCACTCAGGGGCATCATGAGGCCGCCACAGTTTTCCTTCAAGGTCTCTGCTGGGCCTTCCTGGGTGTCTGGTTCATTCTGCTATTGTAAGTACTAGTGTAGGGACAATTCCCAGGCAAGAGACAGAATAACATGCAGCCTGAAGCTTTTCCCCTTAGAGCCCAGGAGCTGACATGACAGTTCCAGGTGAGTGTTTGCTTTGGTGACATCTTGTGTCTTTGTCCCAGGCCTGGGGTGGGCAGTTTTTTCCCCCTGCAAGTGCTATTTTTGTGTGTAACATTACCTGATGCTTTATATTTTCTGAGTAATACTTTTGAAAACAGTAGAGGAAATACATTGTTCTCGTCACCAAAAGTGAGGACTTCTGGTGTGGTTTGGAGAAGCCTGGTGCCAGCGCACAACAGCCTGAGCTTTCCAGCCTCATCTGCCCAAGGCTGTAGCAGCCTGATTGCAAGATGTGGCCCCTTGGAAATAGCTTCTTTTCCTTCCACTGGTCTCCAGGGGCAGAGAGCTGACAGGTGCATGTAGACCTCTGATCTGAGGAGACTGGCCATGAGGCCAGGTGGGATGGGGCTGGGCAGCTGTAGGACATGCATGCATTTGTCAGCACATCATGCTCATTGCCCACTTGGAATGTGGACAGGATGATGTTCTGACTGAACCCTCCTGTGCTTTGCTGCCAGTGGCCTGGGAAACATGATAGGTGTTGGTGGCCCAGGGCTTCTCTCCCTGGAAGCAAACCGTGCAGTCGGCTCCAAGCCTCGGGGACCTCAGTTGAGAACAGCCTGGACTCCTCTTGATCTTGATTTATTCCTACCAACGGGCTAGGCTTAGACCGTTCCATTACATGCACTGTAATGGAAGAGGGGCCCTGTGTCCAACCACAAGGTCTGCAGCTAGCCTGGGCAGTGTGGCCTCCCCCCTGGACCCCTCAGGTGAAGGTGGAGTGATTGCCTATCTTACAAGGTCTTTACTTTTTTTTTTCCAAGACAGGGTTTCTCTGTGTAACCTTGGTTGTCCTATTTGTTTACTCTGTGTGTGTGTGTGTGTGTGTGTGTGTGTGTGTGTGTGTGTGCACGCGCGCATATGTGCACATGCCACAGCATGCATGTAGAGGACATAGGACAATTGCAGGAGTTTATTATAGGGGATTGAACTCAGGTCATCAGGCTTGGCAGCAAGAGACTTTTTTACCTCCTTAGCCATCCCTCCAGCTCTTATTTTTTTCTCTCTCAAATCTTAGCAAAGGTTTATTTTACCATAAAGGGGAAGCTAAGTACAGGTGAAGAGGTGGTGATGTAACCTGATGTGTGGTGTGTAACCCAGGACTGCAGCCAGACATGTGCTGCTGTGTGGAAGCACATGTGACATATGGTATTTGATCCAGTGTCTTATTTCTTTTTTTATTTTTTATTTTTGTTTTTGTTTTTGTTTTGTTTTTTTGTTTTTTGTTTTTTTTTGGTTTTTTGAAACAAGGTTTCTCTGTGTAGCCTTGGCTGTCCTAGACTCGCTTTGTAGACCAGACTGGCCTCGAACTCACAGTGATCCGCCTGCCTCTGCCTCCCGAGTGCTGGGATTAAAGGCGTGTGCCACCACACCCGGCTTTATTTTTGGTTTTTTGAGACAGGGTTTCTCTGTGTAGCCTTGGCAATCCAGGACCCTCTTTGTAGCCCAGGCTGTCCTTGAACTCACAGCAAATCCACCCGCCTCTGCCTCTGAGTGCTAGGATTAAAGGCATGTGCCGCCACCGCCTGGCCTTGATCGAGCTTCTTAAATTGGATAGAGGTAGTGGCCTCACGTGGAGTCATATGACTGAATATAGGGACTGGGGAAAATCTGGCGACAACAAAAGGCTTCTGAACATGAAGTGAAAAAAAAATTAATTTAGAACCAAACACATAAGGAGTCCCATGTATCATGCCTTCATGCTGGGAAACCCTGCCTGAAATCCCTGCTTTAGAACTATGATCCTGAGCTGCAGTGTGTTTCCTGTGGTACAGAGGCTTTTGCTCTCATAGGGACTCAATATGGCTCAGGCTACAGGAGACCTTGCCACATGCAAAAACAAAGCAAGATAAACAAAACAAACAAATAAAAAAAATTGCTATTTGAGTTACTGACATGAGTTTCACAAAAAATCCGTTCAGTGAATTTCGGCTTTAGAATGGGATAGAGTTTCCAACTGTTTCTGAAAGGGCTTTAAACATACTTCTGCCATGGTGCACTATGGATGTGAATTGACATTCTCAGCACTGATTATAAGATAAAAAAATCTACTATGAAAAAAATCTACTTTGAAAAATGCAGAAGATGCTCTATCTCTTATAGCATTGAATATTTGGCCAATATTTAATTCTCTATGTAAAAATAAACAAGCACCATGTCATTAGTATGAATATTTTGAATAAATTATATATGTATATATATACATACATGCATGCATATATACACCAACCAAAGAATTTCAGTCTGTATATTATATATACATGTTCATGTGAAGGTGTGTACAAGTATGTGTCTGCACATGTGTGTGTCGGCCAGAGGTCCCACATCAGGAGTCTTTTTCAATCATTCTCCACTCACCACTGAACCTGCAGCTCACTGATTTGGGAAGGCTGGCCAGTGAGCTCCCTGGATTTCCTGGCGCTGCGCCCGGCACTGTCATTGCAAATGCGCACCGCCAAGGCCAAGCCTGGCTTTCACTTGGGTTCTAGAGATTCAGACTTACATCCTCTACCCCGTGCAGCAGACACTTAACCAACTGGACCATCTCTCTGGCCTCCAAAGAATTGCTGTAAAACACAATGTTTATGATTTATCTTCAGCCAGTGTTAGGTTTGTAGATCTATTTTACATACCTGCATTCCTGAGTCACATAACAATTTTTCCAGTGGAGACGGGTTAAGAAGCCCTAGGGTATGGCATATGCCATGCGGGGTGAGCTGCAGTGTGCGTGTAGACTAGAACGTGGGACAGGTAGCAGGACGGGTAGCAAGCTGTGGAGGCTCCAGCATGTACAGCTGCCTAGTGTTCTAGAACCTTCATTTGCAGGTTTTGGGAAAGTCCAAGGAGAGGAGGTGCTGGGGTCTAGGTGCTGACTCTTAAATCTGCCTCGTTCTGTGTTTGCCTGAGGGGACTTAGGGAGGGGGCTAGCTCCATGCTTCTCAGTCACCCACTCGCTTGCTTTCTTAGTCTCTCAGTCACCCACTCACTCATTCACTACTCAGTTACTCATTCATTTTCTACTCATCCATTCACTGCATTCACTTATTCATCTATTCATTCATTCATTCATTCATTCATTTATCCATCCATCCATCCATCCATCCATCCATGCACTCACTAACCTACTCATTCATTTATCACACATTTGTTCACTCACTCATTTTGTTTTACATATCATTTCCTTGTCCATCATTATTCAGTTCCATCTGTTCCTTCAGCCATGTATTTCCTCATTCTCCACGCACTTGCTCAGACCCTTCTTTGTCATTCGGTTGCCCGTCTAACCCGTTCTTACTCCCATCATGCCTTGATTTTCACTCGTGGACTCACTGTTTCTTCATTCGCTGACTTACGATGATTCTCGTGCTTTAGTTGTGAGAGGCACTCTTAGGCCCTTCAGGGGATGAGCAGATGGAGAGCTCTTGGACGCTTCTTCCTGGGCTCATGTAAGCTTCAGTGAAGTCAAGTACTAGGCTGAAGAAAGTTTCTCTCGTTCATTCCTTCATTCGCTGGGTTTGGGTTTGGTGTGGCACTCCTGTCTAATGGGTCTTTTTTTATTTTTTTACTTTTATGTTTTAATTTTACAAGACAGCGTTTCTCTGTGTAACAGCTCTGGCTATCCTGGATTTACTTTGTAGACCAGGCTAGCTCCAGCAGCACCACAGTATGCCCTGTGTGTGCAGCAGCTGTCCTCTTGTCCTCTTCACACCTGCTGCTGATGGCCCCTAGCTGTGACATTCCAGCCAGGAACACCCACCCAGGCCCCTGAGAGTGTGGTACACACAGGACTCTGGCCTGTCTTATGTACACAGGTGGTACATGCAGCCTGAATGAGTTTTCAGGAGCTCGGGTTCCGACCAGACACTTGCTGTTGTTGGGTTTGTCTGAATCCTGTTTCCCACAGTAGGACCAGCGCCAGCCTGCACAGCCTCAGGGCTAAGCCTTAAGGGCAGAGGTCCTATCTCCAGGTCACTTTGTGGGCTATGGCACACATAGCTGTCCCATTACACACAACCTTAAGTAACTGTCTAAAGAAACAGAGGCACAGGGGAAGGGACATTTGAGGGAAGAAGAGAATCCCCAAACCCAGATCTTTCTAACGCGCAGTCACGGCATGTTTATAGAGTTTTGCTCCTGGGTCTCAGACTGTGAAACGCCCTTGGTGAAGGAGGGACAGCCCTTTGTAGTATCAGATCCTGTTGGAGGCAGAGGTGGGGGGTCTGTCCTCACTCAGGTGTCCTGGAAGGGGACATTGGTAGAGCACAGTTCCTCATCACGTATGCAGTTACTTTGCCTCTTGAGGAGGGAATCACACACTAGCTTTCCAGAGATGGCTGAACAGTCTCTGTCTCCACTATGGGCAAGCCCTGGGGAAGGCAAGGGCTAAGGCCGGACAATTTAGGACAGCAGGGTAATTGGCATGGTGGCTCTGCAAGGCAGTGCTGATTTCATCTGTCATGTCATCTCATTCACTGTGTCTGTGCAATTTGAGGGTCATTATTTCATCACATGCTTGCACACGCACGCAGCGGCGATCTTCACAGCCACTCTGTCTTCACAGGCGTGGATGCCCTTTAATTAAGCAAGCAGTTCTTGGGGGCGTTGGGCTTTGGGAAGTTTTGAGTTTGCACTTAGTTCGTTGTGCATCTGTCATTAATTTATACTGGAAATTACACTGCATTTCTTGACTTTCTTAAGGTTTGTTATAAACTCGCATTTTCTGGGCACCTCCCAGGCAACACAAGCATTGTACGGCCACTTTTTTCTGCTTCTTGGGATATTATTAGGTAATTTAATCACCCATATGATTTAAAAAAAATTTTTTTTTTTTTATAAAATGTGTACACATACACGTGGAAGCCAGAAGTCAACCTTGAGTCTCATTCCTGGGTTCTTTGAGGGCCATCATAGTGTTGTGTATGCGTTTGTGTGTGATCTATGCATGTGTGTGCAGGTGTGTGTGTTGAATGTTGTGTCTGCATGCAGAGGCCAGAGGAGGATGTCTGGTATTCTGCTCTGTCACTCTTTCTTATTCCCTTCGGACAGAGTCTCTCAGTCACCTGGAACTAGGCTGGCAGCCAGTAAGCCCCATTGTTCTTCCTGTCTCAGCGTACGTATCACTGGATGCAGGCCTGCGCATGGCCACACATGGCTTTTTGCATGGGTACTGGGGATCCAGACTTAGCTCCATAGGGCTTGGGTAGCAAGTGCTCTTACCTGCTGAGCCATCTCCCTATCTCCATCTTGCTTTTTTAAATTTATTTTTTTATGACAGAGTCTCTCAGTAGCCCAGAGCTTGCATACAGGGTAGGCTAGCTGGTCACATAGCCTGAGAGAGAGAGAGAGAGATCCCTGTCTTTGCCTCTCCACTGTTGGAGAGGGGCCAAGTGTGCAACTCGCCTGGCTTTTAAATTTATTTATTTATTTATTTTTAAAGATTTATTTATTATGTAAACAGTATGCATCAGATCACATTATAGATGGTTGTGAGCCACCATGTGGTTGCTGGGAATTGAACTCATGACCTCTGGAAGAGCAGACAGTGCTCTTAACCGCTGAGCCATCTCTCCAGCCCTGGCTTTTAAATTTAAATGATTTTTATCAGTTTGTTCTTTGACAATTTCATACACACACACACACACACACACACACACACACACACACACAGACACACACACACACTGCATTGTCATTACTCTCTCCTCCACTGTCCCTTATCTCCTTCCCATCAAGCTGTCTTCCTCCCTACCAGTTTTCATGTGGGTTCTGCTGATAGAACTCAGGACCTCATACTCGCACTTTACTTGCAGCTGTCCACATCTGTCTTGCATATCTCATGTGACATTATTGTCCCCTTGTGTAGTCAGAGCTGGTGCGAGTGACTAATGTGTTTATCCTACCCATTGCTCTCTGACCTTCCCCGCACTTCCAGCGGACAGTTTGTCCTTGGCTGAAGATCTCCTTTGTATTCCATTCCGTATCCATTCCTCAGGACCGCCTGTGCCTAAAAGCATCTTTATTCTTGATGATTTCTCTCCTGCTTTATAATTATGAGTTGGCAGTTGCCTTTTCTCCAACCCTTCGCAAGGTGTTATGCAGACCATTTTCAGAGGTTGCCCCTGAGGCCAGCTGCCCCCCTTGGAAGGTAGCAACACCTTGCCTCCCAAACCATTTGCTGTTAAACAAAACCAAACATTTTAGAGCTGGGAGTGGTGGCGCACACCTGTGACCCGTGTAACGTTCTTTTTACTTTGTCTTCTTGAGGTTTACATATATTTTTTAGTCTATGGATTCTTTTTTTTTTTAATTGGGGGGCATAGATTTTTTACATATTCCTTTGGTTTCATTCTTTATTGCTTTCTACTCCCAGAAACCCATTGACAAATGGCTAGACGTTTCCTACTGTCTTCTGTGTTGTTTAGTTGTCTATTATTTTCTTTCAGTTTATGTATTTTGTTTCTCTTTTGCTGATGTATATGGTGTGTGCATGTGTGTGTGCAGGTTCGTGTTTGTGGGTGCATGTCTGTGCATGGGTGTGTACAGACCTGAGTTGGTGTTGGATGTCTTCCCTGGTACTTCTCCGCTCTATCTGGTGAGTCTGGGTCTCTCACTGAACCCATAGTTCTTGCTTTCAGCTGTTGTCTTAGAGTTTCATTGCTGCGAAGAGACACCGTGACCACAGCAACTCTTTTTTTTTTTAAGTTTTATTTTAGTGATTTTTCTTTTTTTAAAAATATATTCTATTAATTTATTCATATTACATCTCAACCACAGCAACTCTTATAAAGGAAAACATTTAATTGGAGTTGGCTTATAGAGGTTTAGTTCTGTATCATCATGGTGAGGTGTATGGCAGCATGCAGGCAGACATGGTGCTGGAGTTCTACATCTGGATCCGCAGGCAGCAGGCAGAGAGAGACACTGGGCCTGGCTTATGTATTTGACACACTTCCTCCGACAAGGGCCACATTTCCTATTAGTGTCAATCCCTATGAGCCTATGGGAGTCTTTTTTTTCCCCAAGATATATATTGTTTTATTAATTTGTTGTTGTTACATCTCAATTGTTATCCCATCCCTTGTATCCTCCCATTCTTCCCTCCCTCCCATTTTCCCCTTATTCCCCTCCCCTATGACTGTTCCTGAGGGGGATTACCTCCCCCTGTATATGCTCATAGGGTATCAAGTCTCTTGTTGGTCACCTGCTGTCCTTCCTCTGAGTGCCACCAGGTCTCCCCCTCCAGGGAAAATGGTCAAATATGAAGCACCAGAGTATGTGAGAAAGTCATATCCAACTCTCCACTCTACTGTGGAGAATGTTCTGACCATTGGCTAGATCTGGGTAGGTTTTTTGTTTTGTTTTGTTTTGTTTTGTTTTGTTTTTGGAGGCATGGCTTCTCTGTGTAATAGCTCTGGCTGTCCTGGAACTCACTGGCCTTGAACTCACAGAGATTTCCCTGCCTCTGCCTTCCAAGTGCTGGGATTAAAGGCAACCACTGCCACCGCCGCTACCAGGTTAATGGGGGTCATTTTTATTCAAACCACCACGTCTGGCTAGCCAGCTTGCTCTGGGGTTCCCATCTCTGCCTCCTACACTCTGGGATACAGGCAGGTCCCATGCCCACCAGCTTTTACATGGATTCTGGGGAATCCAAACTCTGGTCTCCATGCTTGTGGAGCCAGCACTTTACCTGCTGAACCACCGCCTCAGCCCCAATCTATGTATTTTCTGTGGCTCACTTGCCAGTTTGCTAGTTCTGTCTTCACTTATATCTATGTGGTTATATTGAGTTCCTAATTTCACTTTTTAGATCTAGACTTTTAGATTCTTATTTTATAGGTTTTAGTTTTGATGAAATGATTCATCTTTTTTATTAAACATTTTAAAAAAAGATTTATTTATTATTATGTATACAGTGTTCTGTCCGCAGGCTAGAAGAGGACATCAAATTACACTATAAATGGTTATGAGCCACTATGTGGTTCCTGGGAATTGAACTCAGGACCTCTGGAAGAGCAGGCAGTGCTCTTAACCACTGAGCCATCTCTCCAGCCCACATTTTTTATTTTTTAAATGATTCATTTTATCTGTTTTTTGACTGCACTAATTCCATATATGCAGGTAACACACACACAGACACAGACACACACACACAGAGACATACACAGACACACACAGATACACACACATACACACACACACACACACACACACACACACACACACACGTGTTCACTGTGGTTTACAGTGCCTGGGGAGGCCAGAAGAGGGCATTGGCTATACTGCAACTGTAGTTACAGATGGTTGTGATCCTCTGTGTGGATGCTGGCAATCAAACTCCAATCCTCTAGAAGAGCAGCTGGTGCTCTTAGCCACTGAGCCATCTCTCCAGCCCCTAATGCTGGTTCTTTTAAAGTCTGTGTCCAATATTTGGGAGTGTTGTTACTATTTTTTTTCTCTCCTTGTTTTTGTCAGTTGGTCTTGTTCCTCTGTCTAGCTATTTATTATTGGTATGTTTAAAAATTGTGGACAAACTAATAAAGCCCCGGATGATCTTTCCCCCACACCTTCCTCTTTGAGAAGGACTCTCACGCATCCCCGGCTGGCCTTGTACTATTTCGAGCTCTTGATACCCTGCTTCTACCTCCAGCGTTCTGGAATTGCAAGCCTGTCTCCAGGCATGGGTGATTTATCTTTTTTAGAGATTTCCCTTTGCCTCTCAAGGCAGTTAGAATAAGAAACTGTCGTCCTAATCCAACCTGGACTTGAACTCTTCAAGGCTGCATCTCAGCCTCTGTGAGAGCGGTTCTGTTCTGTTTTATATACTCTCCTGACTTCAGTCATTCTGGAAGGGCAGGTCTGAAAGCCCTTGTGTTTACCAAAGCCTTCATTTTTTGAGATGTCCTGGGCTCTGACTTTGTCTTCTCAGCCTCAATAGGCTGTCCTAAGCCCAGTACCTCAGCATCCACCAGCTGCCTTGTGTTGAAGTTCTGATGAGCAACATCCTGTGGAACTGGAGTCTGAGCTGTAAGTGTGATTTTTCAGAATAACGGAATGATGGTTTGACTGGTCTTATTTCAAGTGCTTATTAGGCATGCACATATTTTGTTTGGGGATAGTACAGCATTTGGAGGATGGGCAGTTGTGGGCCATTCTTCTGTCCAGGAGTCAGAGCTTTGACATCAAGATGACCAGAGCTGATGGCTTATCTTCTGTGCATATGTGCTGTGTGCATCTGCTATTTGGATTGTGGACCTCACCAATCTTTTTGTTTTGTTTTGTTTCGTCTGTTCACTGTTTATTATTTCAGCACTGTAATTGAGGAAGAGCCTGAACTGCTGGCTCATCTTCCCTTTGTATGTGTATAAGGGAGCACTGGACTCCTATAAAAGATTTTAAAATACAAAAATGTACGAGAAAACATAATCCCTAGTGCTGTAAACATAACCGAGAACTAATTTCTTCACCCAAACATCCATTCTATAAAACACAGGGTTTCAACTTGAGCCCATCTGAGCATTAAAGGTGAATGTGTGTTCTGCGTATTAGAAACTGGGCTTCTTAGCAAGGCCCAGCATAGGTCTGATGATACTAGCTGGCACTGGGTGGTGGTGGGTTGTACCTAGGGCACCCAAACATCTCTTTTTAATGTTTTCAGCCATGCTTCTCTGCATCTGTAGTAAAAGAAGGCTGCTCCTTCATTCCTCAACCCAAGGTCTAGTACAGGTGAGGAGAAAGGGTGTATGCTGGCAAATGCCCAGTTGCTCACTGCTGCTACTAGAAATCAATTTGCATAGTCCAGTGGATGTGTGCTTTACCACCACCATTTTGTATAAAAATTTAAGTCTTTATCTACAAAGCCAAAAGATACGACTCTTACATGAAAGCTTATACAAAGCTAATACAAAACCCTTACACAGAACACAAAGCTCTATTTTAAAATCTAACCTGTTTTAAATAGGAAAGCATTTCTAATGCTATAGGCATCAAGGCATTTAAAAGGCATCAAAATTTGGTGCATAGCAACTCTGGATCATAGAGGCTTTTATTCTTGAAGGCAGCAAAGCAGCACCCCCAAGAGGCCTTGCAGTGACCCCATATGAGGCAACTGCCCCAGGGGAAAGAGGATGGAAGCAAATTTGGCCAAGTCTCTGCAAGTTCACCTGAGAGGCCAATACCCTTTAGAAGAAGCTGTGGGCTAACAACCATGGGCCCTAAAGCAAATCTCACTAGCAATGCTCACTGATGGAAAACTCACTCTGAGAGAAGTTTGGAAAGCATCCAGTTCCAAGAGTGGCCAGAGCAATTTGCTGCTAGACTGTTTTCTAACTAGTTTTAGGGGAGAAATGTAAAGCATCGTGTTAAAAATAAACACATACTTCTCTCTTCCTGAATTAGCAACTCCTACCCTGCCTACTAGAGGTGGGCACCATGCCAGCCCTGCTCAGGCCTGATGTAGCCTTACAACAAGGGTCACAATCCCCTAGAGTGACAGCACTTGTAGGCACTCATCCTGCTTCTTCAATGAATAAAAGTACATTATTTCATTTGAAAACATATTGTAGAATTCAGGGACTTTAAAAGGGAAGAGTGAAGGCAGGGTTTGGGAACAGTACCCAACCAGGGCACCTCCTTTGGTAGACAGCAGGCTGGAGTTTCTGCTGGGCCCTGCCTTGGATACAAGCCTCCCCAGCAGCAGCAGCAGCAGCAGCACCAGGTGTCTTTGGTGCAGAAGGACAGGTTATGACACCACCTTATTTTTTGGATGTGTCTCAAAGCCACCGATATTAGAGGCCAACAAGACTGGGGAGCGGGCATGGGGAGTGGATCCTTCCCCAGCTCCCAAGGGCTCCCTTTGGCTTTTGTTATTCTGATTAATGCTGCTGGAGCCATCTGCCCATGTTTCTACCACTTTGCCTGCATCTTAGGACAGTGTCTGGCCTGGAAGGATACCCTGGCCTGCTCAAAGCATGGCTACTCAGGCAGCTAGCTTGAATCCATTCCCTGGTCTTCAGCCCTTGCAGCCTGTACTCCAAGGCCATTTCAGATATTGGTGGGATCATTCAGACTACTTGGGGACTTTGGAGAGGAGACAGAATGTAGAACAGTCAACTTCATGGTTTTTTGAGCAGGGCTTACTACATTTTTTTTTTTTTTTTTGTATATTTGTTACCCTGATGCATAGATATCTAAAATAGGTCTATAAATGAAATAATTTATAAAGAAACTTACTTTAAAACAAACCGTTGGCATAACTATAATTTTGCCATTTATCAAAGGAAAAAAATAAAACTTACATACTAATGAGATGGATGTATTTGTTTAGTTTTACATAAATAATTAAATCTTGATGACTATTGATACTGCCAGACACAGAGCACCTTCAACACTTCTCAGACTTGATCAATACTACGATTTTATAATCGTCAATACTAAGACCACAACTTTACAAAAATATGAAGTATAAAATTATAGAAATATGCCTATGGCCTTTTCAGATATTGTTAGAAATTCTTAACCCTAGATAGAATTCAATGAATGATATTTTAAATTTAAAAATGTTTAAAGATTTATTATGTATACAGTATGCATCAGATCACATTATAGATGGTTGTAAGCCACTGTGTGGTTGCTGGGAATTGAACTCAGGACCTCTGGAAGAGCACTCAGTGCTCTTAACTGCTGAGGCATCTCTCCAGGCCCCTAAATTTAAATTTTAATATTTCTTTTATTTTTGAAATTATAATACAATTACATCATTTCCCCCTTCTCTTTCCTCTCTTTCCAGTTCTCATATGTACCCATCCTTGCCCTCTTTCAAATTCATGACCTCTTTTTCCATGAATTGTTACTCGCATATGTATATGCGTACATTTTCCTAACCCGTATGCGCGTTTTCAGGGCTGAGCGTTTGGTGCTGGATACTCAGTTGGTGTACTCGGCCCTGGGGAAGACTGTTTCCCCACTTTCAGGATTCCGTGGCTGACCGTAATTGTCTGTGCAGAGTTGAGGCCTCGTGCTCTTCCCACCTGCTTTGGCAAGTTTCTTGTTCTTGCTCAGCTCTTGTTTTGGCGCTCGGTGCTGGTGAAGCGCTGTGGGTGTAGCTTCTGACATCGCTAGGAGACACAATCTCATAGCAAACCCCGTATCCTCTGGCTCTACAGCCTTGAGCTCCACCCCCCCCCCCCACCGCAACGCCCCCCCCCCCCCCCCCACAGGGTTTCTGTGTGTAGCCTCCAGGCTGGCCTCGAACTCACAGTGATCTGCCTGCCTCTACCTCCCCAGTGCTGGGATTAAAGGCGCATGTGCTACCTCGCCCTGCTCTTTCTTTCTTTTTTTTTCTTTTTTTCTTTTCTTTTCTTTTTTTTTTTTTTAAGTGAAATACAAGTCAGCAAAGAGATCCAAAGGGATGCTATTTTGATACTACTTATATGCTGAGGAATGACAGAAAATATTTAAAGTCTCTTTTCTCCATAATTAAACCGTTGTGCTTTTTTTGTTTGTTTGGTTGGTTTGGTTTGGTTTGATTTGGTTTGATTTTTGGTTTTTCGAGACAGGGTTTCTCTGACTATCCTGGACTTGCTTTGTAGACCAGGCTGGCCTCAAACTCACAGCAATCTGCCTGCCTCTTCCTCCCAAGTGCGGGGATTAAAGGTGTGCGCCACCATGCCTGGACCCCCCATTGTGCTTTTTATAAAAGCAGAAAATTCTGTATGTACAGTAGAAACTTGCAGTTCACAACATAGAGTATTCTGTTATTTGCATATAGGATTTGTTGGTGTGACAGCAGGTGCAGTACACAAGTGCTTATGTAGTGTGTTCACGATTAAGGCTGCAGCAAAGTCTTGTGATTTAACACCAACAAATACTGTCAGAAATGCTACGGATTCGTTGTATGTACATTTGCTTCTGAATCAATATATGGCCAGTGCATTTTTATAAGCCTTTTAAAGTTATTTTTCTATTTTTAAATTTATTATTGTTGATGTTGTTGTGTGTGTATGTTTTAGTACAGCTCATGTGTACCACAGCATGGGTGTAGAGGTCAGAAGACAACTCTGAGGAGTTGAGTCTTTTCTTTCTGTGGATTCCAGGGATCAACAGGTAAATATGGCAGGCACTTTTCCTTGCTGAGCTATATCCTTGGCCCTCATAAGTCTTGTACTGTTGCTAGACTTCTTCCTCCTCAGTCCATCTTCAGCCACCCTACTTGGGGTTGTAACACATACAGCTTAAGAAGCGGCGTTTCAGCTGGGCAGTGGTGGTACGTGCCTTTAATCCCTGTACTTGGGAGGCAGAGGCGGTCAAATCTCTTCTAAGTTCAAGGCCAGCCTCGTCTACAGAGGGAGTTCCAGGACAGCCAAGGCTACACAAGAAGCCTTGTCTCAAACAACAACACCAACAACACCACACACACACACACACACACACAAAGTGGGGGCATCTTAGAGGACTGAGTTAGAACTGGGCTTGATACAAGAACAGGTAGCACATTTCCCAAGCTTTGTAAGCACCCAGAACGTCACACCTGGCCGTCACCTTGTATAGAATGGAGGTGGGCCAGGGGTGGGGGGGTGGGGGGGTGGGGGTGGGGGTGGGGGTGGGAGTGGTGTTCTAAATTCCAGGAGAGGGCTCCACAGCTTTCACCAGAATGTTAATACCTTATACCCATGCCACTCACCCTGAGATACCCTCAAGCTTTTGGACCTGATGTAAGGATGTGCTAGCTGCCTGGTAAGGCAGACTGCCAGGGTTCAGCCCCCAAGGGAGTAGGCAGTGCTGCCAGCCTGGCATCCGAAACTGGCTGAGCAGAATTCCACAGCCTCACCCTGCGGGAGCTGTCCCTGCTGACTGAGCTGTGTTAATCCTGCTGACCCGTGGCTGTGAAGCTGTCCAAATCTATCTTTAGGTGACCCTACAGGGGAGAGGCTATGAGGTGGGGCCTACCCTTTCTAGAAATGGTCAGCTCAAGGGAGAACTAGACCCGTCAGGTATTCAGGGAGGTGCAGGATGGGCCTCAGGAGGGCTTTCCTGGGCAGGCACTTTCTGTGAGATTTTTTTAAGCCTGTATGCTCTCCGAAGGCCCCATCTTAACGACCTTCTGGTTCAGGCAGTATCCAAGGCTTCCAAGCGGCTTCTCTACAAGACAGGAAAGCTGACATTCCCTTAAGAAAAGTGAAGTTGCTGGCCAGTGGTGGCATACTTCTTTAATCCCAGCACTCAGAAGGTACAGACAGGCAGATCTCTGACTTCAAGGGCACCTTGGACTACAGAATGAGTTCCAAGACAGTCTGGGCTACACAGAGAAGCTCTGTCTTGAAAAGCAACTCCCCCCACCCCACCCTCTAAAAAAGAAGAAGAAAAGTGAAGTCCTTTTCCATGAGTGGCCTTCCTCTATGATGGCCCCCTTTCACAGATGTCCTCTTCTGAAGTCACCCTTCTTCGCTGTGACCTCCCTTTACATGCATAGTGTCTATTGTCAGCTGCTGTCCTCAGTGGGCGCTCCAGTCAGGGCCAGGGAAATTTATGGCTGATGTTCAGGGCAGGACAGCCATGTTGGCTTCCACTCTAGCTTTGGAGAGCACTGAGCCTCTCATATTGGGATCATAGTGGTTCCAGAGCCCGACGCCTCAATCCCTTTCTCGTAGTAGCTTGGACAGGAAGGCTCCCTAGATGCCGTGTGTGTGTGTGTGTGTGTGTGTGTGTGTGTCTGTGTGTGTGTGTGTGTGTGTGTGTGTGTGTGTCCGTGTCCTTTTCATCTGAGGGTCGGTGCTCTGGGATGGTTTTCCAAAGAGGTGGCTTTGCCTCTTAGCTGACCCCCTCCAAACATGATTAAGTCATCTGTTCCCACTGAGCACAAATTGCTTGTGTCCACTTACACCGTGGTCCCCATTGGTGCACACATTGTAGGTGGGACCGGCTACTATCCTGGAGGGCCTGAGGTAGCTCTGGGTGGTAGCGGGGCTTAGATTCCCCTTATCCTCTTGTCTCCACAACAGCATATGGTACAGCAAGCATTTGGCAACTTTCTCTTAAGTGCAATAGTGATGTTTTCTTCTAGAAAGAGTGGCTGTGGATGGCAGTGTCACCATTAACGTTTCCGGAAGTGTTTGTCACTCCTAGGCGTGCCCTAGGCTTTCAACTTGTAGTCGTCACTGATGATGCTGGTCCCTGGGAAGGTGGCCAGGTGGCATTGCGCAGGGGTGAGGCGTGGGCTGGGGCTTTGATCCTGTTGGGCTGCCACAGGCTGGAGGGGAGGCCCTCGGGTGCTGTCTAAGGAGTGGAAGAGGCTGCCTGTGAACGCTCTCTAGTGTTTTCCCCTGAGCTGTAGGTTGACTCTGTAAACTGTAAGGCTTCTCCTGGAAATGAAACGCCCATATGCCCTGCACCCAGCTCCACCTGTTGTTCCTGGCGTGTCCACCTGTTTCTTTGCTCAGCTGCTCTGTTATATGTGAAGCACCTGGGTGCAGCTGCACAGGCTCCCCTCCCCCCTCCCCTGCAAGACTAGCCCCATCCCAGCTAACACCAAGCTCTTCCTGGATATGGTGTTGAGGAGGCCTGCACTGAAGGGTCATTGCTACTCCGTCTCCCTCCAAGACAGGACCCTTAGCCCTGAGCCTGACTCAGTAGGTCTGAGGGTCTCCACTGTTTAAGGTAGTCAGCAGGGCCTGCTCTCTTGGTTTTTTTTTTTTTTTTTTTTTTTTTTTTTTTTTTTTTTTGGTAAAGGAGACACGTGGTCCAGAGCTTATGGGTTATACTGAGGCGTGCTCTATTGGAGGGGGGCTTTGATCTGACAGAGCACACCATGATGATGTATACCTAAAGAAGACAGTGAGTCTCCGCAACTCTGGTTCATGCTGACTGCTGGGTGCATCTCAGGCTAGGCACCTTACCCTCTTCTCACCAGGTCTGCTGTAGCATTCAGGTATGGGCTTGTAGGCTAGCACCAGCTGTTGGGTACTCAGAGGACAGAGGCTTGTTAGCTTCTCTACCTGCTCTATCCAGTGTGGCCTCAACCACTCGCGTGCACTGTTTTATCAGGTCACAACGAAGTGAGAGGTGGGCTGACCCTGGGCATTCTGGTTACCTCTCAGACTCACTGGGCAGCCCAGTGGGCAGCATGGATAGAGTGTACAACTAGGTGCTATCACCCAAGGGCCCTCTGGCCTCCCGCTGCTTTCCCTCCCACTGTAAGTCAGGTAACACCCGGATGTTGCTTCTCCCCTAAATGTCTCTTCCTCTCCTGTCCTCCCAACTGCTTGGTATTGCAGCCAGCTCTGCCCTGACTCCGTAGTGATGTGACCTGCTCACGGGATGGAGACTGTTGGGAGCGGTATATAGAGGGACTCCTTGCTAACAGGCGCCTCTGCGGGTTGGCACCTGTGAGAAGAAAGGCACGGTGTCCACTTTGGCCTCTGTGTAGCCCGAGGCAACTAGAGAAGATTTATGAGGTCAGCCATGCCTGTTTGTCTCCTGAAGAAGGCTCATGTCTCCCATCCCCTCACTCTTGAGTGCTAGCAATTGGTCCAGACAACCCATAGTTTCATCACCTCTATCACATCAAGGGCCAGGCCTTAGAAGAGCGGCTCTGCCTGGATCGCCATCTGTGTTGTGCGCCGTCCCCTGCTAACTTTCTTTCTCCTAGTCTTAATGAGACCTTCCCCGACCTCCTTCCATGCTAGATGGTGACAGGCATGCTGGTCCCTACAGTGGCTCTTTCTGCCCTGTGACAACTTTATTCCGGTTAGAGGTGGCTTCCTGAAATATAAGCCCTAGAATAGGGAGATTAGGGTAGGGTGCACAGCCCTCAAACTGCTCCATGTGATCATGGTGTGGCGGCTCAATGGCAAGGGTAGGGGCTTCCTGAGTGACTGGTGAGGGGGCTGCGGGTCCTCATGGAGGGTGTGGAAATACAGGATCCAGGCCTCATAAGCGCTGGGAAGGAGTGCCAAGTGTCCCCTCTATCACTTGCGACCTCCTTTGTCTTCTTCTGATTGAGTGGAGATGTTCTCAGAGTCCATGGACGTATGCCAGAAAACAGGAAGCCATGCCAGGCCCTGCTTCTCTCCTGAGATAGTTAAAATTCCCCTGTAGGTGCCTGGTGCAGCTACAGAAAGCTCCCCATGGTGCCGAGAAGGCACATTTTCAGTAAAATTTATTTTACTTTCTGGTGACCTGTGCATTATTAATTCATAATAGTCACCAGTTCTGAAGAAGGTCCTTAGGCCCCAGAATCTTAGGTATACGAGATTTTTTGGGACACGCGGCGGCGGTGGGGCTGGGAAGGAGGTTGAAACACAATTTCTCTGTATAACGGCCCTGACTGTCCTAGACTCTCTTTGTAGACCAGGCTGGCCTTGAATTCACAGAGATCCATCTGCCCCCTGAGTGCTGGGTTTAAAGGCATGTGCCACCACACCCGGCCCAAGAAGTTTATTTAAAGAGCTAATCTACAGATTTATGCTGGAGAGATTTAGGGGGAGTGTGTCAGATTTGCAGAAATAGAGCTGCGAATTAAACTGGAGTGGGAGGTGACCTTGCAAATGGACTCGCTGGTGAAATGGGTGATGGAGAGGTGACTTGGAGTCTACAGGAGACATGTCAAATTGAGAGAGAGTGGGTATTTCCAGAATGTTGGAAATGGGAAAGGGAACCTTGTTGAGGCCACTCCTGATACCCAAACTTTTGAATTTATTTTCTTGCCTGAACCATTAAGTCACTTAAAATAATTAGGCCCTGATAAGTTGACATTTGATGTTTATATTAAAAATTAATCTACATTATTTACAGTATGGGTTGCTTCCTTTTGGTGAGAACACCCATATCTTTCTGTCAGTGGCTGACTGGGAGTCCTAGGGTTAGGAGCTTGACATTAGAGCAGGGCCTCTAGTCACCTGAAACCAGCCATCCTCTTTCTGCCCCATCCCTTCCTTTTGGAAGAAAATATCATTATCTTCAAAGGCAGCAAGGCGCCAGACATTCAAGTGCAAGTTTCTGCCTCAGATAACTGAGCTTCTTGGTACTCTTAACAAAGAAGGCTAGGCATGGGAGGTATCTACTGGGGACTTCCCTGAGTCCTGAGCCCTCAGTTTGAGCACATGCTGGACTCAAGTGTGGGCAGTGGAATGCGGTATTGATGGTTGCTGTCTCTTTCAGAGCCTGACTCTAGGTGCGCATCACCCACTGTTTGGATTCCTGGGTCACATCTGTACCTGCTGTTTTTATCTGGTATCTGTGGGGAGCACTTTGCCCTTGGTGGCAGTCTCATTTCTTAAATATGGATCGGTAGGCACACCTGGCTGCTCAGTGATACACATGACTGTGTTGCCAGGATGATGCTAAGGAAAGCTGGGGTTTATACCCTTGTAGCTGGTATAAGAGGAAATGGAGGCAGGAGCTTTCTCCACTGGTCATAGGGGTACCAGGTATAGATGACAAGCCTTGGGAGCATGAGACCAGCTTTCAGAGCCATCTGCAAGCTGACATCCATTACTGTCCAGGGCCTGCCCCTGGCCTCACTTCATTATGTCCTCCCAGAGGCCTCTTTTTATAGAGACACTGGCCCCATCAGTGTCTTGCATGGACTAGGAATTGCAGTTCTCCCAGGCTGCCTGCAGAGAGGGTTCTGTCTGGAGGCTGGGTGCCCTGCCTGGCATTGCCCACTTGTTCTTCAGCGTTGTTGTTGTTGTTGTTATTATTATTATTATTTGGCTCAATGGTAATTGCATGTTTATTTTCTCATCTGTTGGTGGCTTTCCCCTAAGGTTTCTTGCTTACCTAGCTGCTGGCCTGACGTAGAGCTTGGAGGACAGACCCTCTCATACGTTGTCCCTGTCCACTCATCTAGCCTGCAGATTTCTAGACCACATATGTTTTTAAAAAAGATTTATTTATGGGGCTGGAGAGATGGCTCAGTGGTTAAGAGCTCCGCCTGCTCTTCCAAAGGTCCTGAGTTCAATTCCCAGCAACCACATGGTGGGTCACAACCATCTATAATGTAACCTGATGCCCTCTTCTGGCCTACAAGCAGATAATACTGTATACATAATAAATAAATATTTTTTAAAAAGATTTATTTATTTATTTATTTATTTATTTATTATTTATGCAGTATTCTGCCTCCATGTGTGCCTGCAAACCAGAAGAGGGTACCAGATCTCATTACAGATGGTTGTGAGCCACCATGTGGTTGCTGGGAATTGAACTCAGGACCTTTGGAAGAACAGACAGTGCTCTTAACCTCTGAGCCATCTCTCCAGCCCCTAGACCACATACCTTTACCTGCTTCAGACTGTGAGCAGGAAGCAAGGATGCACTGGCCCCAGTAAAGACAGGAGCCCTCCTTCAAACCCCAGGGACCTGAGAGGAGAGGGAGGCCCTGTATTCCAGGACAGTGTAGAGTGTTCAGGGTCATTGAGCCTTTCTGGAATACTGGGGCACTTCAGGGGGTAAGGGGACAGAAGGGACACAGTTGTGCAGTTGGAGCTCTGCGCTACCTGCTGGCCCCAGGTCAGTGCGACCATTGAGTGTGAGCACTTAGTGACGTGAGGGAGAGGAATCTTCGGGTAGGCCTGAGTTCCTCCAGGGACCTCTAGTCCTATCCTGTCTTAACTAGTTGGATCCCAAACTGGGCCTGGTCTTTCTACACAGGTTAGCTCCGGTCTCAGACTCCAGGGCCATTCTTAGTTTAAAAAAAAAAAAACAAAAAAAAACAAAAAAAACCAAAACTTCTGGGGGAATGAAGAGTTGGCTTAGCAGCTAAGAGCCCTTGTTCTAACAAAGGTCCCAGGTTAATTTCCGGCACCCACACAATGGCTCACAACTATCTGTATCCCCAGTTACAGGGGATCCAACACTCTCTTCTGACTTTGCAGGTACCAGGCATGCACATGGCACACAGACATACATATAAAGCAAAATAGCCATACATGTAAAATAGAAAAAAATTAAAATTATTGTACTGGATTACATAAGGCCATTTCACGAAAGGATATGATATACTTTGAGCATATTTCCCCCATGCTTCCCTCCCCTTTGGGAGTCTTCCTCCTCCCAGGGTTCTCTCTTTGTTCTCCTAGACTGTTTCACTTCTCCTTCTGTGTCACCTGTATGTACATGGTTTTATGGGAAGATGTACTTCTATTGCTATGACTATTCCAATGACATCCATTTTCTACAAATAATATATCTTTATTCTTCTTTATGGCTAAAAAAAAAATTCCTGCCATGTTCCTTTGGTTTGACTCAGACTACAAACACATCCTCTGGAAAGAGGCATGCTGGTTGTACTGTGCTGATGCTAGTCACCACCTTGCTACTGCAGCTTGAGTGTGCCTCTCACCCTCTCAGTCCTCAGAAGGAAGGCATGGTTCTCTTCCTTGCTGTAGAAAGACACTGCACTCTTCCAACATGTCCCTCTTGGGCCTGACTCCCTCAGCCATCAGCCATCAACCTCTGGGGCTGTTGTGATGGTGCTGTGGCCCTGGGCTGCCACAAGCGTGGCTACCTGCAAACACTGGGAACTTTCTAGACAGCAGTTCTGACACCCCCCCCCCCCGTTCCCCCCATCCCCCCCTACCCCGGTCCCCAGACAGGGTTTCTTCTGTGTAGCCCTGGCTGTCCTGGAACTCACTTTGTAGACCAGGCTGGCCTCAAACTCAGAGCTCCACCTGCTTCTGAATCCTGAGTGCTGGCGTTAAAGGCGTGTGCCACCACCACCTGGCAACCTCTGACTTTATTAATACCCAAAGCACCCTCTAGTGTGTGTCTCCATGTTGCCCTGAAGCATGGGTTAAGACCATCCGGAGCAGGTCATCTGGGCTGTCATACCTGAGAACCCCTGAGTGGTTCTCTCCCCACCATGGAGGCTGCCATTTTGTCTCCCCTTTACATGACCAGCCAGTGGTGGAGCGATGGGCGAGGCTAACACGGATAACCATGCTCAGAAGAGCATGTGTGATCCAATCTTAAATGAGGAGCATGGCACCTCACCCAAACATCCCGGTGGCATGGAATGGATAGTAACATCTCTGCCCCACTTTCTGTCTGACTTTGGCCTCTTTAACTTTTTTGCCTTTAGCTATTTGGCCTCAGTAACAGTGTGCCAGACCCTGGGTTTGATAACTAGCAACACGTGCATGTACACACATGTGTACATGAGCACAAACACTCTCTCTCTCACACGCACACGCACACGCACACACACACACACACGGGGAAGACAACAATGGACTGTAGCCTATGCAGGGTTCCTTCTCCTACTTCCTATTTGTGTTAGTTTTGTTATTTATGACTTGGACATTGCACTTTGAGCCGTACGCTGCTGTTGGTCGATGGTGAATATTGTAAAATAATTTAGGCTTTAATGGTGCACTGAGGCTTCTCTCAAGTCACTAACTAGGCCCATGGGAGGGGAATTGGAGACAGAATATTGCTGCCCTGAGAAAGCTTTGTGGGGAAGCTGAGCCATCCCAGGATCTATCTCCTTTTCAGCTACCTTAGTGACCCCAAAAATCAATTCAGGCATATTCCTTTTGCATGTGTTTGCATATGTGTGAGTATGTGTGGTTTATATCCATGTTTCAGTGTACAGGTGCATGTGCCTGGGTAATGCCTGGAGGAGGATTTTGGTGTCCTGTGCTAGCACTCTCTACTTGAGATAAATCTCTCGCTGAACCTGGAGCTAGGCTGGTGGCCTAGCAGGCCTTTCAGCCCTCCCTCCCACAGCTCTGTGTGTAGGGGCTCCCAGATTCACATAACCATACCTGTCCTTTTATGTGGGTGCTGGAGACTCAAACTCAAGCATGCACAACAAGCTTTCCTGCCTGCTGAACGGTTTCCCAAACCCCGACACATCATTTCTGTTTGCAGTAGGCTCACTTCATCTAGAGGGCATGGGGAGTCCCCTTTGAGTTCTTACATGTGAGAGAATGAGTCCAGTCAGCCTAGGGAGGTGCGCATTTAGCTGGGTATAGAATTGCTAGTCGGCACTTTGAGGATGCTCCTGTCCTCCCCACAACCAATATCGTTGATTCCACTCACTGTGCCTGAACCATTTCTTTGCAGATAGGAGATCCTTTCAGGCCTCAGGATTCTGAAGTTTCAGTGGGACAGATATGGAGGGTGGGTCAGTTTTCATTTACTGGCCTGACCTCAGCAGGGCCTTTCATCCTAAATAGTTCTCCTTTCAATCCAGGGAAATGCTATTCCGCTGTATATATTTCATGATGTCTCTTCTTAGAGCCTCAGTTACATAGTTGTCTGTCTTCCAGGTAGTTCTTTCATATCTCTGAAATATTCCTTTCTTTTTTCCCCCCTTTAGGTTTTGTTTGTTTGTTTGTTTTAAATGTCTTTCGAGACAGGGTTTCTCTGTGTAGCCTTGGCTGTCCTGGACTTGCTCTGTAGACCTGGCTGGCCTCGAACTCACAGAGACCTGCCTGCCTCTGCTTACAGGAGTGCGCCACCGCGTTCGGCTGCTCTTTGGGTTGTTTGAACTTTTAATTTTTTGTTATATTTTTAAAAGTAAAGTATAAGTTATAAACAGTAAAAAGTGTTTCTTAAAAATCGAAGTTGAGGGTTGAGTTTAATCAAGTTGGCTCAGTTTAATCACTCCTTGTGAAAGCATTAGGGCAGGAATGTGTATATCTGAGACACAGTGGGTAGGTAAGCTGGGTGGGTGGAGTAGCCTGCTTTTAATCCCAGAGGCAGAGACGAAGAATTCCTGAGGCAAACTGCTTAGCTAGACTAGACTAGGAAAACCAGCAAGTTCTGGGTTTAAGAGAGACCCTGCCTCAGTACATAAGGTGGAGAGTGATGGGGAAAGATAGCCAAGGCTGGATAGGTGCCATAGCTCATCCCTTCAGTCCCAGTGCTGTTAGAGGCAGAGGCTGGAGCTCTGTGTCGTGTGCTTGTATACCTGACATATGCATGTATATACACACTAAACAAGCATGAGCTGGGCTGTGGCTGTACCCGAGTAGCAAGGACGAGGCTCTGGATTCAGTCTCCAGTTCTTCCCAAACTCACACCAGGTCCTCCGTTCCAGATCCTGCCCACACTAGAGGCAGCCACTGTTCTGGAGGAAGAAGGAAGGCACCTTTCTTCTTAGTCTGTCCTAGTTCCCAATCAAAATGAGTTCCCCCCAGACACGTGTTTATGTCTGGCCTCTGCAGTTCAGACCGATGCTCTGGGGGTTCACACAATGCTTTTCAATCCAGGGGGTTTTTTTTTTATCCCCTCCTTCTAGTTGCTGAGGCATATATACTGTTTTTGTGAGAATTGCCCAAGTTTCTGTTCACACGTCGCATCCTTTGGCCGACTCTAGGTGGGGCAGTGGTGGAGCTGCCTGTGTGCCTGCCTTTTGAGGATTTGTGTTTCCTTTCTCTCAGTGGATCTTTTCTAGGAGTGAAATAAAGGGACCCAGAGATGATAGGAAATTGCTGAGAGATCTTGGCACTTCTGTTGGTTGTTTGGTGAAGCATCTGTCTGTCTGCATTGCGTATAGACACTCTCTCCATTCAGAGGCCCAGTCCTTTGTCAGATGTATATATTGGGAACTGTTTCTCCCAGTGTGTAGCTTTGCTTTCGTTATCTTAGACAAACAATAACTTTAACGAACGGGACACGTTACCATTTCATTGTTTAGATTAGAGACTAACTTTTTCATAGGATCCTGTTTCATAGGATTACGGAATATTTTATATATTAAGCAAGGCCTTCCCAGCTTTCAAAATTTGTAAGAACCCTTTACCAAAATGTTTCCTTTTGAAATAGAAGTTTGCTCTTGAATATGCAGGTCCATAACTTAGGTCTTCATGGGAAGAACATTAATTAGATGTTTTGAAGTCTCTGCATGGTTGTCTTTCTGGTGCTGGCTGCACTGATGATTTCTCTTGGCTGTTTGATCTTGGTGATGGCTACTGTCTAGTCCCAGCAATGATGAAAGGGTCAGGGGAGGGTCTGTGTTATAGGATAACAGTCTGGCCTAAGGGGTACAGCTGCCATGTGGGGTCTAATTTCTTAACACAGTGACCCTTGTCATGACCCTGTGGGCCACTGCCTCTGTTGGACTCTAGCTTGACATTGTATGTGGCTTTCTAAAAGGATCCCGGAGATCTCTGCTTATATTACCCTTCAGCTCTGGTCTCTCCCTGATCTATCTCAGACCACCTGCTGCTTCCTGTCTCCTGGAATCCCTCCCAGTTTCTGTGTTCTGGCCCCGGTTGTGTTAACAGTTTCCCTTTCAAATATAAACACCTCTCTTGCCACACTCCTGTGGCTCTGGGGTGTGTGGCGGGGAGGGGAGGCAGGACTGGAAAGTGACTCGGCTTAGGTGGAACTGAGAAGGCCTCACTATGCTTATAGTGTGGGGAGAGGTCACCCTGAGGCCCATGGCCGATGGCAGCCTCTTGTGAGTAGAGCTAGGAAGCAAAGAGCAGCGCTGGGCGCGTGAGCTCTTTGAGTTTGTTTTGAGTAGTCCAGGGTGAGAATCCATGGTGGATTTGGAAAGGATAGAGGCAGGGACTAAGTGGTAGGTTATCTCCACAGATGAAGTGAGCCAATTCAAGGCAAATTAAAGTATATAAAGGCAGGTTTATTGGGTGCAGCTCTCTGGCAGGTTATCAGTCCCAAGGAATGGGGCCCAGGGAAGTCACCATGCAGACAGGGAGATAGAGAAGGGGAAGTGGGGAAGAAAAAAGTACACAGAGAGGGAGGGAACCAAAGTATCTAGATTACATAGTGATGAGCCTCTTGGTGAAAGGAAGCCCCACCCTAGGAACTGAGGGATGCTGGGAGAAGCTGGAGACCAAGTCTGCTTTGGTCTGTTAAAAGGGCAGCTCAGCAACTTGTCTGGGGACTGAATCCCAACACCACGTCGGCTGCAGGGGTTAATGAGGCCAGGGGCTAGGGGAGAGGGCAGAGCCTACACAACTTAAAAGTTTCAAGATAACAAAGAGGTTATGTTTTTGTTTTCTTTAACTTGAGACAGGCTCTCACGTAGCCCAGGCTGACCTCCAACTCAATATATAACCGCAAATAATCTTGACCTTCTGATCCTCTTGCCTCGACCTTCCCGGTACTGTGTGGGCCACCAGGCCTTGTTCATTGACTATGAGGGTTGAACCTGGGGCCTTGTGCATGGTAGGCAAGCACTGAGCGTTGAGCTACATCCCCAGGCCCACAATGTTTGTCTACTGTTGTAAACTCTGGGACAGCCTATTAGTTCTGCTGCCTTGGCTAGGCACAGTGGCCCAAGGCCAGGTGAAGCATGCTTTTTCTGCTCCAAGGGCCAAGCTGCCTGCTCTCAGGATTGCTGCTGCCAAGACGGCCCTCCGTCATCGGCGTGCTGGTCTCCGGCATGCATCACTTCTCTTCCCCCTAACTGTGTATACTTTAGAAGCAAACTGACATTTCGTCCCTTTAACAAATACGCTGAGAGCAATGATCCCTGATGGAGCAGGTATTTTTAAAGGAAAAAGTGCAAGAGTTTGGCAGCATGGGTTGTGGGCTGCTTCTGACTTCCTGGAGCAACTTCTTACAAAGGGCCCCAAGCAAGAGCTGCATCTGGGCTTTGGGGGCCCCAGGGGTTAGCTGTGGTGTGCCATTTGGCTCTGTGGGTGGAAAGGAAAGGTGGGTTCGGCTACGAGTCACTGTTGGGGAACGCCTGTCTCTGAGTGAGGCTTCCCCTGCTGCTCCCCTGCACCTGCTGCGCTCTCCTGGGAGAGGGGAGAGAGTGGCTGACAAGGCCCAGGGTGCCACCTACCCAGCACACCTGTCTCTGCCTTTAGGACCGGAAGCTCACCAAGCTCGAAAGGCAGCGGTTCAAGGAGGAGGCGGAGATGCTAAAAGGCCTACAGCACCCCAACATCGTGCGCTTCTATGACTTCTGGGAGTCCAGCGCCAAGGGCAAGCGGTGTATTGTGCTGGTAACGGAGTTGATGACCTCGGGGACACTGAAGACGTAAGTGCTGTACACGCGTGGCCTGGGGTAGCCTTGGGTACTGGCTGTGGTAGGGTGACCGAGGAGTTGGACTGCTTGGGTCAACCTCGCTGCTGTCTGTGATCCAGCGCCTGTTCAGAAGCCTCTCTTTTGAGTCATATTCTTTCTCTAAGCCATGGGAAGCCCATTCCCCCCAGTGAGAAGAATCAAGTCTTCCAAGCATTTGGCTGCCTCTGGCTTCTTGTAACAAATGAGACTGGTTCTCAAGGCCACGTGACTATTCCCGCTCTCCCCTCCTGTGTGGGACACTGCAAGGCTGTTTACTTCCCAATGACACAGTTCCCTTGTCTGGGGCCTTATTTCTGGCCAGTATCTGTTTGCCTAGAGGCTAGCCTGGCATGTTCTAGTGGCCTGGAAACACAATGCAGGTGTTCAGGGCCAAACAGAACACAGCAAGGGCTTAGGAGTTAGGTGTCCATGGCAGCTTGCTCCTCTTTCCTGAGGTCTGTACTATGGGAGTACAGGAATGTGCCCTCTGGATAGCTGTAGTGGGTTTCTCTGAATCATTTTAATCCTGATGCCCCAAGGCCCATAGGACCTTGATGTTCTCTGCTGCTGCTGGGCAGCTTCACTCTCCTGTGAAGATTCAGTGAGGAGAACCTGGTTCCCATGTCACTTCCCACCTCCTCCTGAGTGAAACCAGGGCCCATCACACAGGCGGACTGTTGCATGGATAGCCTGGCCTTCCTGACCTTTGACTGTAGGCATTCCTGTCACTCATACTCCAGGCTGGGACCCTTCCCCATTTGGTGGCTTCTTATTACACCCAGGAAATTAAAGCTATGCTTAGCGTGGGTTTCGTAGCAAGGTCTCCAGTGAAAAGAACCAGGGGAGGGCTGTGGTCCTGGCTCAGCTGCCTGTTCCAGGCCTGGAAGAGCAGCCGGCATCTTTCCTCTCCCCTCACTACCTGTCCCACATAGCTGCCAGGCACTTGCAGCTTAGCTTTGTCAGGGACTGGTCTTTGCCAGCAGGGCCTTCCCAAGAGCCTGCAGCGGGTGAGCTTTTTGGTGACTTCCGCCTCTCCCCCAGGTACCTGAAGCGGTTCAAGGTGATGAAGCCCAAGGTACTGAGAAGCTGGTGTCGGCAGATCCTGAAGGGCCTGCTGTTCCTGCATACAAGGACACCACCCATCATCCACCGAGACCTCAAGTGTGACAACATCTTCATCACCGGACCCACCGGCTCTGTGAAGATTGGTGACTTGGGTCTGGCCACCCTTAAAAGAGCATCATTTGCCAAAAGTGTGATAGGTGAGCCTGTTTCTTCTTCCTAGGCACATAGGGGAAACACACAGCATTCTAAGGGCCACAGAAAGCTGGATTTGCTCAACTACCTCAGACCTGGTGCAGGAAGCGCATCAGAATGTCTGGCTATCCAAACAGCCCCCAGATTCTAGTGGCTCAGCCAGGGGACCTGCCTAGTGGGGAGCACCCTTCCGGCTTGCCTAGAGATATTGGCTCTGTTTCCCACTGAGACCTCCTCTGTCAGACTCAGGGGTGGGGTGGTCTCTGCACAAGATTCTTGGCTGTGTTGGGTGCCAACTATGATTGTCTGCCAAGGGTGGTGGGCTGGATGCCAACTTCCGAGCTGCGGTGGACACTGGCTGCTCAGGAGGAGGAAGTCATTTTACTACAGAGGAATTACACTGCTTGTGGCATGTGGCGCTGGAGCTGGTCCCAGCAGTCAGGGAGAGGACTACCCAAGGCTGTGGAGCACAAAGGCATGACAACTTGCATTGTCTGAGCAGAAAGGTGGATTAGAGGCCCAGCATGGTACCTGTGGGGTCCTCAGGCCTTGGCTCCAGACCTCTCCTCTGAGAGGCCACCCTGGCCACCGTTTGGGGGATGGTACTCTGGGTCCTAGGATAGTAGCCTGCAGTGCTGTGTAAGGGTAAGGGGGTCTGGATCACGTTGTGTGTCTGAGCTTGACTAGCATAGCACTACGTGTGTATCAGGGGCTGGGAAGGATCTTGTGGGCTTGGAAAGAACATGTAGACGGGCAGCAGTAACAACTGCTTTGAGACTCTTCACTGTCTTGAAATCGGGAACACCCCTCTGTCGAGGCTGATTACCCACATGAACAGGACAAGGAGTAAGGTTGGCCTCAGGTCCCCATGGATTGTTGGAGGGGAAAAGTCAGCCTGTTTGGGGAACTGCTTTATTTGCAGTAGTGCCTTTGGAATGTGGTATTTAGGGTAGCTGTCTGGGCAGATGGCTCAGCTAGTAAGAGCACTTGCAGCAATAACCATAAGGACCTGAGTTCATATCCCCAGAACCTACATTTAAAAAGGCAGGCATGTTCAAGGCCAGCCTGGTCTACAAAGCGAGTCCAGGACAGCCAAGGCTAACAGAGAGAGACCCTGTCTCAAAAAACAAAAACAAACAAACAAAAGAATAAAAAGGCAGGCACTGGGGCTGGAGAGATGGTTCTTCTAGAGGACCCAAGTCTAGTTTCCAGCACCCATCTCAGGCGGTTCACAGCTATCTGTAACAGTAGCTCCAGAGGCTTTGGCTTCTGTTAGCATCCACACACATATGGCATGCACTTAAGAACACACACACACACACACACACACACACACACACACACACACACACACACGTTCACGATTTAAAATAAATAATATATGTATTTTAAAGCTAGACATGGTTACACATATGTCTATAGCCCTAGCACTGCAGGGGTACAGAAAGATTGCTGGGACTTCTGGTCACCAGCCTAACTCCAGATTCAGTGAGACCCTATGTGGAGGGTGATAGAACAGGACACCACACATCAACACACACACACACACACACACACACACACACACACACACACCCCTCTTCACATAAAAAATTTTTTTAAAAAGAAAAGAAATGGGTGTGGTCTCAGGGGTGTTGGGGTGCTGCACCCTGGCTTTTCGCTCTGGGAAGTTTCTAGGCAGGTTTTGTTTTTCCGACTTTGCACACCTTTGACATGTGACAGGAGAGCTCCTCAGAGTCACCAGCCTCAGAAATAAATGTTTAGATGAAGATTTATCCCACTTAAGGAGCCAAGGTCCTGAGCCCTACAGCCTGTGAGCTGGCTGGCTTGGGAGGTAAGAATGAGTGTTTCTAGCAGGCCTAGGAAGTCGCTGAGCCCTCATGAGTGCCCAGCTCTGTGGGGTGCCCCTTGTCATCCTGGCTTTGCTTGTTGAAGCCCAGGAAATTAAAGAGGCTAGGATTAAGAGTGTGCTCCTATAATTCTGGTTCAAGAAAAAAAAATTTTTTTTTTGAGACAGGGTTTCTCTGTGTAGCTTTGGCTGTCCTGGGCTCGTTTTGTAGACCAGGCCGGCCTCAAACTCACAGCGATCCACCTGCCTCTGTCTCCCGAGTGCTGGGATTAAAGGCATGGGCCACCACTGTCTGGCTAAAAACATTTTTTTTTTTAAAGAGGGGGCTTTCTTAGGAGGATTCATTCCCATGGGCACTGGCTGGAGAGTCCTGTTCTCAGCAAGTGGCAGCATCTGGGGATGCTGATGCCAGGTAGGGGTTCCCCTAGGCCTACTACCCAGGTATCCCTAAGTCCTGCAAATGGAACTTCTCTTTAGGTCTGTTAGCAGAAGGGGATAAAGGTTGGCACTCAGATCGCTTTCTCCTTTTAGTGTAGTCTAGAATGTCAGCCCATGGGATGGTGCTGCCCAAATTTAGGGTAGGCCTTCCTACCTCAATGGACTCAGTTTAGAAACCCCTTTACAGACAATGCCCAGAGAGAGGTGTGTGTGTGTGTGTGTGTGTGTGTGTGTGTGTGTGTGTGTGTGTGTGTGTTGTCTGTCTGTCTGTCTGTTGCAACCTGGAGCCATTGGTGCTGTGGGCCTGTTTCTGCTGCAACTTTTGGTGTTTTCTCTTTCTACCATGCCCTGCTCATTTGTCTTTCATTACAGACTCAGGGTGCAGTTCTCTTGAGTTACAGGGTGATTGTGCTATTAAAATGGAGTGGGTCCCTACCTACTCCACTATTGCCAGGCTTCAGCACATGTTCTCCTGTTCGTTAGGGGGCAGAGATGCCTTGTAGCCACAAACTGAAGTTTCTTCTCCACTGGAAAGGAGAAGGTGGCCAGGGGCTGTACCCACAGAGGTCTCGCCTGACTCTGGCAGGAGGAGCTTGGAGAGCAGTGCTATGAGGAAAGTTCCCTAGCAGCTGGTAAAACAGCTGGGCCTGGGGTGGGGGTGGGGAACTCACACTTTTACTTTCAGTGGACTCATCTTTAGGAACCTAGGGATGCCTGGCAGATGTGCAAGACAGCCATGGGCCCAGGGTGGGATGCTCTGCAGCTGGAGGCTAAACATGAAATGGCTCAGTGGGGTAGGACAATTGCATGTGTGTATGAGCACACGTACGTGCCATTTCTAAAATTCAGATTTAATTAGATGAAAAGGGAAAACGAGTCATGTGCACCCATGTTCAGGAATTATTAGGGTCCCCTATCCTGGGTCAGAGCTAATTCCAGCCTCCAACCCATCTCCCAGGGTTAGGCTGTCTGGGATACTTTTTGCAAAGCAGGGTCTTTGTTTCTGCAGGTCCCGAAGAGTTCAAATACAGGGGCACTGCTGTCTGTGACCCTAATACCGTGTGGACAGCCTGTGCTAAAGTGGAGTCTGTGCTAGAAGAGTGGGGGTCCCTGCATGTGCTAAGGAGTGGCTGGCCCAGCTCCAAGTCCTGGGAGCCTGGCTTCTGTCACAGTTCTCTCTAAGGCCCAGGACACACTCCTGGAGTCCCTTTGTTGGCCCCTCCAGCCGGAAAGGGCTTTGTGGTTTTTCCTTGTTATCACAGGACCAAATTGTCACACACAGTCCCTGGCAGAGGCATCACAGGGCGCCATGGGCAATAGAGGCAACCCTGGGGAGGGAGCCCTTCCTTCCTGCAGCTTGCGGTTTCCGGCCAAGTCAGCTGACCTGTTGACTGTTCTAGCTGTTACCATGGAGAACCCTCTGAGGATTGTTCTCTAGGCCCGTGTAATCCCTCGGGATACCCCAAGGAGTATGGATATATGAAGGGGTGGGAAGGGCCTGATCTGTTTGTATGCTACCCGTGTCTGCGATGTCTCTGTCACGCATCTTGTGGCTTAAGAAATACGTTCACTATTCTATGACAAGGGGTGCGAAGAAACTTGAAAAATACTAAAAATCAGTAGTGCCAAAAGACTTTCAAGAGCACAAAAGAGTAAAAGTTCTCAGCACAAGGTCTCTGTCATTTCTGATAGACTTTTTCTTCAGTTCTGTGTTCTTTTACATAAATCCAAACTTGTATATTTATATTTCTTCAATTTTTGGTTAACTCACAATGTATGGTAAACCGAAATAATGGGCAGGAGACCCCAACATAGGGCTTAGGAGATGGCTTAGAGGGTAAAAGCATTTGCCATTTAAACTTGAGGACTGGAGGTCAGGTCCCCGGCACCTACCTGGAAGTGACAGCCATGTAGAGTGGCGACCTGCTTGTAATTCCACCGGTGATGAGGCAGAGATGGGATCCTCAGAACAAGCAGGCTAACTAGACTAGGCAATGTTTAATAAAAAGGTGTTCTTGGTTTTTGAAGCCAAAGCGTGGTTATTATTGATCTATCTCTGGGTCGACTGGCTAGCTAGCTGCTCCAGGAGAGCAAGACCTTGACTCAAAGGAAGGGGAGGAAGGGAGGGAGAGGGAGAGAGAGAGGGAGAGAGAGAGAGAATTATGGGAGGCAGTGCCTGAGGAATGACACCACGAGGTTATCCTCTGGCTTCCACATGCGTGTGCAGACATGTTCATGCACATAGCAGCTGTGGCAAGCATTATTTCACTTTTCCTGTGTTCGATGTGTAGTGAGCAGCCCTTATCTTACCATTTCTGTGGGATGTGTCAAGTGGATGTCATTCGCTCACACACACACACACACACACACACACACACACACACACTCCAAAGTGATATTTGCGTGTCATATTCACTGTTAGTTATGACCAGAAAACCTAGTCATTTCCCTCTCTGGGGACACTCAGCTTTGGGGTAACCAGAACTGGGTGATGCTGACCCGTTCTCAGGGGTATAATATCCACACACAAACCAGGGTGCACTCAGACTAGGTATGACCCCCCCGGCAGCTGTGTGTTTTCTGTCCCTGTGGCTTGAAGTGGCACTGAAAACTGATGGTTAGCCATGGAGCCCTAGGGTGAGGTTTGGGACACTTCAGTCTGTATAGCACACCTGCTTAAACCCTTGGGTCTGTTGACCTTACTGGTATTCTGGGTGTGCCACAGGACAGATACGTAGGAGGTTGGGAGCATCTATGGGACCAAGGGGCCATGATCAGTAATAGCTGTGTCTGCTGCTCCTGGTGCAGGTACCCCCGAGTTCATGGCACCTGAGATGTATGAGGAACACTACGACGAGTCAGTTGATGTCTACGCCTTCGGAATGTGCATGCTGGAGATGGCCACCTCGGAGTACCCCTATTCGGAGTGCCAGAACGCCGCCCAGATCTATCGCAAGGTCACCTGTGTGAGTTCGCTCAGCCACCTTGTTAGTAAGGGCAACAGCCTTGTTTGTCCTTTCGGCAGCTGTGTAAGAGAAGGAGAGAGCACGGGCACCTTACAGTGGGGACCCCGAGGCTTGCCTGGCTGAGATGTCTAGCAAAAAATAACCGTGCTGTGGGTGGCAGTTACTGAGACTGTTACCTGCATGGAACCAGGAGACCCAGGAAGAAGGGAACTGAGGCTTGAGAGACTCTTAGCATTGTGGGGCCTCCTCTCAGGAAGCGCACCCAGGCTGGCTGTCAGGGAGCCCATCTTCTTTATTTTAGAATCACAGTTTGTTTCCCTTCTGCCAAGCAGTCACCCTAGCCAAGCACGTCTCGGGCCTAAGCCGCCTGGGAACCTCAATCCCTGTTTTGCTGTCAGTGTGATTTTTGAGTTGATCCGAAGGCTTCAGCTGTGCAAACAGATTGGGCCGTCCCCTCTCTCTCTCTCTCTCTCTCTCTCTCTCTCTCTCTCTCTCTGGTGGCCTCTGTGCTGGTGGAATAAACACAGCATCAGAGGTGGAACAGCTGGGCCAGGGCTCTTCTGTGCTGGTTCTTATGTGTCATCTTTATTTTCATGGAGAGGCCAACAGGCCCTCAGGGTGTTCCTGAGCTTGGTTGATGTGATCCCTGGACTCTTTTCTGCATCCTCTTCAACCTGGGCAACCCAGTGGGACCCTGTGCTTGGTCTGTCCATCTCATCCCCATGAGCATGTGTGGCAGGTGTGTGTGGAGCCGTGCATGGCCCAGGGACCCATGTAGCTCCACTTTAGGCCAATCTACCCAGGGGAGCCCTCATGCAGATGGTATGCAACTCTTTCCGTTTGCTGTTAGAGCCAAATTATGTCACTTAGTTGCCTTGAGCCCCTTCTGTGTGCACTATAGATAGGTGGTGACAGGCAAGAGTCCTTGGCTGGTGGCCTGGCCTAGAAGCCCACACTGGTATAAAGTTATTCCTGGGAGGTAGGGGTTATCTGCCGAGCAGGGTGTTGAAGGCCTGAGAGATCTGGGTGATATCAGGGTGCGATATGGGAAGGGATCCTTGGGCTTCGGGCTTGTCTTATACACAGTAGGTGGTGGTTCGTCCTCTGGGCTGTGGACAAAAGGGGCATCTTCGGCAGAAGTCTGGGCATGCCCCCTATTCTGGCTAGCAGACAACACAATGCTGAATGAGCTCTTTGGGGTTCTTTATTCTCGGCTGCCCCAAGTAGGGCTTCAGCAGCCAGGCTTAGCAGGTGAATTTCTCTCGTTCCCTTCTTCCTCCCTCCCTCCTCTCCTTCTCCATCTAAAACAAAAAGGGCAAGGCTTTTAAAGTCTGAATCTTGCTGAAGGATGAAGCATGGGAGGGTTGAGGCCTTCAGTGTATTTTATTTCTGTAATTAGTTGCTTCCTTCCCCCTGCGGTAGAGCAGATTAAACCCTGCCAGCTCCTACTTCTGATGTGAGCAGTATCTACGCGCTCTGAGTGGCCAGTGATTCCCTCTCCCTCTCAGGACTCTTCGTGGCCTGTGGCCAGAAGCAGTGACCACAGACAGTGCTCTTGTCTCCCTAGGGGAGGTGATGGGATAGGTAAGAAGCCCAGGTGTGGGTTGAAAGGCCTGGCTCTGTGGGAAGTGTGGAATCCACCCTGGGCTGAGGTGCTTCACCAGCATGAGGGGTAGCATGTATGGGAGGCCCTGGGAGCTCTCCGCAGCCGAGCTGAGGGACGGCTCTGTGGCCACTGCTGGATCCGAAGGCTCAGCCACAGCATCAGGGTCTATAGCACAGGCGGAAGCTGTGCTGCATGCTGATGTCAGGTGACGATCTGATTCTTGTGACAGCATGGGTTGGGGGGCCTTGGCCTGAGTTTGAGGCTGGGGTGCTTTATCCACTCAAGATGTCCTCTGTGTCTTCTCAGAGTGGGAAGAGCATTGGCTACTGGCCTTGTGCTGAATGGAAGACCTTAGCAGATCCAAGGCTTCCTGTCGCCTGCCTGTTTCTACCCCGTTCCGCTTTCCGGCCTGGGTCTTGAGTGTGATCATCCACAGGGCTAACATTTTCACTCAAGTTAGGAGCAACTTGAACGTCATTTCTCTAGTGTGTTTTCTTTACTCTTTTCCTATGTATGTGTGTGTATGTTGGGGTACAGGGTGTGTGATTGATCACCCATGCAGGCATGTGCGGGGCCGAGAAGTTATCAAGGTGTCTTCCTCGATTGATTCTCCACGCCACTTTGGAGAAAGGATCTCTTACTGAACCTAGAGCTGTGGGCCTCACCATTTTGTCTAGACTGGCTGGTCAGGGTGTCCCCAGGATCTGCCTGACTCTGCCCCGACCCCCACCCCCACCCCCAGTGCTAGGGTTATAGGCATTGCCAACAAACCTGGCTTTGACTTGAGCGTTGGGCATCTGAATTCAGGTAGCCATCTTCTCAGTCTTTAAACACGTCTTATTTTCCTTCAGTACTCCCCATCCGTGCCAACCTGCACCTCGTTAGGGTCACAAATTCTGAAGTGAAGGAAACAGGGCTGGGTGTCCATTTGTCTCGCTGCTCCATGCCCAGCAGCTCCTGTTGCTCTGTCTTTTCTTCTACACATATGACCTGTGACATTTCTGTTTCTAGTTGGTTCTTTCTTTGTATCTATAATTTCTGCTCATTGCCAGAAGATTTCTTTTTTGTTTTTTTTGAGACAGTGTTTCTCTGTGTAGCCTTGTTGGTCTGGACTCTCTTTGTAGACCAGGATGGCCTCGAACTCACAGAGATCCGCCTGCTTCTGCCTCCCAAATGCTGGGATTAAAGGCATGCGCCACCATACCCGGCCCTCCCAGAAGTGTTCTTTAATGAGCACCACACAGCTGCTATGAGTTCTACTCCTGCCTTTTGTCTCTCCCTTTCAGCATGCTCTCATTTCTGTTGACTGCTTTTTCTGCTTGGTGAGGAGTCATGTCTTATTGCCTCCTAGCATTTCTTGTAGTTTCTATTTGAGTATCACACACTGCACCATCCCTGCACCATCTCGGCTCTGCGTAAGCTATAGGAACGGCTCAGCTTGCAGCTTCTAGATGACTTTGTCCAGATCTGTGGTGCTGACTAGGTACTCATCTTGAGGAGATTTTAGACGTATGGGATCTTTGTCACTGTTTCTGTTCCAGAATTCTGCCTCATAGACAGTCTCCTCAGCTCCTGAACACAGCTCTGCCCTCAACTCAGTGAGACCCAAGCCTCAGGCTGGGAAGAGCCCTGGGTAGCAAGCTGGGCCATAGGAGACACTAGGGTGTCGATGGTGCCTCCAGCTCTGAGTGGTGCCAGATAACTCTGCTCTGTTCTCCTCAGGGCATCAAGCCGGCCAGCTTCGAGAAGGTACATGATCCTGAGATCAAGGAGATCATCGGGGAGTGCATCTGCAAGAACAAAGAGGAAAGGTGAGCTGCAGCACACCGCGCTCCGTGTTCTCCAGCTGACGTTGGTCCAGCTGGCATTTTAGGCTGCATTCTCCATGCAAACTTCCCAGGCCAGGCAGACTGGCTCAGGCTATGTGACACCAGACTTGTGAGTTTCTGCGAGCAGTGTAGAGCTGCATCCTTCTTTGCCTCCAGAGACAGGCCCCTAGCTTAGCCTGAAGTGCTGGACACCCAGGCCTTTCCTCTGTCCCTCCTTGCTTTTTCTTTACTTGTCTCCATTTCCATGACCTTAAGGAGCATCTCCATTGCTAGTCTCCTCATGTGCCTCGGTCCTGTCAGCTCTTCTGAACGGCAGGTTGTACAGCATTAGGAGTGTGCTTGTTCCAGCTATCTCTCCGGCCACGAATTTCACCTCTGGACCCCTCAACTGCTTTACAAAGCCAATTCCTCTTCAAAACAGGAGTGGGCTTCCCAGGCCAGCCAGGAAGCTAGGGGCACCTTTTTAGCTTTCCTACTCCCAAAATTAACTGGGGTATACCCAGCCATCCACATTACTTTCTCAGGAGTAGATGGGGACGGATAGCTGGTCTTCAATGCCAATGACAGAGGAAGCCAGACTTAGGACAAAGGATGCCGCATGGTTGATGGCATTTGTGGTTAGGTGTTTGGGTGCACAGATTTCTGGAGCTGGAAATGTTCACATAGCAACACCTAGCTGCCAGAGGACCTGGCCCCCGGAGTGGAGCCTCGTATGGCTGGGCTCTGGCTCCAAACCCATATGTCCAGCAAGTCTTTACTTATCTGTCTGCCTCTATTCTTCCACATCCCTTCTTCCTGAGAGAGGCTCCCTACTAACTTTGCTGCTATAGTGAGGTCCAGGGACCTTGGGTTCAACTTCCTCTTGTCACCCTGAACCAGGAGTCTCTTAGAGGAGAGAAGACTCACCTGTACAGCAGGGTCTGTTTCTACCTGCCTAGCAGGTGGCCTGGTACAGAGTGTGATTTCCTTTTATAGTTAGGGGAAGAGGGTGTCTTAAAGCTTAATGCAATAAGAGCACACCAGCTCATAACCAGACAGCATCGCCTGGGAAATAAGGAATGCTAGTGTGCACATCTATGTCTTACCCTTGGGGGCAGAGCCTGCCCACCAGGAATGAAGTGAGAGAATGTTCTAGCATAACCTGCTCAGTGTGCTGGGTATTGATGGGTATGCAGCCCCCTTGCCTCTGAGCCCTACCTGGGAGCCACTGTCCCTCCAGGTATGAGATCAAGGACCTACTGAGCCATGCCTTCTTCGCGGAGGACACGGGTGTCCGAGTGGAACTTGCAGAAGAGGACCATGGCAGGAAGTCTACCATAGCCCTGCGGCTTTGGGTGGAAGACCCCAAGAAGCTGAAGGGCAAGCCCAAAGACAACGGAGCCATAGAGTTTACCTTTGACTTGGAGAAGGAGACGCCCGACGAGGTGGCCCAGGAAATGGTAATGTGCATGAGAAGGGGCTCTGACTACCCAGGGCGGTGAGTCTGGGTTAGAAAAAGAAAAATCACAAATCAATTGCTTTTCCAGAAGGGCACGTTCCCCCAGAGGAATGGCTGGCCAGCATGCATGGGAAGGTTGGGGCCATTCCTGAGAGTGGGGTTGGGGTCCCCAGTGTGTGATCAGGTGTGTAAAGTAACAGGAAGTCTGAGGATGGAGATTCTGCACAGGACTTGGGAGACAAGTATCTGGGCCATAGTTCTGGGAAGGAGCCTGAAAGGAAAGTTGAGAGCATGAAGGGCCTTGCTTGCCTTAGCCGACTCTTGTCAGCTCGCCCCGGGGCTGTGGCTTTGACTGTGGGATTTGTCTCTCCTGCTGGAGATGTTCTGGTGTTGTTTTGGGTTCTAGTACTTTAACACCTTGAAGGGTGATGGAAGAGCACTGGTGCATCCCACTGTCTGGTTCTGGGTGAGGAAGGTGACCCCTTTCTGCTTGGGATGTCAGACTAGGCCTCAGGAAGGGACACTGAGCTTGCTGGGGTAACGCAATAGGATAAGTAGCACACAGCCGTTCTAGGACAAGGAGCGGCTCAGGCCCAGGCCCCGCAGCACTACTGTGCTATAGTAACTTCTACAAGAGGTGAACGGCCAGTGCATAGGAATTTCTAGAGCCCGGATGCCAGGCTGGATTATTCTACTCAGTTCTCTAGGCCAACGCCATCCAAAGTGATAGGCATGACCCACAAGCTCCTACTAAAATTTAATTACTGTGTAAAATTTAGCGTCATTGGCCACATTTCAAGTGTTTAGTACCACACAGGGTGAATGACTCTTCAACAACATGAGGCATTTTCATTATAAACTTGTTACACTGACATGCTGCTCTGACTCTGAGGGAAATGTGTGTGTGTGTGTGTGTGTGTGTGTGTGTGTGTGTGTGTCTGTGTGTGTGTGTGTCTGTGTGTGTGTGTGTCTATGTCCATCCCCTCACCACAGAGCACAACAGTCCAGAAGGGCCCTCCATGTTGCCGTGAAGAAGGTGGCACATAGGAGTCAGGATGCTACCAATAATATCTAGAGGGAAGACTGCAGACATGAGCTAGCAGCTCAACTGCATCAGCATCCTTGACCCATGGTTGTCACACAGGTGTTGTCCTTTCAATTTTTATTTTAAAATAAGATTGCCCCACTTTTTTCTGGTAGTACTGGGGATTGAGCCCAGTGTGCTAGCCGGGGCTGTGTCTTACCTATGTATGGCATGGTAAGGGTGAGGGTGGATGTGACCTCCTATGGCTGAGCTGGAGTCTAGTCTGCTTTCTCTGGGTGCTGGCTGTATCATCATCTCAAGATGCATAAAATGGTCGCCCCTGTGACCAGGCTGACCCACTCTCACAAAGCTTGCCTCCACTCCCATCCAGGCCGGAAGACCTTCTGCTCTGAATACATGGGGCTCTTTAGCTCCATGTTTCTTAGAGGCCCCCCACCCCCCACCCCACCCCCGGCTCACAGTGCTGGCTAGTTCCATATGTGGAACACAGTATGTTTTTCCAATTCGGTCATCAAGAGTGACTGTGCATACATTCAGGTGGTCAGCAGCACACATCTCTGTTCACTGATGCTAACAGCTGTCTCTCCAGGCTCTTTATTGCTAAGAGTAAGCCTCGTGTGAGGTGGCGTGCCAGGTGCAGACAGTGTGGCAGGCTGGACACTGGGCTGGTCATTGGTACTGGTCTGGGGAATGACAGCAGTCCTCCCGCAGGAGGGAGGACTTTTGGGAGGATGGAGGGAGAGTCTCCTGTGTCTCAGATGAAGGAATTCTGGCCTTGTAAGGAGTGTCTGATGGGGCTGCCTGAGTTGAAAATGGGGATCATGATTGGTCATTGTGATTTCAACATGGCAGAATCTCTTCAGGTGAAACGGCATTCTTGCTGGCCTAGTTTGGGTTTCATTGGAGAGACAAGACACTATGACCACAGCAACTCTTATAAAGGAAAACACTACACTGGGGCTGGCTTACAGTTTCATAGCTTTAGTCCATTATCAACATGGTGGGAAGCATGGGGCAGCATGCAGGCAGACATGGTGCTGGAGAAGGAGCTGAAAGTTCTACATATTGATCCGCAGGCAGCAGAAGGAGACTGTGTGCCACATTGGCCATAGCTTGAGCATAGGAGACCTCAAAGCCCGCCCCTCAGTGACCTACTTCCTCCAGTAAGGCCACACAATAGTGCTACCAACCCCCAGCCCCGCCTGCCCATGGGCCAAGCATCCCAACACATGAGTCTATGCGGACCATTCCTATTCAAGCCACCACACTTGCCTTTATAACCATGAGGCCAGGGCTGCATTACAAATGTGATTCTGCCTGCTTTGCATGGGGCCTTAGGCTCAGAGGCCACAGGGATGGCTAAGATGTGGCGAGGGGACGTTGGGGCTCAGTGTGAGTGGCTGCAACATGAGTGGGGCTTCCAGGACGATGCTCAGGATCCCTGATAGAGAGATTCTGAGTGTCGAGTCTTCACCCAGACCACAGCTTCCCACTGTGTCTTCAGTTCTCTGAAAGACATAGTGCCATAATCCTAAGTGTACCCTATACATTCTTCCTGAGTGCTGCTTAGCTGCTTCTGAAGCAGTTAGCACCCAAGGCTTTACCCTATCTCTGCTTGTCATAAGGTAGAAAAGGACAGCTTCCCGCAGGATAGGGCCATTGTGGGTGAGTCACCTCAGCTGGTCTTTGCCATTTGGCTGAACTCCCAGGCTACGTCCCTGTCTCAGTTCCAGGGAAGTCTATGGGTCCAGCTCCCGCTCCTGAGAATTCTCTTATCTCTTACCTTCTCCCCTCTTCTGCCTCAAACTGTATTTCCTTCCCATTATGAGGCACGGCACCCATGTAGAAAGGACATGACTTGTGTCAACTTAAATAATTAATAATAATAATAATAATAATAATAATAATAATAATAATAATAATAATAATAAAAAAAAATTCTGGGTAGTGATAGCACATACCTTTAATCCCAGCACTGTGAGGGCAGGGGGAGTGCAGAGGCAGGTGGATCTCTGAGTTGAAGGCCAGCCTGGTCTACAGAGAAAGTTCCAGAACAGCTGAGGCTACACAGAGAAACCCTGTCTCCACCAAATAATGATGCTGATGATATCACCACCAATGTGTATCCCCCTCCTTTTGCCAAGCCTGGTTGCCATACTTGGCAAATTGAAAGCCCTATGTTCTCCCTGTGATGGCTCAGTTTTGTGAACAGGCATACTTGGGTCCATCTCATAGCTCTGCCATTCTCTGACTGGGCCTCAGGGTGAGACCTGGGTCCCAGGAGGCCTGTCAAGGTTCTGGCTTTGCCCTTCTCCATTCTGCACATTAGAGACTGACTCCAGGTCGCAAGCCCCTCCCTGGGTCTAGGCTGCAGGAGTCACCATCTGGCAAGACCCTGGATTCCTGAGGCTACACAGGTGTGAGGTGCCACAGGCACCCTAGAATCCCAATGAGACCTTCTGGACCCACCTGGAGTGGGATGAGGATGAAGACGGATTGTAGGGTGGGGATACAGGCCGGCCTACACTCTGCATTCTGCAGGATGAGCTTGAGCAGGCCAGGTTCTGTGGGGCACTGGGCTACAGGCGGCTAAGCCCATTCCTTTCCCCCAACCTGACCGGATGGCTGAAACGTTGCACAGAGCAGGAATAACCGTGATGTGTGTGGGGTGGTGTCTTTCTTTGGCAGCTCTGGTCAGGTAGGCCTTGCAGGAGAGCAGCACGGAGCCTCATTTCTACAAATGGCAGAACTAGCCAAATGTCTTTAATGAGACGGAGGTCACCTGGGACGTTAGGGATGGCCCTGACCACGGCCTTCATGCTCTGGCCACCTTTGTAGACCTGCCTCAGGGATCAGTGACAGTTACTACACCTGCCTGGGGTCACTCACTCTAGGCCACAACTGTCCTGGGTCATTCTGGCCTGTCTAGCCTCAGCTGCCTCACAAATGCCCCTGTGGTTGGCTTGGAAGTCCCTAGGAAGAGCTTGCTCCTGACTGTAAGAACAGGGGGAAAAAAAAAAAAGGACCCTCATCTTGTCTTTTCTTGGGATGAGGAATGTCCTGCTGCCAGTAAGTTTCCCCACCAAGATGGTGGTTGAACCACAGGCCCTGAAAGTGGGCAGATCCCGCAGAGGATTCTGTGTCCTCTGGCCTCCCCTCCTCTGACCCTTTCCTTGGCCACATGCCCAGCCTGCTTATACCTCTGCCAGAGTCAGTGAGGCCTTCACCTGGGAGATTTCCATGGGGGATCTCTCTGACAAGCAGAATTGTCTTTCAAAATAAACTGCTTTGTAACAATCTGGACAAACCCCCTGGGAAGTCAGAGAGTGTTACAGAGAACGACTCTTACCCCACCACGTATTATTTGAGAGGGAGCGGCAGCCCAGCACCCATCATCCTGAGAGCATTCCTGCCCCTTTTTTCCTGTGAAGCAGGGTTTTTCTTGCACTCAGAATCAAAAGCACCATCAGCATGCTACCACCCTCCCTTCCTCCGGCTGCTCCCATCCTTGGTATCTAAGCATTGGGCCACCACCATGGGGCTCCTTGGGTCTTCAGATCTTTGTCTTCTGTTGTCTGATACTTGGGAAGAGCTCGGATGCCCCTCTTGAGTAGGTGATGCGTCCTCAGGTATCTCACTGAAAAGGGGCCACTTTGTCACTGTGGCCTACCTGGGGGAGTAGTCTTCTGTCTATCCCGTTGTGTAGGTTATTAGCTCTGAGATGAGACAGCACAGTTGTGTTTAGATGTCGGTAGCTTCGCAGCCGGTTACCCTGAGCATAGTGCTCTGGCCTGTACAAGCTTCCGGTTGGGGGAAAGGAATGGCTTAGGGTCTCTCAAGAGGTAGTCTTGTGTCAGCCCATGTAACAGAGGACCCAGGTTCCCTGCTGATGCGTCTCTGGGGACAACAGCTCATGATGTGGCCTCACCCAGAGCAGTAATGCTTGAGAGAAATGAGGTGTGTGTATGTGTGTGTGGATTTGGGGGGGGGGGGGGAGATGGATAAGGAGAGACTCAGACAAAGAGACAGTCATGGTAAGGAAGAAATAGAAAAGGCGAGTGAGACCCTTCCCTCCTCCCAGCCTCACAGGTAGACTGCAAACTGCTTATGCAGAATGCGTGTTAGCATTGAAAGCATCCTTGTGTTGCAGCCCGTTCCAATGTTCTGATGTTCAGATGTCCTGGATTTGCCCCAGTGCGAGCTCCCGTGTCACTCTGCACGTCCTTGTCCTTTCGTGAGCATGTCCAGGCAGTTCTGGCTCATCCTCCTTGTTCTCCTGCCCAGCCCTGAGCCACTAAGCCAGTGGCAGCTCTGGTTTCCTACGGCCTCTCAGGATTGTGGACGTTGTTTCTGGACCCTTAGGATAGATGCCGCTCACAAGGACATGTTATCTGCATGGTCTTGCACACGAGCTGTCCACGTGCCTCTGGGTTCATGGCTATTTCACTGATAGCTCAGGAACCCAGCCATGCCAGGGGTACATTCCACATGTGAGAGGAGCCTGGCTGCCCCACACAGCCACTGCCCTCCAGTTCTGCTGCCCACCTCGTATTCTTTCCTCTGTGTTGCCTAGTTCTCACACTAGGGCACCCTCATATCCCTACCCTGCAGTGTTCTAGCCAGCAGCCCACACACTCAGTCTCTTTTAAAATTTGTTTATTTTTCTTGTTGGGCCTGGTGGCACACACCTTTAATCCTAGCTCTCAGGAGGCAGAGGCAGGCAGATCCTCAAGACCAGCCTAGTCTATATCATGAGTTCCAGGCCAGCTAGGGATTCACAGTGAAACCGTGTCTTTTTTTTTTTTTTTTTTTAAAGGACTGCTGAAGAGATGGTTCAGAGGTTAAGAGCACTGGCTGCTCTTCCAAAGGTCCTGAGTTCAATTCCCAGCAACCACATCATGGATCACAACCATCTATAATGAAATCTTGTGCCCACTTCTGTCCTGTGCATGTACATGCAGACATGTACATGCATATTATGTATGTAGGTGTACATACATAATAAATGAATCTTAAAAAAAAAAGAAATCTATTTCTTTTAAAAAAGATTTGAGTTGGGCATGGTAGTGCACACCTTTGATCCCAGTATTCTGGGAGGCAGAGGCAGGCAGATCTCTGTGAGTTCGAGGCCAGCCTGGTCTATAAAAGTGAGTCCAGGACAGCCAAGGCTACACAAAGAAACCCTGTTTCAAAAAACAAAAAAAAAAAAAAAAGACTTACTCATTTTTAGTGTGTGTGTACTGGGGACAGGGTAGTATATATGGATGTGTAAGGAATGCATACAGGAATGCTGATCCTCAAGACACTTGACCATGTGTCTCCCTTCGCAGATTGATTCTGGATTTTTCCATGAGAGTGATGTGAAGATTGTGGCCAAGTCCATCCGTGACCGAGTGGCACTCATTCAATGGAGGCGGGAGAGGATCTGGCCTGCACTACAGTCTCAGGAGCCAAAGGACTCGGGCAGCCCTGACAAGGCCAAGGGTCTGCCAGCAGGTCCCCTGCAGGTCCAGGTGACCTACCATGCACAGAGTGGGCAGCCTGGACAGCCAGAACCCGAGGAGCCTGAGGCCGACCAGCACCTCCTGCCCCCTACCTTGCCTGCTAGCGTTACCTCCTTAGCCTGTGAGTACATGGAATGGGGTCACCATGGCCAGCTGTGTCCTTTCTCTCATGCACAACCAGCTTCAGGACAAAGCAAAATAGTCCTCATCTTTTATTACAATGCTCTGTGAGAAAGGCAGGTACCCAGGGAGCTGCTGCCTCAGTCTGTGGTGAGCTCCTGAGTGTCCTCAGGTAGCTGGGTCATTGCTTCCAGATGTAGGTGGCTCCCTAAAGCTTTGGCTAGCTTTCGGTCTCCTGTTCCAAGCTCACTTCCTGCTAGCCACCTTGTGCCAGGGCACAGGGTGATCCTTTACGGGTGCATGTCCTGGGGTGATAGGGCTAACAGATGGTCCCAGTGCTAGGACACATGGGTCCTGATTCCCGAGCCAGCCCAGGCTTGTTCCCTGTCTGCCCTGCAGGGTATGGGTGACAGTTTCAGGGAAAGGACTGAGTTTTCCCTGCATTCCCCAGTGACCATGACTAGGGACTTAAGGCGTGCTGGAGTCCCAACTTCTCAGGTCAGATGTCCTTGACCTAGTAGGTCTGAGGGAGCCAGCTCCACCTTGGCTCCACATTGGTAATCTGTGGACTGGCAGCTAGTTCTTTATTCTCCGAGAGGAGCAATCCTGGCCTTATGGAGGGATACAAAGGCCAAGTGAGGTGCCGTTACCCAGTCTTTGGATGGGATGGCTGTGCAATGGACCAAGTGGTAGCTGTGTTTATCACTGGGATTGTCTGTCTCTCTCTGCTACTGTCTTCAGAAACCTCTGAGAGCATTTGTCCATTTTCTTTTCCTTTCTTTCCTTCTTTCTTTCTTCTTTCTTTCTTTCTTTCTTTCTTTCTTTCTTTCGTTTTTGGTTTTTTGAGACGGTTTCTCTGTGTATCCTTGGCTGTCCTGGACTTGCTTTGTAGACCAGGCTGGCCTCGAACTCAGAGACTCACCTGCCTCTGCCTCCCGAATGCAGGGATTAAAGGCATGTGCCACCACTGTCTGGTACATTTGTCCAGTTTCAAGGTGTTGTTCCTCTTGAGGTGGATTGGATGCGGGCTTCATCAGAGACCACCCTGAGAGGATCCAGCAGTTTTTCAGGAGAGGCAGTCAGTGTCCTGTTTGCCTTCCATGTCTTCAGGAGAGGCAGTCAGTGTCCTGTTTGCCTTCCATGTCTGAAATCTCAGCAGTGAGCTGAAACAGGAGACACAGCTTTGCCTACTCTGTGAACTAGCCTGGAACAGACCAGTTGAGCCCAGTGACCTGCCCAGACCAATATTTGAGGTTGTTCATGTGGAAAGACTGAAACCCTGTTTATTTAATATGCAACTCCTTCATTCATGACTCAAATAGCATCCAAGACAACTACTTACATACAAATGAGCGGCTGTCACTTTGAAGTACTTTGCCCACTGTTTACTCCCCTCCAAGCTGAGCTCTGCATGTTGTACTCTGAAGAGACCCAGTTTGGGACCTAGAAACAATGCCCCACTTGTGGTAGATGCTGAAGGTCTTGGTGACCCAAGATGAGAAAATCCCATGGAGATGGAGAGAAGGCAATGAGTTCATGTCAGCTATAGGAACTCGCTGCCGACAGCGTCCCTTCCTATGTGACTCAGGACACCTATGTGCTAAATGACAGAGGCCATGGTTGGCGTCTCACAGGGCTTTTGCTCGCTTACTGTATTTTCTTTAAATATATGGCACGGTCATATTTTTCAGAGTTTTAAACCCTTAAGGGTTTACAGAAAAGTCACTTGTCCTCCCAGAGGCAACAAATGCTGAGAGTCTTTTGAATTGCCTTCCAGAGATAATCTACCTGTGTCATTCCTATGTGGACACACACACGCGCACACGCTCTCTCTCTCTCTCTCTCTCTCTCTCTCTCTCTCTCTCTCTCTCTCTCTATATATATATATATATATATATATATACACACACATATATGTATGTATGTATGTACAAGTGAATACCCAATGTGCATCCTCTTACATGCAGAGAATCCATTCATGTAAACACATACACATCATACTGACACCTGTACACACATAGATGGGTGTACATGCATTCACACACACACAGATGAGAACATGTGTGCACCTCCACACATGGGAATACACATGTGGACATGCATGCATGAGTATACTTGCTGCCTGGGGGTGGTGCCCCACCTTTAACCCCAGCACTCGGGAGCCAGAGGCAGGCAGATCTCTGAGTTTGAGGCCAGCCTAATCTACAGAGTGAGTTTCAGGGCAGCCAGGGCTACACACAGAAACCCTGTTTCAAATAAACAAATAAACAAAACATACTCATATATGCTTCCATATGTGATATGAAGATTATGCGAACACATGCATGCACACCTTTATCCCCTTTCCTCATCAATGACAGCACCCTCAAATGCCCTTCTGCATGCTGCTGTGGGCTTTTTGTTTTCTTTTTCTCACCTGGCTGCAAGGGTTCTGCAGTGGCTGACTGGTCTGTGCTTCAAAGGTGACAAGCATGCCTGAGCAGAACCTGCACTTAACGGGATCACGAACATACACTGTGTTGGGCGGTACCACATCAGCTTTCATGATTCTTCCACGAGCAGCCCCGACCAAACTGAGCAGGAGGCTTCTGCTGCCTCAACACTTACGCTGAGGACTGTGACAACACAACTAATTTTGGGGGTGGTAACTATCTCCAAGTGAAATTTTAATTACACAAGTAATTATACAAATCACTTGCAATGTTTAAAGTGTCACACACACGGCTGGAGTTGTGCCTCTTGAATCTTGTTAGCCTGAGGGCCACCTTCCTCTCCCTACCTCCCTCTCCCACTCTGTTCTCTCCCCCTCCCTTTCCTTCCTGTCTGTCAAGGTAGAAATGGTCATTCTAATGAGCAGTTGGCTCATTAAAAACCAGAGCTGCTTGTCTAATTGGTTTTGCCCAATTAAACTTCAGCATTCCTTATGTCTTCCTAGGTTAAAATCACTCTTTGGAAAAATTGTTAGTGCAGAGCCAGCAAGACTTCCCCCTCACTTGGCTTGGATTATCAGTGGCTAGAGTACTCACTCAAAATGCAGCCCCCTTGTGAAAATAGCTTGGTGTTTTGGTGGCAAATTGTAAAGTCTGTGGGTTTTGGAATCCGGAAGCAATAACCTCAAAGTGCTGTTTCACATGGGTTTTTGGTTTTCATTCTTTACTGGCTGGCCATGTAGGCAGGCTGCCTTGTCAAGTACCATCAAAGCAGGTCAGTCTCAACACCCGGGTACCAGAGTGGGCAGGAAGTGACAGGGGCTGCTTCCAGTGGGCTAACGAGCCTTGCCTACCCTGGCATCAGACCATGTTGCGGAGGGGGGGGGGGCGCGCAGGTGACAGTTTTAAACAGCATTCATGAAAACAAGCCAGACTTAGTTCTGCAGAAGGAAGCAGTCCAGGAACAAGCCACTATGCTTGCCTGCAATGCTGGGGATGTGGCGTTTGGAGATGTCCACGCTAAGTCGTCCTTTTGTGTCTTCCCCAGCGGACAGCACCTTCGACAGTGGCCAGGGCTCCACCGTGTACTCCGACTCGCAGAGCAGCCAGCAGAGCATGGTGCTCAGCTCCCTTGTGGACCCGGCTCCAGGCCCAGCCTCGTGTATATGCAGCCCGCCCGTGAGTGAGGGGCCTGGCCTGACCCACAGCCTGCCTGCCCTAGGGGCCTTCCAGCAGCAGGCCACTGTGGTAAGTTTGGGAGTCACTGCTGCTCTGTCCTCTTGGCCTCTTGTCTAGGCTATGCTAAGCATGGTCAGCGTTAGAGTGGCCTATAGTTGGCTCCTGGCCACATTTCCCCTGAGAGACTTCAGGATGAAGTCCATGGAGAGCCGCCTTCGCCAAGAGCTGCAGGACTGCAGGCTGGAGCCTTACATGTGAGGAAGCCCTGGGTAAAGACTGTGGAGTGTCTGGGAACAGACCTCAGGGTACCCATGGCTTGGGGGAGCTATGATAGAACCAACCAGCCTTGTCCTGAGGGTGTCCCCAATACCACACAGGTGCGTGATGCCGGCACACTGGCATCTTTCCTAGTCTGTCCTGGAGATGACAACAGGAATATATCATTTATGATAATGGTGCTTTGGATTTTTATCACCACCCAGCCTTCTAGGGAATATCCAAGACCCCCTGGCATGTCCCTCAGCTAGAGGCAGCTGCTGAAAGTTAGGGTAGACAAAAATGGGTTTGAAAGGGAGGGGCACATTTTCAGTATTTGTAGAAGGCAAGAGGTTGTGAGAACCCTGATACGGGGTGTGTGAGATCTTGCAAGTGGATGATGGAGAGGTCAAGCAGGGTATTTATTTTACTTTATGTCTGTGTGTATGGTATATGCAGGTATACACACCCCTTCATGTACACATGGAGACCGGAGTCTGGGGTCATGAGTCTGTACCTTATTCTTTCAGACAGGGTCTCTCAGTGAACTTGGAGCTCCCTGGCTGGCCAGTAGGCTGGCCCACCTCCCTGCACTGTGTGCTTTGTCACACTTTTCCTTTTACCTGGGATCCAAACTCAAGTCCTATGCTTGCATGGCAAACACTATAATTTTAGTCTTTTTTCTTTTTCTTCTTTTTTCTTTTTTGGTTTTTCAAGACAGGGTTTCTCTTGTAAGCCTGGCTGTTTTGGGTTCTTGTAGACCAGGCTGGCCTCAAACTCACCGAGATCTGCTTGCCTCTGCCTCCTAAATAGTGGGATTAAAAGCGTGCACCACCATGCCCAGCTTTAGCTTTTTCCCTAAACATTGAAGAAAAATGCTTGTTTCATAGTCCAAAGAGCCTGTGACCTGGGTGGCGGAGCTTAGTCCTCAAGAGGGTGATTTAGGCCCGGTGGATAGGATCTATCTTCCTTGGTAACTGGGAGCTTCCCCGTACCTGTTGTGTTGGTGGCCCCTGCTGTCACACAGCCTTGGGCTGCTGTGGTGGCTTCTTGGCACTGGCTAAATGCTGGTGCTGTGGTCTCTGTCTTCTGCACACACAAGCTCTCTTCCCCTGTGTCTTCATAGAGTTGAACCGTTCTAAAGGCCCAACAGGCCTTTTGGAAAAGCAATTAATGCCATGGATCATGTCTGCCTCTGCTTCCCTGAGCCCCAGAATTTGCTGTAATGTGCACCTTTGCAATTTTATTCATTTTACAAAATGAAATGAGTTTTGATTTTAAATGGCCGGAAGACCTCATGTGAGAGGACTTGGCAGCCCCAATGGCTTGTTCTTACAAGGCTGAGGCTCAGCCCTAACTGAGCCAGAATGTCCTGCCTGCCTCTCTCATGCCTTCCCGTCATGGTTAGGGCTGCCTTGGGCCGTGGAGTGTACTAGCTGCACTAGTCTTTATCAGGCCCCTGCTGTCCTACGCATCTTCATTGATTTAGCCAACCTCATCCCTCAACATGTAAGTCAGGAGACTGAGCAGGGAGATTACATCTGTAAATGCAGGGCCAGAGCCCTTTGTCCTCTCTTCCTCGACTCCTGACATAAAGACAACATAAACAAAAGGGATGGCCTATGGTGGCTACATCCCGACTTTCTGGTATTTCCTGAAGAAGGCTGCTATGGTGGATGTGCCTCTGGGGTCCAAAGGGGAAACAGACAGGGATGATCAAGAGGAGGAGGAAGAGGAGGAGGAGGAGGAGGGAAGAGGCCGATGGAAAGGGATGGTCTCCTAGTGGAAGACCATCAGGAACAAGGGGCCACTAGGCCCTGCCTGAGCTCCTGAACCATGTACAGTGGTCCAGCTGGTGAGTGGACAGTCTGTCCTGGCATGGTCTAGTTGGGGCCAACTCATCTGTCTCTGGTTTTAGGTAAATCCATCTTTCAAGACCTGATCCCAAACACACCTACTCCCCCACATTCTTGCATAAAGCACCAGGTAAAAGGAAGCAAGGGTGTGTTGCCCCTGTGCCACCCAGGAACATCCTAGAGAAGTCTGCTGGAGAGCAGTGGACAGCAGTCCCTTCTCCGAATACTGAACCCTGTTCAGATATGCTTCCCCATGCCTCTTCTATTGCCAATGCCCCAACTTGGGAAGTAAATCCCAGGTAGCCAGAGATTTTCCCATAAGTACTACAGGCTTTGTCTCTGTGCATTGAAAATGCTTAGAGAGCGAAACAGTAACACGGGACTGTAGAGGGACCTGGGTTTAACTCCAAGCACCCACATGGTGACCATAGCAACCAGCACCCACATGATGTAACTCTAGTACCATGGGATCTGATGCCTGCTTCTGGCCTCCTTAGGTACCACGCATGCATGTGATACACAGACATACATGCAGGCAAAACACCATACACATATAAAAAAAAACACCCACAGAATCAGAATATTGTCAGGGTAGCAATAATTCTGATTTCCTCTTCTTTTGCTGGCTGCATGGACCAGTGCCCTCCCTACGTGTGGCCCCCGATTTTTTCCCTTTGTGGCCAAGTCTCAGAAGACCTCTACTTGCCAAGGGCCTCACTGTGCTAGTTTTGTTCCCATGCTTGTGTGTCCTGGTGCCTTCCCAGCAGCTGCAAGCTATATGTTCCTATGTCTCTATAGTGTGAACTATCCAGATGGACTCATCCTTTATAGTCTGACTTATCTCTGTAATGAGCATCCCACAGCCTATATCCTAAGGAGTCTGTCTCCATGGCGCTGAAAAACCTCTGTGATGATCTTTTTACATGGCTGTGTAATACTCCATATAGCTTATTTTCTAGAACATCCCCTGGGTGGGCGCTGTGGCCGCATGTGGCTTTTCAGTATTGTTGATGACGTGGTAGGGCTACCACATCAGGCTTCTGTGGAGTCACCTTCATGGGAACAAGGTTCCTGTTGGGGACGGGGCTGGGCACAGGGATAAGAAGGGTTAAGAGTAGTTGCTGAATGTAGCCTCCACCTCCTCTGCAGCCTGGCTTGTCAGTGGGCCCTGTGCCACCCCCTGCCCGCCCTCCACTCCTCCAGCAGCATTTTCCAGAACCTTCCATGAGCTTCGCCCCTGTGCTGCCACCACCCAGCACCCCTGTGCCCACGGGCCCAAGCCAGCCAGCACCCCCAGTCCAGCAGGTAAGTGTGACACTTCATTTTATCCCCTTAAATTGTCCCCTTATGGGGGATAGTCCTAAAGCTAAAGCCTCTGTGTGTGTGTGTGTGTGTGTGTGTGTGTGTGTGTGTGTGTGTGTGTTGGAGTGTGTGTTTCAGGTCTGTAGTAACACTAGGCCTATTCATGGAGAACTCTGATTAGTCAGAATGTTTTTATAAACTGGCTTCAGACAAGCAAGAGTTTGGAGGTCTGTGCGTGTTTGTGTAAGTGGCATGTAGATGTATGTTGTGAACATAGTTCACTGTGTATGTTAGTGCTGTGTGTGAAAGCATGCAATCTTGAAGTTATGCAGGTGTGTATATGCAAGTGATGTGGCTGTGTGTGTGTAAATCTGAGTATGTATGTGGGAGTGTATGTGTATGTATGTGAGTGAGTGCGAGCATATGAGCATGCGTCTAAGAAGGTCGCTGGATTTCTTTTGTGTCTGAGCACAAGGCTTCCTTTTCTTCCTCCAGCCTCTTCCAATGGCTCAACCACCTACCCTGCCACAGGTCCTGGCCCCACAGCCCATGGCCACTGTCCAGCCAGTGGCCTCTCATTTGCCTCCATACCTGGCTCCAACCTCCCAGGTAGTGGCCCCTGCTCAGCTGAAGCCCCTCCAGATGCCACAGCCACCTCTGCAACCTCTTGCTCAAGTCCCTCCGCAGGTACCTCTGGCCCATAGCCTGCTCACCTGGGGTGGGTTACCAGGACATGGGTTGGTGCACTCATGTCACCAGGGGTTGCTGGCTAGCGAGGTAGGCTTAGCAGCATGGTGTCATACCATGTGTATTGTCTCATGGTTCAGGGCTGCTCCTGTGACTAGCAGAGCAGGGCAGGGACCCTGGGGACCGCCTCTTTTGTCTAGCTTCCCTCTCTCTTCACCTTCTCTTTACCCCGGCAAGCAGTCTTCTCAGACTGAGATGCACTGGATGTGAGTGTGTGTGAGGTCCCTCAAGGAGTGAGTGAGGCAGCTGCCATCCCATTATTACTGGATTGCCATCCCGGATGGGAAAAGGGTTAGTCCAAGCCAAGAACAAAGCTCTCCCTGTGAGCACTGAGTGGGTGCAGAAAGCAGCCTGCTTGCTTTGGGATAATTGTCCTGCAAAGCGCTGAGAAGTCAGCTAAGGGCGACTCCTTAGAGGTGCATCTGGCGCTGCAGGTGGCATTTCGCTGTTTGTCATTTGCAGCACAGTAGATCTGTGCCCTCACAGTTGAATGGAAATGTAGTTAACATGATACTTGTAAGCAAGCGGAAAAGAGCACTGCTTAGGGAGATAGCTGTCAAGGCCAAAGTGTTGAACCCACCACATCAGGTACTACCTAACCCCGAGAGAACAAATAGAAGGTCCTGGGCTGTCTGCTCTTTAGAAGTCGAATACACAGGGAGAGGCGTTACTGACCTATCAAAGAAGGTTATACCGAGAACCGCCCCCCCAAGGGGTGACTTCTGTGGAGTTCACAGGAAGAGACTTCAGGCTGATGAGACACTAGGTGACTGGGCCAGCCAGGTAGCTTACCAAATGAAAGTGCACTGAAGCTCCAGAGCCCTGTTCTCTGATTCCATGTGTGAGCACTCCTGACTCCCTTAGAGGAGCCACCAGCTGGCCCCTTGGGGATTTGGGCACATGGGTCCCTCCATGCTGGGGCCAGGGGGTATCTAACAGGCAGGTCCCCTGTTCTGCTTGAACATGTTTATAATGCTTTACAGTGACTTACTAGGGTGACCTCGTCACGAGCAGCTGCTCAGGAGGCTGAGCCACGTCCCCCTGATGCTGCAGGCCCCCAGATGGCAGCCTGACTAACATGCTGCTGTACCTTTTTCAGATGCCTCAGATGCCTGTGGTTCCCCCCATCACTCCGTTGGCAGGACTCGATGGCCTCCCTCAGCCCCTCACTGACCTGCCAGCGGCAAACGTGGCCCCTGTGCCACCACCTCAGTATTTCTCACCTGCTGTGATCTTGCCAAGCCTCACAACGCCCCTGCCCACCTCCCCAGCCCTGCCTCTGCAGGCCGTCAAGCTGCCCCATCCCCCTGGTGCACCCCTGGCTGTGCCCTGCCAGACCATCGTGCCAAATGCACCAGCTGCTATCCCCCTGCTGGCTGTGGCCCCGCAGGGTGTGGCTGCACTGTCCATCCATCCAGCAGTGGCCCAGATCCCAGCCCAGATCCCAGCTCAGCCTGTGTACCCAGCAGCCTTCCCACAGATGGCACCTGCAGACATCCCGCCCTCACCCCACCACACGGTGCAGAGCTTACGGGCCACCCCTCCACAGCTGGCCTCACCCGTGCCTCCTCAGCCTGTCCAGCCCAGTGTCATCCATCTACCTGAGCAGGCTGCTCCAACTGCTGCCTCAGGGACCCAGGTAATCCACCTGCCAGGGTGGACTTACCACTTAGTGCCTGGAGACTCTCAAGGCCAGGTTCAAGATATTCTTGAGCTGTTCACAAGGCCATGGCTCCTGTTAGTACCTGAACTCAAGGACATGTAGAGCCAGGCAGGAAGGCAGTTCTGTCCTATGGCTAACCACCACTCCCTCCCTTGTTTTTTAGATTGGCTGTTTTGCCTACCTCTATGTATCTATACTATCTGTATGCTTGCCTAGGATTGTCAAAGGGCGTCAAATTCCCTGGAGCTGGAGTTATCATTATCACCATGGAGGTGCTAGGGAATCAAACCCAGGTCTCCTGTGAGAGCAACAAGTGCTTTTAACCTCTAAGCCATCTCTCCACCCGCAGTTAACCTTTCTTATGAGGAGAATGTTGGAGAGAGAGGCCTGAGCCAGTGTGGGCAGCTGCTGCCTCCTCGGGAGCCGTGAGCGTGAGGATGGCTGAGGTGCTTGTTCCACGCCCCTTCCTTGCCACTGCTTTGTGGTTGAGCATTCCCCCACCCTCGTGCCAGTGCTGCCAGTCCTACTGGCTTGAGGTAGCCCCTCTGTGGATACCGGGACTTGCATGTACCCCAGGCTAACCCTTTCCAGAACGCAAACCAAGGTGGACCAGGCATGCCTTGTTTTTAACAAAATCTCAAACACCTCCTGATTTTACCAATAAAGACTCTGAAGTCGGATGTTGGGGTGAAAGCCTGCTAGCTCAGAGAGGCAGAGAGAGAGCACCCAGCTGACCTTCCTATGCAGCTGACATCCCAAGAGAAGGAAACCTCCCTCCCCACAGATGTCTTAAAAACAAACTGAATGTCCCTCCCTCCTTCTTCCTGTGTGTCATCTCTATCCATCCTCCTGACTTCCTCTTCCTCTCTATGGTTTTTTCCTTCTCTTCACTCCCTGTCAACTGGTTTCTTGCTTCGCCTCTTGATTTATGGTTGATTTTATTTAATTCAAGCAGAAAGCTCTTGGATTAAAAGTGCGTGCTAGGGCCGAGCCACACCACAACTAGAAACAGGTTTTTCCAGTAAACAACACAATCTTGGGGGTTCACAGTGTGATCAAATATCCTGCAACAGTTCCTATTTGAGCAGAGAGGAAACAAAGCAGAGAGCAGTAAGGAGGTCTAGGGACACTGGGCTGTCCAGTGGAAGATGATTCCTGTGGGACAGGAAGGCGCCCTGGTGTCTGGTGAGGAGTCATATGGTGTGCCAGGTTGACCATGAAGGGAAGATGTTGTGTAGGGATGTGTGTCAGAGCCGGCCATGGAGCTTCACACGCCTGTGCAGGACATTTATGTTTGGAGTTTCTGGTCTATTGTGTTTAAACTCAGGTAAAGGGAAGGAAAAACAGTACCTGGTATAGGTACTCTCTTCACCTGGCAGCACCCCCGCCCCCACCCCCCCACCCCCCTACACACACACACAGAGAGAGAGAGAGAGAGAGAGAGAGAGAGAGAGAGAGAGAGAGAGAGAGAGAGAGAGAGAGAGAGGTGGGGAGAGAGAGACTCTGAGCATCTTCCTACCTGACTCTGACTCTTTCACTCGGCGGGGGCGGGGGCGGGTTCTCCAAACCTGAACTCACCCCAACATTAAACCCGGCGGCTCTGAGGCTGAGGCATGTCCCCTGCCATTTGAACCTCAGGTTCCTGTGATGGGAACCGGCACCTCCTCCTGCCTTTACTGTGAGGGATGAAGGGTACAGGGGGCCACCCTGGAGCCAGGTGCTACATGGCTCAGTTTTCTGCTGCTCAGCCTGGAGCTTCTCACTCAGAGCGTGTACACAAACTTCTCACTGTCTCCTTTCCGGAGGCATTTGTGCTTGGGGATGGCGGTAGGAGTAGTGTTTACTGGCCAGCAGAAAACATTTGTCTAAAACGCCAGTGGGAGGAAATTTGCTGGTCCTGTGTTCTCACTGAGTGAGCTGCTAGTATGAGGTGTCGGTGGCCACTAAGCTCTCTGGTTGCCAGGGGTGAGGCTAAAGCATCAAGGAAGCAGGGTCTGGCGCCAGCTGTGTGTGCGCGGGCGAGGAGGGTCTGGCCTCAGCTGTGTGTTCTGGGCCTTGTTTTCTGCTGCTTGCCTTTCTGGTTGCTACAGACTGGTGGGTTCTTCAACTGGCTGGCTACTAGAGCCTTTTAGAGGTTTATTTTATGCTTAATCTAAAAGAGATTTATTTTTATCTTTAATTATGCGTTTAGGTATGGTCATATATATGGGGAGAGGTGCCCACAGAGGCCAGAGGCATTGTTTCCCTGTAGAGCAGGAGTTACAGGGCAGGAACCCGGAGGCAGGAGCTGATGCAGGGGCCGTGGAGGGGTGCTGCTTACTGCCTTGCTTCCCATGGCTTGCTCAGCCTGCTTTCTTACGGAACCCAGGACCACCAGCCTAGGCCTGGCACGGCCCACTAGTTGAGAAAATCCTCTACAAGAATGCCTACAGCTTCATCCTAGGGAGGCATTTTCTCCACTAAGACTCCCTTCTTTCTAATAACTGTCCAGTCAAGTGTCCAGTATTGTGTCAAGTTCACATAATACTATGCAGGACACTGACTCCCTTCTAAAAAATGTTTTAATTACATTTAGCTTCTAGAAGTTTATTGATGAGCTGGGCTGGCTGCCCACAGACATCCCTTCCAGCAGAAGGGGGCATGTGCCCATGAGAGAAGTAACCTCTGCCGCAGCAGGCGTTGCTAACCAAGTACAGGTCTAAGTGAACGTTGCTGTTCCTTTTCCTGAGAGACAAAAATGACTGAATTTCCAACTTCTCAGCTAACCTGGGGCTGGGGGTGGTGTGTTCTCACACTGAAATGTCTGGACCCTTGTTTTTCTTTCTTTTACTTTCACCCCCCAAAGAGCTATTAGAGAGAAACACTCAGGGGTTGGGGGGGGTGCACGGTGGGGGTGGAGGGTTGAATTAGCCAAAATTCCCGCATCACCTTGTGAGAGATGGCAGGTGTCTGAGCACTCTCAAGGTGCACCTGTGACTAGAAATAGCTACCTCATGCCCCGAACTAGTCCAGAGAAGCGGGATGTCCATGTCCCAGGGAGGTGACCGGAACCCAGCTTAGACACTACGTCTAACTCTGCGCTTATCCTGAAGTCCTAGGAGTCTAGGTCTGTGTCTTCCCACACTGAGGTGTGTAGGAGGCTCATGTCTGCTTACTTCTGCTAAATCCACATTCCAGATACGCTCAAAAACAAAGATTGCCTTTGCAGAACATGTGGATGGGAAAGGGGCGCTCTTTTATCCTGCCAACCCCATGTGCTCATCACTGATGTGTCTGGGCACAGCCTCCTCCACCACTGCCCCCTGGAGCCCAGCCTGCATTCTTATCCCTTGTGCCCCCAGGTCCTGCTGGGCCACCCTCCTTCGTACGCCTCGGATGCCACCGCCGCTGCTCCAGTCTCTGCTGTGTCCTTGCCGCCTGCTGTCCTTTCCCCTCCGCTGCCAGATACTCTGCTGCCTACTGCCCCTGAGCTCCTGCCCAAGCTCCCCAGCTCCCTGGCCCCCGCAGTGGTCGCAGCCCCTCAGAGTGTACCCACCCAGACCTCTACGCTCCTCCCACCAACAAACCCACCTCTGCCTACTGGGTCTGCGGTCGCTGGCCCCTGCCCTGCTGTCCAGCTGATGGTGGAAGTGGCTCAAGAGGTGTGTGCCCTTGTTCTCTGCTCAAGCTGTCTGGGGTCTCAGCTCTAGAGATGAGGGGGCCTTGCAGGAGGTACAGTGTGCTTTGCAACAGCTACTCCAAGCTGCTTGGCCTCTCGCTCTGCTCTGGCCCACTTTAGGAGATGGAACACGAGCTTCAGAAATGGGTTTTCCTCAGAGAGGATATGTGTGTGTCCTTTTTAGGGGAATGATCAAAGTAGGTTAGCAATTTGTAGAAGGAAGAAACCCCGGGTTTCAGGAATCTGCTTGCCTCTAAGCCTTTCAAGATTACCCTCACCACACACTGGGCCCTGTGTGGAGAGAGCCTCAGAGGAGGGGGTGGGGGGGGAGGGCAGCAGCATGCTGTGGCTAGCCTCACAACCAAGGGGAGCCAGGTCAGCACAGTGTAACCCTGTTCTCTTTACTCTGTTCTTATTTTAGGAGCAGGTTTCGCAAGACAAACCCCCTGGCCCCCCACAGAGCTGTGAGAGGTACAGCTCTACCTTGCCCTCAGGATGGGTTGGAGGGGGGGGGGATCAAGGTGGGGAGGGGGTGCTCAGGAACTATCTTGGCCCAGCCCAGCCCAGCACTGCTTGGTGCTTTCATTCAGATCCTGACCGAGTTTGCCAGGACACCACCAAGATACACACACACACACACACACACACACACACACACACACACACACACACACTTTTGGTTTTTCAAGACTGCTTCTCTGTACAGCCCTGGATGTCTTGGACTCACTTTGTGTCTGAGGCTGGCCTCGAACTCACAGTGATCCATGTGCTTCTGCCTCCCTGAGTGCTGGGATTAAAGGCGTGTTCCACCACACCTGCCTACAAGCAAGATTTTTAATATGTTGCCCCGCCCCCCACTTTCTAAATTTGACCCAGAAGTGGCTCAGGCACCAGCTTTCTGGTCTTTGTTAATCCAGGATGAATCCTGGTTGTTGTCAGCCCCTCCTAGGCTGTGGATTCTGGCACTGGTCCTTGTCAGTCCAGGTTGAGTGCTGGTTGTTGTTTGTCCCTGCTGAGCTGTGACAGGTCCTGGCATTAGTCCTTGTGCTGAGGACATTCCAGAAGGGCAAGGCCATGGGCAGAGTCTCAGTGTTCTCGGGTATGCCTAGGCCCAGGTGTGCCCTGGAGCAGCAATGCTGTTCTTGCTGAGGTGGGTGTGGGAGGGACCTGGGATCCCACCATCCCAGGAAACTGGATGCTGTGCATGAGGAAGCTCAGCGGACTCCACAGTCCTCACCACAGCCTGGAGTGTCTGCGGTCTTATTTGCTCAGATGGGAAAAGTGAGGCACGCAGACCCACTTCACAGGCAAAAGGCCTAGAGAACGGCACAGCCCACCAGTGGGGAGCTAGCACTTCCCCCTTTCCCCGGGGTGGCACAGGGTGGGTCCTGGTGGAAAAGAGGTCTCTAGTCCCCTTGCTGATCACAACTTTAGGTACTTAAGGTTTTAAAGCTTCAAGGCTGGACTGAGTAGAGGGCATTTCCTGGTGATCCGTGTGTGCTGTTAACATTCTTGGTTTCCCCTCAGTTTTGGAGGATCTGATGTCACCTCTGGAAGAGACCTGAGTGACAGCTGTGAAGGCACCTTTGGAGGGGGCAGGCTGGAGGGCAGGGCTGCCCGGAAACACCACCGTAGGTCCACTCGTGCACGCTCCCGGCAGGAGAGGGCCAGCAGGCCCCGTCTCACTATCCTGAATGTGAGTGGTTGCTGTTTGGGGCACACGGGTGTGAAGTCCTCTGCAATCTGATCATGACTTCCTGCAGGTGTGTAACACGGGAGACAAGATGGTGGAGTGTCAGCTGGAAACACATAACCATAAGATGGTGACCTTCAAGTTTGACCTCGATGGGGACGCTCCTGATGAGATCGCTACGTACATGGTAAGGCTGAGCCAGAGGGTGAGGCCACCTCTTTGAGGTCCATAGACTCTTATAGGAGCTAAAATGCGGAGTTCAGGCCTGCACGGAGGTGTTTGGGTGGGCCATGGCCTAGCAGAGAGACAGAGCCTAGCAGCTGCCCTAGAGCTGTGTTCCCAGGGAGAGCATCTGCTTCCTGCAGGCAGTTTCTGTGGGCTCTTCCACAGGCCCCTGTGTGGGAACAGTTCAAGGATGCTATCCACATTTCTTCCTGTCCTTTAGAGGGAAAGGAGGGACCTGCCAGGTGACCTGGATAAGCAAGGGTATCAAACGAGCAAGGTGTAACTGTGTAAGATAAAATGAAATTTAGATTAATGTAATATAAATAAACCCCCTTGACTAGTCTCCTCTGCATAAACTGCTCAGTTAGCCATCAAGAGTAAGTAGCCTTCAGGTTGTATCCACAGAGGTTCCTCAGACGAGCTCTTCATCGAGCCAGGCCAGACCACAGTCCCCTCAGGGTGAAAGGAGCAATGGTTCAGATGCCTGCTACCACAGTGGGGGAGACTGGCCAGAACCATTACAGTGGACAACAGAGGGGACAGATCTGACTCTGAACAAAGGAGGATGGGAGAGCAGGACGTACAGAGCAGGACCAGGGGGAGTGCTCAGGGTTTGGAAACTAAGGAGAAAGAGAACACAAGAGTGCCAAAGCCAGTTGGACGGTCAGGTTATGAGGGCACTGATGTCCAGGATGATCAGAGAGGGTCATTTAGCCCTCTTCCTGCCTGGACCAAGTCCCGCCCACACTTGTGGTGCATCTGACTCTGGCTTGGCTAACTTTGGAGGAGCTGTCTGGACTTAGTACTGAGAAGAGCCGTATGGCTGTAGGGCAAGAGCTCTGAGAAGATGACTTGTAAAGAAGGTCAATAAGAAATGTTTCTAGGCTCTGGCGAGATGGCTCAGCGATTAATAGAACTGCCTGCTCTTCCAGAGGTCCTGACTTCAATCCCCAGCAACCACATGGTGGCTCACAACCATCTATAATGTGATCTGATGCCCTCTTCTGGCGTGCAGGTGTACATGTAAACAGAGCACTATATACATAATAAATAAGTCTTTTAAAAGAAAAGAAAGAAAGATTTCTGGGGAACCAACCAATGGTGGTGCATGCCTTTAATCTCAGTATTGGAGAAAGAGGCAGGGTGTCTATGTGAGTTAGAGACCAGTCTGGTCTACCTAGTTCCAGGACAGCCAAGGCTAGTCAGTGAGACCTTCCTAAAAAAAATTAATAACAACAACAAGTATATTAATAATATAATAATATTATTATATATATAATATTTATTGTTGTTATCATGAAAATAGGTATGGCTCATTGTCTGGTGCTCACATCCCAATTAAGCCCTCCCCATAGCCCCAGTACCAGTGCAACTATCTTTCTTGGAGATTGTTAGGGGTTCCATGACCAGCTCTTTCTCTGGGAAAGCAGTGCCACATGGGGCCATCAGGTTGTGTGGGATAGTGTTTTTTGGCCTCAGCTGTACCCTGTGTCTCTGGAGCCATCAACTTCTTCCCTTGGCTTTTCAACCCCAGCCAGGGGACACATGGTTTGTCATGTCTTGTATGGGACCTGGGGAAGGAAAGAGGTATATATATTCCTGGTAGAGTCCCCGTACAGCTGTGGTCTATGGAAGATTGTCACCAGCTGTCCCATGTCCCTTTGCAGGTAGAGCATGACTTCATCCTGCCCGCTGAGCGAGAGACATTCATTGAACAGATGAAGGACGTCATGGACAAGGCAGAAGACATGCTCAGTGAGGACACGGATGTGGATCATGGCTCTGATACAGGGACCAGCCCTCCACACCTGGGTACCTGTGGTCTGGCCACGGGGGAGGTGAGAGCTCAGGTCCCCAGGACATGCTGGTGGATGCAGCACGCAGGAGGCCCAGAAAAAAAAAGCTCTCAATGAGCATGGCTGCTGACCCACAATCCCTTTCCCTTATGCAGGAGAATGGACAGCCCCAGGCCAATGCCCCTGTCTATCAGCAGAATGGTAAGTCTGTCCCCACACCTGTACCTGGCAGAGTAGCCAGCCTTAGGGAAGAACCATTTCCCTGCATCCTTTGTGCTCTGAAGCAGGAATTTGACACAAGTTCCCTGTTGAGCATAGGAACACCTGCTTTGGCCACTGTACCAAAAGGATTGTGTGAGTGGTGATGTGGGTCTCAGCTGGTAATGGCTACCCTGTCACAGCAGCCACTAAACACTGGCTGCCATCGCGTCCTTCAAGGCTGGTGCTACAGACATCCCAAGAACTGAATTGGGCTCTTCTGAGAGTCTCCAACTGTCAGTGAGGCTCCCAGGGCTGGGTGCCCACCCTAAGGCCTCCTGGTTGAGGAGCAGGTAGAAGTTCCCCAAGGCCTCCTCCTTATCAAGGGGCCTGAAGGGAAGCCTTGGAGTGGAGCTGTTTAGGAATACAAGGGAGAGCTTGAGTCTCTGCCCACTTCCTCACAAGAAGACAATCCACGGGTGGAATGAGCTTGCCAGAGCTCCTCGCGAAGTCTGGTGCAGCAGTAGGGTGCCCTGGCCTAGAAGTGCTAGTTCCCTCTCAGCACCCCTTTTGCTCTGTTTCTCAGTCTTGCACACAGGGAAGAGATGGTTTATCATCTGTCCGGTGGCTGAACACCCAGCAACGGAAGCTTCTGAATCATCACCCCCACTCCCTCTAAGCTCCTTGCAGCCAGAAGCCGGTCAAGGTAGGAACACACAGAACCCAGATCCCGTTCCGTAGCAACCTAGGAGCTTCCGTCAGTACTGTGGCCCTGTACTAGGATGCGTTGGGTACCTGGCGCTGTGAAAGCAGATGCTGCTGCCCCATATGGTCACCCCAAAGCTCAGGGCAGCCTATAGAGGCCCGTGTTACCATTCCTCCCTGTTTTCTACTGGATCAGCCATCAGGGCAGCATTGGCTTGAGCTGGCCATATTATTTTCACCACTCGAGTGACATGCCAGATTAACGATTGTGTACAGTGACTCTCTCACCTGTCTCTGTCGCCTTGCAGTATATCCATAGTGAACGGGCTCTCTGAATTCTCCTCTGCATGGGAAGGTGGGATTCTGAGACCACTTAATTCTCAGTTGTCACATGGATGGCAGCCCATGTTACCTGCTTCTGAGACTGCCTGCGTCTATCCCTACAGATGTCTCTAAACTTTTCCTTCACCACTATTGGTTAAGTCTTGATTTTTATGATACTTAGAAGGCTGAGCTGGCCATTGGAACAAACTTAAGGCTTATTTCATCGTCGCTTGGCAAGAAACAGCTGATCACTAATTAAAACGCTTGGGTTTCTGTTATGCTACACTCACGAAAACGATATGTAAGTCAGGTTTTGTCTCCTTATCCTATGTTTCCACTCTACTTTTGGGGACTTGTTACCATGGGAAGAAGGCCAACTTAGTAATAAGAGCCAGTGAGCAATGCACTGGGAGCAGGCGCCTTCTGGCCGGGGGTTGGGCTCAGCCTAGCTTGAGAGACCAGGGCCTGGTGACCTTATCTGTAAGACTCCCTGGTGCAAGGAAAGCCCCATCACAAGACATAGACGTTTTAATGTGCCATCGGGTAGAAGGGCTGTGGAGTGTCACAGCATTGGTCTATCACTAATGGATGGTGATGAGGGGCTAGGAGCACAGAGTTAAACCCTCACCTTTCATCTACATACTGACCTGGGAAACCATTCATAGCAAGTAGCTATGCAGTATGGGGGCCTAGGGTAGAGAAGTGAGTGACAGATATGTTAATTTGAATTAACTACCCACAGAGGAGAGGATCAAAAAACTTGATGAGTTATGAAAATCATACTTTGAAGGAACTGGGAATCTGAAGACAGTGAAAATTTAACAGAAACAGATACAAGCCAAGTCTTGGCCCCTTTGCAACTGAGAGCGTCTCCCATCCTACAGGGGTGTCTGAGTGAGGATGCACGTAACCACACTAGAGAGAGAAGTGGTGTAAAGTCCAGGTGCTCTGGGTGGCCCTGCAGAGGCCGTGTCTGAGAGGCTGAAGGAGGCAGGCCTGAAGAGACGTCGGAGTAGCAGCCAGCCAAACCTTGAGGAAAGAGCTAAAGAGCTGTAGGAGGAGCACCCGAAGCCTGCTGGTTGTCACACATGCTCCACTGCCTGGCCCTGCTTGCCACGGTCACAGCGCTGGCTGCTTCCTGTCCAGCGGTTAAGAGCAGGAAGTCCCAGGGAACTAAGAAATACAACAAAGGCACAAAACCTGGAATGCTGTCTCACTAAGCTAAACTCTTTGATGCACCCTCTGCACCCGGATTAGCGTATAAAACTGGGAACTAAACTAAGAGATAAACCCCACCCAGGGTTCCTGACTGGCCTCTAAGAACTAGGTTCAACTGGATTAGTCCTTCAAAAAGTATTGAAAATTGAACCTACTTGTAACCATGATCCATAGAAGGCAGGTTGCAGTTTGCAGGCTGCGTACTCCTCCTGGTCATGTTGACCATTTGCTAAAGCAAAAATACCAGCATTCACCATAGCAGCCATTTAAAAAAATTTTTTTTTATATGTCATTCAAGGCATTTAAAATAGAACCCAAAATTACTTGGCAAGTAGAAACCTAGGAAAAAGCCAACCTGCCCAATAACAAGATGAGACAGATGTTGGATGATCCAGCGGCTTGAAGCAGCTGTTATGTATGTGTCTGAAGAAACAGTCACAAACACATGTTCTTGAAGCAAATGTTAAGTAGAAGATGTCAGGGGGCAGAAAGATACAGAGAAGAAACTAATGCATGCAGGTTTTAACACTAAAGATTGAAATATTCAAATTAACTAACTGGGACACAGGGAAGAGCTCCCAAGACCTGCGGAAGCATCTGACGCTGTGCCAGAGTTCAGGAGAGGAACGGAACACAGAAAAAAGATGTGGAGAAATTAAATGCTGAACACACCCCTGACTTTTGCCAGAGGCAGAATTCAGGAAGCCAAGGAAACCCATGCAAGTGAGACTGGAGAAAACCATGTCTGAACACAGCACTTGGTCTGCTGGAAACTAAAAGGGGAAAAAAAAAATGAAGGCAGACAGCACAATGATGTGTCACCTAAATGAAGGGGTCGTTCACATAGCTGCACATTTCTCAGCGGAAGACATGATGTCCAGAAGCAAGCCGACAGCATTTGAGAGGTGGTAAAAGGGAAGCACTGATGACCAAGAACTCTGTCTTCAGAGAAAATACCCCCTAGAAACAGAAATGAAACGCTGCCATTCGCAAATAAAGATGGCTAAGATAATTTGCTTCCAGTGCACCTGGCCTGCAAGATTTAAGATCTTCAGACAGAAGGGAGACAATCAGCCAGGCGGTGGTGGCGCATGCCTTTAATCCCAGCACTGGGGAGGCAGCGGCAGGTGGATCTCTGTGAGTTCAAGGCCAGCCTGGTCTACAAAGAGAGTTCCAGGACAGTCAGGGCTATTACACAGAGAAACTCTGTCTCCAAAAAAATGGAGACAATTCCAAGCAATAGCATCAGGATAAAGGAAGAACAATTGTGTGTGTGTGTGTGTGTGTGTGTGTGTGTGTGTGTGCGCGCGCGCACGCGCGGAGGTGTAACAGACCATTTTCTCTTGAGTCCTTTGAAACATGTGGTGGCTGAAATTTCAGATCCATAACAGTAGATGATCTTTCACTTACGTAGACATGTAACAGGACTTCCTGCGCATTTGTTAGGCTCCTTCATTCCAACTGAAGTAGCTCTGAATGGAGTGTATGCTTTGGAATTCCTAGCACAACCATTAAAAGAATTGTTCAAAAAGATGTACTCAGAATCACAATAGATAAGATCTAATTAAAAACAAAAACACGCCGGGTGGTGGTGGTACATGCCTTTAATCCCAGCACTTGGGAGGCAGAGGCAGGTGGATCTCTGTGAGTCCAAGGCCAGTCTGGTCTCTAAACAAGTTCAGGACAGCAAAGGCTACACAGAGAAGCCTTGTCTTAAAAAAGAAAACAAAACAAAACAAAACAAAAAACCAAAAAACACTTGCTGCTCTTACAGATAATCTAGGCTTGATCCCCCAGGATCCACACAGTGGCTCACAACTGCCTGTAACTCAAGTTTCAGGAGAGCCAACACCCTTCTTTGGCCTCCACAAGCACCAGACACACAACTGAGGTGCACGTATGTGTTACATATGGGCAAATACTCATATGCATAAACCTTTAAAAAAAACTTTGTTTTTTCAAGACAGAGTTTCTCTCTGTGTAGTCCTGGCTGTCCTAGAACTCCCTCTGTAAACCAGGCTAGTCTCAAACTCACAGAGATCTGCCTGCTTCTGCCTCTCAAGTGCTGGGATATTAAAGGCATGTGCCACCACCACCCAGCAAAAACAAAAACAAAACCAATTTTAAAAAAAGGTGTATGGTAAAAGATAAACTATGTAAACACACCTCAAAAGATTACTGGAATTCCTATTTTAATATCAAACAAAATAGACTTCCAAGCAAAGAAAATTATCAGTACTAAAAACTCATGTTTCATATTCACTAAAGAATCGGTTTCCAAAAGCACATTAAGAGCCCTAAATACGAGTGCATCTTCTAACAGAACTTTATACCTAACAGGATTGAGCCTGGTGTGATAGCACAAGCCTAGAGTCTGAGGCAGGAGATCACCAGTTTGAAGCCAGCTTGGGTTATATATAATAGTGCAACTCTACCTTTAAAAAAAAAAAACCAACAACAACTAAATAAAAATACTAAAATGTTATAGGAAGATACCCATCAGAATTAAAAGCAGAAGCAGACAAGTCCACAACTGTTAGCGATCTCTACCTTCCTCTCAGGGAGAAAATACAGCCACAGTAACCAGCTTGACCTACTTGACAGATCATTCTGCGTGGATAAAATGCACTGTCCTTTCTCGGACATGAAGAGCAATTACCCTGAGGTATAAAAAAGAAAGCTAGCATGAAAAAAAAAAAGCCGCATTATACTGATTACAGTCTGATATAATGTAACTAAGAGTTGAGTGGTAGGTCATGGTATCTACAGGTGGAAAAAAATCATAAGGAGAGTTAACATATTTCTGAATGAATGCAAGAATGTAGCATTAAATTTTGTGAGATGTGGCTAAAGTTATAAGGAAATTTTTATAGCACTGAAAAGTTTAACAGCACAACTTTCCACCTTGAGAAATGAGAACAATGAAGACAGAATATATCTGCTTAAAAATGGTGAACCATGGAAAGTAAAGAGCAGCCAGCAACATTTCAAATGAACAGATAAGTAGAAGAGATAAAACCAGTGAAGCCGAAAACTGGTTCTTTGGGGGAGAAAAATCCATGAAGTTATAAACCTTTAATAAAACTGACAAAGACATAAAATACCAACCTCAGGACTAAAAGAAAAGTCACTGTAGAAAGAAAATGGGGCTGCAGAGATGGCTCAGTGGTTAAGAGCACTGACTGCTCTTCCAGAGGCCCTGAGTTCAATTCCCAGACACCACATGGTGGCTCACAACCATCTATAATGAGATCTGGTGCCCTCTTCTGGCCTGTAGGCACACATGTAGGCAGAATACTGAATACATAATAAATAAATGAATAAATCTTAAAAAAGAAAGAAAGAAAGAAAGAAAGAAGATAACAGATGCTGTTAGAGAGTTTGATTAAGTGAAAAAGACTAGTTATTTTTGCAGAATCTGCCAACTGCTAAGACTCGGCTAGTATGGAAAAGATGAACCACCCCAGACCTATTAGAAAGATAAAAATCTTTAGGTAAAATTTCCCCCAAAGAATCCTGAAGCCCAGGCAAACATTAGCAAGATCTAGCACCAGTTCTGCAAAATCCCTTCTAAGAAATGCAAAAGGAGGGGCTGGAGAGATGGCTGAGATTAAGAGCACTGACTGCTCTCCCAAAGGTCCTGAGTTCAATTCCCAGCAACCACATGGTGGCTCACTACCATCTATAATGAGATCTGTTGCCCTCTTCTGGCCTGCAGATATATATGCAGACAGAGCACTGTATACATAATAATAAATAAATCTTTAAAAAAAAAAAGAAATGCAAAGGGAGCTAACCCTTCCCAGTCACCAAAGAGTCCAGTGTCCCCCTCGTTTCCTTTACAAACTTAAAAATAATCCTGCTTTCAGACAGGGTGGTCATTATAACGAGGATGTTGCATAGTGACTCATTCGTAGGCTAAAAAGTAAACCTTGACCTTAAGCCTCTAACACAAAAATTAATTTATTAATAAATCAAATATGGTGATTAATTTTTATGTGTAATGCTTTTATTTGCAGGTTTTTTATCATAGTTATATTTAATTTTAATTTTGAAATATATATAAATTACAAAATTGTGTAACTTTTAGAAGAAAGCAGAGGAAATCTTTCTCTCGTGTTTCTTAGCTCAGTGCTTGCCTAGCATGCAAACAGCCTTGGATTCAACCCCCAGGACTACATGCACCAAGCAGGTGTGGTGATGCTTCCCTGTCATCCTCAGCTACATAGTGAGTTCAAGACCAGCCTCAGACCCCACCTCAAAAGAAAGAGGAAGAGGAGGAGGAGGAGGAGGAGAACAAATCAGACACTGTCAACATTAAAACCTTTTACTCTAAATGTGGAAACACACAAACCAGATAGAAGATACCAGCTGCGCTCACAGCCAGCAATGATTCCCACCCAGGAAACATGAAGAACTCTTACAGAGGAAAAGGCAAGGCAGAGTGGTTCAGTTGATGGTGTGTCATAGGAGATGCCAGATGGCTGCCATTGAGAAGGCAGTCACATTAGTCACAAGAAAATACAGCTCAGATATACACAAAGGACGTTACCAAGAGACAAGGCCAGTGAGATGACTCAGTGGGTAAACGTGCTTACTGTCAAGCCTGATGTCCCAAGTTAGACCGTAGACTCGCACGGTAGACGGAGAGAAGTGAGTTCTGCAAGAGTTCCTCTGACCTCCACACTCGTGCCATGCTGTGTGTGCACGCTCGCACACAGATGCGAAACCAAACAAAGACAAAAAGTGTTGGCGAGGATGCGGAGCAATGGGGCGGCATCTGTACAGTTGGTGAGAATGTAAACCAGTACAGATGTTATAGAAAGCAGCACGCAGCTTCCTCAAGAAGTCAAAGCAGAACGGTTGCATGATTTAGCCCCCCCCCCACAATCTGGGGGTGTTCAAGTGAACTAAAAGCAAATTCTGGAAGAAATTCTGCTCTCCTGTGTTCATGCGGTTTCATCTGCCGTAGTCAAAGACATGGAAACAGATGGAAAGTTAACAGACGATTGGGTAAAGAGAACATGTGTGTGCGTAGTAGACAGCTATTGAGCTGTTAAAAGGAAATCCAGCCGCTGGCAACAAGACTTGAACGTGCCTGGGAGTGTTATGTTGAATGAAACAAGCCCTTCACAAAACCACAAATACCACTTGACTCTGCTTGTAGGAGATGCGTTAAATAGTCAGAACCGAATCAGAGAGCCGAGTGGAGATGGACAGGAGAAACAGTGGCCGTGCAGCAGGTTGCATTCAGTGTTGCAAGCTAGTACCATGCTGTGTCTGAGCACTTAAAGGGTGGAAGAAAAGAGCTTCATGAGCATTCACAGGCTGCCATAGCGGGACCCACCTTGGAGAGGTGCCTCACCAGCCTCTATTGAAGTGGAGGTTCTCTGTGGCCAGCAGCAGCTCTGAGTGTGCCCCTTGCTGGGCAAGGGCACCTGTGTACCACCACTGGTGGATGGAACATTCCAAGCCACGGGAGCAAGTATGCTGTTTAGAAGTCACGCCGGTGCCGTCAGTGCAACAAGAGGCAGAACTTGTCAAGTTATTGACCTTTGGTGGGGTAGGGATGGAGGCTCTGTGTGGGTCTTGGGGAAAGAGGGGTGCCAGATCCTGGTAACCACCCCAGGCTAAGGTTTTTCATTGTGTTTGCGTATGAGAGACTGTGTGTAGGTGTAGTGTTTGCATATGTCCATGTGGGAGTCCACATGTATACATGTGTGTGAAGGCTACAGGTTGATGTTGCTCTCCACCTTTTTTCCTTTTTAAGGCATCTATCTTATTTATCTATCTATCTTATCTATCTATCTATCTATCTATCTATCTATCTATCTATCTATCTGTTGAGAAAGGGTTTCACTTTGGCTAGGCTGGTTGGCCAGTGAGCTCCAGAGAGCTACTTGTCTCCACACACCCCCCCTCCCCCCCACCCCACTCCCCACCCCGGAGCTGGGATTATAGGCATGCACCACCATGCTTGGCTTCTAGGTAGATGCTGGGATCTAAATTCAGGTTTCTGTTTGCATAGCAGGCACTTCATCCATGGAGCCAGCCCCTCAGCCCCAGACTTCCACAGGATGTTCAGTGTGCACATGCTTGTCAAAAGACACTGGGCTTCTGTTTTAAAAGTGACAAATGATGAGCTCTAAACCCATATGGATTACACACACACACACACACACACACACACACACACACACACACACACACACACACACACACACACCATACCCTATGCCCTCCCCTTGATTCACATCACAGTCCCTGTGACGGCCGGTAGGACTTCGGGTGCTCTAGCAGGGCACTGTTCGACCATGTCTTCACGCGTTCCTCACTGTGTTTATCCCCAGAATTCTTTGCTGAGTCTGTGTTCTGAGTGCACCAAACTTACTGGGCATCTGGTGGACTGGAAAGTTCTGGGTTCCTCCTTGCTCTGAAGCATGGACGAAGATAAAACTCACTGCTTCTCTCAACACCTTCATTTTTAAATCCACACCCAAGTTTTGCCCAGCGTAGACAGTGTGGACAGATAGGTGGTGGTAAAAAGGCCACGCAGGAAAAGTGCTTCGGCCAGATGGTAAGAACAGGACGGTATGGAACACCACAGGGTGCTCTGTAGGAGCAGAGAGCCATAGGTGAGACTCCTACAGAGAGGCTGACGGTCCTGGTCAGGAGGGGACCGAGTGGCAGACGGGCACTTGGCCTCCTGGAGGAACAAATGTGAGTCTGCAGGAGCTTCACCCAGGCTGTCATCAGTGTAGACAGGGAAGGGCTGGATGCAGAAGATCAGGATAAGTGATGCCAATTGTTGCCTTTTTCCTTCTAGACCCAACACCCTTTCCAGACCAGCTGTCCTTGAAGGACAAACCTAATTTCCCAGCTGCTCAGCAGCTCCTGAGCCAGGCAGGCTCCAGCAACCCTCCTGGTGGAGCATCAGCCCCCTTGGCCCCATCTTCTCCTCCTGTGACTACTGTAATACCGGCAGCACCAGCCACCAGCACCGTGCCAGAGTCAGCAGCAGGGACTGCCAAGCAGGCAGGGGGTCCAGGGACACACCAAGGACCAGCCAGTATCCACGAGACCCTCCCGCCACTGGTAGAGACTCACCATGCCCAGCCCCTTAGTATTGGCCAAGGACCTTGCACCCCAGCTCCAGAAGCCTCTCGCTGCTCCACAGGTCTGGGGGAGCCCATCTCAACCAGGGATGTCAGCACTCTAGGGGAGCCCCTGCCTGCTTCAGTGCCAGAGCCCAGCCCTCCCACTGGGGCCACACAGCCTGTATCGGGTCAGCCACCACCCCCACTGCCCATCACAGTGGGGTCTATCAGCCTGGCAGCTACCCAGCTCCCTAGTCCCCCCCTGGGACCTACTGCTCCCCCACCACCACCCTCAGCCTTGGAATCAGATGGGGAAGGACCACCCCCTAGGGTGGGCTTTGTGGACAACACCATCAAGAGTCTGGATGAGAAACTGCGGACCCTGCTCTACCAGGAGCATGTGCCCACCTCCTCAGCCTCAGCCGGGACCCCCATGGAGGGAAGCGATAGAGACTTCACCCTGGAGCCTCTGCGAGGAGACCTGCCCTCAGCCCCGAGTGACAGGACCCCAAGCCTCACCCAGCAGGCTCAGCCCTCAGTGAGTAGCTTGACTTACTCCAGCACCCTCTCCCTGGCCATGGCTGGAGGTGGGCAGGCATCCCAGCTATGCAGGACCTGACTGGCTCTCTTGGTGATGCATCCATGGTGTGTGGTACCAAACGACTCAGTTCAATTGTTTATATGGAGGAGGCAGGGCAGCCCAGGTCAGGGAGAGTTCCAGCCATAGATTCATAGATCAGTGGTTTGGGTTTAGTTACTTACTGAGATGTTTGACAAGCCAAGCTCACAATTCTTTCCTTGTTGTTTTTCTTCTTTTAGCTGGAAAAGTCAGAAACGGCCCCTGCAGGATGGGCCCTGGGCCAACGGGAGCAGGGTGCATCTTCTCCAATGACAGGTAACAACCTCAAGATCAAGGTAGTGGCGGGCTCTACTCTTCAGGCACTACAAGCCTTCTGGAGCCCAGAGCCTTCACACCCTCATGCTTTCAGAGATGAAATAGTCAGCTGAGTTTCAGAGGAAACTGCTCTCATAATCCAAAGAAAGAGTCCTGTCTGGGGACATGAAAGCTGGAATAAGGGAGTTAGGAGCCAGGGTAAATCTAAGCCCTCAGTTCCCTGATGACTGGGCAGCTAAAGAGAGAGTGGTCCCAGGCCCCACTGCTTTCTTCTGTGGCCCCAGTAGGGGTGCAGTTTGAGGGGAACTCTTGCTTAGGTTCACAGCTTGGTGGGGTATGTAGAGGCCAGAGGGTAATTTGCAGCAATTGGGTATGCCCCCCCCCCCTGCTTTCCACCTGAAGGATTTTGAGACTTAAACTTAAGGTCATCAAACTAGGCGGCAACAACCTTGATTGAACTATCTCACCAGCCTCTCTCCTCTACAACACCCCCACCCCCACCCCTCATGACTTTTTTTTTTAGATAGCTGTGTAGTCCAGGCTGACCTTGAACTTGTATTGATCCCTGCCTCAATTTTCTGAGTTGCTGAGATCACACGGTTCCCTCACATGGATCACATTTGCATCTCCACCCTAGGGGTTCTGGTCTGCTTTCTAAGGTGCCAAATCTCCTCGATGGATTTCTAGGGATTGGCAGGATAAAAGTTATGACCTCGCTGGACCTGGCAACAGCTACCTCGGTATTGTCAGTAGCAGGTGACCCCTGAGGTCTGAATTGCCTTTGCAGTGAGAGGTGCAGTCCAGATAGACCTGGTGGACCCAGGGGCAGCTGTGTCGGCTTCTGGACCAGCTTCAAGCTGAAGTCAGCACCCCAGGTGTTGGTAGAAGAGGTAATGGAGCTCCTGTGTCCTGCAAGGAGCGCTACCTACACTCACAAACCCACACTCAAGAGTTCAGAAGTCATGGTAGGCAGCAGACAGGTTGCTCCAGGAGGCTGCCTCACGATCCAGGTCCAAACAGGTGATTCTAATAGCAGGCACAGAAATAGAAGGAATGCGGGTGGCAGTGAGGCATTGTCACTGGAGATATGCAAAAATGAGGAAAGGGGATCTAGTGTTGCCTACAAGTTGGTGGGATGTAATAGAGACTTTGATTTGGGTCTCCCCAGGAATGTGAGGTTCCTATATAGAGCGTGCAAGGCACACTTGTATGAGTCCGTGTGTCAGTCTTGGCCTGTCTTGGTGTGTGGTGGGTCCCCCTAGAGTCTTCACTGGTGTCTGTGCTTTCCTCACTACTTCGCCTCCTGGGTAGGATGTGGCCCAACTCTGGCCTTGGCCTGCCTGTGACTGTCCTCTACCATGAAAGAGTCTCTGCTCACCCACACCTCTCCTATCTGGGCTTTCTTCCATGGCTCCTCATAGCAGCCCAAGGAAGCTTGCCAGAAACATTGTGCTATCCTACTCTAAAAACAAAGGACTAGGGGAAGGGTGTGTGTGTATGTGCGTGCATGTACAAGTGTGTGTGTGTGTGTGTGTGTGAGAGAGAGAGAGAGAGAGAGAGAGAGAGAGAGAGAGAGAGAGAGAGAGAGGGATAGGGAGAGGGAGAGAGAAAGAAAGAAAGAGACAGAGAGAGACAGAAAGAGAGACTCCCTAGTCCCTTTAAGTAGGGCTGGGCTCTGCTCTCCAAAGTCCTCTGAGATCCTCCAAGCCAGAAGCATCTGGGGAAATGGTTTGGGCCGCCAGAGTGCAGAATGCCTAAAGCAAGGCTGCTCCACCTGACCCTTCTTCCCTTCCCCAGGCTTGTGGCTGTCTCCCAGGATGTGATGTCCCCCAAGATGCCACAGATAGAGCACCACAGTGCATTCTCAGTCTTCAGAGCCCCTGGAATGTCACCCCTCCCTGCCCAGAGGCCAGACTCCCACTGTGAGGGCCTCTGGGCTGTGAGCCATCCCTTACTATTCTCTTTCTCCAGCTTCAGTAACGGTGTCATGTTCTTTCAGCAGAGTCATCTTCCAGCAACACACTGGGCTGTGACAGTGATGCAGGGCAGGTGGCCTCAGACTCCCCCAGTGGCCCCCAGGTAAAGGCGACTCTTAACATGCACTCGACCAGAAGGGGGCAGGGGTTCCTAGCCTCAGCTGGTTCTCATAGACTCTTCATTTCCAACCTCTCCTCAGGATGCGTCTGTTTCCTGCATCCCTACTACACACATGGATCCCAAAGACCAGAACGGTAGTGTTCCCAGAGAAGCCTTGGTAGCATCCCTGCAGAGTTGCCCAGGGACCTTCACAGATGGCAGCCCAGCCCAGATGCGTGGCGCTCGGGTCTCCGGGTCCCCTCATAAGCGGCCAGGGCAGCAGGAAAGCAGCTCTCCAGCCAAAACTGTGGGCCGCTTCTCCGTGGTCAGCACACAGGACGAGTGGACTCTGGCGTCACCTCACAGCCTGCGGTACTCTGCCCCACCTGATGTCTACCTGGATGAGATCCCCTCCAGCCCTGACATGAAGCTGACGGTGCGGCGTGTGCAGACAGCCTCCTCCATTGAGGTTGGCGTTGAGGAGCCCGCCTCCAGTGACTCTGGGGATGAGTGTCCAAGAAGGAGGCCCCAGGTGCAGAAGCAGTCCTCCCTGCCTGCTAGTGGTGGTGTGGCAAGTGACTTTGTGAAGAAGGCCACTGCCTTCCTCCACAGGTCTTCACGGGCTGGCTCGCTGGGTCCTGAGACACCCAGCAGGGCAGGTGTAAAGGTCCCTACCATCAGCATCACCTCCTTCCACTCCCAGTCATCCTACATCAGCAGTGACAACGACTCGGAGTTTGAGGATGCAGACATGAAGAAGGAACTGCGCAGCCTGCGGGAAAAGTACGTTTTGGGGGGCATTGGCTCACCTGGCAGGGTGTATTTGTAAGTAGATTCACCGGGATAGCTTGAGGGGCTCAGCTCACTTGACCAGTAGGGGGCTCACCCAGCCAGCACAGAGAAGGAACTGTGGCCAGCGTGGTTGGGGAGGGACCTGGACCTGATCATTTCTGTTGGGTGGAGTTTAGGTCCTAGCCATGAGATGTCCCATCGTGGGTGCTAGTCAGAGCAATGGGACAGTGAAGAGGCCAGTTTATTTCCAGAGGCCCATCCAGGATGTCTCTGCACTGGGCCAGCCACACTCTACCAGATGCATGACTATTGTCACCTCGGGGAGGACATGCTAGAGGCCAGGAGACCTGCACCACCTTCATGCTGTTCTTCCTTCTCTGTTGATCTGCCTCTGTCTCTCCGTCCCAGAATCTGTTTCTGACACTGTCATTGTTTCTCTCTTCTTTCCTCTCACCCAGAAAGTACTCGCATTGCCTGCCCTCCCGCCATGGTCAGGGATCACTAACGCCCTGATGCCCTTTGGGGTGGGAGGGTTGAGCTTGACAGTGGAGCTTCCTGGTGTGTAGGCCATGAGACCCCATTAGAGAGCCAAGATTTGCTTCAGCTGTCTAAATGAGCTCAGGGACTGCAGGTGCCCTAAAAGGGGAGGAGACATCGAGGCTGCAAAGTTTCTGCAAGATTATAGGGCGGGCAGGGCAAGAAGACTGCCAGTCTTTGCGGTTCATGGTGAGGTTGTTGCAGGTGACCATAGCGGGGCTTTTGTTGAGGTGAAAATGGAGGAGTGGGCACCACCTGAGACCTCAGAACAGATCTGTGCTCTGAATCCTAAGGAAGGGGTCTTGTCCACTGACCCCAGCAGCCCCTTGGGCAGCCAGCCTTCCTCTGGAAGTGCTGCCGTCTCTCCCTGAATTTTCAGGGAGAAAATCACTTCCGTTTGGCGTTTATTGATTGGTTCGTGTGTGTCTGTGTGTGTACTGGTATGTGTCAGTGTGCATGTATGCATGCACACCCTCATGCATGTAGATGAAGAGTTCAGAGAGGTCAAGAACACGTGTCTCAGTCATTTCCCTCCCTAGCTTTTAGACAGGGTATCTCACTGAACCTGGGGTTCACGAATGTGTCTAGACTGCCAGGCCAGGAAGCCGTAGGAATCTTCCTGTCTCCTCCTCCACAGTGCTGGGATTACAGGTGTGCTGGGGACCCAAACACGGGTCCTTATGCTTGCATGGCAGGCATTTTGCTAATTAGGCTTTTGATTTTTTTTTTCAATTATTTTAGAGATCTATGCTCAACACCTGTCCTATAATTCCACTACTCTGGAGGCAGAGCTAAAAGATCGCTGAAAGTTCAAGACTAGCCTAGGCTACAAACTGAGCCCCAGGCCAGCCAGGGGCTCATAGAGAAACCCTGTCTTAAAACAAACGATTGCCACTATTGAAGATACAGGAGGAAGATTAGAACTTACCTTCTCATTTTCAACTTCGAAAAAACACCGTTTTTCCAACAGAAGAGATGGAAGACATGGCTGGGCTCCATGTTGGGTTGGCAGCAGGCCTCCTAACTGCAGGGAAGGTCAGCACCTGCCACTGCAGAATAGCAAAGGAGGTGGCCCAGCAGCGGGCCACTGCATCCTTCCCTTCAGCTGTCCTGCAGCCTGCACTGCGCACACCCTGATCTGTCAGCAGTCCATCTGCCTTCCACCGGCACCGTAAGCATGGCAGTAGTCCTCCGCAGTAGATCCAGTGGAACCATGCCTCAGTCACAAGTCTCACGCCTTGCCTTTCTCTGAGGCATCTTCCTGCTTCCTCGTTTGCCTTTCATGGGGGAAATAAAGCACCTTGCCCTAACAGAGACAGGCTAGCTGCGCACAGTGCACACACCTATAATCCCAGCACTTGGGGGAAGCAGGAGAATCATGATTCCAAGCTCATGTTTGGCTACTTAGCAAATTTGAGGCCAGCCTTGGGAACATGAGACCCTGTCTGAGAGAGAGAGAAAGAGAGAGAGAGAGAGAGAGAGAGAGAGAGAGAGAGACAGACAGACAGACAGACAGACAGACAGACAGACAGAGACAGAGACAGAGACAGAGACAGAGACAGAGACAGAGAGACAGAGAGACAGAGACAAAGGGAGGTAGTCTTGTCTTGGTTCCAGATATATACTGATTTTCTCTATCTGCACTGATTGCAAGCAGGGGTGTAGGTGTGGAATGAGACGTGTTTCCTTGGCTATTGAGACAACTGGTCCTGAACTGGATGTCTGAAAATCTGACCTATGTCATTGAGCATCATTCTTTACCTTGTCCCCACCCGGCCTAGATGATGCCGTTGAAAGCCTGCAGACAAGGAGGGCAGCACTCCTTGTTCCCAGGCGGCCTAGCCCTTCCCCCACACAGGAAACCCACCTGCCCTGCCTCCTTTTTCTGCTTCAGGCACCTGAAGGAAATCTCTGAGCTACAGAGCCAGCAGAAGCAGGAGATCGAAGCCCTGTACCGACGCCTGGGCAAGCCACTGCCTCCCAATGTGGGGTTCTTCCACACAGCACCCCCTATGGGCCGCAGGAGGAAAACCAGCAAGAGCAAATTGAAGGCGGGCAAGCTGCTGAACCCCCTGGTGCAACAGCTCAAGGTCGTGGCCTCCAGCACAGGTCTGCTGCTTCTAGGGGAGGGCTGTACCTGGGCTGAGGAGGGGGGCTGCCAGGGGACCCCAAGTTATCCTCAGAGGCTGGTTCTGGGTTGGTGTAATATCTCCAGACCTGGAAGAGTGTGAGATTTTCTTTTTCCTTTTCCTGAAGCTGAGAGTCTACCAGCCAGAGAAGTCCCAGGCCTCCACACTAGTGCCGGGTGGAAAGGCCTGTGGAAGGATAGGAGCTGCATGGAGCCAGGCCTTGGCCCCATGTGGGCGGAGGGAGCCACTTCTGGGCCACGTTGCACCTAGGAATTCCCAGGGCACTCCATCCTTGCTCTTACGTGCAGGATACAGCCTGCGATGGAAGTGACTGCTCTCTGGCACTGTCACTCAGATGCACATTGGCCCTGCTCACTGAGTATTAGGTGGCTGTCTTTGTGGGCTGTTCTCCAAGCCTTGCAATAGTGGTGCCCAGGCCCTGGTGCTGCAGAGGCACCCTTTGCATGTTGGGGTTCCTTTGAGGTCCTAAAGCTGTGCTGCCGGGTACACTCTGATGGGGGAGGATCCATGAACCCCAATCTCCAAACTCCCTACAAAGTGTTCAAGTGAGGCAAATCTAGTGCCAAAGCTAAGGGGAGGCACTGCAGTGACGCGTGCAAAAGCCATTTTGAGCCCACGTGCATTACCTGCCACTTACTTGCACAACATAGGTCTGGCATGGCACTGGGACTTGGTAAAGCGGGGGGCACTGTCTTTGGCCCCAGCACATCAGACCAGGAGCTTGTCTGTATACTGGTTTTCTACAGGAAACTCAACTTCCCTAAGGTCACCCAGCAGAGAACAGGAAGGAAACCCAGCCATACCCTTCCCTGCCCAGTGGCGCCTCATGGTGCCTGTCACCTCTTCTCCCCCCCTCGCCCAGGTCATTTGTCTGACTCCAGCAGAGGCCCTCCCACTAAGGACCCTGCCCACGCCAGCACGCCCCCGGGCACCAAGGCAGTTCAGACCCAGCAGCCCTGCTCCGTCCGGGCCTCTCTGTCCACAGACATCTGCTCCGGTTTAGCCAGTGATGGAGGCGGAGCGCGTGGCCAAGGTGATTTCCAGCTTGCCTGTCTCCAAGCATGTGCCAGCCACGTAGGGCCTCAGTGGTGTTCCAGGAGCAAGCCTGTGTGTGTAGAGGGGGGCCAGGGCTACAGCTAAGGCTGCTTAGCAACTTTATAAAAACAAAAACAAAAACAGAAGTAAAGGTATAGTCTTTGGATACAAAGAATGGAATTGTCCCGCCATGTAAGCGGCTCAGAGGCAGGTGATGGGTTCGCTAAAGTGGACCTCAGGAAGTGGCCATGATCAGGAGGGATCAGCCCGATGGCTGGGGAGGGGCGGGGCCTGGCATCTTGCTGTGTTCTGCGATGCCTGTTCCTAGGCCCTGGCTACCCTGCCCTGCCCGCTTCCCACAGCAGAGCCAGACGGTGCTAAACACCGGGTCCTTCCAAAGTCCACGGGACGGCTAGGGGCCAAGGGCTCAGATCTCAGGCTGGGATGTCTGCTCATCACTGCTGTGGACGGCAGCAGCTGCTCGATAAGGCGCTTTCCTGTCCTCACCATCTCTGTCCAGAGAAATCATGGTGACTGATAAAGGTGCCCCACCTGCCCCACCCCTCCTCCTCCGGGCCGCTTCTCTTCTGTTCCTACCGTTGCCTCCTCCCATTCTGTGGTCAGTGGCTTTGGTGCTTGGGCTGGGCTAGATGGAGCCGTGGATGTTAAGTGACGAGGCTGGTGTGGCTGTTGGTGTGGAGGAGGAATCGAAGCAACCTGTACTTGATAAGTGTCTTTCTGTTTTCTTCCCTTTATATTCATTTGCAGGCTGGACGGTTTACCACCCAACGTCTGAGAGAGGGGCCTATAAGTCTAGTAGCAAGCCTCGTGCTCGATTCCTCAGTGGACCCGTATCTGTGTCCATCTGTCTGTATTTGTTCTTTTGTATTTTCCCACCTCCTAGCCCCTTGGTTTCTCCCCTCCCCGCCCCGTCTTCATTACCTCTCATACATTTCATAGGATGCCACTCTAACCCCTTGAAGTCACCTCCATGTAGAAGGTGGACCCCCCCCACAAGCCTTTCCCATTGCACACAGTGTCCATAGTCACTCAGCTCCACACAGCTGTGTGCATGCTCTTGGCTGCATCCGGGCACCAAGACCATGTGCAACAGCATGCCTACCTCTGCCACGGCCCCTCCCCGACACATGCCAGGGCATTCTGCACCCCTCCCATCACCTCATTTATTTTCTTTTCTTATGTTGGACGTAGTTTTCTTTTCTGTTGCAATTGTGGCCAGTGAACATGTCTGCCGTCTCTAGTTCCAATGACAACAAAAAGACAACCCCAGCCTTCTCCAGATACCCAGTGTGTCACACATGTACCTGGACTCCCACGACATGCATGTAGCAGACTTATACGGCCCTAATGTCCCTGGAGGGTGTAGGGGCAACGCCCAGCATCCAGCCCTGTCTCCACGCTCTTTCCCCATTCCCTGCATGGGGAGATGCTAAGAATGTGCTTCAGGGGTGTCTGGGGTACAGATCAGTGGCCCAGCACTTGCCTAGCATGCAAAAGGAAGGCCCCGAGTGCCATCCCCTGCACTGCAAAACAAAGAACTTGCTCCAGCTGGGGCTTCCTTGTCCTCAACCCCACCATACAGGGAGGGCTAGTCCCCTCTGCCATCTCTCCCCACCCTCTGCTCACTCCAACTCAGAAAGATGACTAGACCCCTGCCCCATTCCGCATAGCTCTTACACTGGAGCCTGCCTCCTGCCTGGGTCCTAGTTCTCTCCCACCCAGTGGAGCACTCTGCTCCCTAAGTCTTCAGCCAGCCCATGGGACATTAGAGATGAAGCTCCTCCAACTAACACCAGACTCAGACCCAGTGCCAGCCTCCCTCACATACCCTGGGACTTGCTTCTAGTGCCCAGGCATGCTCACCTGCTGGGACAGACTCACCCTGGAGGTGATTGGTTTTGAACCCTCACACAGATTGGCAAATCAATCCAAAGCTGTGGAGCTTTTAGGGTTTTTTTGTGTTTTGTTTTGTTTTTTAATAGAAAAAAAAAGTAGAGCTTTTTGACAATTGGATTGGAGATGCTGGTTTGGGGCACATGGCTTTTTGCTTGTACAATAAAGATACATTGTGCTTGTGGGGACCCAGAGACCATGTCTGTGGTAGGTGGCCGTTGTCATCCCCTACTCCTTGCATCAGAGGCCCACAGTAGGTCATCCTTCTCCAGGTGGACAGGTCGAGGGCACATGGCTATGTGGAAGTGCCAGGGGCTCCTCGACATCTTCTCCTCTGTTCAGTAGTCTGCCTGTGTGTGGCGCAGTGACATCTAGCTTTCAGTGTGTCTCTCCAGCTTCTGGTCGGTTGTTGAGTTGAGGATGAGAAGGGCTGGAGGGCTTCCTCTGAGCGTCCCTCACCTGTTCCCATCTGCCAGCCCCATTCTGGCCCCTGCTTGCCTGAGGCCTTTCCTGCTTTGCCTGGGGGTTGGGGAGGGGTGGGGATGACACAAACAACTCATAGGAGGATGATCACCAGGTGTGACAGCACCTGGAACTCTGGGTACAGTCTGTTCCCTGGGGCAGAGCACATGACAGTTTGTCACAGTGATCACAGGAATATCTGAGCAGCCCTGGCCGGGTGGTTTCAGGTACGGTGTTGCCGGCATGTGGTTTGCTGGTCTGTAGCCTGGCCTACCAAGCCAGGCTGGCCTGGCTCAGCATTCTGTGGCCCCCACATGTTCTCAAGTGGCTGCCAGGCAGAGGCCAGGCAAGTCCTGCTCTGGCATCTCTCATTGTGATGCATAGTAGGGAGAGTCTTGTGCAAGCCCGTTTCGTGGACATGAAGTCCCCAAAGGCCCTTTTATCCTTTATGCTGCTGGTCTCTGAGCTTTAGGGATCTGGGGATCTCACTAAAATGCTCATTTGTCTGTCTGTGTAATGGTTTCTGGGTAAACTGCAGAGTGTTCTCAAGAGGAGAAGTAAAGCCTGTGAGAATAGAGCATAGACTGTGGAGAATTGAGGACAAAGGGTAGAAGGATGGAGCCTGACCGAGGGGCTGAGAGGAGAGAGGGCTTTCTGGGCAGAGTGTGTAGGTGGCTGGTAAGGTGCTACAGTATGCTTACCTCTGTGAAGCCGTGTGACCAGGGGTGACCTTGGTCAAGCCTAGAGTATCAGGTCATGGCTGGAGGACCTGTCTCTGGTGGAGCCAGGCAGAGCACTAGAGGGCTGCCCTACCGTACAGAGAGGGGCACATGCAGGCAACACAACAACACCTGAAACCACCTGGCCACGGCTGCTCAGATATTCCTGTGATCACTGAGACAAGGGCTGGGTGGAGATGGGTCACGGATGGAAAGACCTTGTCTTAGTCAGTGTTCTGGTGCTGGGAAGAGACGCCATGACCACTGAAACCCTTATAAAACAAGGCATTTCATGGGGTAGCTTATAGTTTCAGAGTTATCATCACGGCAGGGGGCATAGCGGCACACAGGCAGACATGGCACTGGAGAAGTAGCTGAGAGTTCTATGTCCAGATTGACAGGCAGCAGAAAGAGCCGCTGGGCCTGGTTTGGGCTTTTGAAACCTCAAAGCCCATCTCTAGTGACAAATTTCCTCTAACAGGGCCACAGCTACTCCAGCCAGGCCACACCTCCTAATCCTTCTCAAGCAGTGCCACTCTCTGATGACTAAGCAGTCAAATATATGAGCCTACAGGGGCCGTTCTCAGTTCAGACCACCACAGGCCTCCAAGGAGTACGGACCCTAGATCAGTTCCTTTCTCCCAGCCTGGGCAAGGTCCTGGCACAGTCTCAGTGACTCACTTGCATGTCCCTGTCTGTGGTAAACAATGGCACTTGGGCCACCGTGCTTGTCCTAAGGAACAATATCCATGGAACAGAGCAGGAGAGTTGTGAGCTAGAACCCAAGGCCACACATGGGCTTCTGTTGGTGAGAAACCGAGGGTACAACCTACTAGGATATACTTCTTTTGTGTCCGACCCATGCTCAGGCAGCCATGAGCACCTCCTGCTTCTTGCTGTGCCGGAAGAAACATGAAGTCTCATGATTTGTCGTCACCTCATCCTGTCCTCATTTGCCTCAAGTCTGGCTACCCCTCCCTCCCCCTGCCAGCTTCCGATTGTTTTTCATCTCTTACTGGTGGTGAGAGAGAGTCCAGTGAGGTCCCCCAACAGGGCACACAGGAGACCCCATCTAGACTGTAGCCTAGGCTTTACCACTGAGGGCTGTGAAAGCAGACTTGTTAGCTCCAGGCTCTGTACGACCCAGGGCTATGTAGCTCAAGGCCAAGTAAACCACCACCCTGCACTCAACTAAGGCATCTTGTTTCTGAGCTGATGCTTCATGAATAGTTTTTAGTTATTGTCTCCACTTGAGGATGACTGTCTCTTACAGAAACAGCTCTGGGGGTATTTTGACCTTTGATGCTGGGGTTGGGCAAAAGGTGGAGTGTTAGCAGTCTGTAGTTAGAGCTAGCCGATTGGAGGTTGGGATGGGGCTGAGCCATCTGCGCTGGCTATAGGGGACACTGAGCAGGAGTTACCTGGTACCAGGAGGGCTGAGTCCCTGAGGAGACCTGTTCTTGTGACCCTCATCAGTATTTGAATACTAAGATGTAAAGAACAGATGTGAGGATTTGCCCCTGCCTGGAGCCACTCTAAGTCTCTCTCAGCCTGCACTGTACACCTGCCATGCTTGAGAAGTCCTTGTTGGCAGCTGAGGTCCTGAGGGTGCTGCCTGGAGGACTGTGGAGAGTAGGACACTCAGCCCAGCAGCCGTGCATGGTTTGATGCATGGTTTGAACCATCTCATGATGCAGGGACCTCACTGCAAGGGCAGGTGGGGTGTCCAGGGAGACCAGGATGGGACTGGTTGAAACCATCCTGCCTCTGGCTGGTTTGATCTACTCAGCTAGTGCCGTCCTGAGGAACAGGAGACTGCCATTGCCTATCCTGGCACAGTACAGGTGGGGGTCAAATCTGTTCATCAGATACCAGACAGAGGCGCTATTCGTGGTCTATCGAGAGCCATGTAGGACTATGCAGGGCTTGAACGCATGGCACTGGGTGCTTCTCTGAGTCTCTGCACCAAGTACTGCCAGAGAGCAGTGTGGCCTTAGCATTGACATAGAACGGCAAACGCTGATTTGTCTGGAGGCTGGTGCTGTGTACTCTGGTCATCTGAGGCCAGGCCAGAAGGGAAGGGATATGGAGGATGGGAGCTGATGGCCATGGTCACCTGAGTCTGGGATTCGGGAAGGCCAGCTACAATAACCAGTCCATCTGGCATTCTACCCACTATGACATTAGCCAGGACTGAGTCCTGCCCTTTTCCCTCCAAAAGCAGACTGAGATCCCATCTCTGCAGCACACATTGTCTTCCAGGTTCCTGCTGCTCATCTCCCTTTCTTTCCGTTTGAAAATTGAATTACTCAGCAAGATACCTCATCTTCCCCCCACTACAGCCTTGGCACACAGAATGAACTAAAGTCACTAAGTCCATTGCAGCTGTGCTCTAGGTCCAATACATACATTGTGGGCTGAGCCCTGGCCAAGGGGTAGCTGGCCATTCCTGCACTATCCCTCAGGGCAAGATTACCAGCCATTCCAGAGAAGTTGTTAAGTGTTCAGATTCCCCAAACCTCTAGACTGGCTGACTCGTGAGAGCACCCCCCTCCTGGGGGCACAGGGGCGTCTAGGGGCTGGAGTACAGACCTGCTGTGCTAGTGTGACTTTGCCAAGTGGCCTTGGGGAAGTCTGAGCTCTTCCTTGCCAGTTATAGCTCCCAGAGTGGCAGCACCTGCTGTAGCCCAGGGTAGCCCTGGGTTCCTGGGTTACTATACTCCTCTAGACTCTGCCAGATGTCACATTGTGTGTTTTACACCTGACCCCAGGCAGACTCAGGGCAGTGGGGCTAGAGCTGTTTAGTGGTGGTCCAGTAAGGATGTTTCCCATGCTCCTGGGGAAGGTGAGCCGGTAGGAAAGACACATGTGTCTCCCCAAATCCACCCCAGCCCCAAGACAGGCTCTTTAATATCCTTGCTAGGTGCCCCTGTCTGACCTGGTCCAAGGCAGCCATCTGGGATCCAGAATTGGCCTCAGACCTACAAAACAATGTATCTTTTTGCACTTGGAAAACCTCTGGTGGCTTTGGTGGCCAACTCAGGCCGAGCCTGGCTCCATTCGGGGACCCTATGGCTGACTTTCGGTGGGTTCCCCTGCCTCAACCATTGGGGCTCCCAAAGGCCTGGCATTTGAAAACCAAACAGTGTGCTTTGCAATTTTTCTTTTTTGGTTTGTTTTTGTTTTTCTTTTTTCTTTCTCTTTTTCTGGAATATGCTTTTAGAGACAAAACACTTCTCCCTGAAGCTTGGGGCTTGCCCTGGCACCTCTACCTCCTCAGCGAAGCCCCTGAGAGCCTGCACATGAACTCTGGGGACGTCACCCCATTCTCCCAGGCCAGGCTGGCCTCCCTTTCTGACTGCTGCCTGTGTCTGTCCCTCCCTGCACACTGATGACTTTTGCTTACATGTGGTAGTGTGATCGGTGTGTTCTGTTCTGCCTAACCCTGTGGTCTTGTGTCCTTTGTTCTTCCCTTACAGGGTCAGCCCTGAAGCGTCTCTGCCTAGGCAAAGAACACAGCAGTAGTAATTATCTGGGTTTTTTTTTTTTTACCCCCTTTGTCCCCTCTCATCGCATGGGCTTTGTCGTGGCTAGCGCGTATCGGGGCCTCCCACGGAAGTGTGGCCTGCTCTGCCCCTGACCCACAGGGCTCTCTCTGCTTTGCTTCTGCCTGTCTGGATAGCCGTTCCCTCCCAGCTCCTCTTTGTGTCTTCATGGCTCCTACAATTTGTGTCATCTTGCCAGTCACCTCTTAATAGGCCTGCCCTTCTCCACGGTATCCATAATGTGGTACTGTTTATTAATTGGATCCTTTTCCAAAACCTTAGGTGGCAGTGTTTCTTTGATGTAACGATGAGTGCTTCCCCCAAGGAGAGATACCAAGGCTGAATGGGTATTAGTCAACCTGGGCCACACACACACACACACACACACACACACACACACACACACACACACACACACACACACACACCCCTTTGTTCTTTATTGTCTTTTTATTTCTTTAATTCCCCGCCCCCTTTTGTCCGGCTGACACCCTCATGTTGCAATAGCTGTGTGTTGAGTCTCATCACTAACGTGTAACCCTTTGTCTGTGCTTTCCCATCACTGGCCACTAAAGTTCACTACATTTTGGAACAGCTTGTTTGAAGAGATGGTCATTAGCTGTTTGGGGTTTTTTTGTTGTTGTTTTGTTTTGTTTTGTTTTGTTTTGTTTTGTTTTGTTTTGTTTTGTTTGAGGGGTGTATAAACATTGGCTTATTCAAAATTGGTAGGTGGAAGTATACATAGGGAGGGAAGGAGGGGAGGAGACGATTCAGCAAGTCCCGTGTTGGCCGTAGAAACAACGTCTCATAAAGCAACTGAGCTCTCTAGTGTGCAGAGCGGCTCCTGCCCCCTGCCTCCCAGCATCACCTGGCAATGGCATGGAGGGTGTGCAGCCTGCCCAAGGGACTCTAGGTATGGAATCTTTTGTTACCACCTTCCCAAATGCTCTGGTAAAAAAGGGCACCATTCCTTGTCCTGAGTTCCAAACTACTAAGCAATTAAAACACACAAGAACACCGTGAGCAGTCTGTCCAGGGGACGCTGGAAGGCTGGTGGTGGCAGAGAGTGCTCTGAGAACCTCACCCTGTCCCTGGGATGCCAGTACCCATGTGTGGCTGGCTATGGCATGTATGTGTCTGGCTGTGCTATGAACTACCCATGCTCTCACATGTGAGTCTAGTGGGGCATGCAGTGGTGGGCCTATGGTGGACACCTAAGGGAGACTGCCGGCTGCTCAGGGTCCTCTTCCCTGGGCCTGGCTTAAGAAACAAGTGATGGCTTCCTGGCACAGCCCAGTCACCCATAGCCATAGCCTGCACCAGGCGACAAAGCCTTTGGATGCAGACCGCCTCTTGAAGCAAGGTGTTGCTTGGCCAGAGTGAGGCCGTTGATTGTCCCAGCCATCATGTGAGAATGACTGCGGCCAGCCTGTCGGTGTGTTGGGTGAGTGTGTGGCGTCACCAATCCTGGCCTATATGACTCCCCAGGGTCTTCCACCAGCAGCCTGGCCCCAGGGCCTGAGCCAGGTCCCCAGCCCACCCTGCACGTCCAGGCGCAGGTGAACAACAGCAACAACAAGAAAGGCACCTTCACGGATGATCTGCACAAGCTGGTGGACGAGTGGACGACGAAGACGGTGGGGGCGGCGCAGCTGAAGCCCACGCTCAACCAGCTGAAGCAGACACAGAAGCTGCATGACATGGAGGCCTCTGGCGAGCCCCGGGCTGTGAGTGAGCATGGGCGCTGGCTCTGCTGGGGGGGAGGGGGGACATGGTAGGCATGGTGGCTGTGGCCATGAGCCCTTACTGGAGTCCTGTGTGCCAGATGGCCATCATGCTAAGTACTTGGCTTTCATGATCAGGGTCTGTCTTCTCCAAAAGGATTAGGCCTTTGCCCCTGTGATGACTTGGAGGTGAGGGTGACTTTCTGTGGTCCTTGTGACCAGTAGGGGACAGGTTGAGTCTGTGACTCCAGAACTCAGGTACAGCAGGATCCCTGAGCTAGAGAGCCCAAAGTCTGCCCACACCCTCATTGTGGACAGAGACACCTCCATCTGCGTTATGACTGTGTCTCCAGGCTGTAGAAAGGGCAGGTGGACTCCTCACTCTTAAGTGACAGCTGCATGCAAGTGGGGCCAACATGGGGCAGGACAAGTAGCCCACCCATGCAGGCCTTGGCACGTATTAAGATTTTTGGTAGAGCTAGCTGTAGTGTTCCTACTTCTCTGGCTTTCTGGGGGAGTTTGTGGAAGATCTGTGTCATTTCTACTTTCAATGACTCATGATGTGCGATTCATGGGTAAATCCATCTGGGCGGACGTATCTTGTGGATGTTGTTTTTACTGTAGAAAGCATCCCTCTGTGAACGTGTGCTTTGAAACTTTTCAAACATACAAGGGAAGTAGGGTCTGCAGTGAACGTCACGTGCTGCCGCCTACACTGCAGGTGATGCTGGCACATCTCCCATACACTGCCCATCTCTCAGAGGAAGGCTTGCCCCCAGAATCCTGCTGTGATGCTGGCGCATCTCACACACACTGCCCATCTCTCAGGGGAAGGCTTGCTCCAGGAATCCTGCTATGATGCTGGCACATCTCACGCACACTGCCCATCTCTCAGAGGAAGGCCTGCCCCAGGAATCCTGCTTCTTTTCGAGTTCTAACACCATTTGGCTGTTCTTCTGTCTTGTCTTGACAGATTTGTCAAATTTTGCTTCCCTGGTAATTGCTACCTCGTCCCTAAATTCGCCTAAACTTCCAAATCGGTTTGGTGGCAGTTTGATCGCTGTACTATGTCTTGTTGCAGTGTGCGTGACGCCCAGCTGAGTATCATTCTCAGTATTGGTGATTTCTGCCTCCCCACTTCTTTCTATGTGCCTCTTTCTGTCTCTGTCTTCCTCTGTGTCTGTCCTTCCTTCCCTCCCTTCCTGCCTTTTGTCCTTATCTCTTAAGGCTTTGTTAATTTCATGATCCATTTTAAAGAACTATATTACTGGGGCTGGAGAGAGGGCGCAGCGGTTAAAAGCACTGTCTGCTCTTCCAGAGGTCCTGAGTTCAATTACCGGCAAACACATGGTGGCTCACAACCATCTATACTGGGATCTGATGCCTTCTTCTGGCATGCAGGTGTACATGAAGATAGAGCACTCATATACATAAATAAATCTTTTTTTAAAAAACTATATTATCCTTGATGGTACTCTTTGTTATGTATCTCATTCATTTCTAACTCAATTATTTCTGTTTCTGGCTTGACATTCTCTAGAAAGATTCTTAGGCTTGACTGTGAACACTCAGGGGCAGAGTGTTTGCCTAGTGTTGTTACTGAGGACCCTTGGTTGGGTCCCCCAGCACTAGAGTCAAAAAGAAAAACTTTTTAAACTGGTGAGGCCACCGATTCCAGCATTTCTAACTCTTGCAGAGGACCTAAGGTCAGTTCCTAGCACCCATGTCTGGAGGCTTACAATTGCTCCAGAGTATCTGGGCCGCCTTCTGGTCCTCATAAACATCTGCACATGCACACACACACACTTTTTTTTAAAGGTTTATAGTTCTCAGCCAAACTTTTTTGTTTTTTGTTTTTTGTTTTCCAAGATAGGATTTCTCTGTGTAGCCTTGGCTGTCCTGCACTGTCTTTGTCGACCAGGCTACCCTTGAACTCACAGCAATCCACCCGCCTCTGTTCTGCCTCCCAAGTGCTGGGATTAAAGGAGTGCACCACCATGCCTGGCTCAGCCAAACTTTTCAATGGTGTATCTTATTTACACTGGATCTTCTGGTTTCTTGATCTCTTTTTCTTCTAGCTTTGTTCCTTGGTTCCTTATCTTGCCTTGTGAGGTTTTAATGATATGAAGCACATTGTATTTGAAAAATTGTTTGTAAAAATAATTTGAGATCTAGACATATTTTTTGTCTTGATTGCCTTTGAGCACATGTTCTTGTTTTTAACAGGCATCTTCCATAAAGTGTCCAGTCAGAGTTATTAACCATTTAAAAGTTGGCTTATCTCTCTCCTCATTTCACCTTCCCTTTTTTTGAAACAGGCTCTCTCTCACTGAGCCTGGTGCTCACCAATTAGTTAGGCTGTGGCCAGTGAGCTGCTGCCACTACCACACCGGGGTGTAGGGGCTAGGAGTCTGAACTCAGCTCCTCACGCTCATGCACAGAAACTCTCTTTTTTTATTGACTTTTTTGTTTGTTTGTTTTGTTTTTTGTTTTTTGAGACAGGTTTTTCTCTGTATAGCCTTGGCTGTCCTAGACTCACTTTGTAGTCTAGGCCGGCCTCGAACTCACAGTGATCCGCCTGCCTCTGCCTCCCGAGTGCTGGGATAAAAGGCGTGCGCCACCACGCCCAGCTTGCACAGGAGCTCTTATAGCACCCTCTTTTACTTTCTTAGAGGTGAGCATGAAATAGAAGAGGTTTTGTTTGTTTGTTTCTACCTATCTTAGCTGTTGTCAGAATTTTAGCTGTTCTGTGAGCCATTGTGTGTCATCCTGTCCTGCCATTGCCTTACTTTGGCCTCATGAAGCTTCTTATTTGGAGGGACAGGACATCTGTTGAGCTTCAGGAGCCTCTTGGGGTTTTTTTGTTTGTTTGTTTGTTTGTTTTGTTTTGTTTTTTTCTGGGTCTTAAATGTTTCCTGGTCTTAGGTAATCCACTGGAGTTTCTCTTGGCAGTGGATTAAGTCTGTCAATGAACTGGATACATTTATGCTATTACCAGTCTTGAGTGCTCGCATGAGCTTGGCATCTGTTTCTTTACATGTCTGTAGGGTGTTAATATCGCTCAGTCAATTCATCCCAAGGTGGTTGTTGATGATTGGGAGTGCTGTCCTGAAGGGCACAGTCATCTCCCAGTTGTCTGTTTCTAGTGTGTGACTATGTGACTGGTTCTGGTACCTTGAAGCATAAGGTCCTGCTAACGTTGCTTGTTCAGTCATTCCTGGGGGTTTCTGTACACGTAGTCTCATCATCTGCAGGCATTCGGTTTTTCTTTTCTTGCCTCCCTTGCGTGGGCCCCCTTGCAGTGTTGATTGGAAGCATGAAGGAGCCTGGGGGGGTGGGGGGGTGCCTAACACTACCCCCTCTGCAGGTACAGCTGCTGGCTCCATGGAGGCCCTCAGTGCTGAGAATGCCTTCTGTAAAGGGTGTGGGGGTTGGTGAGTCTCCACCCTGCCTTGTGTTGAGAACACTGGCTAGGGTGTGTGTTGTCTGTGTGTTTGTGGTACTGGGGAGAGAAGCCAGGGCCTCATGTGTGTGTGCTCGGCAAGTACCAGTATAGCCTTTCCAGTGGGGCTTCTCCTGGAGTGAGGTGGAGTCAAGCCCACAGGACTGTGGTGTTAAACCTTTTATATTTAGTGTCTTCAGTTCCCCAACTATTGTGTTTAGGATGCTGCGGGCTGCCAGTTCTTCATATCTCTTGCTGTACTCATATCCAGTTCTGTCTTCAGGGGAGCTGGTTCTGGAAGCCATTAACTGCTCCCTCCTTTCCCTGCCTCTAAGGCCGCCATGCCTGGCTAAGAGTACAGAGGGCTGCCCCAGCTCCTGCTCCCACATGCCTCCAAGGCTGCTGTTGTTGCATAGTGTTACTAGGGCCATCAAACCAGATGCCATGGTGTCAGCTGGGTAGGAGTGAGTGGGTCATTTCTGTGCCCTTCCACACCCTGCAGGTTCTGCCCCAAACCCGCTGGAGCTTATGGCCCACAGGTACCTAGGCCTCGGTGTAGTGAGCAAGGGAAGGGAGGGCAGCCGCTTCCCATGGCAACACTTGGACTACACAGGGAGATGAACTGACTGCAGCCCTCTTTGCCTTCCTCTTTGTTTCTGTGTTTCACAGACAACTGTGCCTCGAGCAGGAGTGGGGACACCGTGTTTGGCCCCGGCACCCGGCCCTCTGTCTACCACAGCCATTCCTGGAGCCACCCCAGCCCTGCCTGTGCCCATACCAGGTACTGCCCACTCCAGTGTCTCCGGCCCTCCTTGTGCACTGCCTCTGAGTCAGTATGAAGGCCTGATCCCTGTTCCTGTGTCTTGGGGGCCCTGGGTGGCCTCAGGGAACCCACAGGAGTCTTGGGGCAGTCAGAGCCCCACTCAGGTCCCTATGCTGCCAATGTTCCTACCGCCACCTGTTATCAGCACGCCAGGCCCCCGGCTGCACATCACGTAGCCCTCTGCCCTGCCCCTGGCCAAATGGAACACTCTGAAGTGTGTGGAAGAATCCAGTTATGGTTTGGCCTCCTTGTTTGGGCTCCTCCATATGGGCCCAGGGCACAGAGAGCCAGCCCCCCGAGGGGCACGAGGGCAGCAAGACATTTCCCCTGCTGCCTCAGATCCCGTCACTCTTAGGTTCCTGCAGTCTACACAGGCGTCTTCACACCCATTGCCTGCCCTTGATTGAGGATTAGAGCCTTGTCATCCCCCTGCAGCAGCCCAGTGCCTTGAATCCTGGCTTTTCTGTTTCCTGATGGAAACACATGTTTTAAAAGGCAGCAAAGGTGGATTTCATTATAGTTGGCAGTGCATTGGTGTCTCCACTGTGTTATGTGGCAGGGATGGGAATGGGGGTACAAATGTGAAGCTGATAGCTAGTTCTAGTGTAGATGCCTTCTTAAAAACAAAAACTAGAGTGAAGACTGATAGTGTGACTTGCACATGCTGGATGAGCCCAGCTCAGCCCTTGATAGAGTGAGGTGAAGTGGGCGTCTTCAGTAACAGAGCCACAGGGCCCACCTGAAGCTGCTCTCCCAGTGAGAAGCATCAGCAGCTTTGCTGAGCCGACCCGCAAGGACCCTGCCTGGTGAATGCATTGCCCTGATAGCCAGCAGGCTTTTGTTAACACCATACAGACAAGGGCCACCTTCTAGCTCAGGGGTCCCCACTCACTTTCTTCCTTTTCCATGGTTTTCACAGAGGCCTGTGCTCTGCCCACCCCGCCCTGCAAATTCCTCTCCAGGCCAGCCTACTGAGGGGCGGAGCATTTCTGGAGGTTTCCATGACACTTGTCCTGGGTGTGGGGGTGCAGGGAGGGAGATAAACGCCCCTTGACTCCCACTGGGTGAATGTTTTATGCCTCCAGTTGGAGGGTGGGCTGCCTGGGGTGACCCTGCTGTGAACTGTACAGTTCAGCTCTACTCATGAGAACCAGCTAAATTATTTTGGTTTAAATACACTATTCCATCAATTCAGTTAGAATTGAATTTTCAGGGGGCTGTGCAGACAGTTCTGCCAGGCCACTATCCTGCAATAAGAGATTTCTGTTCTCTGTCTGGTCCAAGCACCACACAGGCCCACTTAGTGAAGTGGAGCCTGCATCCTCTTGCTCCTCTTGCACCCAAGTCCTTTCCTACTGTGACAATGCTAGTGGCATGGGGTCCCCATGAGACTGTACGTGCGAAGGAGAAAAATAAAAGTTTGCTTGAAAATACTGTGAAATGGCAGCTTTTTTCTTGCCCTCTATTCATATCAAAGCCATACTGACTGGCCTTGTGGAAGACTAGGAATGGGAGGTTTTGGTGGGCCTGTCCTAGCCTCTGCTTGGAGCCAGCAGCCATATGTCCTGTATCCCAGAGGACAGAGCTCATAGGGCTGGGAGACTAGAGCCAAGCCTCTGATGGGGTCACCTGTCTCCCAGCACTGCACTTGCTGAGAGTGGCCTGGCCCCTCTGTCACCAGGCTGCTAGCGCTAGCCTGGTGTTGCAGCCCACTCTTGCAGGCTTTTGGCTGGGATGCAAGCCACTATATATCTGCATTGCTTTCAGAAGTGCAGGTAGAACGGGTGAGTCCCACAGAAGGCAGACTGCATTTCCACTCCTGTCACAGCTGGCACTAGGTCCTGGAAAACCCAGTTTGTATGAGTCATAGGGACTCCTGGTCACCCCTCTGTCGTGGTTGGTGGGGCTTCTCTTTCAGGCTCTTGGACTTGTTAAGTAAAGTTAGGCCAGGGCCAACCAAGGTCGTATGAGAGATACTGGCTTTCCTGGGAAGCCCAGGGCACTATGAAAGGTGATGGTTCAGGGAGAGGACTTGCCCTATGGTGGTCTAGCAAGCCCTTTGTGGACAGCCTTGTGTGTGTTCACCATAGACCTGGTTCTGACAACCTGAGGCCCAGGCTGCTGGGGTGACTGTCTCAAGATACAGCACAAAGAGGCTTCAGGCTTATTCAGACCCCTGCAGCTGTGTCACTGTGCCTGCCTCATCTTGGCACTGGCCCTGTGCGGAAGCAGAAACTGAGGGTCACTTTTTTTCTCCTGGGGCTCCGAGGGGAGCTCAATTCAGAATAACAGTCCAGTGGAATAGGGGTAAAGCCTGGTCTTTCTGGGCTTAAGTGGTCATTGTTGAGTGCCTGGCTGCTCTTTGAACATATCCAGGAAACAGTCAGCCAACCTTTAGAGAACAGAGCTACCGGACAATGCATAGTCACATCCTAGCATGGCTCTGACTTCACCATTCTACCTTTGTTCTAGTAGCTCCTGGGTAGGGGCCAGGTGCCTAGGCAGGGCCGTGTGCATGGGCATCAGGGCCCAGCCTTAGGTGAGAGGCCAGTGCCTCCGAGGCCTGTAGTGAGCTGTGGCCATTTTGTTTTCTAGATCCTGAGAGTGAGAAACCGGACTGAGCCGGCCTCTACACCAGGCCCACACTGCATCGTCCAGGCGAAGAAGTGACAGACGCCAGGGCAGCCACTCCTCTAGTCCACTCATGCTGTTTTGTAACCACTTTCTAACCATTTTTTTAATTCACAATTGGAAACACAAATGTAATGCAAGAATAAAACATATTTTGGGGGAGACAGGACTTGGGTATTTCAAACTTCCTCCTTTCCAGTGGTCCCGTGGGCAGGCAGGAGATGTGTGTAAAGAGTGAGGGGAGGGGCCAACCCATTCTCCACAAAGCCCTAGAGCCCGAGCACCCAGTTCCCCTTCTCAGGCACAGACTCAAGGTCTCTTTTGCTTACCCAGCTCCATGTCACATGGTCTTTTCTCTGTCCCAAGGAGACCAAAGTCATCTACCCCCATCAAAAGAAGATCATCATGGAGGTCTGAGAATGATCCTCCTTTCCAGAACCTGTGGGTGCCCTCAGGGAAAGAAACCAGCCAACATGGGACCTGAAGCCTCTTCGGGGTGGAGGATGGGACCACCAGATCCAGGGAGAGCTATGTTCTCCCACGGTGGAGTATGTCCAAAGCTCACACGAAAAGCAGGGAACCAGGCCAGGGAGGTGACTCAGTCAGTAAAATACTTGCCCTTTGTTCAGTCCTCAGGACATATGTATGTATTTGTGTCCAGTATGGTGGCCTACACTTGTGATCACAGTGCTATGGAGGTATAAACAGAAGGATGCCTGGAACTCTCTGGAGAGCCAGCCTAGCCTACCTGGAGAGTTTCAAGCCCATGAGAGATGATGGTCTCAGACAGGCAGGCGGGCCTAGGGAAATGATTCTGTGGGGGACATGCTCACTTGTGCAGGGCAGATCTCTGGTACTTGCTGGTCATCCAGCTGACCTCAAGTGCTGAACCACAGGTTCAGTGAGAGGCCTGTCTGAACAAATAAAGAGGGGAGCCATGGAGACAGAAAACAAGAGTTGACCCCTGACCCCACAAGTTCACCATCACACACATGCACATACACAAACACACCATATACACGAGAGGTGGACAGCACCTGAAGAATCACACCTGACATCATCTTCTGACCTCTACACACATGCATACATGTGCACGTGCACCCTCAAAGAAGCGTCAGCAACCTTGGAGTTGTCTTCACAGAGGGGGGAAAAAACATGCTGTGCAAATAGTTTACACAGCCTGGCCTTGTCCACAGGAATAGGTCTGGCACAGAGCTCCTAGGGTTTTGAACATCAAAACATGACAGCTGTGTTCGGGTGGTGGTAGTCTCTAGCTGTGCATGGGAGCAAGTGTTAGCAGCTACACTTAAGTGCTTCCTCTAGCCATGCATGGGTGATGTTCCCAACACCTAGACTTTGTCCTCACCAGAGGTCACAGAATCTGCTATGACATTAAGGGAATTGCCAACATCTCAAGCTGTCACATCCATCATGACCAAGGGCTCAGGGTCTGGGATGTAAAATGTGCCTTGGAGGTCCTAGATGATTCTCTACGACCCAGGAAGAACTAGACGTGCGGAGCTTCACACTCCCCCAAGACCCTCAGCAGCTAAAGTCATGAGATTCCATGTCTGTTTCAAGTACACAAGTAACTTGGTGCCCTAGACTTGGGAGCCCAGCCTTGAGTTATAGGAGACAACGGCAAATGGTACCTTAGTCATCCAGGGATACCATATCAAATGCCATAGACTGCTTAGCTCACTTGTGCCTCTCTCACAGTTCCAGAGACTAGAACATCCAAGGTCAAGTAGCTACACAGTAGGTTAAGTTGTAGAGCTTCTCTCTTGGCTTCTACATAATACCTATCTTGGCCCCCATGACCTCTTTTTGTGCACAGAAATATTCTATTTGTGCTCCTTGTGAGATATTAGTCATAGAAGATGAGGGCCCACTCTTTTTTTTAAAAGTAGATTTCAAGGTTTTCACTTCATTAAAAATGTAGTAACATAGTAGCATCATTTGATAGTTCTTTACTAGCACCATGTAAAAGTAGTTAAACGATTCTACTCTTTTTCCCCCCAAGACAGGGCTTCTCAGTGTAGCCTTGGCTGTCCTGGACTCACTTTTTAGACCAGGCTGGCCTTGAACTCACATCTATCCACCTGCCTCTGCCTCCTGAGTGCTGGGATTAAAGGCATGTGCCACCACGCCCAGCTAAGGATTTCACTCTTATGGTGTCATTTGATCTTCATAAAGCCCCTATCTCCCCATACACATACAGGGTGGCTGAGTCTTCAATATAGGGATTGAGGAGCTGTAGGACTCAGGAGATAGAATGTGCCTCACTGGATTAGCAACAGTCCTTTATAAGGTGGAGACTATCTGTACTTACTTGTCTCTACTTGCACCTTAGAGCTAATGAGTGAATACCCTAGTCTATAAAGGGAATGAGAGGAAGGAAGGGAGAAATTCAAAGGCAGAAATCTTAAGAGCATTGAGAAACCTTTCTTGAGACTCACATAGGCTCATGAGAGCCCATGCAGCCCCTCCCTGAAGAATCATAGACTGCCCAGAAGCGTGGACAGTGGTCACCCACCAGGCCAGCTGCACAAGGGTCAGTTGACCAGACAGGTGCCATTTTAGAACTCAAGGCCACAGGACTATAGGAAAAGGGATCAATGAATAGACATGATCAAAAATGAAATAGCAAGAGGATAGACTTAGACCCAACTATAGTAATGGCCACATTTTGTAATAGTATATAAATGCTCTGATCAATTTAAGGAAGTTGTCAGATTAGATTTAATAAACAGTAAGCTTCAAACATATGTTGCCTATAATTAAAAAAAGAACTTAAATATAAAGAAAGACACAGGCTAAGATAAAAGGTAGACATGGGTATGCCATCCCAATGAAAGGGGGTGGGCATGGCTCTAATAAATGAACTTTAAAGACATACCAAAGTTAAAAAGGCAGTCATGGGTGTAAAACCCTAACACTAGTCATGAGGAGGTGTGAGTGACTCTTAACACCAATGCAGTTTTCACAGTAACAATTATTTCCAGTTAAAAGAACCATTTTACGACGACAAAAGGGGTCAACTTCCCAAGTTCCAAATGTGTGGCTAGAGACAGCGGAGCGCTTTGAGATACGTGAGCAAAAACTGCAAAGAGAAACCCGTGACAGTCACTTCATTATCTGTCCTATCACTATCTGAGATCCACATGGGCTCATGAGATGGAGCTCATGCAATCCCTCCCTGTAGAGTCATAGATCACACAGAACCACAGGCAGTGATGATAAGAAGATGACAGCCGTTATGATCAAGAGTCTGGCTCTGGTGCCTGATGCTTGCAGACAGCCTAGAAACCTCGCCTCTTCCTTCTGTCCTTGACCTGGGAAGTCTGAGAGGATAGCATGGCCGTTTCTCCCGTGGGGTGCAGTAAAAGGATCACATCAAACTCTGAGGGCCCCACCTACATGCCTTCAACTTGCCCTTCCTTGACCACTCTGTGAAAGCCCCTGGCCAGTCTTTCTCCCCGTCCTGTTCACTTTGGGTCCGCTTAGAAGCCATCTTACACGCCCTGGAAAACCTCACTTTATGAGTTGACAAGGCTCTTCACCTCTTCTTGGGTGTCTTGCGTGTGGTCTCTACTCTCAACATCCAGGCAGGATTTTGAGTAGCTGGAGAGCGGCCACAGCAGTCGTTGAGAATATAGAAGACGTGAGCACAACTGCTGGCCTCAAATATAGAAGCCTTATTGGTGTTTCTAGAATGTTCCCTCGGCAGACACATTCCCAAAGTTCCCACTTCCCCTTCCTTCCTGTTTTCCTTCCTTTATTCCTTTCCTTCTTCCCTCTCTCCCTCTATTTTTTCCTACTTTTTCGGTTAATGTTGGAGATTGAACCCAGAGACTCATTCAGTGGCAAGAGCTCAGTCACAGGTGTGTACCCCCATCCATGTACAGTGGCTTTTGTATTCGCATGACCTGGGTATAAAGATAGACTATATTCTGGGGCATACAGGTGGGCAACACATTAAATATTTCTGATAATACATTTTAAAAGATTCAGGTCACATAAACAAATGTTCTCTGACCAATATAGAACTAAGTTTGAAAACAATAATGGGGGACGGGGCTGGAGAGATGGCTTAGAGGATAAGAGCACTGACTGCTCTCCCAGAGGTCCTAAGTTCAATTCCCAGCAACCACATGGTGGCTCACAACCATCTATAATGTGACCTGGTACCCTCTTCTGGTGTGCAGGTATACATGCAGACAGAGTACTGTATACATATAAATAAATAAATAAATAAATAAATAAATAAATAAATAAAAAAGTCTTTTTAAAAAGAAAACAACAATGGATCATTTAAAAATAGCCAAATTTTTGGAAATGAAATAACATACTTCCAAATAGCCTATAAACTGAAGAAATCAAAAGTGAAAATAGAAACAAAAAATGTTCATAAAAATAAAAATAAGCTGTGCTACTTGTAAGGGTCTATATAATCCCAATTACTCTAGATCAGTGGTTCTCAAGCCTTCTAATGTTGCTACCTTTAATACAGTTCCTCATGGTGTGGTGACCCCCAGCCATGACATTATTTTGTTGCTACTTCATGACTATAATTTTGATACTTTTATGAATTTTAATGTAAATACCTTATATAGAGATTGTATCTACTACATTAATTCTCAGAGGGGTCGCGACCCACAGGTTGAGAGCCACTGTTCTAGAGGCTGCAGCAGGAAATTACTCAATAAAGTTGTCTCAGAATTAAGGCGGGGGCAGGGCGGGGACGGGGGGTGGGGGGGGGTGGGCTAGGATTGTAGCTCCGTGGCCAAGCCCCTACCTAGCTTGCACAAAGCCCTGGGTTTAACCCCTCATACTGCACAAAGAAAGGGGAAGGAGGAGGAAAGAGGAAAGGGGTAATGAAAAACCAAAGCGCAGCTCACAGGCCACTCTAAAAAGAAACTTGCAGCATGAAGAGTGCAGGTGAGGGCCAGTGAGAGAGCGCAGTGGGAAAGGCATTGGCCACTGGGCCTGACCACCTGAATCTAATCCTCAGGAACCACAGTGTAAAGGGGAAAAGCCACGGTTCCCCCAAGCTGTATTTTGTCCTTCACACATGCACAATGGCACACGCGCATGCGCGCACACACACACGTGCATATGCACATGTAGGATAAATGCGTGTAATTATGTCTTTATATTTGCTCATTTCGTGCCAATGAGTGTTTGGCTTGCATGTGCACCTGGTGTCTATAGAGGTCGACGAGGGCATAGGGTTCCCCTGCGACTGGAGTTACAGACGGTGTGGTGCTGGGAACTGAACCCACAACTTCTGCAAGTTCAGCCAGCGCTCCTAACCTCAGAGCCATTTCTCCAGCTCCTAGTCTAAGAAATTTAAAAGAGTGTATGTGAGAAAAGGAAAACTGTTAAATCCGTTGTTTCGTTTTCTACCCTAAGAAACTATACCAAGAAATGCCATCCAGCTGGAGCGATGGCTCAGCAGGTGAAGAGTTTGCTGCGTAAGCATGAGGCTTAGGGTTGGTCCTCTCTCAGCTGCGTGGGGCACACTGTACACATTGCCACTTGTCCCTGTCCTCAGTATTGAGGAGGCGGAGACAGGCAGATTCCTGGTCAGGCAGCCCAGAAAGATTGAGGAGCTGCAGGATCAGTGAGACTTTGTGTCAAAAAATAAGATAGAGAGGGCTGGGGAGATGGCTCAGTGGTTAAAAGCACTGGCTATTCCAGGGGTCCTGAGTTCAATTCCTAGCAACTACATGGTGGCTCACGACCATCTATAAAGGGATTTGATGCCCTCTTCTGGTGTGCAGTGTACAAGCTGGGCATGGTGGCACATGCCTGCAATCTCAGCACCCAGAGAGCCATAAGTGGGCATATCACTGTGAGTTTAAGGCCACCTTGGTCCACAAAGTGAGTCCAGGACAGCCAAAGCTACACAGAGAAACCCTGTCTCAGAAGAAAAAAACTAAAATAATAATAAAAAATATTAATTAAGAGAGAAATCAAGAAAACAACCTAAAGCAGGGCATGGTGGCGCATGTCTTTAATCCCAGCACTAGGGAGGCAGAGGCAGGTGGATCACTGTGAGTTCGAGGCCAGCCTGGTCTACAAAGGGACTTGAGGACAGCCAAGGCTAAAACAGAGATACCCCATCTCAAAAAAACAAAAACAAAAAACAAGAAAAGAAAGACAACCTAGGTCTTCCACATGTGCACATGCATTTACACTTGTCTGCACATATGCACACACACACACACACAGACACATATGCCACCGCCTATCCATGTACTGATGGAGACAGGGTTTCTCTGTGTAGCCTTGGCTGTCCTAGACTTACTTTTGTAGACCAGGCTGGCCTCGAACTCACAGTGATCCACCTGCCTCTGCCTCCCTAGTGCTGGGATTAAAGTGTGAGCCACCAAGCCCAGCAACTAAAACTTTCATAAGGAAAACTAGTCAATCTGAGTAGTCCAATATGTATGGGAAAAAACTCTTTAATTAAAAGCCTTCTCAAAGGCCAAGAAGTGGACCAGTGGGTAAAGGCACTTGTCACCAAGCCTGACGACCTGAGTTCAATCCTTGGAACCCACATGATAGAAGAAAAGACCAACTCCCGCAAGTTGGCATGAGTGCCATGACATGTATACACATAAACACTTTCTTTTTAAAAAGCTGCCATAAAGCAAACCCCAGCTGTGCATGGCCTCTCCCATGAATTCCCCTAGGTATTTAAGGAAGAAATGACAACAACTCTAAACAAACTTCTCCAGATATCTTTCTGCTTCACTTGTTCTACTACTTGAGGCAAAGTATGAAAGAGACTGCAGCCCGGTATTCCTTATGTGCATAATTTTTAAAAAATTCTACAAACAAAATAGCAGATGGAACACCGCAAACATAGGAAACATAAGAGGCCTTATCTTGGGATTCCTGTCAGGAATTCATGGAAGGTTCAACTTTCAAGAATGAACACTAACTGGTTATAACAACAAACAGTATGAAACACGGAGGGTTTGCGCCCGACCCGCATATACATTGTTAAAAGACTAATAAACTGTAGCTCACTAAAATAAAAATCTTCATACACACCATGCACAGACATACACAATAACAAATAAGGCTTAAAAAAGAACATGCTGGCAAGTTGGCTTAGCCTGTAAAGATGCTTGCTGCGGAAGTCTGACAACCTGAGTTCAAACCTATAGTGGAAGGAGAGAACCAACTCTTAGCATTGTCCTGGGACGTCCACATATATGCTGTGGCACATGCCTGCATGCGCACATGCACACACGCACACGCAAGCACATGCGCATGAATACACACACATTAGTAATAATACAAAACGAAAACTTAAAATGAAAATTTTCTACTCAAAAATCAGGGCTAACTTGCAGTAGGAACAGTTAATGCAGACTTATAACTGGTCAAAATGCTGAGATGCTGCGCTGGAGAGACATCTCAGCAGTTAAGATCACTGTCCACTCTTCCAGAGGTCCTGAGTTCAGTTCCTGGCAACCACATGGTGGCTCACAACCATCTATAATGTGATCTGATGCCCTCTTCTGTCATGTAGGTGTGCATGTAAATAGAGCAGTCACACATAAAATAAATAAATAGTCTTAAAAATTTTTTTGGAGAGAAACCCTGTCTCGGGAAAAAAAAATTTATTTTTGTAAAGACATAAAAGGAGGGAATCATATTGGGAAAAACAGGGTTTCAAAGGGCGTGGGGGAGGCATAAGTGGGGGTAATGGGGGTGAATACCATCAAAATACATTATAGGCGTGTGTGGAGCTGGAATTGTCAAAAAGAAAAAGGAAAAAGAAAAAAAACTTTTTGTTAAAAGATCAGAGTTAAGAGAATGAAGAGGGAGGCCGCAGGCTGATGACAATTGGCTTGTGTTTAGAGCATAATAAACTCTAACAATGGTATTGTGATCGTGCCAGCCTTTTAAGTGGGCAAGGGATTTAAAGGAGCACTCCACCACAGGAAAGACCATGTGTGGCAAGCCTGACAGCCTCTCAGCTGTGCTGCACAGTCCGGAAAAATGCAGCTTAAAGCCATAGTGAGATGCTGCTGCACCTCTTAAAACTGTGAAAGCTACACAGACTGCTATGCCCCCTGCTGAGTGGGTGGGGAGGGCCTGGGGCGCTCTTTCACTACTGGTCAAAGTGATGTAAGTGGCAGATGATGTGTTAAGAGTGAAGCCCAATAACCATTTAGATGTAATATGAATAAATTAATAAAATTAAATTTTTTAAAAAAGGGTGAACCCCAAGAACTCATCCAATGAAAAAAGAGAGGGAGCTTCATTCGGAATATAAGTGTCCTTCATGCTCAATCCGTGTGTTAGCTGTTTGTCTGGCACCTTATGCCCACCTTGCAAGATTATAAAATAAGCTGCCTCAGGCTTAGAGGTTAAGAGCACTGCCTGACCCTCCAAAGGTCCTGAGTTCAATTCCCAGGATCCACATGGTGGCTCATAGCCATCTATAATGAGATCTGATGCCCTCTTCTGGCCTGCAGGTGTACATGCAGGCAGAGCACTGTATACATAATTAATAAATAAATCTTTTTTGTTGTTGTTGTTGTTTTTGGTTTTTTTTTTGTTTTTTGTTTCATTTTTTGTTTTTTTTTGTTTTTGTTTTTTGTTGTTGTTAAAGTTGCCTTGGGGCTGGAGAGATGGCTCAGAGGTTAAGAGCACTGTCTCTTTGACCAAAAGTCCTGAATTCAATTCCCAGCAACCACATGGTGGCTCACAACCATCTATACTGAGATCTGGTGCCCTCTTCTGTGTGTGGGCAGAATACTGTATAACTAATAAATAAATAAATCTTTTTTTTTTTTAAAGCTGCCTTGCTTTTGCTACTCTGAGTCTGCAGGTCTCATTATTACAAACATGGGGTCCTCATTTCCCACAATTCAAATGTTCCCGTGAGCTGTGATGACCGAGAACTGGAAAGAGTCCAACACGGCTAGTGGTTGCCAGTCAAAGCCATGGCACATGGCAGCCCAGCCTTGCATTCCTGTGCTGTGCAGCAATGGGGAAGAGTGAGCTACTGACACATGCGTCATCATCATCAATCTCAAGAAAATTATGCCCAAGTGAAGAAGCCACCGCTGAAAAGATCCCGTGCCTCAAGCCCATCCATGTCCAATGATAGGAAATACAAACTGATCTGTGCTGATGGGAGCTGATCAAAAATGTCTGGAGGGGCTGGAGGATGACAAGGCATGAGGACACATTTGGAGGGAAAGGGGGAAAGCTCACGGACTTGGTCATGGTGGGTGTGTATGCTCCAGTGTGTTCACGCGTCAGCACGCACTGCATCGTGCATGTTGGTATTACAGCTTATGTACACTGCACCTCAATACAAGCATCACCCTTCGGCAGCCCACATATCTCTTCAGGCCTGAGTCCAGAGATCTCTTTCTTCCTGTTTCTCCACTAGGTTGTTCCGTGTGCATGTGTAGGTCTAATTTCTCCTAATGAAGATGCCAGTCAGGTGGTTTAGGGCTCACTGTAGCGGCTTCATTTTAGCTTAGTTCTTCAAGTCCTCTGTCTCCACATACTTCACATTTATTTTGTCTATGGCTACATCACCCTGGATGCACCTGGTCTTGTCCAGATGCTTCCTATTCTGAGGTCCCCACCTCCTAAGGACGCCATCATCTCCCAGCGGTGCCTTGGGTATACCAGTTACTTCTGTTGTAGAGTCCTAGGCAGAAGCTACTTAAGGGCCGACATGACTATTTTACGTGGCAGTTTCACAGCAGGAACAGCATGGTGACTAAAGTGGCTTGGTCTATGGCAGTGGACACTTCATCAGGATGGCTTGCTCACAACACCTTTTAGGCCACCTCTAGTGACACCCTTCCCCCAGCAAGGCCACTGTCCATAATGTCTTAGGCAGAACCACCTACTGAGAGCCAAATATTCAAACGCACGAGCCTGTGGGGGGACATTCCAACCACAACAGTGGGGACCACATCTTGAACATCTGTGCCTTTGGGGAGCACTGTAGCGTCAAGTCTATCACAGGCCAGTAGTTCACGGGGCTCGCCATTCTGTGTTATTCTCTGGGTTGTATTGAACATTCTCCGCAAGCATAACATTGATCAAACCACATCCTATCTGTTTACAGACTGGCTCTGGTCCACAAGGCCACCGTGTGTGGCCCCAGCAGAGGGGGGGGGGCACTGCATTCCCCGTGGAAGCCAGCCCAGCCTGCAACTCTGCCTCAGCCATCATCAAACAACTGAGAGGTTCCATCACGTGCTTTCTTTGGCCAGAGAGATACTTCCCTCACTCCTATACAGAAAATCCTTTGCTCTCTTTGTGTGATGCACGGTCCAAACTGTCATAACCAGGGTGTAAGCATGCCTTCTCCCAGATCTGAGAGCTCAAGCACGAGGGGACCCAGCCATCCTCATGGATCCCACAGAGGAGCTGATGTCATTTCTTGCCAGAGGTGTTTGGAAAGGTCTAAAAATAATTGCAGAGTATATTTTGAAAACTTCTCAAAAGTGCAGGGCTGGGCCTATAATTATCTTGTTCTTACAAGCTGCTGCTCTTTTCTTGGGCAATTGTGTGGTCAGTAGTCATCAAGAGAAGATGATGTGTTTGGTCTCTATGCTGTGGAGCCATTATCAAAAGCAGCCCCTACTCACACCATGAGGAGTCAGCTCAGATCAAGTAAACAGTAGTTGGATTCTGTTTCTCGTCAGAGGTGGGAGCTGGGCTGTTAAACGCCCTGAGTACCAACCCTGAAGAACCCTGGGGACCACAAGGGGCCGGATTCTCTGCCAGTCTGTCTGTTTCATGGAAGGGAAGATGAGGTTCAGGGAAGTTCCCTGTTCCCACTGTGTACAAGCGTCAGGACATTCCTCAAATTGTTTTTGTTTGGACTTTTAAAGGAAGCAGGGGCGGCTGTCTCTGAGGAACTGTGCGGCTCTGGTGGTCAGGAAGAGTGGCAGGCTGGGCTGGAAGGTGTGTGGCTGCTGGGTTCTTTCTGCCTGTGGTTTTGAGGGCATCCTCAGCTCTGGCCTCCATGAGGATCTTGATGTGGCCATTGATCCCAGGCTCCAGAAAGTTCTCCGGTGTACATGTGGACAAAGAGTCTCTGAGATAGACCCCTGTTGGGCATCTTCAGACTTTGCTGTCCCTCAGCATGCAGGGCATTCCAGATCTGTGCACTGTGAATGAGGAAGTCTGGCCAGCCTTTAGGGCCAGCACAGACAGCTCACCAGGCGAGCCTGCTACAGAGCACATGAGGTAGGGCCTAGACAAGGTATTGTCCTAGTTCTTTGTTCTGCTCTAACAAAATACCTGAGACTGGGTAATTTTCTGTGTACTAATATGTATGTTATATGTGTATATATGACATATGTATATATGTGAATGTGTAGTATATATGCATAGTTATATTTGAATTGTGAGAATGTGGGAATGTGTGTGTGTGTGTGTGTGTGTGTGTGTGTGTGTGTGTTACAGCTCATATGTGGAGGTCAGAGGTCAAACTTTGGGTATAGATGCTCACCTTCCACCTTGAGGCTTTGGTGTTCGTGGTTAGCTGCCCCACAAGCTTTTGGGAATTCTCTTGTCTCCACCTCCCATTTTGCCTTAGGCATGCTGGGATTAACAGAAAGATGCTCCTATCTGTTTTTAGGCTTTATCTGGGGATCCAGACTCCTGACATCACGATTACAAGGTAAGAACTTCATCTGCTAAGCCATTTCTAAGATTCGGTTATTTGTAAACAGCAGAAATTCATTCTTAAAACTGTGGAGGCTGCGAGTCTCATCTGACATCAAAGCAGTGGCCTTCGTGTATGGGGAGTGTTTCCCTCTGCTTCAGAAACGGCACCAGAGGGTACTAGGTAACTCGGTGCTTAGAATGCTTGCCTAGCATGCACCAAGCCCTTCAGTCCCCTGCACTGAGTATAAGCTGGGGGTGATGGCACATGCGTATTATCCCAGGACTCAGGAGAGAGAGGCAAGATGATCAGAAATTCAAGGTCATCCTCGCCTATGCTCAAAGCCAGCCTGGGCTACATAAGACACTGTCTTCAAAGTAAAATAAGATGGTGCCTGGTTGCTGTGTTCTCAGTTGGCAGAAGGCATGGGTTTGTTTGTTTGTTTGGTTGCTTGCTTTTGTTTTTGTTTGGTTTTTGTTTTGTTTTGTTTTGTGTCTTTGGTAAGGCTGTGACCAAAATACATGCCAGCAACAACTTGGGACAGGAAAGGTTTCCCTTGACTCATGGTTTCTTGGGATTTAAGCCCATTATACTGGAGAAAGCACAGCAGCACAGTCCATCCCTGACAGTGAGAGTGTGAGGGAGTGTCTGCTCACCTGCTGTCAGGCCAGGAAGCAGAGTGAGAGCAGGGACTGGCACTAAGAACAGAGCTGCAACCTTCAAAAGCTTGATCTCTGAGACCTACTTTGGCCAGCTAGGCCTCTCCTCCAACCGGGGTGCAAGTGCTCAAAAGAGGAACCTATGGGGACATTCCATATTGAAACCACAACAGAGAGCGAACATTGGGCTCTGTTGGCTTCCCCAGCCCTTTTAGGGGGCACTGACCCCCAAGGATTTGCTCATTTACCAAAGGTTCTAGGTCCTAACATCACCACAGCCAGGATTAAGTCTCAGCAGACCAGTTTTGGAGAAGGCTATTGAACCCATTGCAGAAAAGAGATAAGGGGTCGGGATGTGTTTTCCTACTCTCGTGACATCACCCAGCCCCTGAAGCACAGCAGTACAGGTCTGCATGCTCAGTGGCCCTGGACCTCTTGTTGCGGGGGTGGGGTGGGCTTGGGGGGGGTTGAGAGAGCTCTGGTTAGACTGTTCAATTTACTTGAGATTGTTGCTCTTTGAAAGCAGCAGCAGTTAAGAAATGCTATCCCTCTCTGTGTCCCAAGCCTGGGTGACCCAGAGGACTGACTCTCATTGTCCATGCATCTGTGACCCCTGTTTGCTGTGACCATGCTAACTGTTCACCTTTCCAAACACTACCTCTGGAACAGATCACTGAAGTGAGAACTGTGTGTCACCCAGTAAGGGGCAGAGAAAATCGCTTCTGGTGACCTGAGCTGACTGGCCGACTTCCTCTGCCTTTGGAGTCTTCCCAATGAAAGAGATCAAAAGCCTCTACAAGCTTTTTTGTTGTTCCAGCCTGGGGTGGCTGGCAGGACTCCCCACTCCCTGCTCCTGACTCCCCCTCCCCCCCAACTCACTGGCAGGACTGAAGGAGAGGGTCCAGGAGAGTAACCCTTAAAACCTGGTACCCAGGTTCTGTTCTTGAGAACTGCCGCTCAGGCCACAGAGCAACTAATTTCCTGTGATACCTCTACATATCCAAGTAATTGCTTTTAACATATTCAAAGATGGTTGAGGAGGTTAAGTGTTTTGTTTAAAGAGAAAAGCTAGTCTTCACTCTAATCCGTTGTATTGGGCTACACTGAGAACGCTTTCTTTTAAATGTGTGTAGAGCTTTTCATTACGGATTTTCAGAGGAATTCATAAACATGAATCAAGTGACTGCCAAGTGCTGTGTGGTCCAGAAGGGTAAACACAATCTATAGAGGGGGATTTAGAAAGCAGAGGGGCTGGTCTATGGCCTCTGGCACTGCATCCAGCACATGGGAGGGCAACGTGTGGCCGGGGCAGCCACTGAGCCCTGCCAAGGTGACTCTGCAGGCATCAACTTGAAATGGCTGCTTCTCAGCTCCCACTCAGACTTCTAGCAGAATGTTGCTTTCAAAAGAAAAGTCACTGAGTGGATAACCACAGTGGGAGAGGCACCAGTCAGGCCTTGCTGGCTTTAGGAGTGAGTTCACTGTGGGCTTTGCTGTGGGCATAGCCCGGGCATTCTGTTCCTGCATCAGAAATGAGAGCTCATGAGGTCAGCAACGCAGGGTAGCTGCCCAGGGAGGCTTGGGGTGGGTGTGGCATTCTCCGCCTGCCAAACACCAGCCCCCACATCATTCACTTGCCTCCTTCTCCCAGAAGAGTAACAAGGGAATGCCTCATTCAACTACTTCTGTGAAAGATATGAACTTTGTTCATTACAACGCTACTTCAAGCTGGTTAGACCCATGGCTGGGGTGTAGCTCGGTGGCAAAATGCTCACCTAGAATGTACACAGTTTGGCTTCAATCCTCAGCACACACACCCAGCCCTCGACAAAAAATGATGAATCTAGCACACAATGCAATACCTCACTCAGTATATGATCCAGAGAAAAAGGATAAGATGTAAACAGAGTCTTAACCCTTGTCATGAGGGGGTATAGTTCAACAGCAATAGCTATCAGGTGCCACAGACAATATCAAACCCTATACACACTGGTTTTTCCCTAAACATACATGAGAAACTTGAAATTGTAAATTAGACAAAATAATTTTTTGGGTTTTTTTTTTTCTTTTCCCTTGGTTTTTTGAGACAGCGTTTCTCTGTGTAGCCTTGGCTGTCCTGGACTAACTTTGTAGACCAGGCCGGCCTCGAACTCACAGCAATCTGCCCCTGCCTCTGCCTCTTGAGTGCTGGGAAGAGTTTAATAACTATACTAAAACAGAACAATTAAAATCATACACTACTGGAAGGGCTGAGGATGTAGCTCAGTTGAAAGCGCTCTGGCCTTGGGTTGGACCCTCAGTACTGCATAACTAGCACGGTGGCACCGCTTGGGAGGTAGAGGCCAGAGGGTCAAGAGTCCAGGGAACTTGGCCTGTGGGTTGGTTCAGACGGGGGAAACGCTTGCCCCACAAGCCTGACAACCTGAATTTGGTCCCTGAGAGGAAGAGAACCAGATTCCTAGAGGCAGCATGGGAGAAGCAGGGCTCTGAGTGACATGAAAAACTGTGAAGGACGGAGAGTTAGAGCAAGCCAAAGGCAAACGCCTAGAAAAGTGCACTGTGTCCCGAGACAGGAGCGTGTGCTGTGTGAGACGGAGGGTGCGGAGGCAGCAGTTCAGCAGAGGCCCCTGCGATGACCTCCCCAGCTTATGCCTCCCAGAGCCAAGCCACAACCCTACGGTGTCAACCTCTGGGGGGGGGGGCGGGCAGGGAACACAGCTGGGGGGGGGGGACATAGCTAGCTGGTCACACATGGTCAGTAGCTGTCCAGCAGGAAGGTACGGGGTGGTCATGTGAGAAAGCCAGCTTGGAGGAGCCCCAGCTCAGCCTGTGTCTTCTCAGAGCTGCTCACTTGCCATTCTTTCTGCCAGCTCAGTGGCCAAGAGGTGTTCAGTACTGCAAAGTAACTGTGTCCATGAGCGCCACAGGGAGGGAAGGCACCCAGTGAGGTGGCACAGTGAGAGAGACTCACCAATGAAGGGGAAAGAGAAGATGGAAGGGCGAGAGAGAGGGGGAGGGAAGAGGAGAGAGAAAGAGAGCACAAAATAGCCAGCAATTAGAGACTGACCAATTAAAGCAGACGAGCTTTAAGGTCGCCTCCAGGACCGTAAATCTCAGGTTCTCTTGCTGTGCCTGGGTCAGACGGGGTGTCACCTGGAGGAAGGTACAGCCTCCTTCCTCCTCAGGGCCAGATGTAGGAAGAATGTATTCACCTTCATAAGCAGCAGCTCACCCCGAGGGGCAGAGTGAGAGGCCACAAGGATCACCCAGACAACCAACATACCAAGATAGACCCCCCCACCCGTGTGTGTGTGTGTGTGTGTGTGTGTGTGTGTGTGTGTGTGTGTTGTGTTATTCTACCTGGCAAAGAGATAATCAAATTCTCCTAGGAGACCAGTGACAAAGAGCAGAGAGAAGGAACCAGCAGCTCCCTGGAAAATTTGTCTACTGGGGCAGGCCCAGCCCCCCTCCACCCCATCCCCTCAACTCATAAAAATCTAGGCATAGCAACTCGTGTCTGTAACCCCACACTTGAGTGGGCAGAAACAAGGAGGCCCCTGAAGTTTACTGGCCATCCAGTGCAGCTGAATTAATGAGATTAAATGAGCAGCCCTGCCTCAAAGTAAAAAGGTTGAGGAGGGGCTTACCCGCCCCACGCTCAGCTGAGGAGCTATTGACAGTTGACAGCTGCTGGAGAAGGGACAGCCAGTTTTCTTCTTTCTTTCTTTCTTTTTTGGGGGACAGCCCTGGCTGTCATGGAACTTGCTCTGTAGACCAGGCTGGCTTTGAATTCAGAGATCCGCCTGCCTCTGTCTCCCAAGTGCTAGGATTAAAGGTTTGCATGTCTCCACTGCCCAGCTTGTGTGTGTGTGTGTGTGTGTGTGTGTGTGTGTGTGTGTGTGTGTGTGTGTGTGAGAGAGAGAGAGAGAGAGAGAGAGAGAGAGAGAGAGAGACACAGACACAGACACAGACACAGACACAGACACAGACACAGACACAGACACAGACAGACAGACAGAGACAGAGTCAGTTTGCTTTAAGGGTGCTGTCCCCAAGAGGTTGATCATGCTCCAGTAGATGGCCCATCCCATGAGCACAAATTAGATTATTAAAAATAAAAAGAGGGGGCTGGAGAGAGATGACTCAGAGGTTAAAAGCACTGGCTGTTCTTCCAAAGGTCCTAAGTTCAATTCCCAGAAACCACATGGTGGCTCATAACCATCTATAATGAAATCTAGTGCCCTCTTCTGGCCTGCTGGCTCACATGCAGGAAGAATACTGTATAAATAATAAATAAATAAGTCTTAAAAATAAAAAAATAAAAAGAGGAGCCAGGCTTAGTGACACATACTTTTAATCCCAGTACTTGGGAGGCAGAGGCAGGTGGATCTCTGTGAGTTCAAGGCCAGCCTGGTCTACAAAGCAAGTCTAGGACAGCCAAAGCTACACAGAGAAACCCTATCTTGAAAAATCTAAATAAATAAATAAATAAATAAGACATGAAGTTGGAGTAATAACAGATTAGAGGTGGCTCTGGGAGGATTTAGGGGAAGAGTGTGGGTGGATATGACCAAAATACATCATATACATGTATGAAAGTCTCAAAATAATTAATAAAGATATTCTATTAAAAGATAAAATAGAAGCTGGGTGTGGCGGCACATGCCTTTGATCCCAGCTCACCGTAGGCAGAAACAGGCAGATCTCTATGAGTTCAAGGACAACCTGGTCTGCAAAGCTAGTCCAGGACAGCCAGGACTAAAAGAGAAACCCTGTCTCAAAAAAAAAAAAAAAAAAAAAACAGGACCGGGCATGGTGGCGCACACCTTTAATCCCAGCACTCGGGAGGCAGAGGCAGATGGATCACTGTGAGTTCGAGGCCAGCCTGGTCTACAAAGCGAGTCTAGGAGAGCCAAGGCTAACACAGAGAGACCCTGTCTCAAAAAACCAAAAAAAAAAAAAAAAAACCAAAAAAAACCCCAAAAACAAACAAACAAAAAAAAACCCCAAAACAAAAAACAAACAAACAAACAAACAAACAAAACCCAACAACCAAAAAAAGGGATTTGGACAGGACACACTGCTAACAGACATGCTATCATAAAAAGTAAACAATTCATTTTAAAAATTTTAAATAAAATAAAAGTTGAGAGTATGATCAAAGCAAAACACCTGGCATCAACCTTGGGCCTTCACTGGCTACCATTAGCACAAATGCACACACTACAGAAATATGCCATACACAGATACACAGATTTAAAAATAAAATAACATAGGTGCTGGAGAGACAGCTCACATTTTAATGCATTTATTGCTTTTGCAGTAGACCTAGGTTCAATTCCCAGAACCCACATGGTGGCTCACAGCTGTCTGTAACTTCCGGTTCTAACACCCTCTTCTGACCTCCAAGGACATTAGGCACACGTGAGGTGCACTTACACACATGCAGGCAAAACATCCGTGCACATAAAAAAAAAATCTAAGAATAAAATAAAACAGAAGGATTAATCAATAGAAGAAGGGTTGACAATAGAATGTTCTTTCAGCTGCTTTGCTATATGTTTGTGTGAATTAGGTCAGGGTTTTAAAATGTTTTTTTTTTCCTACTTAATAAAGACAACAGTAAAAGAAACAAACTATCTAACTAAATTCTCTTAGACACCCAAGAGCTCTAATCTGTAGTGTAAGTAACCCTGAGGGAAGACCTGTTGAGTAAGAGTGTGGGTGGGGTGGGAGACAGGCAGTTTGGAAACATTACAGAATGTTTGGAGTGGCAGCTGTCACTCATAATAATCTCCAGATCACAAGCTTCTGGGCAGCTGCACAGTGTGGCTCTTAGGCAGCCACACCCCAGCTGTCCCCAGCAGCTGCCCTGCTCAGCAGTGGAGAAAGGACAGCCACATGTCTCTGGGGCTTAGCACACTGCTGCCCTTCATGATGTTCCCTGGCCAGCTCACCGCAGGTCACCTCTGCTGTCGTTGGGTCTAGGACTTGCACAGTCATTGCTGAGACCTGATACGGAGCCTCTCGACGCCAAGCACATGAACAGGACAATTGGCAAAATGTGCATGGATTCTGAGAATTAGGTGTTCGTGACTTAGCACTGTGAATCTCTTGACTGTTTGGAATAATAGAAGAAAGTGTCCTTGTGTGTGGGAAGCAGGCATTAAGTATTCAGGATCAGGAAGGTTTGCCATATCGACAAGTTATTTTCAAGTGATTTGGGACGAGCTTTTAAAAAATCTGCTTTCTGTCTATTCTGCAACTTCATAATAGTTTCAAAACAAGAGGTGATTCCATAGATGCCATATATGTAAATGCATAATCCCATAATCAAACTCGGATGCGTTATCCCATTAAGACAATAATGTGCCAGAATATTAGTACAGAGATGTAACACAAAAATGAAAAATCAAGCTACAAAACCTTATCTCTGCTAAAATTTCCTTTCCACATTAGTTGTTTTTCTCAACTGCTGTGAGCAAACACTTGACCAACAAACTAGAAGAGGAAGGATTTTCTTTTGTTTTGTTTTTGTTTTTTGGTTTACAGCTTGAGGAGCTCCAGTCGACCACGGCACTTGGTACACACAAAGGAAAGACTTATGAGGAAATCTACAGGAGTGTTAATGGTGAACGTTAGCCAGGGAGACACCATTTTGTAAAGCTCCACAATTTGGTTGGACAATAACAGTTCCCAGAGTTAAACTAACTTGTTTGTCTAGATCCCTGGCCCCTCCCCCTATCTGCCACAATAGTGGCTGCAGGAAAGAAGCTCATGATCACCTGACACTCTTTTTTTGTTTTGTTTTGTTTTTTGTTTTTTTGAGACAGGGTTTCCCTGTGTATCCTTGGCTGTCCTGGACTCACTTTGTAGACCAGGCTGGCTTTGAACTCACAGCAATTCATCTGTCTCTGCCTCCCGAGTGCTGGGATTAAAGGCGTGCACCACCACACCAATTTCACTTGACATTCTTTAATCCACCTCTCATTTTATTTCCTTAACCCCCCACAGCCAACCACAGGTTCTCCTGCTCTGGAACCACTGTGAGCAAACAGCTGGCATTCTTGGACTGATGTCTTCATAGTCGTTCCCTGGATGAACCGAGGTCTTCAGTAGAGCAGCCCTTGCTTCTTTCTCTTTTCGTCTAGCTAATCTTTCAGTTATTATTGCAGAATCTTGAGATTATGGGTGCTCTTTGGTTTTTGTTTGTTTGTTTGTTTGTTTCTCTTGGTTATTGGTATTTTCTAAAGTTTATTTCTTTTTTGCATATTTAAAAAATATTTATATATATATATGTATATATATATATATATATATATATATATAGTTGTTTTGCCTGCACATGTGTCTGTGTACTATGTGTGTGCCTGGTTTCTGCAAAGGCCAGAAGAGGGTGTCAGATCCCTTGGATATGGGGTTACAGTCAGTTGTAAGCTGCCATGTAGGTGCTGGGAATCGAACCCAGGTTCTCTGGAAAAGCAGTCAGTGCTTTTAACCACTGAGCCATCTGTTGTAAACTTTTACAATGAGCAAGTATATAGCTAACTTGTGTGTGTGTGTGTGGGTGGGTGGGTGGGTGAGTGGGTATGTGTGTGTGTGTGTGTGTGTGTGTGTGTGTGTGTGTGTGTGTGTACACATGCATTTCTTGGTACATGCTGGGAATCAAACCCAGGGATTTGATGAAGGGACACTATGACCAAGACATCTTAGAAAATGAAGCATTTAGTTGGGGGCTTGCTTGCAGCTCCATAGGGCTAGTCCATGACCATCATGGCAGGAAGCAATGCGGCAGGCAGGCAGGCATGATGCTGAGCTGTGCCTGAGAGCTCACATCCACATCCCCAGGCAACAGGCGGAGATTGAGCTAGGCTGGGCCCGGTATGGGCTTTTGAAACCTCCAAGCCCACTCCCAGTGGGCACACCTCCTCCAACAAGGCCACACCCCTAATCCTTCCCAAACAGTTACACCAATGGGGACCCAGTATTCAAACATATGAGCCTATGAGGGCCATTCTCATTCAAACCACCACAGGAAGTACCCTACCCCTGGGATACACCCCAGACCATATGAGAAAGGAATCTTGTTTGTTGACATTAAATTTTCAAGCCAATTATGGACCCCAAACTTTTTTTTCCTCGTGGGAGAAAATAAATAACTCTATGCTCAAGAAAAATATAATTTAGCCAGATCTCTGTGAGTTCAAGGCCAACCAGCACTACACTATGAGACTGTCTTTAAAAAATAAAAATTAAATAAAGGTTACAGAGTTGAACTAAATGCTTATTTATTCATTTTAATTTATACAAAAAGATTCATGAGTTAGCCCCTGCTCCCTCTCTTATCTGTTGCCCCAAATGCAAGCTGTGTAGCTGACACGTGACTTCACAGTTGGTGGCACTTGTAAAAATAAGCCAAGCCTGCTGAGTGACCCAGGCATGACAGATACAAGCTGTAAGCTTGTATCAGACACAGGAGAACCAGGTCTGCCTCAGGCTCTAAGCCTGCTGATTGAGGGCCCTCAAGGGTGGTGGGTAGGGAGGGCACTCATCAGTGAAGGCTGCGGGCATCACTAATGCAGTGGCTGGCGCATCCCCAGGAGTGGGGGCAGGGCAGGCACCGCGGCTAAGCTGGCCTGGAAACTGGCCCACCAGATGGAAAGCGCGCGTCACACCGCGCCTCTCCCGGACTAAAGGCTCTTTATGCACAGGACAGCCTGGCACTAGGAACACTGTATTCATTTTCTTGTAGCTCCTAGCTGCCCCATCACACGTGCCAAGAGAGAATTAATGTCACACCGCACGCAGACTGCCATGTCTTCGTGTTTTATTTTCTCTGAAACTCCCTCTCCCCCTGTATTTGGGCTGCCGGGGGTGGTTGGAGGCCGTGTCTTAAGAACTGCACTTGACGGAAAGACACATTTCCCTTTCACTTACGGAAGCAGAGCGCTTTCCGTTCTTCCTCTTCAAAGCTGAGGTTTCATTTCTGCCCTGTCTGTGCCAGCAAAAGCCGCACCTTAATGCAAGGCGATCCCTCCCTCCCCCCATCAGTACCGTGAGCTCGATGGAAAGGATACTGCGTGAAAGCAGGATTCTGCCACCTGTGACCGCAAGAGCGACGAGTGTTTCACACTGAAGGCTCCTGCAAAGCGCCCCCCCGCCCCCGCCGCCCCTCACTGCATGTTTCCAGTCAAAGACTGGAGCCTGAGGGGTGTCTCCTGCAAAAAAACAAATGTCTAGGCTGGAGATGCGATTCATCGGTTAGGTTTGCTTGCTGTCCTTGCAGAAGATCTAGGTGTGGGTCCCAGCACCCACATCCGTATGTTCACAACTGCCTCTAACACACATATATGAACATGTGCCCCCACACACAGACACAAACGTGTACACAAGAGAATTGTTAAAATGAACAACACGTGAATAAGCAGTGATCGATTGCATGGAATTCACAGCTACTATGTAAAGCACCTATGCGGGAAGCCCAGTCCTTTCAAGGCTGTGGAACCTTCTGGAGGGGTGGGCCTTTGAAAAGGATATTGGGATACTCCTACACCGTCCCATTTTCTCCTGGGGGGGATGGGGGGGGCACGACTCAAGCGGTGCAGGTAGCAGTGAGGGAAATATCAGATACAGTAGACAGAGTCAGCTGGTGGAGAGAGGCTTTTATTAGGGGAAGAGACGCATACATAGAGGCACACAGAAAAAACAAAAAGCGCTCTGCAGAGCGGTGCTTGGGGGTGATTGGAAAAGGGAAGCCCAGTGTCCCTGTGAGGGCTGTGGTTTTTAGGGTCTTCCTCGCCCAGTTTTGGATTGAACAAAGACAGGGAGGCTGACAGGTCCACAAGATTGGGATAAATATATCCTGGGCTGGCCTTGGACTTGTCAGACCAGTCCACAGCCCATGGGTGGGGTGGGGGATGGGCGGGGGGAGGGAGGCCCAATTAGCAGGAGAAAAACCCCTCCAGGCCTTTGTTTGAAGCTGCCAGGATTTTGTCTCAGGTCAGGAGGTTGAAGAAGGAGCCAGCCATCTTGGAAGCCACCATTGTTATTATCTAGTCATGGCCCCTTTTCCTGTCTGTCTGTCTATCAGGGAATCTGTCTAACTCCTAGCCCCTCACTGCCACATGCTCCATGCCATGGTCTCCAGCCTTCTCACAGGCCCCCAAACAGCAAAGCCAAAGGACCTCTATGACTGTGAATCTCTAAAACCACAGCCCAAATTATTGTTTTCTTTTAAGTTGTTTATCTCATGCATTTTATCGCAGCAACAGAAAGTTAACACAGTATTCCCAGAGTTAGAAGGACATAAGAAGTACTTGGGGGGCTGAAGAGATGGCTCAGTGGTTGGGAGCACTGACTGTTCTTCCAGAGGACCCGGGTTCAATTCCCAGCACCCACATGGCAGCTCTCAACTGTCTGTAACTCCAAAATCTGATACCCGTAGACATACAATGCACATAAAATAAAAATTAATTAATTAAAAAAAAAGAAATACTTGGGAAAAATATGACAATTTATTTTTTTTATTTTTAAAAGATTTATTATTTATACAGCATTCTACCTGCATGTGTGCCTGCACACCAGAAGAGGGCACCAGATCTCATTATATATAGATGGTTGTGAGCCACCATGTGGTTGTTGGGAATTGAACTCAAGACCTCTGGAAGAGCAGCCAGTGCTCTTAAACGCTGTGCCATCACTCCAGCCCTAATTTTTAAATTTTTGTTAAAAATTGTAAGCCTACAGATGTAAAAAGTTTGACATACCCTAAGCACAGAGGAAAAAACTGAAAATTGCATCAATACACTGCACAATCAAGTTTCTCAAAATTAGGTAAAAAGAGAAAATGTGAAACATGGCCCCCAAATGAGAGTTCATGCCAGCAGGAACAAATGTAACAAGAGTCTTCCGGGCGTGGCGGTGCAGGCTTCTAATCCCAGCACTCCGAGACAAAGGCGGGTCTCTGTGAGTTCGAGACCAGCCTGTTCTACAAAGAGAGTCCAGGACAGCCAAGGCTACACAGAGAAACCCTGTCTCGAAAAAAAAAAAAGGAAAAAAAAAAAAAAGAAAAGAAAAGAAAAAAAAAAAAGAAAGAAAAAGAAAAGAAAACCTGTGCGTAAACAGGGAATGGAACAGACCTTCCAGCAGTGAAAGATGACACTGTCAACACTAAGAGAAAGAATCTTCCAGAAACTAAGTTGTGAGCCTGCCTAGGAGACAGAAGGACCAGATGTGCCAGGTCAGCCTGGCCTGTATAGTAAGTCTCCTCAGGAAAGCAAGGGCTGAGACTGGCTGTAGCTCGGGGGCAGAGCGCTGGCCTCACACTGGATCCTCCAGCACTGTAAGAAGCAAACAATAGCAAAACGACAAAGCTAGGACTTCCTGTCTCCGAGTTTGGCATCACCACTCCTCTCTAATAAGCAGAAATGTTTCCATCATACCCTTTTTTTTTTTTTTTTAAATCCACTCCTACAGAGGTTGCAAGGCAAATGAGTGCGGGGGTGGGGGTGGGGCAGACGCTGAGCATCACAGCATATAGGGGCTAACTCCCATCAGCCTTAGAAAATTACATCGGAACTGCTGCCTGTTAGGAAACCAAGCCTTAACTGGCTTCCTTGAATGTGGAATTCACTGTGGATGAGTTGGAAAATGTTACCCTTGTGGATGCAGTCACAGCGTATAACCATACTTGTATGCAATCTCCCTGCTGGGGTACCACCTGGGTCTCAGGTGAATCTCAGAGAAAAAATCCTCAGGCAGGGAAGAGGAAAGGAGCCATTGAAAAACATGGCCGCCAAGCCTCTGCTCATAAGAAAGCTGGGCACAGGAGTCACAGTCTAAACCAGAGGGTGGCTCACCAAGAATACAGGCTGCTCATCGGGCTGTCTTCTTCACTAAAATTACTAATTCTCATGGATCAAAAGAAATATTTTTATGCAAAGAAGCTTAAATGTACCCCGCCTCCAAATTCCTGTGGTTTGATTTAGAAATAACTGCACTCTGTTTCCTTGTGTTTCATATATCAGAACAAATTCCTGGTAACTAATACAATGTTTTGACTTTTGTTTTAGAATGTTTTAATACAAATATCCAGGGACGAGTTCTTTGAGTACATACATCTGAGAGACAGGCTGTTCAGCCATGCATTCGGACTGTCAGCTGCTGGAGACGCCTGGGCAAAGAGCCCTTCAGTAAGTGGGCCTCTAGGGATGCTGCTGAGGACGGAAGCTGGAGGTTCTGGAGGGCGGGAGGTCTACCCTGGGAGCATCAGCTTGTACTTGGCACCTCAGAGTAGAGGAAAGAGGCTAGAGCTGAGAATTCTCCTTCCCCAGGCCAGGATCAGGGCTGGCAAGATGATTTCTCAGGAGGGGAGCCCACTGGGGGTACTGTGCATATATACTACGCAGCCATAGACATATAATAAAAATAATTTTTAATTAAAAAAAATACCAAACACCTGCTTTCCATCTCTCTGAAGACCAACTGCTAACCCAGAGAGATGCATTAACGGCATGGTCTCGGCTCTAAGATGGCCATCAGTGGATGAATGGCTAATGACTATGTAGTTTACACATACAGTGGAATACTCCTCAGCCGTTAAACATAAGAGAAGTTACTGGGCTTCAGTTCCAGGACAGCCAGGATTATGTAGAGAAACTTGTCTTTAAAAAAACAAAGCTTTGTTTCTAGCACTCAGGAGGCAGAGGCAAGCCAATCTCTATGAGTTTGGGGCCAGCCTAGGCTACCTAGCTCCACTATGTAGCCATAGCCAGAGATACATAGTGAGACACTGTCTCAACTCCTTGCCCCCCCCCAAAAAGAAAGAAATCTGTCATTTGTGGCAAAATGGATGAATGTGAAGGACCAATCACATGAGGTAGAACAAGGCAAGCCCAGAATGACAAGTATGATCCAGTCTTGCTTCTCTACGGAATATAGAGGGTAAACTGATAAAAGCAGGCAGCAGAATGAGTTACCAGAGGCTGGGGGCAGAGTGAGGTGGGGGTCAAGGCGGGCAGCGTGAAAGGTGAATACATTTGGAGATTTACTGAACAGCAATATGGCAGTAATATGTATAGAACATTTCCAAAACGTTAAGGATACATTTCTAATTTCTCTTCAGAAAAGAGGTAAGTGAAGTGATAGACCTGTTAATTAGCTTTATTTAAGAAATCCATTGTCAACCAGCTATGGCCCCTGCAACCTTGCCAACTGGCTTGGCAAGGTATGGCTCTCGGTACAATAGTGGCACAAGATATTATGGGTGTAACCAACCACTTTCTAGGGATTTAAGGTTCCTCCAATTCACAGGAGGAACATGTGCCTGGTACTGTTAATCTGGCCACAAACCTGTGCCTGGGGAGCTCATAGGCCCCAGGAGTGAATTTACTGCTAAGTTAACATAGTATCACATCATCTTCTGGATTCCTGTCTCTGTATGTGTAGATTAATATAGTTCTTAATCCTTATCAGAGAAGCTTCTTGGTACAGTAGATGGCTGTTACTGCAGACACTCACAACTGGTCAAAGAATAGAGAAAACATGCCTTTGGAGAACTCACCCATAAATGTAATTATCTACATTAGAACCCCCTCCTGCCAAAAGTGAGGGACCATCACAGAGGAGTGGGCAGAAACATTGTAAGAGCCGGAGGTCAGGGCAGAACGCTTCTAAACAGCTATTCTGAACACGAGAAGATTCTAGCACTCATGAGCTCACGGTGTTACCTGCTCAAGGCCTGTACAAAATCAAGCAGCACTATTCCAGCATGACAGTTGGTGGCTTCTAGGAAAGGGAGGGTCAGGTTTCGTGTAGGGGATAGCATCAAGGAGGTCAACTATGCTTTACTGGATGACTCCACCACCATGAGTAGCGTTAATAAGAAAAACACATAAAAACCAGGCATGGTGGCACATACCTTTAGTCCCAGCACTCTGGAGGCAGAGGCAGGTGGATCTCTGTGAGTTTGAGGCCAACCTGGTCTACAAAGCAAGTCCAGGACCACACAGAGAAACCATGTCTCAAAAAAAACAAAACCAAAAAACAAAACCAAAACCAAAAAAAAAATCCATATTATATGCTTACTATCAGAATATCACACTGTATTGTCCAAATATCTGTAATTATAACATGTCAGTTAATATTAGATTTTAAAACTAGGGAGCATTTGTAGTTGAAGATGTCTTCTAGGAGTAAAGATAGAGAACAAATGTGCACACTGAGGGATCGAAAGAACTGAAAAATGAAGCGATCACAGGAAATATCAATCAATACCTACTAATATTTAGAAGTCACTTGAGACAGTGAGTCCATTAGAAATTGGCATGTTACATATCAGACACACACACACACACACACACACACACACACACACACACACACACGGTTTTGAGCCAGGGTTTCTCTGTGTAAACCAGGCTGGCCTTGAACTCACAGAGATCCATCTGCCTCTGCCCCCCAAGTGCTGGGATTAAAAGGTGTGCGCCACCATGCCCGGCTGGTTATTTAAGAGATACTTGCATGCACATTTATATTTGTAGAGGTGGAGCCTTGCTGGAGGAGGTCTAGGTCTTAAAACCCCACTCCCTGTTCTGTTTCTGCTTCTCTATGCAGGGTGGCAGGCCACTTCACACTCCTGCCGCCATGCCTTCCCCAGCCGTGACGGCCCACGTCCTCTCCAGAACCATAAGCCAAAATAAACCCTTGCTCCCTGAACTTGCTTTTGTCAAGACATTTTTGTCACAGAAATGGAAACAAAACCCAGACAGCTCTCCACTTTATTTATTTATTTGTTTGTTTGTTTGGATACAGAGTCTCTCATGCTCTATACGTATTGCTCTCACCAGTTAGCTGGGCTGTTTGGCCAGCAAGCTCCAGGCATCCATCTGTGCTTGCTTCCTTAGTGCTAGGATAATAGGCGCACACCGTCGTGCGTGACTTTTAGGTGAGTGTTTAGGATCTGAGCTCTGCTCCTCATTCTTATATAACCAGGCTCCATCCCTGCTGTGACAGCGACCCAGCCTCTACCCTGTGGCCCTAAATGATTCCTCTGGCTTTTGCTCTGTACTCTAAATAGCATCGCCCTTTGCTCCTCTGATCTTCTCACTCACAGAGTCGCACAGAGGCAGCCTCTAATCTGCCGTACCAACCCTGCAGTTGGTATATCCAGCTTTGGATTCACTTCCTTGTTATTTGTTTGCTGTATATCTCATCTGTTCTTTGTAGACCCTTTCCTGTTTTCTGCCTCTTTTTAGATCAGTTGAGTATTTGTGATCTTATAATCTAGTTCTTTCATAATTCTATCCTAATTTGTTTTGAGTCTGGGTTTTTTTTTTTAATGGATGCACCAAGGTTTTATAATATGTATTATAGTCTATAATAGTCTGCCTTGAAATAGTGTTCATGCTAGCCGGGCGTGGTGGCGCACGCCTTTAATCCCAGCACTCGGGAGGCAGAGGCAGGCGGATCGCTGTGAGTTCGAGGCCAGCCTGGTCTGCAAAGCAAGGGCAGCCGAGGATACACAGAGAAACCCTGTCTTGAAAAAACAAACAAACAAAACAACAACAAAAAGAAATAGTGTCCGTGTCACTTGGTGTGTGATAAAATTGTTTCATAAAACCAGGTTTTCCATTTCCTATCTCCTGGCCTTTGGGCTAATGTTGTACAACTTTATTATACATACGCCGTAAACATCATACTATAATTTTATTTTTGCTGTAAACACTCAATTATACTTTAGAGAATTTACAACAAAGTAGAAATCTGTATGTTATTTAGCATTACCCTTTCCAGTTCCCTTCACTCGTTTCCTGCATCTGGACCATCTCCTGGTGCTGATTTTCATGTGTGTGTGTGAAAGGCAGAAAGCGGCATTCTTGCAGGGCAGGCCTGCTGTTCATTAAATCTTCCTGCCCTGGGTGCCTTGAAAAGTCTGTATTATGTCTTCACTGTGAACAGGTATTCTTTATTAGTTACAGAATTCTAGGTGGATGGGTTTTTTCTTTCCTTCCACTACTCCAGTGTTCTCCTTGTCTGTTCCTTTGTAGTTCCTTTGTAGTCTCTTTTTAACTCAGGCTGTATTTAATACATCCTTGTAATAATTCCTTTTAAGCAGTTTGGCTGTGATTTCCTTGGCTTCGTTTTCTTCATATTTCTTGCCTTTGGGATTTGTTGAAGGTACTGGGACTGAGGATTTACATTTTCACCAAATTTGGGAAGTTTTTATTATTTCTTCAAAATGGCTAGGTTTTCCCTTTCTTTGAAGACTCCAATTTAAATGTGCACCAGAACACTTGAGGTGTGACACTTCTGACGCATTCTTTAGCGTTACTCAAGTCTCACTTGGCTCCATTCTTGACAGTATCTTTTGTTTAACGTCAGGCTGCATTCACTTCCTCTGCACTGTGTAAATGTATCTGGGTCTCTTGTGTATTTATCTTGGGCTTTCATTGGGGATGTTTTTCAAGTGTCATTTCTTTTCTTTGTTTCTTTTCTTTTCCTTTTTGGTTTTTCAGACGGGGTTTCTCCGTATAGCTCTAGATGTCCTAGAACTCACTCTGTAGACCAAGTTGGCCTCAAACTCAGAGATCCACTTGCCTCTGACTACCACCACCATGACCCAGCTCAAATATTATTTCTTATGCTTCCATGTCTTCATTTAAGATACTGAATCAGGCCAGGTGTGGTGGTGCACGCCTTTAATCTCAGCACTTGGGAGGCAGAAGCAGGCGGATAGCTGTGAGTTTGAGGCCAGCCTGGTCTACAAAGTGAGTTTAGGACAGCCAAGGCTACACAGAGAAACCCAGTCTGGAACAACCAAAAAAAAAAAAAAAAAAAAAAGATACTGAATCAGTCTTTTGTATTTTTAAATATGTTGAGTGTATTATAGTATTTATCTATCTACCTATATCTGTATCATATATAATCATATCTTTAATATTTTAAAATTTATTTATTTTATGTGTATGAGTGTTCGCCTGGTTGTATGTATAATACACTATATATATATATATACAGTGCCTGGGGGTATTAAATTCCCTGCAACTGGAGTTAGTTATGGATGGTTGTGAGCCACCATGTAGGTAGGTGCTGGGAACCAAACCTGGGTCTTCTGCAAGAGCATCCAGTGTTACTAACCACCAAGCCATCACTCCAGTCCCTAAATATATCTGTTTAAATTCATTATCTATTAATTCTATCATGTCTTATGTTTAAATCTGTTTCTGTTCATTTACTCTCCTTTATTAGGAGTCAATTTTTCCTGCTTTTTCCATATCTGACAATGTTTGTTTGTGGTTTTTGTTTTGCTTTGTTTGTGTTTGTTTTTAAAGCAGGGTTTCTCTGTATAGGAGCCCTGGCTGTCCTAGAACTCACTCTGTAGACCAAGATAGCCTCAAACTCACAGCCATCCACCTGCCTCTGACTCTCCAGTGCTGATCTTAAAGGCATGTGCCACCATGCCCAGGCATGCCTGACAACTTTTGGTTACATGTCAGCCACTATAAACTTCTACTTTTCGGGTACTCATTTTTCCTTTTTGAGGTGGCCAATATTTCTGTGTTGCAGTAAATACTTACACTTTGCTCTAGGAGTAACTGATTTACTTGAGCAGATTAACTCCTTTGAGACCTAAGTCTTGATTAGTTGAGAAAGGGTGGTCAGTACTGTCAAGCAGCAGGGGCCAACAGAGACTGCTTTCTTCTAAGTCGGTGGTTCTCAACCTTCCTAATGCCACGACCCGTTAATACAGCTCCTCGTGCTGTGCTGACCCCCAACCATAAGCCAAAACTGTAATTTTGCTACTGTTATGAATCATACTGTAAGTTTCTGATATGCAGGATGTATGATATGCCACCTCGTGAAAGGGTCACTCGACCCCTGAAAGGGATTGTGACCCACAAGTGGAGAACAGCTGTTCTAAGACGGCTTACTCTAACGTCTGTAGATCTTTCCCTCATCAGCTGAGGGATGTTGCTAAGGCACCTGGTGGATAGGAGCCTGCACTGCTGGTGACATGGCTGTCAAAGGCCAGTCCCGACAGTGAGGACCCGCCAGGCACAGAATGACCTCGAGGCCAAGGCTGAAAAACCTGAATGTGGAACTTATTTTTCTTGTCTGCTCAGTTTCTCCCTGCTGCCCCCTCCCTGGATGGGGGCGGGGCAGTGTAGAAATGATCCCCAGTCCTGTGTGAGTGTCAAAGATGGCTTCTTGTGCTTTTTCACCTCTCTCATGCCTGTGTAGTGATTGGAACTCAACCAGAGGCTTAATGATTACTAGGGTGCATTTTCTCTCTCTTCCTGTCTCAGTCTCTATCTTTCTTGTGTGTACGTTATGTGTGTGTACGTGTGTGTTTGTGTGTGTGTGTTTGTGAGAGAGAGAGAGAGAGAGAGAGAGAGAGAGAGAGAGAGAGAGAGAGAGAGAGAAAAGAAGAAGAAGAAGAAGGATGAGGAAGAGGAAGAGGAGGGAGGGAGGATCCATGCTGGGAGCTGAGAGGACAACTTTCAGGATCGAATCTCTCCCACCATGAGTTCTGGGCTCACCCTTAGCTGCTGAGTCCTGAGTCATCTCATCGCTGTTTCCCTGAATTTCTTGTGTGTATGGATGTTACTGTGTCCATATTTTTGCCAGCACAGGAAAAAATTTTAGTTAAGTTAATCTATAAAATTGTGCTGTATGCCAGGCGGCGATGGTGCATGCCTTTAATCCCAGCACTTGGGAGGCAGAGCCAGGCAAATCTCCATGAATTCGAGGCCAGCCTGGACTACAGAGGGAGTTCCAGGATAGCCAGAGCTGTTACACAGAGAAACCCTGACTCAAAACACCAACCAACCAACCAAACAAACAAAAATTGTGGTACGTGTGTGTGGTGGCAGGGGTTGGGGAACATTCAAGAAGGTCCAAGGACATCCCTCAGGTCCTCATGTTTCTATCTTAGTTGAGATAGCATCTCTTGGCCACTGTGTAAGCCAGGCCAGCTGGCCTTCAAGCTTCTGGAGAGTGCCCACCCCCTCCACCCCCTCCACCCCCTCCACCCCGCCCACCCTTCACCCCACCCCCACCTAATGTCTCCTGGGAGCGCCCCACACCCAGATCTTACATGGACTTTAGGGATCTGAGCTGAGGTTTGTGTGGCAAGCATCTTTACCTCCTGAGGCATCCAGCCCAGTATATAGTTCCTAATGGCAGTTCATAGTGTGCAGACTTTTATTTTCACTACATAAAAATGTTAAATACGAGCCGGGCGTGGTGGCGCACGCCTTTAATCCCAGCACACGGGAGGCAGAGGCAGGCGGATCGCTGTGAGTTCGAGGCTAGCCTAGTCTACAAAGTGAGTCCAGGATGACCAAGGCTACACAGAGAAACCCTGTCTCGAAAAAAACAAAAACAAACAAACAAACAAAAATGTTAAATACTTAAAATTTTTAAATTACTTTTAAATTTCAAACAAGGGAGTCAGTAAGACGGTTCAGTGGCTTAAGGCAACAGCCATCAAGCCTGACCACCTAAATTCAATCCTGGCAAAAAACATGGACACACTAACATCCATACACACATTCACAGACCTGAATGTGCGCACACGTATGTGTGTGCACGCACACACACACACACACACACAGACACACACCTAGGTAGGTAGGTAGGTAGGTACATATATAAAATAAAATAAATAAAAATAAAAAGAACCTGTTTTGGGGGTTCTTTTTGTTTGTTGGTTTGGTTTGGTTTTTCAAGACAGGGTTTCTCTGTGTAGCCTTGATTGTCCTAGACTCACTTAGTAGAACAGGCAGGCCTCGAACTCACAGCGATCTGCCAGTCTCTGGCTCCCTAGTTCTGGGATTAAAGGCATGTGCCACCTTGTGAGGCCCAAGAACATGTATTGGAGAAGTACTCTCTCTGGACTCCTGTGCTGCCTACAGACCTTCAGGAAATGACTCTTGGCACCATGCACAGCAGTGGCAGAACTGGACAGCATGTGACTGCGTTCTATGGGAAGAAGGCTTCCTGTCAACAGGAAGTGCAGTTTCTCTCCAGCTCTCAGCTCCTGCCTGCTGAGGCAGAGCCCATGGGTAGCCTCTAATTCTGCAAATATGGGACATGTCTTACTTCTGAAGTCTCCCTGGAACCCATCAGCTGGGGACTTTTATTCTATCCAAACAGAGACTATGGACCAGCAAGGTGAAATGTTTCCTTTGCTAGCAGTTTTTGCTCTATAGCAGGAGATGCTAAAGCCCTTGGGCAGGACCATCTGAAGCCCTTGCTTGGCTTTGATGCTTCCTGGGATGCTTCCTGGGATGAAGGCCCGCAGGTTCTTTATTCTGCTCTTCCATCCCCCGCTACCCCATCTTCATTGCTTCTTCTCCCTGTGGTTCCTGCCCTGGCCACTCTCTAGAACTCTTCAGTGCCAATCCTTGCTATTACTGCGGCAGACTCTGCCACTGTCGCTGTCTTTCCGCTTCTTGTCTGCCATCTTCATGGACCAGCTCAGTCTACTGTCCTAATGAGGACTCAAAGTAAGCCAAAAATACACAAGCAAACAAAAACAAAAAACAAAATAAAGCAAAACAACAAACTGGGCACTGTGGCTCACACCTGTAATCTCAGCACTCAGAGAGGCAGAGGCAGGCGGATCTCTGTGAGTTCGAGGCCAGCCTGGTCTACAAAGCAAGTCCAGGACAGCCAAGGCTACACAGAGAAACCTTGTCTGGAAAACAAAACAAAAAAAGACCACTCAGCTGTCCCCAAATATCAATTTGTTAAAGTATGTTTATCAGCCAGGAATGGTGGCACACGCCTTTAATCCCAGCACTCGGGAGGCAGAGGCAGGTGGATCACTGTGAGTTTGAGGCCAGCCTGGTTCTACAAAGCTGAGTCTAGGACAGCCAAAATAACACAGAGAAACCCTGTCTCGAAAAACAAAACAAAAATAGTATGTCACCCTATAATATAGCTGCTGAAAAATCATCTCACACCAGACACGGTAGTAAACACCTGTAATTCCAAAACTTGGGAGGTAGAGGCAGGTTTGAGATCAGCCTGGGCTTGTCTCAAACAGCAAAATGAATGATTTTTGTGTGGGGAGAGAGTGCAGAAATGTGCACGTCTTTGTGGAGGCCAGAAGGCTGTCGTTCCCTCAGGCACACTAAGACAGGATGTCTCACGGGGTTGGTGCACTATTGAGCCCTAGGGATCACTGCTGATGAAATGACCCAACAGAAGCTCTCCCACCCTTGGGAACTTCTACAAGGCTGGTTGACAGATTAGAACGTCAGTGACCATGGAGAGGTTTGGATGTTGCTGGTCCACAGCCAAATTACAATTTGTCCTGGGCCATCGCTAGCTCCCTAAATAGCCTTGTTGTTGTATGTCTGACCTAACATCCTGTGACTAGCAGATAACACCCTTTGGGATGTATTAACTTGACAAAACCTGTTTCTACCAACCGAAAGGTTAAAGGTGTCATCGGATAGCATGAGAAGTCTCCAGCTGAGATTTCTGTGTTCTACTGTAACACCTCCACCAACGCATGTGAAAAGTGTCTTTGCTCTGCTGCCATAGAAACTTCATTGCACTGTTGGTTGGAACATGGAATTCGGAGTAGCCTGAATCTGTGTTACAGGCATGGTCACTCATATTTAGCTTAAGAATAAACAATCTTTTCTCCCCTTTGAAGTGAGAGTTGTGTGTTTGCACTGACACTACCATGCCCAGGCTCCTGTGCATGGATTCTGGGCATTGAACTCATTTCCTGATGCTAACCAGACAAGTATTTGACTATAAGCTCAATTTTCTTAACAATTATATTTTATTATGAACTTATCAAACGAGCGTACTCCCTTATAACCTGACTACCATAAACCTAAGGAAAGATTAAAGAACACAAAAATGAAATCTTCTGGGTATCAGTTCCCAGGAACAACTCTCCTGGCACCGTCAGCAGGATTTCTTCTGCTGGAACCTGGAGCAACCAGAACCTGGAACTGGAACTCGGAGCCTCCAACAGGGCTTGGAACCCCAAAGCCTCCCCTGGAGCGGTCCTCTTGAGGAACGCCTCGATAGCCAGAGATGAACAGCCACTCAATCCCAAGTCTCCAAAGACCACCTCTCTTGTTTTTGTCTCACATTTATATCTCCCCTCAGAATTCGTTCAAGAATGTTTTTCAGCTGGTAACAGCCAAGCTCTGCCACAAAATGGTTCGACTTCTAAGGGGATAACCATCACCTGCTCTCTCACAAATCTGTTCCTCATCCCACACTTGGGATCTAAACAAAAAACATGTTTATCTCTCCTTCATTTGACCAACTGAGCTAAATTGCTACTAATATTATTATTTGGCTTTTTATAGTTTATAGTTTCTTTTATTTGAGTTGGGGTTATTTATTGGACCATGGGCAAATTACCAGCGACTACACTACTGAAGAAGAATGACTCCCCTCTCCCCAGTATTAACTGAATAGCTCTCTAGGTAAGGAGGGTCCTCATAATCCCTCTCCAATAAATGCTGGCATGTTGACCAGCTCAGTTTTGTGCAGGTCTCGGGCAAGTATCCACAGCTGCTGTGAGTTCACGTGTATGACGGCCATGTTAATATCCAGGAGACATCATTTTACAGAACTCTCACCCTTCAGCTCTCATTTTTTTTTTTTGTCAAGACAGGGTTTCTCTGTGTAGGCTTTGCTGTCCTGAAACACACTTTGTAGCCTAGGCTGGTCTTGAACTTAAGAGATCCACCTGCCTCTGCCTCCTGGGTGCTGGGACTAAAGGTGAGCATCACCACCATCAGGCTAGCTCTTATGTTCTTTCTGCTCTTCCATGGCTTCCCTGAGCCGTGAGAGTGGATGCATATGTCCTGTTTAGTTGAACACTCAACAATTACCTATCCTTGTAAAGCTGATCTTGGCATCAGCTACCCAGTGCAAAACTAAGCTTCTGTAACTAAGACTGAGAGTAACACTATTCTTTTTTTTTTTTTTTTTTTTTTTTTTTTTTTTTTTGGTTTTTCGAGACAGGGTTTCTCTGTGTAGTCTTGGCTGTCCTAGACTCGCTTTGTAGTCCAGGCTGGCCTCGAACTCACAGCGATCCGCCTATCTCTGCCTCCCGAGTGCTGGGAAACACTATTCTTTTTAACATTTTTATTTATTTTTATTTTATATGCATTGGTGTTTTATCTGCATGTATGTCTATGTGAGGGTTTCAGAGCCTCAGGAACTGGAGTTACAGACAGTTGTGAGCTGTCATGTGGGTGCTGGGAATCGAACCCAGGTTCTCTGGAAGAGCCAATGCTCTTTAACCACTGAGCCATCTTGCCAGCCCAAAAATAAATTTTTTTGAGACAGAGCTTCTCTGTATAGCCTTAGCTGTGTTGGACTTGCTTTGTAGACTAGGCTGGCCTCGAACTCACAGAGATCTGCCTGCCTCTGCCTCCCCGAGTGCTGGGATTACAGGCATGTGCCACAGCACCTGGCTAGAGAGCAGCACTATTCTATGGGCATACACATAAATATTTAGAAGGCATTTTTACATTTTACATTTTACAAGAGCAATGCCCACTTAGCCAAACAGTCTCAGTAGGTTTCCCACTACAGCCTATGCCTTTCCCAGCTATAGGCTTTTGACCAGTACCAGACATGAATTTCCTCCCATATCCAATCAGAAAGCAGTTGATTACCCGGTTAACAGTCATGCTACTATTGAGTCAACTGGCATTATAACACGGAGGATATACTGCTAGGTAAGTCCACTGATGACATCTCTTCTATAGAGGCCAGTATAGCACCTTCCAGCACTATGAAAGCTAGCCAGCAGGGAAGGTGGTTCTGGCTCACTTCCCGCTTGGTTTTTCTATGTGCTGCCACCAAAGTGTGTGGTGTCCTCGGCAACAGGCTCTTATCTAGTTCTGCTGAGCAGTCAAGAGCAACGACAGTAACCTGTTTTGTCTTAAGGGCTTCTGGGTCCAAAGATATTAGGATCTTAATCTGTGAGCTTAACATGAAATTGTCTTCCAATATGTTATTACACTGAACAGATTACAATGTTGTGGATACACGGTGTCCATCCGTGGGTGTGCCTAGGAAGTGGCCTTCTGTGAACAGAAATGCTTCAGAGGATACATTAATGAAACTTTGCCCTGATGAGCTTCGAAGAACCCGAATACTCCCTTATCCACACAGAAGACCACAGCCTCACCTCTTGAGTACTTATTTTGGGTCAGACTCTTTCTGGGTGGACAGCCCATTTAATCCTCATGACAGGTGCTTCTATTCGTTGTATTTTATTGATGAGCATTCAGGGAGCTTGAGTCCCGGTCTAGGCTCAAAGCCAACTACCTGTAGGATGAGAAGACGGGAGTCCAGGCTGCCTAGTTACATGCCTCTATCTGCTGGCTGCTTCCCATGAAGCCCTTCTACTCAGAGGTCTGAAGGATGCTTGGCGTTGGGGTTCAAGAAGAAGCCAGGATTAAGAAGAAAATATGTCCACAAGGTGGCAGTAGAACTCAAAACCTTGCATACTGTAAGTCCTTTTGGTTGGAGATGGTGAAACACACAGAGAGCCCCTTAGACTGTGGGAACGCTGACAGGGCCAAGTGCTAGGAGTCAACAGCCCGTGGGAACACTCCAGGTTACGGAATCCCAGAAGCAGCAGTGACTTGGGGTCCTCACGGTTTTAGGGATAATCTTAACTTTAGCAGGGGCTGGGCACAGGTTTTCCCAGCATGCAAAACAGGCAGGTTCTAAGTGCCTTAAAGTCTGTTTATCTGGAGGATAGTTAAAAACAGCTGGGTGTGTACGCTTTGGAGTCTGACACTGGTAGGTGTTTGAACTCATTCTCAGCTGACTCTGAAGAAATGCAAACCCTAGAGGCCCAGACAGAAGCCACTGCTGGCTCATTGGCTTGTGCAACAGATGAGCCGTTTGAGGATTGTTCAAGCCAGGAGTCCTTTGTTGAGAGTACAGCTTTGAGGAGGTGGCTGCAAGGAGGAATTGTGGGTAGGGACACTCTGCTACCAAGGCTGGGGGCTGCATGGGTGGTGACATCTCCTTCGCTTGTCTCATTACACAGCAGGCAGTGAGTGAGGCTGTGTTTGAAGGCAGTGAGTGCCTTTCCTCTGCAGAAGGGGAATTTTGTTTTCAGCCCAAGGACGGAACCTAGGGCTTCCTGCATGTCAGGCAAGCGCTTCACTATGGAGCTAGATAGATTGAAGTACCCAAATAGTATTTTTAAATATATATATATATATTGTGTCTGTGCACTGTGTGTGCTCAGTGCTTTACAATGCCAGAAAAGGGCTTTGGAACTGGAATTATAAATGGTTGTGAGACACCTTGTGGAGGCTGGGAATTGAACCTGGGTCCTCTGCAAGAGCAGTCAGTGTTTATAACCACTGGGCTATCTCTCCAACCTGCCAATATGTTTTTCTAAGCTATTGGTAAGATATATACAGCATTACGTCTACCATCTAACCCTTTGTAAATTTAAATTCCTGTGGCATTAATGAAATTCACAGTCTTACGCAAACATCATAGCTATTTCCGGAAACTCTATGTTCTGAAGTTCTGTTCTTATTAACAATTCCCCTCTCCTTAGCCTGTTTACTGCCGTGTACTTTTTCTCAAATATTTGAAATTCACTGAGGCAATACCATGCTTGACCTCTCGTGGGAAGCTTGTTTCACTTAGCACAGGGCCTCTGTGCTGCATCGTGATGATTTTAGTCTTAGTAGCCAGGGGATAGCGTTGTTAAGAGGGAATGCAAACTCAAGTAGGTGAGGCCTACTGGACATTGGGTCACTGAGGACAAATATGGTGGCTTATGGCTCTAGTTTCAGGGGATCTGACCCTCTTCTGAGCTCTGCAGGCTCCAGTATGCACATGGTGCATATAAATAACATGCATGCCAAACACACATAAAACAAAATAAATATATCTAAAATATATATATTTTGAAAGAAGTTCAAGGTTATTCTCTGCTGTGTAGTGATTTTTTAGGTCAGCCCAAGCTAGAGAATTTATATACATAAATCTTTCCATCTTATAAATTTATTTTCTGAGGCCGGGTTGTGGTGGCACACACCTTTGATCCTATCACTCAGGAGGCAGAGGCAGGTGGGTTTCTGTGAGTTCAGGGGCAACTTGGTCTACAGAGCAAATTTCAGGACATCCAGAGCTACATAGAGAAAGCTTGTCTCAAAAAACAAAAAATAAAAATAAAAGTAAATTTATTTTCTAAGAGTCTCTGTTCCAGTGACAGAAACCTTGTACAATTCGTGTAGTATCATGAGTCAGAATTCTACTCCTTTTATTAAACTATTCCATCTAACATATGTAACATTTTTATTTTTTTACTCACCTGTTCTTAAGGTAAATATTCGTGTTTTTCCCATCTTTGGCTATTGGGAATGAAGCCTCAACGAATATTAGCACAAAATGTCTGTTTTTGTATCTGCTTTCAGTTATTTGGAGGTAAATGCCCAGACGTGGAGTGACAGTTCTAAGTTTAACTTTCTGGTGAGCTACCAAGTGGTTTCCCGCAGCAACAGCACAAAGTGGTTGATTTTAATTGTCAACTTGATGCAACTGAAAATCACCTGGGAGCCGGGCGTGGTGGTGTATGCCTATAATCCCAGCACTTGGGAGACAGAGGCAGGTGGATCTCTGTGAGTTCGAGGCCAGCCTAGTCTATACAGTGAAGTCCAGGACAGCCAAGGCTAAACCCTGTCTCGAAAAACAAACAAAAAGGCAAGCAAGCAAGCAAGAAAATCACCTGGGAAGAGAGTCTCAGTGAAAGACTGTCTAGGACAGTTGGCCTGGTCTGTCTTGACTATAGTAATTGGTGTAGCAAGGCCCGCCCAGTATGGTGACACCATTCCTAGACCAGAGATCCTGTGTCCCAGTGGAAAGAGTTCTGAGCAACAGCATGCTAGCAATGCTGTCTGCGTCTTCACTGTGCATGGAATGTGTCTAGCTTGGTGAAGTTTCTCCTACCTTGACTTTCCCACAGCAATGGACCAATAACCAGCGAACTGTGGGCTAAATTAACCCTTTCTCCTCTGAGTTGCTCTTGTCAAAGTGTTTTATCACAGCAGCAGGAGATAAAACGATGACACACCCCATTTCACTTCCTAATGAGCAATACCGTAGGATTCGTTCCCACATCTCATCAGGAGTCCTGCTATGGTCTGGTCGGAACTGCAGCTCTCGTGTTAGGAACTTGGTCTCCAGCTGATGATGTGTAAGGCAGCAGAGTCAGTAAGAGATGAGACCTGGGGCCTCGGAGATGACTCAGTGAGTAAAGTCCTCGAGCAGTGAGCATGAGGACCTGAGTGTGTATCTTAAGTATGTGTGTGTACGTGCACACACACACACACACACACACACACACACACACACACACACACACACAGAGCCAGGCAGTATATCTGTTACCCCAGTACTGGGAGGAAGGGTGCAAAACCACACCGGTCCCTGGAGCTTGCTGGCCAGCTATCCTAACCATGTTCACAAGCTCTAGTTTCAGTGAAAGACCCTGTCTTTAAAAGAGGTATTAACATTATTTTGTAAATGCTTTCTCTAAAGAAATAAGGTTTTCATTTAAATTTTAAAGGAAAATCTAAGTCTCAAATCTAAATCTTTTGTTTGTTTGTTTGGTTGGTTTTTCAAGACAGAGTTTCTTTATGCAGCCTTGGCTGTCCTACACTCGCTTTGTAGACCAGGCTGGCTCGAACTCACAGCAATCCACCTGCCTCTGCCTCCCACGTGCTGGGATTAAAGGTGTGTGCCATCACTGCCTGGCTCTAAGTCTCAAATCTTAATGAAGGTAACCTTTCCAATTAAGTTAGCCCTGTGCTTCAGTTTCAGAATTTAATGAACTCTTGGTAAAAATGTAGTGGTTTTCTCTTACCACTATAGTAGATTTTTTGATTTATTTATTTATTATGTATACACTGCTCTGCCTGCACATACACTTGCAGGCCAGAAAGATCACATTACAGATGGTTGTGAGCCAACGTGTGGTTGCTGGCAATTGAACTCAGGGCCTCTGGAAGAGCAGTCAGTGCTCTTAACCTCTGAGCCATCTCTCCAACCCCAGCTATAGCAGATTTTTTAAGTGATATTTATTTAGTGCAGGTGCGTGCGTGTGACTTGGATAGCACAGTGCTCATGTGGAAGTCAGAGGCCAACTTGTGGGAGTGAGTCCTAGGCAGCAAACTCAGGTCTCCTGCCTTGGTGGCAAGCACTGTTTGTTATTCTCTGAGGCATCACAAATCTTAGCAAAGTCTTGTAAATAAACACATTCATGAAATTCATTTTGCTGGTTTTCACTTTGATTTCATGGAGTGGTGGCAGGGCCAGGCTTCCGGTCCTTAGTGAGGGTGATGAGCTGGGAGGACTGGCAGATGGGGACTGGGGCTTCCTTCTCAGACGCTCGCTTGCTCGCTTGAATCCTCTGTTTGGTTTCCAGAGGTGGCTTCCTGCCTCTCTATTCACGCGTGCACTCCACCGCTCTTTCCTTTGTAGATCTGGACAATTCGCACTGCACTCTCCCTTTGCAGTGGGAAAGTCCTGCTCCAGGAAGTACTGTTGCTTAGCAACAAGTTAACAAGTTCTTCCTCTCTGTGGCCCATGACAAAAGAGTTGAGCAGAACCTCCACGGCACTATTTGTCCAACAAATACACGGGTAGGCTCTTGTGCAGTGTTAGGGATGAGCAGTAGAATTTTGTGTCTTGAGCTACCTACAGCGTCATTGAAGATGTATACTTTTAAACCAAGCATTTATTAAAAGTTACATAGTTGCTTGACTTGATTTAGTTTTAAGTTCTTTTAAGTTTATTATTATTTGTGTCGATGCATATATGTGTGGATGCATGGTATGTGTGTGGAGGGCATATGTCCAGGATGCCCACGTAAAGTCAGAAGACAACTTTTTAAAAAAGATGTATTTATTGTGTATTTGATATTCTGCCTGCATGTGTGTCTAAACTCCAGAAGAGAGCACCAGTTCTCATGATAGATGGTTAGGAGCTCCCGTGTGGTTGCCGGGAATTGAACTCAGGACCTCTGGAAGAGCAGTCAGTGCTTTTAACCTCTGAGCCAGTTCTCCAGCCCAACTTGGTTTTTTTTTGTTTTTAAAGATTTATTTATTTATTGTTATGTGTACAGTGTTCTGTCTGCATGTACACCTGCAGGCCAGAAGAGGGCATCAGATCACATTATAGATGGTTGTGAGCCACCTAGGAATTGAACTCAGGACCTTTCAAAGAGCAGGCGGTGCTCTTAACCACTGAGGCATCTCTCCAGCCCAGAGGACAACTTTTTACAAAACATTTTTCATATTAATTAATTAATTAATTTAGAGAAAGAAAGTGTATGTGTGTGTGTGTGTGTGTGCGCGCGCGCGCGCGCGTCATGTGTGTGTGTGTGTTGTACCCACCACAGAGCACTTGTGATTGTCAGAGGACAGTTTGCAAGAATCAAGCTTTTCTTCCACCATGTGGGTCCCAGAGATCAGACTCAGGTTATCAGCAGGCTTGCAGCAAGCACTTTGACCTACTGAACTATCTTGATGCCTCTCCCCTTTTAATCTCCCTCTCTCCCTCTCTCCCTCTCCCTCTCCCTCTCCCTCTCTCTCTCTCTCTCTCTCTCTTTCTCTCTCTCGTACACGCATGTGCATGTGTGTGCTTACCCACGTGCCTGCAGGTACACCCTCCAAGGCAGAACAAGGTGTCAGAGCCCCTGGAGCTGAGATATGGGACCACCTAGGGAGGGTACTGGGACCAGAACTCAGGTCCCCAGGAACTGGTGAGCTATCTTTGCAGCACCCTCCAATATTTTTTTTTAAAACCTATCATTCTTTGATAATTTCATACAATGTATCTTGAGCATCTCTGTCCCTAACTTCTCTCACTTTGTTCTTCTCTCTGCTCTTCCACTTTCATGGCCTCTTCTTTGTTTTTTGTTTTGTTTGTTTTGTTTGTTTGTAACCCACTGAGTCTAAATAGTACTGCCTGCTCTGGCCCCTGAAGGCTCCAGGCACACAGAGTGCACAGACATACGTGTAGATAAAACACCCATATGCATGAAGCATTGAGACACAGTTGAGACCCAGCTCTCCCAGTGGTGTGTGCAGTTTAATAATTTTTGCTGTATTACAATACTGATTCTTTCAATTATGTATTTATTATTATTCGGTGTACATGATGTGTGTGTATGAGTGCGGGCATCCGCACATGCCACAATGCCTGTGTGGAGATCAGAGGACCACTTTTCTGGAGCTGATTCTCTCCTGCCCAGTGTGGTACCAAGGGTCCAACTCAGTTGTGAGCTTAGCTGCAAGCGCCCTTGTCATCTCAACCATCTTACCAGTCCCAACAGGATCAGTTTTTTGTTTTTTGTTTATTTTTCAAGACAGGGTTTCTCTGTTAGCCTTGCAAGTCCTAGACTCACTTTGTAGACTAGGCTGGCCTCGAACTCACAGTGACCCGCCTGACTCTGCCTCCGGAGTGCTGCGATTAAAGGCGTGTGCCACCACACCCAGCTTGATAACATCTTTTAAAGTTGATAATGAGGTCAGAAGAGATGTCTCAGCAGTTAAAAATGTATACTGCTCCTGTAGAGGGGCTGAGTTCAGTTTCCAGCACTAATGTTGGGTATCCCACAATTATATATAGAATTCCACCTCCAGGGAATCTGGTGCCCTCTTCTGGGCAGCAGGGGCATGTGCATGTCTGTGTACATATCCACCCAGACACACTTATGCATATAATTAACAAAAATAAATATTTTTGCCCAGCATGGAGGTGCATGCCTTTAATCCCAGCACTTGGGAGGCAGAGGCAGGCAGATCAATGTGAGCTTGAGGCCAGCTTGGTCTACAAAGCAAGTCTAGAACAGCCAAAGCTACACAGAGAAAACCTGTCTCGAAAAACAAAACAAAAAAAAATTGATAAAAAAATAAAAATTGATAATAAGCGGTAATTTTTAGCCAGTCTAGTAGGAACATAATAATATTAATGCATATAATATTTTAATATCAATATATTAAAGTATTTTCATGTTTGTATTAATGAATAATATTGTTCTATAGTTTTTATAAGTTTAAAAAAATTTTTTTATTAATATGTATGCAGTGCTCTGCCTGCACATACACCTGCAGGCCAGAAGAGGGCATCAGATCACATTATAGATGGTTGTAAGCCACCATGTGGTTTCTGGGAATGGAACTCAGGACCTCTGGAGGTCAGTGCCATTAACCTCTGAGCCATCTCTCCAGCTCAGTTTTTTATTTTTAACATATCTTTAGTTTGGGTGTCATGGGTGACTCACCCATGTGAACACATGTCACCCCCCCACACACACACTCACAACACATTTTATGTTTGGAACTCTAAAAATTGTTGAGAATTGGCTTTCTACCTCTGCTTAATCTCATCTCTTTGTCTCTCTTTTTTGTGGAAAAAAAAAGAATTTGAATCGTTGTTCTGTTCTGGATTCTAGCCCACATGGTTTGATTTAGCATGTTCCTCACCTGCTTTAGACTTCTTTCTTTCTGTCCTTCCTTCCTTCCTTCTTTCATTTTTCTTTGCAGAGTGCTAGTTAGAGTAAATAGTAATAATAGCAGCTAAGCAGTAAGGGAAATGACTCAGCTGGGCGTGGTTAGTTCCAGCACTTGGGAGGCCGAGGCCAGCCTGGTCTATAGAGTGAGTCCAGGAGAGCCAGGGCTATGCAGAGAAACTCTGGAGAGAGAGAGAGAGAGAGAGAGAGAGAGAGAGAGAGAGGACTCAATGGTTTGGAGGACTTGCTGATCTTACAGAGGACCTGGGTTCTATTTTCCACTCCCATGTGTGGGATCACAGCCATCTGTGACTCATCCCTCTAGTTACAGGGGACCCAGTGCCCTCTTCTGACCTTCATGGACACCAGGCACTCATGCATATAGATACACACAGGCAAACATTCGTGCACATAAAGTAAATAAGTCAAAAGAAAAATGTAAGCGATGAGCACACGTTGAAAGCCTGTCAGAATAATGCAGAAGTAACACAGCTTTCCGGTGACATCACACTGAGAAAGCTCAGGGAAGTCAAGGGTGGCTTCTGGAGAAAGGAGGATTATCAGAAACCAAGTCTTACAGTTTTTATTGCTGCGAAGAGACTCCTTGACCATGGCAGCTCTTTTGTTTGTTTGTTTGTTTTTCGAGACAGGGTTTCTCTGTGTAGCCTTGCTCCTAGACTCACTTTGTAGACCAGGCTGGCCTCGAACTCATAGCGATCCACCTGCCTCTGCCTCCCGAGTGCTGGGACTAAAGGCGTGTCCCACCACGCCCAGCTACCATGGCAGTTCTTATAAAGGAAAACACTAACCTGGAGCTGGCTTAGAGTTCAGAGGCTTAGTCCCTTATCAACATGGCGGGAAACATGGCGGCATGCAGGCAGGCATGGTGCTGGAGAGGGAGCTGAGAGCTCTGCATCCAGATACTAAGGCAGCAATAAGAGAGAGACACTGAGACTGGCTTGAGCATTTGACAGCTTAAAGCCCACCCCCCCTACCCCCCAGTGACACACTTCCTCCAACAAGGCCACACCCCCTAATAGTACTACTCCCCATGAGCCTGATGGCTGTTTTCACTCAAACCACCACAAACCACATAGGCGGTCACAAGAGGGCCGAACAGTCTGGAGAATTGGAAAGGCTAAGCAGAAAGAATGAAGCCGAGTCTAGCACTCCAGCAGGGGAGAGGAAGCCAAAGACTCTCCTACCACACAGGCCAGGAGTACCCGTATAGAGACTGGCAGCTAATCCAGTCAGAGACAGGGAAAGCCCACAGTTCTCAGAAACCTTCCATCCAGTTGTAGGGTTCGGTGTCGGAGTGATTCTTGTGGGATGGTTTAGCTTTGGGGAAGTCCACTTGGGTGCTCTCCATACGCTGGAGGGAATGCGTTGCTTGAGACCCCTGGTCCAGTGCATGCGCTTGGTGCAGGAAGCAGTCGTGGGTCACGGAGAGCTGGACACAGATACAGCTGAGGAGTCCAGGCAGCGGGAGGGTTTTGAGCACATGAGCTCCACCCTCTTTGGCCAAGAACAGGGTAACTGAGGAAACTGCCAAGCCTGTCCCTGAGGTCAACAGGCTTCTCAAACTCCACGGCTTCCTCTCTGCCATGCAGTTTTTCCATTCGCAGGACTGAGGAGTCTAAATCTCAGATTCAGTGGATGGTCTCTGCAGACTCTTATCCTCTGGGAGTAATTTGAGTAGGAGCAGAGATCGCTGAGACCTGTCCTCCAGGAAAGACCTCAGTGCTCCAGCAGTCAGCAGGCTCCCTGATAACGCCACACTCCCCGGACATTAGCCATTAGCCACCCCAAGATATACAGGCGGAGCAGCCTCAGCAGGGCAGGCAAAGGCACATAAAGCCATTGCAGCCTGATAAGCACCTGGCTGTGTACCATCCCCAGTTGGAACAGCACGAAGCGGAAGAGCCTCAGCATCTTCTAGAGAACGCATGAAGAAACTACCCAAAGACGTTGTCTTTGGGGTCCTTCCTTACCCTATATTTTCCCTTTTGCTCCTTTTCTATATTTATAAATTTCTTTAAAAATTGCTCTTACCGCTGGGCATAAGAGAGGCAGGTGGATCTCTGAGTTTGAGGCCAGCCTGGTCTACAAAGTGAGTCCAGGACATCCAGGGTTACACAGCGAAACACTGTCTCGAAAAACCAAAAAAAAACCCAAAAAACAAAAAAAAACACCACCACCACCACCACCAAAACCCCCACAACTCTTAATTATGTGCATGTGTGTGTGTCAGAATGGGTTTATGCATATGAGAGCAGTGCCCATGGGGGCCAGAAGGGGGCGTTAGATCAGATCCCCTGGAACTGAAGTTACAAATGCCTGTAAGTGCTGGGGCCCAAGCTTTGATCTTCTAGAAGAGCAGCCAGTGCTTTTAGCCGCTAAGCCTTTCCGGCCCCATGCTTGACCTCTAACAGTAAGGAGGTGTGGAAGGGGGCCTGGGGGGTCCTCCAGATAGCTAGCCCAGCCTTGCCTATAACTACCTGCCTATGGGGAGCAGAAGGCTTAATTTCCCCCCTGACAGGGCCTCCTTCACCGCAGAGCAGTGGGCACAGTGTTGCTGAATGGTGGCCCTTTTAGGCCTCCTCTGAGGCCCTTCTAGCCTTACTATTCATGGGTTGATGAAGTCCAGGCTCCCTGCACAGTCTCCTAGAATGCATGGGGCAGAGGGGTCTACCCGACCCTGGAATGAAAGTGCTAAGTCCCTGTTTAGTCTTCTTTGAAAAGACTCACAAAGGGAGGGGAAACTTCTTTAATGTCTGACACAGGTGTGTGCATGTGTGTGTTCAAGTCAGGCTGAATCTCTTTGCTTGGAAGAAAGTGCTTCCTGCCTACAGGTACTGTTAATTCAGTGTGCCCCTTCCCTGGTTCTTTCCACCAAAGTCTGTTCATTTTTTTCCCTTGTTATGTCTACATCCCCTGGTGTTTTCTGCTGTAGCCTAAGGCTTATGGAGCTCAGCCCTCTGTTGTTCCCAGGGCCTGGAGTCCTATTGCTCCATGTTCTCCCTGCTCTGTAATGTCCAGTGACATCTTATGTTTGTTTTTCAGGTGACATTTTCAGTCGACTTGGCGGAACAGGAAAAGGTTCCTCCTCTCTGTCTTTCTGGAAGCAGGCTCTGAGTGTGCATGAGCGTGTGTGTGAGCACGACTCCGCTCTGTTTGCTGTCCTTCATTGTCAGTTTATTGCTTGTGTTCTTGATGTTCCTTCTCTTCTCCGAGTGTGCTTGGATCTCGGGGGTATTTGTGTGATTCGGTCAGTATCCTCTGTGGTTTCTGTAACTTGAATATTTTGCTGCTTTTTTCAGCAGTTGCAGAAGTTATAACTTCAATGAGCTTCCAAGAGATACTGCAGACTTCACACATAGCGGGAGCTTGTAACAATGGTTTTTCATCCCTCCCTTGAAGCATTTGTTGTGTTTTGCTCATATATATATTTATATATTTTACCTCTGCAGGTTACAGACTCTACAATCTGTAGTGCAGTGGATTGAATTGTGCTCTGGCCCAAAGTGACTGTTTGGATTAGAGCTATAAGGCTAATCAAGAACATCAGGGTGGAATCTGGATTAGTGTTTTTAGGGGAGTATTCTTTGCTTTCCATTTATGTGAGGATTCAGTGGGAGTGTAGGCATCAGCAAGCCAGGAACACATTCCTCTCCAGAACCTGACTATCCATGCAGGCTCCCCGAATTCCCAGTTTTAGCTTTTAGAACTGTGATAAAGCTAAATGTTTATTATCTAAGCCACCCAGTCTATGGTTGTTTGTCACAGCATCATAAACTAATATACATGATTATTATGTGGCTTTAAACTTTTGATAAATTAATCTCCTAAGGAGGTTTGTTTGGGACATTGTCCAAAAATGCAGTCCAAGCTGACCTTGAGCTAACATTCTTACCTAGACCTTCTGAGGACTACAGGTGTGTATCGCCCACCACACTCAACTTTCCTCACAGAGATTATATAAGAATTTTAGTCATGTGTGGTAGTTTTCCCCCTATAATCTACCCAGGCTGAGGTAGAAGGACCATGAGTTAGAGGCTAGCTTGGGCTACCATCATTTGTTTTGGGCTATCATGGGGCTACATGGCAAGGCTCTGCCCCAGCAAATTTAAGGGAAAAGAAGGAAGGAGGGAGGGAGGAAGGAAGGAAGGAAGGAGGGAGGGAGAAAAGAGGGGCTGGCTTCATCTAGCTGTCTGTCCTCTTCCACTGTGTAGGCACGGGCTTCCTCCTGGTATGAAGAACAGCAATTAACTTGTATTTTGTGACAAAGTCTTAGTATGAGCTCTTCTAGCCTCCAGCTGCTGGGATTACAGGCATGGACTGGCTCATCTGACATTTCCTATAGGGCTGAGTCTTTTGATACTTTTTTCTTTTTTGTTTATTTGGTTTGGTTTGGTTGGTTTGGTTTTTTGAGACAGGGTCTCTCTGTGTTAGCCTTGGCTGTCCTAGACTCGCTTTGTAGACCTCGAACTCACAGCAATCCGCCTGCCTCTTTTGATATTTTATACTTGAAAATATCATTATTTCCTTTGTTAACAAAAGATACAGGTTTTGTTGTTGTTTTTGTTGTTGTTGTTTTTGTTGTTGTTGGTGGTGGTGGTGGTAGTGGTGGAGGTTTTACAAGACAGGGTTTTTCTGTGGAGCCTTGGCTGTCCGGGGCTTGATTTGTAGACTAGGCTAGCAGTTTTTGTTTGTTTGTTTTTGTTTTGTTGTTGTTGTTGCGTTTTGTTTGTGTTTTTGTTTTTTTGAGACAGGGTCTCTCTGTGTTAGCCTTGGCTGCCCTGGACTCACTTTGTAGACCAGGCTAGCCTCGAACTCACAACAGTCCATCTGCCTCTGCCTTTCAAGTGCTGGGGTTAAAGGTGTGTGCCACCATGCCCAGCCCTAGCTTTTTTTTCTTTTTAAGATACATTTAAACATTATTATTTTGTGTTTGTGTGTGTCACATGTGCACATGCCATGACTTGTGGGGGCAAAAGAAAACATCCAGTTTATTGCCTCTTTCTACTGTGTGACCCTGGGATAGAGCTTGGGTTGTCAAGTTTGCATAACAAGCACTTTTACCCACCAGGTTGGCCAACCATCTTGTTGGCCCTTGAAACAAGACTTGACTAGATAAAAGCAGTTCTTGGTTTTCAGGAAGTAGATGGTAGTGTTTCTGCTGGAAATGTGCTGTCCGTCATTCCTGTGTTACTCTGTTAATGTGTGGAAAGGGGTAACATCTGTTACATTGTTTATTTTCTGAGCTAAGGTTTTAAAAACGTGTTACTGCTGGGGAACTGGTAAGTTATCACACTTTTGAGCCTCCGCAGGCTCTTTCATCCCCAATCATTTTCCTTTTAATTCAGGGAAACGCTACTCCACTGTACATTGCCTGATGCCTCCTCTTAGAGCCACAGTTACATAGGTGTTGGTCTGGCAGGTAGTTCAAGTCTCTTAGTGTTTCTAAGTTTTTTTCTTTTAGACTTATCCTTCTCACTTGGTCTTGGGCTATTTTTAACTTCGTTACATTAGAAAAAGTCAAGTGTAATTTATAAATGTGAAGCATACATCTGAGAATGCAAGTTTAGGGGGGTTGGGGAACTGGCTGAGTTGTTTAAGTGCCCTTACATGTCTCATCACAGCAAAAGGACAGTAACAAAGGCAGCTTCAGATTTCAATACTGCTCAATAAGAGTTAATGTGTAAGAGCTGAGGGTGTGGCTTAGTTGGCAGCGTTTTCCTAGCATGTATCAAGCCTTGGGTTCAATCATCAGTATCGCTTAAACTAGGTGTGGTGTGTACACCTGTCAATCCCACAAGTTCCAAAAAGGAGTAAAGGGGTTAGAGAGATAGTGTCTTAGTCACACTGTCCTGTTTCTGTGAAGAGACATCATGATCAAGACAACTTATGTAAAAGAAAGCATTTAACTGAGGGCTTGCTTACTGTTTCAGAGGGTTAGCCTATCATCATGGTGGGGAGCATGGTGGCAGGCAAGTGTGGTACCACAGAAGCAGCTAAGAGCGGTAAGCTGATGCATAGACCCTGGGCTTGGCATGGGCTTTCGAAACCTAAAAATCAGCACCAGGGTTGTACTTCCTCCCACAAGGCCACACCTCTTATTCCTTTTCAAATAGTGCTACTCCCTGATGACTAAGTCTTCAAATATATGAGCCTATGGGGGTCTTTTTTAATTTCCACAGATGGCTCAGCAGTTAAGAGCACTGTCTACTCTCCCAGAGGTCTTGGTTTTGATTTCCACCCCTTATATGGGCAGCTTACAACTATCTCAAACTTCAGTTCTAGGGGATCTGATGCTTTCTTCTGTGCCCCGAAGGCACTGGGGCATGCAAGTGGTACATACAAATACATGTAGACAAAAGACCAACACACATAAAGTTAAGAAAAAAAAAAAGGAAGAAGTGGAGGCAGCAGGGTCATAAACTCAAGGTCACTCTGAGGGGGCAAATTGAGTTCAAAGCCAGCCTGGCATACATGAAATCTTGTCTAAAGAACAATGATTTGTGTTATTTTGTTTTGTTTTCATGTGTGTTGGGGGGGATATGCATATGGCAAGCACATTTTACATGTGTTTTGGCACACGCTTTTGTGTGCAGGCTTTTCCGGGCAAGACTCAACTCAGACATCAGTTCCCCAGAAAGGGAACCCACAACAGACAAAAGCAGCAATCGCACCAATGTCCGTGCAATTACTCTGTGAAGTAATGAGGCTTTTGTTGTTGTCGTTGCTTTGGTAACTAACAGGAGTGCGGGTGAGAGGTTAGAGAAGCAAAGGCAGCCACAGATGACTGAACAGCACACTCCAACATGCGTGCCGGCCCATGAAAGCAGCAACTTGGGACTCTGTACAATTTCCAGGCTCCCTGACAGTCCAAGAAGGCTCTCTGTGGCTCGCCTGGTCTGCTTTGCCTTCCCCAGCAGTTGTTTACTCCTTCCCCGAAGCAAGGGAGGGGCCTTCAAGAATCCTCCAAGATCCCACAGTCCCAGACCTGTGACTTTTTACCTCCTGAGTCCTATGTGTCTCCCTATCCCTCCTAGAGGGAAGGTTTCTGTTTAAGGGAACTGTTACCAACAACATGCGCACCGTTATGTGCGGCGGGGGGTGGGGGGTGGGGGGAGCCTGGGTACATTTTGTTTGCTTTCCACCTTATTCACTGAGGCAGAGCCTCCAAACTTAGCCAGAGCTCCCTGGTGTGGCTCATCTTCCTAGCTGAGCTGCTCTGGGGATCTCACCTTGAAAGGCTGGAGTTAGAGGAGGGCCTTCGCAGACACTTGGCACGTACATGGGTGCCGGGGATTCAAACTCCTGTTCATGCTTGTCAGTTAACCTAATTTGGGTTAACTTAAACCATAGAGTTTGCGGTGCTATCACAAAGGCAATAGAAAGCTAGTACCTTCCATTGAAGCTGTTCACGTTCTTTGCTAACAGGGTAACTTTACTGGACACCATTGTTTTGTTTTGAGCTTGGGAAGGCCACAGATTCTCTCAGTGTGGCAGGGACAGCTGCATGCTGTAAGAGGAGACTCTGCAGCCTGCCTATCTATCTATCTATCTATCTATCTATCTATCTATCTATCTATCTACAGTGTCTCGCTGTGTAGCTCGGGCTGGCCTTGAACTCACGGAGATTCTCTTGCCTCTGCTTCCTGAATGCTGCCATTAAAGACAAGCACCACTATGGCCAGCTCACACATGCTCTCTGAATAGCATCCCCTTTTCCATGACCCAGCTTTCTTGTTTCTATCCATTCTGCTCAGGCCTCAACCCAAGAGGACTGACAGACTCTACTTCAGGTGCCATCTCTCACTTCATGGCTGGGAGCAATAGCCATGGAGACATTCTTTTTTTTTTTTTTTTTTTTTTTTTTTTGGTTTTTCAAGACAGGGTTTCTCTGTGTAGCTTTGGCTGTCCTGGACTCGCTTTGTAGACCAGGCTGGCCTCGAACTCACAGAGATCCGCCTGCCTCTGCCTCCCAAGTGCTGGGATTAAAAGAAATTCATATCTTTTTAATCAATGAAAGACCCCTGCTCTTCATTGCCTGGTACTTGAATGTCTATTATTTTGTATGCTATTTTGGTTTTTTAAATAGTTTTCATCTTTATATTTCGGGCAGGTGTGTGTGTGTGTGTGCGCGCGCGCGCGCGCGCGCGCGCGCGCGCGCGTGCATAGACATACTTGTATGTGAACGGGTGTGAGTGCAGGTGTGTGTAGAGGTCAGAGGTTGATGTTGGATGTCTCCCATATTGAGGCAGGGTCTCTCGCTTGGACCCACACTGTCCTACTTGGCTAGTCTAGCTTAGCAGCTTGCCATGTGGGTTTTGTTTGCCTTCCTTGTGCTGGGTGAAATGTGAGCTACCACAGCTGCCTGGTGTGCAGGGGAGCTGAATTCCGGTCCTTGTGTTTGCACGGTGAGAGCTTTACCTTCTGTCCTCTCCTCAGCTCTTCTCTATTATTGTAAATGTTTCAGGAGAGTAGGGGGATTTGGTGCCTTTTCATGGCTGGAAGTGAAAGGATTCAACTTAAAATTAATTTGTTGAAATAAAATCTTAAGATATATTCATATGCTCCCTAAGATATGAGCTAACTCCTTTCCAAACACCTTTCGAGCATCAACTGAATGAATTAATTATTGTATTAATTAATGCAAGTTTTATACAGGCCTATTTTACCTTTCGTGGGCTGGAGACTACGGAAGAACAAGAGTTGCAGTACAGTGCTTTAAAAATCCAAATGCTTTGTTGCTGGTTTCTGGGTAGAGATGAGTCTACCCAGGTTCAGTTTCCCCCAGTTGGTGCAGGTTGGTGGTCACAGCCAGACGCCTGTGTGAGCAGTGGGGGTGCTGACCTGCAAGCCTCTAGTTGGGAGAACTCTGTGGGTGCTCTGGCCCCATAGCTTTGGAACCATCTCCAGGTGAGCAGATTTTGGCAGTAAGTCAGTATGTCTGAACTGGATAGCTTTATGTCAACTTGACATAAGAGCTAGTCATCTGAGAGGAGGGAACCTCAGTTGAGAAAATGCTTCATGGCTGATGGTTGAGAGCTCAGCTCATTGTGGGTGAGGACACTCATGCACAGATGGTCCTGGGTTCTATACGAAAGCAGGCTGAGCAGATCACGTGATGCAGGGCAGTAAGCAGCACCCCTCCGTGGCCTCTGCAGCAGCTCCTGCCCTGACTTCCTCCAATGACAGACTATAATGTGGAAGGGTAAGCCAAATAAAGCCTTTCCTACCCAATTTGCTTCTGGTCATGGTGTTCCATCATTAGCAATAGAAACAGTAACTATGACAACATTCTAGGAGGAGCTCTTTGGAGGAAGGAAGACCAGAAGGGTAAGAAGATGCAGGTTGTGGTGAGACACAAACCACGTAATTTCGAAGGGAGGAAAGCTAGCTACATTTAGTGGTAGAATGTGATCATGCACAGAAAGAATTTACTGTATCAACCGTAGGACTCACTGACAGGGGATCAGGGAAAACATTTACTTTTGATATGGTGTTTGGTATAGATACTGAACAAAGGGATGTTTACTGAAGTGTTGTTTGTCTAATTCTAGATAAAGTTATTATGGGCTATAATTGCACCATCTTTACATGCTGGCACTGGAAAAACTTTTACAGCAGGAAATGAATGAAAGGTCACCTGGGACGAGGCTCCTTCAGCTGGTGTAATTTCATGAGCTTATCAATATGTTGGGAAACTTAACTGATAATGGTACTGGACTTTCAGCCGAGGTGTCTCTACTGGATATCCGTAGTGAAGAACTTTGTTGTTGTTTTTGTTGTTTTGTTTTTGAGACAGGGTTTCTCTGTGTAGCCCTGGCTGTACTGAAGCTTGCTCTGTAGACCAGGCTGGCCTCGAACTCACAGAAATCAGCCTTCCTCTGCCTCCCGAGTGCTAGGATTAAAGAAGTGTGCCACCACTTCCCTGCTATGAAGAAGGTTTTGATATTCTTAGTCTGCCCGTTTCTGATAGGCTGCTTTGTCTGATGATCCTATAACAAGAGAGGGTGATAGTCAAAGGGTTAGAGGAAACTACAGTGCACAGCAAAGACGAAGTCTACCAAATGTTGAGGAGGGCAGCAAGAGAGGGAACCGTAGTGACCTCGATGAGTGCTTACCCTACTTTTTCTGATACAATACAAAGTAAAAACAAACAAACAAAAACAGAAAACCAAAACCAACCAACCAACCAACCAACCAAACAAACAAAACACCATAGTTGATGGAGAAGAGCATGGAAAGCTGAATTTGGTTAATCTTGCAGGAAATGAAAATGTGGCCGTCCTGGAGCTGTTGACAAAAGCATTCAGGAAGCTGAAGATATCAGTCAATCCCTGTTGACTTTGGGAAGTGTTATTACTGCTCTTGTGGCGCTAATACTTCATATTTTTTATCCAGAATCTAAACTAACGAGAATCTTGCAAGGTTCTCTTGGGGACATATGAGGACATCTATAATTGTATTGAGTCCCCCTGCATCTCTCAATCTTGAGGGAGCTGCTAGTGTACTGGGATACGCTCACAGAGGAAAGAACACACGGAGTAAGCCTGCAGTTGATCAGACACATGCCCACCACAGGAGCACGTATTAAAGATGACGCAGAGAGACAGTGTTTGGAGTGAGCAAAGTGGAGTACAGATCTCTGAAGACAATTTTAGAGCCATGAATGGAAAGTAACTGTTCAGGAGGAATGAATTGTTGAGTTAGTTGAAATTGGTGCTTGGAAAGAGGGGCTCAGTAGGGTTACAGAGTTATTTGTGTATGATAAAATAAAGTTGACCAACTGGGTGGTGCTGATGCATGCCTTTTTTGTTTGTTTGTTTTCTTTTTGGTTTTTTGAGACAGGGTTTCTCTGTGTAGCCTTGGCTGTCCTGGACTCGCTTTGTAGACCGGCTCGTGGTGCATTTCTTTAATCCCAGCACTCAGGGAGCAGAGACAGGTGGATCTCTGAGTTTGAGGTCAGCCTGATCTACAGAGCAAGTTCCAGGACAGCCAGGGCTACACAGAGAAACCCTGACTCAAAAACAAGCAAAAATGATTGCTGATTCTGATGGATTATCATAAGAATATGATTTTTAAAATTTATTTATTTATCTATTTTGCTTTTTGTTTTTTGAAGACAAGGTTTCTCTGTGTAGTCTTGGCTGTCGTGGACTTGCTTTTGTAGCAGGCTGGCCTTGAGCTCACAGTGATCTACCTGCCTCTGCCTCCCGAGTCCTGGGATTAAAGGTATGTGCCACCACACCCGGCAAGAATGTGAATTTTAACAGGGAAGACATACAGCTAGCTGAAGATTCTGTAAAGCTCTATGATTCACTCAGCAGGAACCTGGAAACTGAACCTTAGGAGACCATAGAGAGATGTGATGCTCTAAATACAAGCAGTTTGTTTTTCTGAACAGTGGGCATGTTTCTTAAAAGGACAGAGGAGTGTCAGAACTTACTGGAGCTTGTAAGTAGCTGTTGAGGCTTCAACTTCAGAGATCACTGAGAATTTAAGTGGACATTAAGCCGCAATTGAGAACCAGCAGAACACCTTTGCCATTCAGATAACTTCTGGCAAAGAAAAATTCATAGCAGGAAGCTTAGACCCAGAAACTATAGGAACTGGTTTGAAGAAGCTTAATTGCTTATCTGCTGAAACTAGATATCCTAACAGGTTTGATGCCAGAGAGAAGTTATTTATATCTGTCAACACTGGTGAGAACTGAGCCATGGAGACAGCCCAAGCTGTCAAGGATGCTAAAGTGTTCAGAACGACAGAGAGGAAACCAGTCAGGACACGTGAAAAGAGGGTTCTGGAGCAGTGTACTGACAAACCTTTAATTCAAGAGCCATTTGTTACCAGTGGCGCTGTTCTATTTTTCCAGCACTAAAACACAAGCCCAGTGGAAATGTCTAAAGTGGAAAAAAACCTGAGAGCACTGTTTAAAAAGAGTAGACTGCACTACAAGATAGATAAATCTGCAGTAAATTTAAGGGTCTAGATTTTTTTTAAAAAAAGAAAAATTTAAAAAACAGCCAGGTGGTAGTGGTGCATGCCTTTAGTTCCAGCATTTGTGAGGCACAGGTAGGCCTCTGGCTGGAGGCCACCCTGGTCTACAGAGCTAGTTCCAGAACAGCCAGGGCTACACAGAAAAACCCTGTGTCTATAAATCAATAATAGTAACAACAAAATAAATAAAACCCAAGACATCACAATTTGAAGCTGTGTACAGATTAAAATGGGATAGACTATATTAAGCAACATAGTGATGCCAGTTGGATTAAATGCCTTTTTTTAAATTTTTTATTTTCATTTTTTTGCCATCACTGTAGTCCAAATGGTAGGAAGTTAGGTTTCACGTGGGGTTATAATAAGTATGTGTTTCTAGCTTTTTATACAAAGGAGCCCTTCTATAACAAATAAGTATTTTTTCTGGTATACTAGTAAGTACCAAATACATGGAAACTGTTGTTCTAGGCTTGAACTGACATAGGGAATGTTGTCAGAACTTGGCCTTGAAAAGGGCCATGTCCTCTGCTGTTTTGCTGTGAGTTCAGTCTGTGCTTTTTAGCCTCGAGAGAGATCTTCCTGTTTTGTCTTCTCAGCTCACTGCTCCCCTTTCACCTGTTACTATGCCATTTGTAGAGCTACGGGTTTCCTCATTATGAGAAATTCAGGGTAACTACAGATTTCCTTATTATGAGAAATTCAGGATTTTATCTAGCAATCTTTTTGGGTTTTGTTTTTTGTTTGTTTTTGTTTTTTCGAGACAGGGTTTCTCTGTGTAGACTTGACTGTCCTGGACTCGCTTTGTAGACCAGGCTGACCTCGAACTCACAGTGATCCGCCTGCCTCTGCCTCCCGAGTGCTGGGATTAAAGGCGTGCGCCACCGTGCCCGGTTTATCTAGCTATCTTAAATCTGTTTCAGTGACTATCTCTACAACCATTGTCAATATTGCCAATAACAAACTTGACCCTGTGAGTAAAATTTCTATCTATAAATTATATTCATGAATATGTACGTGTGTATATATATACATGCATATATACATGCTCAATAAGCATGGGCTTGATGGATTAAACCACCCAACTATTTGCCACAACAGTTTTTAGCCTCCTAAATGATGGAAATGGCATGCAGTGTTTTGACACCAACAGGAAGATGCACATGCATTTTTATTGAGAGCCTTTGTAATAAATACAGACATTGAGCTTTTAGTGTAATCTGTGGTATTAAATTTTTAAAAAGCAAGTGGATTATCTATCGTACCCTGTGCCATAGACATGTTTTTACATTTAGGGGGTATTTTTTTATATTTATGTACATGAATGTTTTGTCTTCATTTATTTCTGTACACCACATCGCTGCCTAGAAGCTGCAGATAGAAAAGGGTGTTGTATCCCCTGGGAACTGGAGTTAGGATGGGTATGAGCGACCATGCGGGTCCCAGAAATCAAACTTGGCAACTCTGAACGAGCAGCAGGTGCCCTAAGCCACTAAGCCATCTCTCCACCTTTTTTTTTAGTGTCTTACTGAACACATAAGGAGGTGGAGCTGATTCTTGTCTTTCAAATTTACGTAGGTTCTAGAGTGTGGTTCTTAACCTTCCTAATGCCGCCACCCTTTAATACAGTTCCTCACGTTGTGGTGACCTCCACCCATGGTTATTTTTGTTGCTACTTCATAACTGTAATTTTGCTACTGGTACAAATCATAATGTAAATATCTGTTTTCTGATGGTGTTATGTGACCCCTGTGAAAGGGTCATTGTGACCCATTGAGAATCACTGTTTTAGAGACTGAAGTCATATTGCCAGGTTGCATGGCAAATTGCTTTACCCACCAAGCCATCTTACTAGCTCTTAAATGATGTGTGTGTGTGTATGTGTGTGGTGTGTGTGTGTGTGTGTGTGTGTGTGTGTGTGTATTATCAGAAATTATGTCTAGTTTTTGTGAAATGGTTCAATTCTGGTATCTAAATCCCTGTTTGAGATTTAGGCCCCAGGCTGGCCTTGCTACCTATAGAGGATGACCTTGAACTCTTGCCTCTGCATCCCAGGTGCTGTGATGACAGGCAAATGTTACTACCCAGCTTTACCTCTCCTTAGTGAAGGCCACCCTGCAGTGCCTGTCATTCTTAGTTCCCACTTTTTCTTTTTAAGGGTTTTTTTGAAGCAGGGTTTCTTTGCATACCCTTGGCTGTCCTGGAACTCACTCTGTAGACCAGGCTGGCTTCAAACTCACAGAGACATAGCTGCCTCTGCCTCCCAATGCCACTACTTCTTAACCCAGTACCTTAGAATGCTTGGCCAAGCTACCACCTAAATTCCTACAATTTCTTTCTTTCTTTTTTGGTTTTTTAAGACAGGGTTTCTTAGTGTAACAGCCCTGGCTGTCCTAGACTCACTTTGTAGACCAGGCTGGCCTTGAACTCTACCTGCTTCTGCCTCCCATTTCTAATCCTGGCTCTTTGATTAATCTTTGTAAAAAAAAAGAAGACTTTGTTTATATTATAATGATTTTTGGACCCAAGAGGCCAAACTGACTTTGTTATACATCTTTAAAAAATATTTTTAAAATTTATTTTATGTATATAAGTGCTCTATTTGCATGTATACCTGCATGCCAGAAGAGGATATCAGATCACATTATAGATGGTTGTAAGCCACCTTGTGGTTGCTGGGAATTGAACTCAGGACCTCTGGAAGAACAGTTAGTGCTCTTAACCACCGAGCCATCTCTCCAGCCCACTATATGTCTTAAAAAAAAGTTTACTTATAGCCGGGCATGGTGGCGCACGCCTTTAATCCCAGAACTCAGGAGGCAGAGGCAGGTGGATCGATGTGAGTTCGAGGCCAGCCTGGTCTACAAAGCAAGTCCAGGACAGCCAAGGTTAACACAGAGAGACCCTGTCTCAAAACTCCCCCCCCCCAAAAAAAGTTTACTTATTTTTATTTTATGTGCATTGGTGTTTTGCCTGCATGTCTGTATGAGGGTGTCAGATCTTGAAGTTATAGACAGTTGTGAGCTGCCATGTGGGTGCTGGGAATTGAACTCGGATCCTTTGGAAGAGCAGTCAGTGCTCTCAACTGCTGAGCCATCTCTCCAGCCCGCCCATTATATGTCTTAAAGAGACTGTGGAAAAGCAGTGCCTTTAACTGCAGAGCCTTTTCTCCAGCCCCTTCAAGGGTTATTTATTTATTTAAATTTATTTATTTTCAAGACAGGGTTTCTCGCCGGGCATGGTGGCACACGCCTTTAATCCCAGCACTCGGGAGGCAGAGGCAGGTGGATCGATGTAGACCAAGGCCAGCCTGGTCTATAAAGTGAGTCCAGGACAGCCAAGGCTACACAGAGAAACCCTGTCTCAAACCCCCCCCCAAAAAAAAGACAGGGTTTCTCTGTGTTATATTGCTGTCCTGGACTACCTTTGTAGAGCAGGCTGGCCTCAAACTCACAGTGCTATCTGCCTCTGCCTGCGGAGTGCTCTGATCACAGGTATGCGCCACCAGGCCCAGCAGGTTGTCTTTTTATACAGTTTCTTAGTGTAATAGTCCTGGCTGTCTTGGAACTTGCTTTGTAGACCAGGCTGGCCTCTAACTCAGAGATCCACTTGCCTCTGCTGAGCAAGTTACACTACTGTAGTTACTACTACCTTTAGGAATTAAGATTATTTATTTGTTTACTTATTTATTTTCTAGACAGAGTTTCTCTGTGTCACCATGACTGTCCTGGACTACTTTGTAGACCAGGCTGGCCTCGAACTTGCAGAGATCCGCCTGCCTCTGCCTCCCGAGTGTTTATAGGTGTACGCTACAACACTGGACAGGAATTAAGATCTTACACAGATACATTCAAAGAAAATCACCCACATGCAAAACAAAAGTTTAAAAAGGCCTTCAATTGTAGCCATTAGCCACATGAAGCTAACGGTAATCTAGCCACTTACGGATTGCACAGTAGGCACTCATGGCTTACAGCTATTTAGGCGATAGAAATTCTTTCCTAGCACAAACGTAATTTTACTGGTTCATGCAAGGTCATTAAATGCTTGGTTTTGACACAAACACCAACGTTCCCCACAGGCTCATGTGGATAGGCTCTAGTGGGTGGTGACAGTCTGAGAAGGTAGGGCCTGGTCGGAAGGAGTAGGTCACTGGGGGCCCATGAGCAGGCCTAGTAAGTTTATAGCTGGGCCCAGGTGTTCTACTTTCTGTCTGGTATGTCAAGAACATCCTTCTCCATCCTGTCTCTCCCTTTGTGACAACCCCGCTAAGTACCCTGGGACAACCACAGACTAAAACCTTAAATAAATCTCTCATCCTTTAAATTACTCAGGTATTTTGATCAGTTATATACTATTTTTCACAGGGTTTTGATTTTTTGAGACAGGCTTTCCCTACGCAGTCCAGGCCTGCCTTTGTGTTGGTATAGTTATGTGTCTATGGGTTCTTATAGCTACTACTCTTCTCCACCCCAATCCCTTCCAACACCCCCAACAGCAGGTAGGAGGCGTGTTAGCGTGGAGAGGCGGGTAGAGAGCTTTCTGGAGTACTTCCTGCTGATTAGGGGTGTTGAGATCCTTGCAGCAAGTTCAATCTTCGTCCGGTCAGGCTATCTTCAATTTCTTCTTATTGTCTCTTTTCCCACAACCACTTGACAAGTCAGCAGCAGGAACCAGCAGGAGAAACAGCCTCACCCCCTTTCTTGGGGCTCTGGTTTTTTTGTTTTGTTTTTTATTTGCTTGTTTGTTTGTTTGTTTGTTTTTTGAGACAGGGTCTCTCCATGTAGCCTTAACTGTCCTGGACTCGCTTTGTAGACCCGGCTGCCCTCAAACTCACAAAGGTCTGCCTGCCTCTGCCTCCCGAGTGCTGGGAATAAAGGTGTGTGCCACCACGCCCGCTGGCTCTGCTCTTTTTATACGCTTTCAAGTCCCCAGAACTAAACTATCTTCAGCTGGCAGAACCATAGTCCTGCCAGAGCGCACATGAGGTAAATAGTTGGCTGCTGTGGACAATCTCAAGCAGCCGAATATCCCACACCTGGGATTAAAATAAAAACATTTACATACTGGGTTTTTAAAGACACCAAAATTCTTACTACACCTCTGCCTCCCAACACTGGAATTAAGTGAGTGCCACCATGTAGAGCCTAAGGCTGGCTTCTATACAAAGGGCTAGGTGTCATGTAATAGTGATGAAACTCTGGGTGGACTGCCCTATGTGGTAGATGATGCCCAGGCCCCACTTCTGAGAGCCAGCTCTCACGACTCCACATGTTGGGGATCTCTAGGGGCCAGCAATGGTAAGCAGGACAAGGAAGGGCAGTTCTCAGTCTGTGTCTGAGGATGGGCTTTCCCACGCTGTCAGTAGCTCTACCCCATTGCTTTCTGCATTTGAGGCAGAACTTTCTCCATTTTCCACATGCACTTTGTTCTTGTAGCTTAAGTAACCCGAATCTCTTTGGCTGTAGTCCCAGGCCTGAACAAGGGAGTCTCCAGTGTTCTCAGGGTGACTGTGCTTTCCAGAGACTCAGGCTCATGTATCCCAGCCTGGACAGCTTCTCAGACTCTGGAATAAGAGCAGTGCTTTTCTGGAAAAATTGTTCCTGTTTGCACAGAGTAGCAGACTGCTAAGTAGCTCCTCTGGAAATGGTTAAACCCTAAAATGACTTTGTACTTGCATGAATTTCTTTAAAACTTTCATTGGATTTCTACCCTTGGGGAAAAAAAATGATTTCATTGAAGTTCAGTAGCACACAAGAGGCAGAGGCAGAGGCAGGGGATCATGTGTTTGGGGCCGGCCTGGGCACTATACTGTGGGTCTGTCTTCAAAAACCTAGAGATTTCATCCTGCAGTATTTATGGAATGACTAGAAAATTACACCACAACAGCTCCCACTACTGCTGCTGATGCTCCGGTCACCACTTAGAAGTTGCCTAGGGAACATACGTTTCACTTCAAAGTCCTCTGCAACTCTTTTCTTGAGCATAGCTATTTTTGACTTGGCCTAATGCCATCTGGACACAAGTTTGGATAACAAGATAAACAAGGGGGGGGTGTTGCTGGGGAGGCTGCCTAGCAGGTAAAGTGCTTGCTGTACAAACACGAGGACCTGAGTTCTCTTCCTCTATGTCCACAAAAAAGCTGGGCACAGTGGTACCATGTGTAACCCCAGCATGGGAGTGGGTATAGAGACAGCCGAGTCCCGGTTCTCACTGGCCACTTAGCCTAATCAAAACAGCAAACCTCAGGTTCAGTGAAAGAAGATGGAGATTAGCAGATTTCTGGCCTCTACACACATATGCAGGGGCAACTGCACATGCTCAAAAGCAGGCCATGCTTAGATTGACAGTTTAAGATGAAACTCTGAGAACCTAAGTCCAGCAGTGGTGCTAGTTGCTCTCATCCATGTGGCGGGACCTGTCCTACCCAACCTGAGAAAACTGTGTCTCTGCTTGGTGATGACACAGGGGTTCTTTCTCAGCAGAGCTGGGGTATTCACATGGGGCTATCTGGCTCCATAGTGCATGTGGACCTAGTGACATAGACTACACCCTCCGCCTTAGAGGCAGCATGGCCTGTGCTCTCCTTTCTATGTAAGCATGCCGATGCACTTACCAGATAGGGATTTATTGTCTATGCCTCTCAGTTAAGCTTCTTGAAAAAAGGGACTGTTTTCTTCGCATCCATATCCTGAGTAGCTAGCTAACGCCTGCATATACCAGGCACTCCGTGAGTGGACTGTTTTGTGGACGACCTCCACTCTGACTTTGGAAATGGAACTCTCTACCCCTTTGGACCCAAGTCTGAGAAGAGGTGTGGATTGTGTGTGGTGGCAGCATGGAATTTACAAGCCATTGTATTTTCCTGGCCCTTCACACGATATCCAGCATTTATGATGGCATCTTCTTTAAAATAGTTTAACAATTTTGTGTATGAGTGTTTTGCCTTGTCTGTCTGGTACCTACAGAGGCCAGAAGAGCGTGTTGGTTTCCCTAGCTGAAGTTGCAGATGGTTGTCAGTGCTTAGAATCAAGCCTGGGTCCCCTGCAGAGCAGCCATTGAGCCATCTCTCCAGGTCGCTACACGATCTTTAAGACCTGTGAACTCCTGAGTCGGAAGCAACAGCTGACCTTTTGGGTAGGAGAAGCAGGTCTGTCTGCCTGCTGATGTATGTCTGGCCACATTGGTGGCCTTGGAAATGAAAGTGTTGCTGAGTATGTTTATTTTGGTCCTGGGAGATACTTTGTGATTAACACAACAGCCTGTGAAGATCTGAAAAGAGAAAGAAAGGTAATTCCCCACCACTTGTTTATAAGATGTAATGCACGCTCATCAGCCTTCACTCTCACACGAGCTATCACAGGGCTGGAGGACCAACCAAACAGAACGGTTAGCATGCTGGATGGGCCCAGGGGATCAATTACTGCTGACCTTCCATTCCCTATGCAGTTACAACGTTTGCAAACAATTTAACAATTTAGGGCCAGGAGTCACTCTCCTTCATTTGTTCACCAATATGGGAACTGGGAAGAATACAATATGGGTTCTCAAAGGACAGCAACGCACCCCTAAATCCTATTCACTGTCTGAGGGGAAAAGGAAAGGATCTGTTGACACAGAAAAATCTTCTTACTAGGATCCTGGTTCGAGTGCAGAGTCAGATACTTTCTCTTCTCGTTTCTATCCTGGCTTACAGCAATTACAGTTCAGGAGCTCTGGGTAGGAGTCCCGCAAAGCGTGATGCCCGATCTCTAGCTTCAGTAAAGAGGGATGCTGAAGAGAGCTTAGATGCCAAGAAGTGGTCAAGTGAGACTTAAAGGACACCAAACAGTCTCTATTAGCACTGATGGGCAATGAAGGGGCAGTTCCAGCAATCAAAAGTGTAGAGACTAAGTGGCTGAGATGGTAAATAACTTACCCCGTCACTTCAGGGCTTGGTCCCATTCTCCTCCCCCTCCCTCCCGCTCCCACCCCATACATGGAGTTTCTCTGTGTAGCCCTGGCTGTCCTGGAACTCATGTAGACTAGGCTGTCCAGGAACTCAGAGCTGGGATCAAAGGCTTGTACCACCACCATCTGGCTAGGACTCTGTTCTTTATCTGTGTGGTACGGGTTTTATGTCAACTTGACATATGCTAGAGTCATTTAAGAGAAGGGAATCTCAATCGAGAAAATATGCAAGCCTGTAAGGCATCTCTCTAATTAGTGATTTAATGTGACAGGGACCAACCGTTTGTGGGTGGTGCCATCCCTAGGCTGGTGGTGCTGGAGTGTATAAGAAAGCAGGCTGAGCAAGCCATGGGGAGCAAGCCAGGAAGCAGCACCCCTCCATGGCATCTTCATCAGCCCCTGCCTCCAGGTTCCTGCTGTGTTTGAGTTCTTGCCCTGACTTTCTTCATGAAAGACTATAAACCGGTTTCCAACCCAAGGTGCTTTTGGCCACAGTGTTTCATCACAGCAAGAGAAAGCCTAGTTAAGACACATCCAAAAGTTAGAATTTTACTTTCCCACTGGCTGGCAACTTAAAAAGTTTAAAACGTATTTTAAAAATAGTTCAAAGGGAAAAATAATTCAAAGCTGGGACGAGAACAGCATTTTAATCCTAACTAAGGAGAAGAGACCAGAAGTCCCCAAACAAGAGAAGCCAAAGACTGCAGAACAAGCCTGTGCTCTGTGGTGTGTGGACTTGGAACACGGTGCCTCTCCCCTGGCCACAGGGTCCAGACTTCTATGTAGTCCCTGTATTTTGACTACTGACTACCTGAGGAGGAGGGAGGTCTCCACCGCCTGAAGTAAAACTCACCTTTTGTCAGGCATTGTGTCTCACACTTGTAATCCCAGAACTCAGGAGACCAAGTCAGGAGGCTTGCAGTAAACTGAGGCTGGCTGGACTGCACAGTGAGTTTCAGGTCATCTTGGGTTATGACTTTAACCCTGTCTAAAGAAAATTTCCAAAGCCCAACCCTAAACTCCCAGACCAGAAAAAGTATGTGGCACCTTGTCCGGCCAGAAATCTTACTTTTATCTGGTAATTCTTGTGAAAGCGCATGCTCATGCAGTTTTTTAGCATTTTTATTATTCAGTTTTCCTCCCTCAGCACTGTGGTAATCTCTTTGTAAACTTTCTCTAATACAGTCCTAAGACTAAAAGAAGAAAAAAGACCCTAATCATGACCTAACCATACTGTATTCCCAAGCAGATACAAAGTTTTAGTATTTTTATTTTTATTTTTGAGACAGGGTTTCACTGTGTAGCCTTGGCTGTTCTGGACTCACTATGTAGACCAGGCCTGCCTCTGCCTCCTGAGTGCTGGGATTAAAGGCGTGTGCCACCATTGCCTGGCTAGTTTTAGTATTTTTAATAGTATTTTACGTTAATATTAAAACTATTGAGGTATCACTCAACCCCTGAATTTTCTTTTCTTTTCTTTTTTGGTTTTTTAAGACTAGGTTTCCTCTGTGTAGCCTTAGCTGTCCTGGACTCCCTTTGTAGACCAGGAACTCACAGCGATCCAGGGATCCCCAGCCTTTGCCTCCCAAGTGCTGGGATTAAAGGTGTGCGCCACTGAATTTTCTTTATAGTGTTGTTAGCCAAACATTTTCCCAATCATTAGTACATTTTGAGGTGCATACATAGTTAAGTAGGAAAAGTAAGCATGATTAAATCTTGAGGGGTTTATTTATGAAAATGAATTGTAAAGTTCCCCAAATTCTAAAGTATAAAGTCTATACATAATCACAGAGTAGGCAGTGACCATAAAAGCCAGTCTTATTAGCATTTGTATAACAACCTGGGAGGTAAATGAAAGCCAAGGTTCTCACAGGTAAAGTGAGTTTTCAGAAGGACCAGAGTGAAGATGAGACAGATCCGGTGGTCCACCTCCACAACCGTAGCATTTTAAGATGAAAAGTACATTTAATTCCAGAATCATAGATACTAGCATAAAAGCTGCCCCCCCCCCCCCCCGTAAAAGCAAGAATGTTTAAAAGAATTAAAAACAGGATGGGAGCCAGCAGTGGCAGGAGGCTGAGCAAGCATGTATGTGTAAGGCCCTGGGTTGGTCCACTAGCTCTGCCCAAACAGACCAGCAAACAAGAAACCACAGCAAAAATACACTCAAACCTAAACAAGAAATGAAAATATATGGGGCATATTCCTAATCAAACTATACGTGATGATGATTCATGCTCAGTCTTGTAGACTAGCCTTGAGTTAATTTTTTTTTTTTTTTAAAGAAAGGATTTCTCTGTGTAGCCTTGACTGTCCTGGACTTACTTTGTAGACCAGGCTGGCCTCGAACTCAGCAATTCGCCTGCCTCTGCCTCCCGAGTGCTGGGATTAAAGGCCTGCGCCACCACTGCCCGGCTGAGTTACAAAAAATTTTGACTATTTTAGTGAGGTTTTAAGTGCAACTCTTAATTTCTAAATGACGTGTACGCCAGGCCTCATCACGAATTTTATACATAAATGGCATAACGTATCTGGCCTTTAAAAAAAAAAAAAAGATCAAGGCACCACAGAAGCCCGTTGGAAGAACGGAGTGTTATACTCACAACCTATTGTCAAAGAATAAAAAGTATTCTTAAAAAAAAAAAAAAGAAAGAAAGAAAAAATAGAATCCAGTTTGCATTTTCTCGGAGACTCTGATGCGGGGTGGGGTGGGGGCTTTGGGTCTACATGGACTTGGTGCTCAGTAGCTATCTGCGTGATGGGTCATTCCTGTGTCTAGTGCACCCTGCTCCAGCAGCGGCTTACCTAGAAAAAGAACAGACTAAGAACTGGAGGTAAGCAAAACAAAACAAAACGCTCCTTTACTCACCGCCCCCCCCCCCGCCTTTTTTTTTTTTTTTTTTGAGACGCCAGCTCCGATAGCCCGGCTGGCTTCCAATTGGATGAGATGACCTTGAACTTCTGATCCTCCCGCCTCCCCTTCCAGAGTGCTGGGATTACAGCCTGCGCAGCACGCAGGCTGGGCGCCGCGCCTGCCAGATACGCGCTGTGCCAACTGAGCCACATCCCCGGCTCCCTTTCAGATGAGCTGGGGTGCTGGGAACGACTTCTCGTGCAGAACGTTCGGCTCCAGCACAGCACACGTACCGCAGCCGCCTGGGTTTAGCGGGATCCTCACGGCCGGAGCTGCCTTCTCAGGCGCTCCCGAGATAGCGCGCATCCGCCCGCCTCCGGAGGGCGGCGCTACCCCGGGGAGGCTTCGCAGCTCGCGGGGAGTCTTCTCAGCCCGGCTCTGACGCGAAGCTCTGAAGCCCCGGCGCTGTCCCCGGGAGCGACGCCATCTTGTCGCCGCTGTCCTCCTCGGAATCTTGCACTCGGACGCTCCTGGCATCCCCGCCCCGCCGCGCGACACACGCGGCGGAGGAGGAGCGCAAGCTGCGGACCACGCCTCCCGGGCCCGCAGCTGCGCGCGGGGCGGAGCCGGCCGAGGAGGCCCGCCGCCTCAGGGCGCGGCCTGCACGGGCCCAGGCGCCGCCCCGAGCTCGCCCGGCCGCGGCCCCCTAAGGGCCCGACGAGCCAAGCAGCGCTCCTCCTTCTCCGCCCCGCTGCCGCCACCGCTGCTGCCGCCGCCGCCGCCGCCGCCGCCCCGGGAGCCCGGCCGCGGCCCGGCGCCGCCTCTTCCGCCTCCCGCATCCGCGCGGGCGGGCCCGACGTCAGCGCCGCCCCGCCCGGCCCAGCTTCGGCCTCGGCCTCGCAGCGCGGCGGCGGCGCAGGTCCCTCCCCAGACATGGCCCTGGGAGGCGGCAGCACATGGCGGCCGCGGCGGCCGTGAGCGCGCCCCCGGCCAGCCCCAGCCCGCCCTGAGGCTGCCCGCGCCCGCCGGCCGCGCCACGGCCCCGCCGCCCCCCGCCCCGCCGCCGCCGGCCCCGCCGCCGCCGCCCGCGCGCGCCCGCCCCGCCGCCGCCGCCGCCGCCATGGGCGTGCAGGGCTTCCAGGACTACATCGAGAAGCACTGCCCGAGCGCCGTGGTGCCGGTGGAGCTGCAGAAGCTGGCCCGGGGCAGCCTGGTGGGCGGCGGGCGGCAGCGGCCCCCGCAGACCCCTCTGCGCCTGCTGGTGGATGCGGACAACTGCCTGCACCGCCTCTACGGTGGCTTCTACACCGACTGGGTGAGCGGCGGCCAGTGGAACCACATGCTCGGCTACCTGGCGGCTCTGGCCAAGGCCTGCTTCGGCGGCAACATCGAGCTCTTCGTCTTCTTCAACGGCGCGCTCGAGAAGGCCCGGCTGCACGAATGGGTCAAGCGGCAGGGCAACGAGCGCCAGACGGCGCAGCAGATCGTCAGCCATGTCCAGAACAAGGGCACGCCACCGCCCAAGGTCTGGTTCCTGCCGCCGGTCTGCATGGCCCACTGCATCCGCCTGGCTCTCATCCGTTTCCACGTCAAGGTGCGGCAGGGGCCGGTGGGCCGGGGTCTCTCGGGGTTGGGGCTACGGTCTCTTTGGGTCGAGTCAGGGTCGGGCCTGGTGCCCTTTGGACTGTGATGCCTTCGGGTTTGGGTCAGGGTCGGGGTCTGGGGTCACTTGGGCAGGGGTCAGAGTTGGGCTACGGGCCTCTTCGTGCTTGGGTTTGGGCTGGGTCTGGAATTGCTTGGACAGGGATCGGAGTTGAGCCAGAGGTCCCTTGGGCCCGGGGACCCTGGGCCAGGGTTCGAGGCTTTAGACTTCGGGTCTCTTTGGACTTGGGTTTGGGTTGGACCTGGAGAATCGGGGCGGGGGAGGGGGTGTCTCTTGGGCCAGTGTCAGCGCTGAACTAGTTCCGGGAAGCCCAGTGTGGCCCAGGCTGAGTCTTGGGTGCTCCTGCCTGTGGCAGGCCTGAGAGCAGGCCTCAGTGTCCCTCAGGGCATCTCTCGGGACACGGTGTGTCACCATGCCCAGGCTCGCTACAAGCTCGGCTGAGGGGGCCTGGAGCAAGATGGATGTCAGGCCCTTTAGGCCCGGCGTAGTTGAAGTTTTCCCACAGCCATTCCTCCCTCCCTACTCTCTGGCCTGCTGTGGACCTATTGCCTTGTGCAGGAGACACTTGAAGCCGGTGGATAGACCTCCACCTTAGGTGGGATTGGGGGTGTCATCTCCAACATCCTTAGGCTCCCCCCTTCCCTGGAGGCAGACGGACTACCCAGTGGTCTTAGACTTCAGTGTGTACCGATCTGTCGAAATTAACCCGCTCTTTCCCAGCAACAGGTTTATCTTGGAAGTCTGTCGAATAAATGACAGCAGCTCTCCAGGCCCTTAAGGCTGAAAACAGCCTGCAGAACTGTGGGAGATAAGCCTGTGTGTATAGCCCCGTGCTGGTCCCTTGATTCTGAAGGCAGGCAGACCCCTGCTCCATTTGGAGAACTTGTCTATGGCACTTTGGTTTTAGATTTCAAGGTGCTGTAAAACTTGGTGAGGTGGGATGTTGTCACTTTTGTGACTTTTAAAGTGGTTCAGTTCTGGATGTCTGATGTGAAAGTAGCTGTTCAGAATCAGGAAGAGCTAGGAAGGGGCTTGCTCGGGCTACTTTTCCGCTGCACAGGAAGCGTTCAGTGACCTTCAGCAGGCCCTGATGGTGCGTAAGGAGAGCTCCACAACACGTTGTCAGCCTTCTGCTGCCTGTTTGGCAGAAGGCTCTGCACCCACAATTGGGCCAGAGGAGAACTTACCGGCCCAGCAGTTGACTGAGAGCTGAGCACCTGTCCCTCACATTTCCTTTAAAACACTTATTTTTGGGGGGATGAGGCTGTTTCAACTTTTAAGGCTTGCCATTGCCTTCTAACTTGTTCTTTTTTGGGGGAGGGGGGAACTGAGCTTGAGTTAAAAGTTTTAGACTGTCTCCCTCTTCCTCATCATCCCTGCTGGCACTGATGAGATGGTGGTAGTTAAGTCTAAAATGATTGCGGAAGTCCCACCCAGGGTCCTGTTGTAATTGGTGAAGTCGTGTTTAAGTCTGTGGGTGGAGGCGGCTGGAAGCGTGGTGATTGGCGCGGGAGTGTGGCAGATGCACAGTGTGTCATTTCTCAGAGAGTTCCTGTGAGAGGCGATGTGAGCGTCTCACTTTTTCTCTGTAGCCTGGGGCTCTTTGGAGGGGAAAATGAAGCCGTTTCTCTGTGATCCACCTCTAGTGGACAGCCTGAAGACAGGCCTGGTTTAATGTTGTTTAGGGATGGGAAGTAGTAACATTTCAGACACAAAATGAGCTTTATTTGTTACCTACTTTTGCTAAGAGCACAGGGCTGTATCTTTAGTCAGCCAAGACAATCAAGAGAACACTGAATATTGCATCAGATTAGAGGAGCGCTTTCTCTCTCTCTTTTTCTCTCTCTCTCTCTCTCTCTCCCTCCCTCCCTCCCTCTCTCCCTCCCGTCTCCCTACCCCCACAGTTGTGTGTGCATGCGCTGGTGTGTGCATGTGTGCTTTGATCTTTTTGTGAGAAATGTTGGATTTTTTTTAAATTGTAAACTTTTTTTTTTTTTAAGAGAGGATTTCATAGCCCTGGCTAGCCTTGAACTCTCTGTGGAGACCAGGCTGATCTCAAACTCATAGAGGTCCTTTCATCCCTCCTCTGCCTCCTCAGGTGGGACTTAAAGGTTTTGCTACCACACCTGGCTAATTGTAACATCTTTGAGCCCTTGTGAATGCCTCAGGTACTTAGTAGGCACCCAGGATTTTGACTAAGTAGGGTATGTTTGGGAGCTAGAGTTGAGCTACAATTAAGATAGAGCTAGGTAGGCTTGTTAGGAGGACCCTAGGTTTGAGGGTGAAAATCTGGTATTCTAACTAGCACCCTCATCTTTTTGGAAAAAAAAATGCCTAAGAAATTTAGCTTTTAGAAATCAGCAACCAAGCAAGACATCAAGAGTGTTGCATAGACTGTTAGGGGATACTGTTGTCTTTCCTGCCTGAAGGGTCCTTATGATCTCTCTCAACCTGCTCCATCCTTTGCAGATATAACTAGCAACTCTGGCTGCCTGTTTTTCTCAGCTCTGTCTGAGGAGAGGGTGAAGAAGAAAGTCTGTTGGAGGCAGGAGCTCCATTAATAGCAAAAAGTGACACCAGAGAGAAGATGTGAAACTGTAAAAAAGCAGACAGAATTCTAGGTGCTATTTTTAAACAAGAAAACAATTCTGTGTACTTTGGTGTCCCTGAAGGTAGTGCAGTATTTATTCTTCAAGGATGATTTTGAGGGGCTAGCAGGGGGGCACTTAATCTTGCAGAGGACCTGGGTTTGACTCCTAGCATCCACATATTGGTTCCCAATCGATAAGTCCAGTTCCAGGGGATCCAAACCCATCTTCTGATTTCCACAGGCAACAGATGTGAATGTGGTGCACTTACATACAAACAGGCCAAACATTCACACACACAAAATAAATATAAAAATAAAATTTAAAAAGTAATAATTTACATGTTTTAAAAAGAATGATTTTTGAGTAATAAAAATTATCTTTGGTGTTCTCTGTTTAAAGGTGTGTGTGTGTATTTGTGACTGTGGGTTGGATTTTTGAATGCTTTTTGAATGCTCATAAAATTTAAAACAGTGATGCACTGTCACTACATAGCTTTTAAAATGGGTGACTAAGAAAACCTATCAGTACCGAGTGCTAGCAGGATTCTGAGCATCTGGAATTGGTCTGGCAGCTATTTTGTTATGGGTATGGGTGCTCTGCCTGCGTGTGTATCTCTGCATCCCTTCATGCCTGGTGCATGCAGAAGTCAAAAGGACATTGGATTTCCCGGAATTAGAGTTACAGATGGTTGTGAGCTATCATGTGAGTGCTAAGAATTGAACCCAGGTCCTCTGGAAGAGCAGCAGTCAGTGCCATTTCTCACTGAGCCATTTCTCTAGTGGCAGTTTCTCAGGGTACATGTACATTAAGGTACATGTTCTAGCAAATCCCACCAATGGGTATTTTCTTAGAGACTAGTCACATAAACACTGGGGAAATGTAGCCAGTTGGTAGAGTGCTTGCCTTGCTTGTGTGGAGCCCAGGGGTCTATGCCCAGCACTGCATAAACTGGACGTCTCTAGTCTCAGTTCTTGGGAGGTAAAGGCAGGAGGACCAGAGTTCAGGATTTTCCTTGGCTGCAAAGCATATTAGAGGCCAGCCTAGGCTCCATGAGACTCTGTCATGGAAAAAACAAAACACAACCCGGAACCAGCAACAACTAGCAGTTGGGGAGGTGGCTCGGGTGCTAATGGCTGCTGTACAAGGAAGAGGATCTAAAGTAGGACCCTGGCACCCACAGAACAACTGAGCATTGCAGTGTGCAGCTGCAACCCCAGTGCTGGCAGGGTGACGTGGGACGATCCCTGGGGCTGGCTGGCCGGGAAGTCAAGTGCCATGTTTAGGAAGAAACCTTCTCTCAAAAAATAAGGTAGAAAGCACTTGAGGAGGATGCCCATCATCAACCTCTGCTTCCATGCAACATATACATGTAAACACACACACACACACACACACACACACATGCACACACACGCACACACACACAGAGCCAAGTTCACAAAATGTGATTCTCTTTATATGACTTTCTCTTAAAAAGAAAGCCACAGTGATGGGGATCCAGTCAGTGTCTCTGAGAGTCAAAGGAGGAGAGGCTGTGGCACTGACAGTGATCGTGAGCTGTTACATGGAGGCCAAACTGTCCTCTGTTTGGTGACGATAACATTAAAAAAATCAAAACTCTAAGCCAAAGATAAATACAAATTAATTTACTGTATGATAATTACTATTAAGAAAAGTTAGATAAATATTGACATGAACACATAGGCATATATTATATTGTGTAAAGCATTTCTGTTACAAAACTACAAAAACTGTCCTTTTCATTTTTCTAGGTTTCTTTTTTTTTGAGACAGGGTTTCTCTGTGTAGCCTTGGCTATCCTGGACTCACTTTGTAGAACAGGCTGGCCTCGAACTCACAGCGATCCGCCTGCCTCTGCCTCCCTAGTGCTGAGATTAAAGGCGTGCACCACCATGCCCAGCTCTTTCTAGTGTTTTAAAAATAGGATATCTTTTATTTAATCCTTGAAAAATTCATACATGTAAACCGTGTTTTCTTGGTTGGCTCCACCTCTACCTCCTCTTTCCTACTCCCTTACCTTCTCTAGTGTTTTATATGTTGGCGGAAAGTTATAATTTCCTGTCATCTTTATTTAGAGAAATCCTTTTTTATTTAGAGAATACCTTTTTGATAGAGTAATAATCATATTTTAAAATTACATTTAAATTTATTTGTGGGCGGGCACACGTGGAAGCGAGAGGACAGTTTCTTCCCATGTGGGTCCCAGGACTACAACTCAGGTTGTTGAGCTTGGCTGCAGGTGCCATTGTCTGTGGAGCCTTCCTGCTACCCATACTAGCTGCATGTTTGGCACAGTGCATCTCTGTCGCGTTAGGAGTTGGCTTATAGGCAAGATAATTTTCTTGTGGACACTATACAGCATTACTTGAACATGGCATTTGTTGGTCACTGGGAGAGTGGCCTTTTTTTGTGCCTTGAGTCATGGTAACCTTTCAACCCGCAGGGAATGACTTGTGTTTATTTAAAAATCTTGGTGACATTAGTTCACTGGCACAGTCTAAACACCTCTCCTCGCAGGCTGGAGGTGTAGGTGTGAGGTTCCTTCCAGTGGGGCTTGGGTAAATCAATGCTCTGCTCTGTTTACTTGGAATGTCCATGAAATGGTGTTCCTGTTTTCAGCCAAGCCACTTGCCTTTAGGGATGGTGATCTGTTCTTGGGAGTCAATGGCAGGGACAAGTAGTGTCAGCCTGGATGCTTGCTGATCCTTGTTCACACTCACTCACTCTGTCCTTTAGTGCTCAGTGTCTTACTGTCCATTTTGCATGGTAAGAAGCAACATCCAACTGACTCAGTTACAAATGGAGTCTGGTAACCCTACAAAGGGAAGTGCAGGCTCAAGTCAAAAGTCCAGTTTCGTTGTACGAGTACTTTAAGGGTGTGCCTACATAGTGCTCACACCCTGGCCATTCTGATAGCAGGGGTTTTTTTGCCGTTACAGTAGGAGCAGCAGGGTTTCTGTGTAGAAGAAAATCACACATCATTAGCTCCAAAGAACTAAGAGCAATTCTCAGGGACCTTAGTAACCAGGAAATACAGTTCAGAATTTACTCAAACAGGTCATCTGTTAAGAATAAATATTTTTCTCCAGTATGTCAGTTTTGTAACTACAGCCCTGTGTTGCTAACAGGAGGAATGCATATTCAGGCATTTTCTTGAAGTATACTTCAGTCTAACTGACTGGTCAAGTCTCTCTGCATGTACACCTGAAAGTCAGTAAAGGGCATCAGACCCAATTACAGATGGTTGGGAGCTACCATGTTGGTGCTGGGAATAGAACTCAGGACCTCTGGGAGAGCAGCCAGTGCTCTTAGCCACTGAGCCATCTCTCCAGCTCCCAAAGCTATGTGTTTTATGTCATATGTTATACTATACATTAGCAGCAGCTTTTTTGTTTTGTTTTGTTTTTGTTTTTCGAGACAGGGTTTCTCTGTGTAGCCTTGGCTGTCCTGGACCCGCTTTGTAGACCAGGTTGGCCTCGAACTCACAGCGATCCACCTGCCTCTGCCTCCCGAGTGCTGGGATTATAGGCATGCACCACCACGCCCGGCTAGCAGCAGCTTTTTAATGTGTGAAAAATATTTTCACATATATATTTTTTTATTTTTATTTTTTATGTTTTGAGACAAGGTCTCTATTTAGTCCTGCTGTCCTGGAACTCGCTATGTAGACTAGGTTGGCCTTGAATTTCAGATACCATCCACCTCTGCCTCTGCTGGGATTAAAAGCCTGCACTATCACATCCCTCCCTGTAGTTGTCTGTTTTTGTTTTGTTTTGTTAAGTTTTTTATTTTGTGTGCATCGATATGTAGATGTCAGATTGCTTGGAACTGGAGTTACAGACAGTTGTGAGCTGCCGTGAGGGTGCTGGGAATGGAACTTGCGTTCTTTGGAAGAGCAGACAGTGCTTTTTTAGCCACTGAGCCACCCTCCAGCCCCTGTAGTTTTCTTTTTAAAGAAGTGATCTGTAGTTTGTCCAGCCTTTGCGGTTCATGTAACCATTTCCCTCCCTTTTCCCTCTTCTGTCTCCTTCCTCTTTTACCCTCCTTCTCCTCCCATGTCTTGTCTTGCTTTTTACTTTTCTCTCCTCAAGACAGAGTATCACTCTGTGTAGCCCAGACTGGCCTGGAGCTAACTGTAGCCAGGCTAGCCTCAAACTAAAAGTAACCTTTCTGCTTCAGCCTCCTGGGATTATAAGCATGAGCCACCATGCTCAGTGACATGAAAGCCATGCAGGACTGTGCATCGACATTGCCAGATGTTCAAATTCTTCAAGTAAATCAGAAATCCACATTTTATTTGAAGTTGTTCACTTAAAAAATGTCAAGCCAAGCTAAGCCAAGCCAAGCTCTAGACTGGATTCAGCTCTTGAGCACCAGCTTATTATTTGAGCGTTGATTGTTACCACATTATTATAATCGTCTAAATCTCTTTTTGTTTTTAGAGTCCCACTGTATTTTCCCACCTGCAATTTCTTGGGGTTGCTAAATTGTGAAAGTCCTTGGGGCTTTCTCGATACATGTTCTTCTTTTTCCCGGTGTTCCCGGTGTCCAGGATCACCTTTTGTGAGGGGAATCTTATCCATATGCTCATAGTATCTGACATGGGTCAAGCTCTCACTGTATGTCTTGTCTCTGTCCCCTCCTGACTAGGGGTCCCCCCTCCTGCTTCTACCAACCAGGCTTGTTCTCCACACCCCATACCCAGCTGGGTCCCTAGCCTGCCTCTGGGCCTCTCATTCTGAACGAATTCTAATTTCACCGCTAGCTCACCCACAGTACAGACTTGATAAATGCCAACCCCTTCAAGGCCTGTGTGCTGTGTGTTCCTTTCTGGACGTCTTGCCCAGATCCCCCTTGCCTCTTACCATTTCTTTTCAGTCTCTCGTTTTCCTTTTCCTGCAGACAGGTTTGAGACTCACTCCCATCAGTCTTTACTACTCCAGATCCACCTGACCATTTCACCCTCAATTCTGCTAGACCTTACAGTAACAATAGCACAGTGTCCTTTTCCTTATTCCCAGCATCTCTGACACAGGAGGCTCCCCCACAGCTGCTCTGCCAAACCCGTTGGCAGGTTCTGAAACCAAATTATTGGCTATTTATTGGTATTTAAGAAATGATATAGATTGCTGGGCGTGGTGGCGCATGCCTTTAATCCCAGCACTCAGGAGGCAGAGGCAGGTGGATTGCTGTGAGTTCGAGGCCAGCCTGGACTTCAAAGTGAGTCCAGGACAGCCAAGGCTACACAGAGAAACCCTGTCTCGAAAAACAAACAAAACAAAACAAAACAAAAAAACAAACAAACAAAAAAGAAATGATCTAGATTAAAATACAACCAGAATCTATGAACCAGTACCATTTCCCGACTGTCATACTGACTGGCCGGAATGGCCTCTGGTCCCACAGAGTTATCCCAAATTATTCATCTTGCACACCCTCATAGAGCAGCCCAGCACATCTTCAGGGAGGCCTCTCATGCTCAGACTGGAAGCAAGCCATTAGAGCCTGACTCGTTCAGACTTGTAGACTCTTCTGCAGCCCTAGCCATTATATCTTACTTCATGATGCACACTCTCCCTACCTTACTTACCTGTTCACTGACTTGACTCTGTCATCCCATCTTTTCTGATTGCTACCTCGCTTAGCTTGTCAAATTTTTACTCACTTCAAAGCCTGTCTCAAATACCACCTTCTTTCTTGGGGTGCATGTGTGTATCCATGTGTGCACATTTGGAGGCCTGAGGAGGCCTTTGGGTATCTACTTCTGTCAGTGACCACTTAATTGCCTAGAGACTGGGCCTTTCACTGAATTGGCAGCTTGTTGTTTTGGTTAGGCTGTCAGGTTCTAGGGGTCTGCCTGCCTCTGCCCCTTAAGGGTGGGTTATAGATGCATGCAGCTGTGGGTGCTGGGGATTTGAATTGAGGTCCTTATGGTTGCAGAACAAGCACTCTTGCCGCTGAGCCATCTCTGCAATTCCAACATTCACTTGAAAAACAAACAAACGACAACAAACAAACAAATCAGGGTCTCCCCGTGTAGGCCTCTGGAGCGCTGGAATTAAAGATATGTGCCATTGTGCCAGGCTTTTTATTGAGACAGGGTTTTACTATGTAGATTTGTCTTATCCAAAATTTTTTTATATAGGGGCTGGAGAGATGGCTCAGCAGTTAAGAGCACTGGCTGCTCTTCCAGAGGACCAGGGTTCAATTCCCAGCAACCACATGGCAGCTCACAACTGTCTGTAACTCAAGTTTTAGGGGATCTGATGCCCTCACAACAGACACATGCCGACAAAAGACCAATGCACATAAAATAAGAATAAATTATTTTTTAAAGAGCTTGCTTAGCGAGCAAGCACACACCCTTGATCCTAGCACTTGGGTGGTAGAGGAAGGCTGAGTTTAAAGTCAGGTTGGTCTACATAGCAAGTTATGTAGTGTGACCCAATCTCAACAAAAAGAACTTGCTGTGTAGACCAGGATGGCCTCAGCCTCACAAGTGCTAGGCGAAAAGATTTGTACCACTATACCAATATTCACTTTTTTTTTTTAGACAGGGTTTCTCTGTGTAACAGCTCTGGCTGTCCTGGGACTCGTTCCATAGAGCAGGCTGGCTTCGAACTCACAGTGGTCTGCCTGCCTCTGTGTACCAAGTGCTGGAATTAAAGACATGCACCACCACCACCACCCGGCCCAATACTCACTTTTTAATGAAAATACTTACTGTGTTCTTTTATGCAGACAAATTTTATTTTCTTTCAACATTTGAATCCACACGCATTTATTAAAATGTATTATATTCCCTTTTCTGTTTCCCAAGGGGCTTTATTATTATTGTTTAAAATTTTTTTAGTTATTTTATGCCTGCATCTATATATATAGCTACACTGTGTGCATGCGTGGTGCCTACGGAGGTTAGTAGAGGCATCCGATTTCTAGCACAGGAATTGTAGATAGTTGTGAACTTCTGTATGGGGTGATGAGACTCGAACCCCTGAGCCTCCCGAAGAGCAGCCTGTGCATTTAACCACTGGCGTATTCCTCCAGCCCCGAAAGGGGTGTAATTTTATTGGACAACTGAATGCCTCTTACTGCCTGGGGTGCAACATTGAAAGGAATTGAGAATTAGGAAAGTCTTTGGGAAGCTTGTCATGGGTTAGAAAGTGTGAGGTTAAGTCTTTCTTGTTAATGTTTAGAACTCTTTTTGATGCCATAAGATGCATTTGTGAAGACTTGTGAATAGTTCTTAGTTAGGTTTGACAGATGAGGTAGCTGGCAGTGTTCAGAGCCCTCAGGGTAGAGGGTGTTAACTGGATAGAGGCCAGGGATGCTACAACATTCTGTAGCCCCTAGAACAGCTCCCTTTGGCAGAATTAGCTAGTCCCAAATACCAGCAGTGCCAAGGCAGGGACCAAATCCCTGGATTCTTAAGTTGTAGGACCCTTGGAACCTTTGTATACCAGGAAGAGAACTAAGAATATAGCTCAAGTGTTTAATCATGCATTTATATATTAAGATATTTTTAGATTACAGTATTCTTCATTTTAGTTTACTGAAATTTATACCAATGGAAAGAAGCTAATTAACACATAGTATACATCCCAGCCTCAGTAGGCAATCAAACTATAGGAGTAAATGTCAAAAAATTGTATATGAAGAAGAGGTATTTTAGAATTTTTGAATAATTAGGCTATTTCCCAGTGAATTTATAGCCAGAATTTCAAAAGAACCAGAAAACCCAAAACCAATTAGACATGTAAATGAACCAGGGTTTGGGATTGGAGCCATGGTCCAGTGGTTAAGAGCACATAGTGTACAGCTCTAGGGGGTCTAATGAGACCCTGTGTCCTCACTCATATGCATATACGTGACATACGTGTACACATAAAGAATAATATACATATTCTTAAAAATACAGGAACCAGCCTGTCGGTGGTGGCACACTCCCAGCACTTGGGAGGCGGAGGCAGGCCGGTCTCTATGAGTTTGAGGCCAGCCTGGTCTACAGAGAGAGTTCTAAAATGTTTAAAAATTCCTCAGGTGTCTGTATAGCCTATCTTTAATTTTGCTTTTACTTATTTTTCCCCTATGAAGAGTAACTACTTCGAGGACCTTGCTTGTCACCGAGCTCCTAGAACAAACAATTCTGGCTCACTGTAGTTGTTCACAGACTACCTGCAGTGTGACACACCCAAGGCTGTCACTGCCTCCCCCCAGGCTGTGTGATAGGAGGAAGTAGAGTTTTTCCTGTCTAGAGTCAGAATTAATTCCAAAGGTGAGGCCTGAGCTCATCCCAGCCACCTGGTGCATAGGTTTTATCTCGCAGTAATCCTTTTATTCATCTTAATTCAACTCTGTTAAGAAGGCATAAAGAGGGCTATGTAGGTGAATTGCCGTTTGGGGGCTTTCTGTCTTGTTGCTCCTGGTTTGAGGCACTTTGTTTCTAGGCATCTTGGGGGAAGCATGGCCTGAGCTGCCATTGAGAGATAGCATCATCCATTTGTGCCCAGGGCATTTGGTATTTATTTATTTTGCTGTTGTCTTAGAAAAACAAAACAAAACAAAAATAATGTCAAAAAAAATTAAACTAATCAGGCCAAAGCAGGTGGATCTCTGTGAATTCTAGGCCAGCCTGGTTTAAAAGTGAGTCCAGGACAGCCAAGGCTACACAGAGAAACCGTGTCTCAACACCCCCCCCCCAGCCCCCCAATATGAGAAGGGCTTTCCCATGCTGTTGTATGGTGAACTAACAGGAGGGGTCCAGCCAAAGGGCTGATTTCGTGAGGTCCAGTGTGGTCTTTAGGTCTCCGTTTTGTAGCTAGAGCCCACTCATGAAAATAGTGATAGGCCCACTGAGATGGCTGGGGCTCTCTAGACCCTGCCCAGAGTGTTTGAAAGCTGCTGGACCTTAGGCCTTTGCCAACAGTGCTCTGGGAAGCTTGTTTGCTTATTTATTTATTTATTTGTTGTTTGTTTGTTTTTTTGAGACAAGGCTTTTCTGTGTAATAGCCCTTGCTGTCCTCGAACTCTCTTTGTAGACCAGGCAGGCCTTAAACTCAGAGTGATCTGCTTGCCTCTGCCTCCCAAATGCTGGGACTAAAGGCATGAAACACCATGCTCGGCACTATGGGAAATTTTATCAGTCTAAAATTATTTTTTCTGAACTCTGAAAGTTAAGTTTTGGCATTTAAAAATTTGGGATGAATTTAAAATTTTGTTACTTATTTAGATACAAGATGTTGCTATGTTATAACTTAGACTTTAGGTATATGTCACTGTGCTCAGCTTAGAATGATTTTTAACAAAAACAATTTTGTTAAGTTTTAGCTGAGTCATTTGGAGGTTACTATAGTAGCCTATTTTAAATAGAATTCATATGATAATACTATGGATGTCTCTCTTCATCAGGTTTTAAAAATATAAAATTTAGCTTGCATTTCTTTTAGGTATCTATTCCCTTGTTATTTATTTATTTATTTATTTATTTGGAGAAGAGAAGAAAAACAAAGAAAACTTATTACCAAATAAGCATTGAGTCAAACATAACAAACAACCTGCTAAAGAGATGAAAATTGAAAAATAGAATAAAAGCCATACCCTTTGGTAGCTTGGAAAAAGTATTACACACATGCTTAATTGTCATATCCACAGGGCAAATAAAACTTGTATTTCTTTTTTTTATTAAGTAAGAAATCATATTTTGGCTGGGTGGTGGTGGTACATGCCTTTAAGCCCAGCACTTGGGAGGCAGAGGCAGATGAATCTCCATGAGTTTGAGGGCAGCCTGGTCTACAGAGGTTCCAAGACAGCCAAGGCTACATGTAGAAACCCTGTCTCCAAAACAAAACAAAACAAAAAAAGAAAAAGCAGTCATATCTTATCAAGTTAGGGTGATACTCTGTTGTTGTTGTTGTTGTTGTAATATGGTAAAAATAATTTATATTTTGCTACCTTAGCCATTTTTTTGCATATTTATGTGCAGTGTGCTGCTTATGTGAGCACATGTATGTGTGTACATGTGGAGGCCAGAGGTTGATGTCAAGTGTCAACCTTTAGTGATCTCTACCTTCCTTATTGAGACTCAGGGGATCTTTCTCTTGAACTCAGCTTAGGGGTTCCACTAGTCTAGCTAGCCAGCTTGCTCCAGGAATGTCATCTTTATCTATCTTCTGATCATTGGAATTATAGATGGGCTGCCATGTTCACCCCATGTGTATGTGGGCGTGGGTGGGCAGTTGCAAAGCAGAAGCTTTATCTGCTGATCCAACTCCCCAACCCGAGTGATACACACTTTTGGGGGAACTGTGCGATTCTCCACACTTGCTGTACCGCTTACATGCTCTTATCCGACACAAGGGTTCTGTCTTCCCCACATGCTTGCTTTAAATTTCTAATTAGTTTTGAGTAGTACCATCCTATTGAATGTGGTTACTTGTGGTTGTGGTTTGCAGTTCCCTAATGCTTGCCAAAGTAGTGAATCTCTTGGTGCCACTCCTTTTATTTCTAAAGAAACATTGCTAGCTGTAGTGGAGTTCTAGGCTAATTCAAACATTGCTTTTAAGACCATTGCCTTCCATTCTAATGGAACAAACAAGGCATATAAGATATGCTTAGTTGGCTGTGATTGTAGTTTCTCTAGAGGGAGAAATGGAAATGAATGCTGCTATAGTTAAATAAGAAGTCTCCCCTTTAAAGTCAGAAACAACAACCTACCTCACCGGACTGGAATTGACTGCTGTACCCCAGTCTGTGAGTTGGGCTAGAGTAGGAGCAGAAGCTGGGAGTTTCACCACCTAACACTTGTTGACAGGACTTCCACAGGCAGAAGTCAAAGCCTGTTCTTGTTTTTAAACAGAAGAATTCAGGTTCCTCTGCATCCTCATATGACCAGGCTAATTGTGTCTTCTCAGATCCCCTGAGCCATCATAAAAGCATTCTGAGAAAAGCCGTACACAGTGCTGTTTCTCTTTGACATATCCTGGCTTACTTAAAAAGGAGTGCCTGCCACGTTTCAAGTGTTTGTCACCTGAAATGATTGTGAGTGGCTCACATGTAATGTGTCCGTCACCCTAGCTTCGATGTGACGAAGACAGAACACAGATATTAATTAGGCAGTTTTCCTACCTGGATAGGAGTGTGCTTTCCCTAGATTTTAGGAGCAGCAGTACTGTCTCCAAGCTATCCCTGTGGCTGCTTCATAGTTAGCAGTAATTACTGTACTTGCTACCTAATCTTGGAAACTTTAAATCATTCTTTTTCTTTTAAAACATTTTTCATTCTCTCTATATTTTAATATATTTTTCAAATAGTTTTAATTTTTAAAGTTTACTTTAAATTTATTTTGAAAAATGTATTCACTTTTAAATCATTCTTTGTAAAATCAGTTTTGACTTATTTGCCTTAATTTTTTGAATGTGTGTGGGTATTTTGCCTGCGCATATGTTTGTGTACTACTTGTGTGTGTGGTGCCCATGGAAGCTAGAAGCTGGAAAGAGAGTTGCAGACAGTTGTAAATTGCTGGGAGCCAAACTAGTTCTCGGGAAGAGCAGACAGTGAGTGGTCTTAACCTCTCAGGTATCTCTCCAGCTTTTTGCTTGTTTCTTTTTAATCTGATACTTAAAACCATATAGGCTTTTATTGCAGCACTCCAGAGGCAGAGGCAGATGGATCTCTGAGTTCAAGGCCAGAAAGTAAGTCCAGGACAGCCAAGGCTACACAGAGAAACCCCGTGTTAAAACCAAACCAACCCCGCCTCCGCCAACAAATACACTGACATTAAAACATTAGCTCAGAATTCTGTGGTAAGTTGATAGTAGAATAAAAATAAGCACCCTAAACTAAGTAGAGAGTATGTTCTTGAGGCTTTGCTGCCCCGTAAAATTTTAGCACTAGTTCTCCTTGCTCTGTGGGAGGATTGTAGCTCTCACCTGTTGGCTCAGGCTGGTCCCTGTGTGGGTCACTGGCCTTGCCCTCAGCTGGAGTTGAAGAAGCTTGTGGGTTTTTTGTTTGTTTGTTTTGTTTGTTTGTTTGTTTTTTTGAGACAGGGTTTTTCTGTGTAACAGCCCTGGCTGTCCTGGACTCGCTCTGTAGACCAGGCTGCCCATGAACTTCCAGGTCTGCCTGTTTCTGCCTCCTGAGTGCTGGGATTAAAGGTGTGCGCCACCGCTGCCCAGCATTACGTGGGTACTGGGATCCGAACTCTGGTCCTCATGATGGCAGAGCAAGCACTCTTAACCACCGAGTCATCTCTCTAGCCTTAAGCTTAATAGTTGTTATTCACTTCTGAAAACTGACATTAACAAATCTGTGAAGCTATAAAAATTTTATTGTATTATTCCCAGGCTTACCCTGGGAAGAGAAGAAACAAGAGAAGGGAAAAGTAATGGAGTCCTGATTACCAGAGAATAGGATGTAGCTCTTGTTTGCCCTACCCTGGTTCCCCAGCACTGAAGCTTTAGTACTAATTTGGGTGTGCATGCATATGTGATGTACATGTGTGTGCACATGTACATGTGCTCATGTATGCGTGTGCATGCGGAGGCCAGTGCTCTCGCCCTTAGTTTTTAAGACAGGATCTCAGTAAAGCTAGAGCTGTGGCTCCTGGGTTCCTGGGATCGTCCTGGCTCTTCCTCCCCAGTGTTGGGGTTACAGGCGTTCTTTTACATGAATTCTGGGGATCCCAGCTCAGGTTCTTTTGCATGTGTGGCAGGTATATCACCTGAGCCATCGCCCCAAGCCCTGATTTAAATTTTAATCCAGTTTATTTATTTTGAGACAGGCTGGCTCCTCCTGCGGTCACTTCCTAAGTGCTGGGCTTACAGGTGTGGCTTCCATGCCCAGTGTCTTCATTTTTATTTTTGGATAGATGATCACTTTGATATAGTAATCTCTTTCCTATAGCTCAGACCTCTTGTTTGTGCTGTTTTCACTCTGTTCATATTCTTACCTAGGTCTTTTGTCAACTACCCATGGCTTAAAGTTTGAAGAATTGCTTATTGGGCCACTGCAAACATTCATAGTTACTTGGCTTGCTTATTCATTCATTCATTTGGTCCTGGTTAAAGGCTGGAAGTGGGTTAGTGTTAGGTTCTAGTCCAGCACTACTACCGAAAAGGAAAAAGAACAGCTCTGTGAGGAACCCGCTCTGCTCCTCTTTCTGCGGTTGACGTTGAGCAGATTCCTATATTTTATGGGTCCATCTCTACAAAAGACAAGGATTCTGCTCACACACGGCTTGTATTAGAGAAGGCTTATGTCCTGATACCCGGAAAGCACTGAGAAGGAGAAATGCCCTGTCTTGTGAATTCCCAAGAGTTCTTTAGTTGCAGATTAGCAAGGTGGTCTCTCCAGCAGCAACAGCACTCTCAGTGGCTGGGGTGTATGAATGAGTGGCTGTGGTGGGAGAATGAGCCGCTGCTGTGGATGTGTGAGTGGAGGGCCTTGTCTGTAAAATGTCAGGGTCTGCCCAAAGTCCACAATGGAGAGGGAGTGGGCTGCTTTCTAGTGGGACTGTTCTTTCTTGTTCTTTTGTGGTGGTGCTGGGATGGAGCCCAGGCCCTCAACCAGTCACTAACCTGCTTCCAGCCCTTAACCAAGCTTTCTTAGCTTTGTTTGTTTTGTCCCCACCCCCCACCCCCAAGTTGTGCACACATATTCTATTGGATTTTTTCCTTTCTAGCCTGTTTCTAAAGACACAGTTTTATATAGCTATAATTACATTATATTGTGCCTAAAATGATTTGTTTAAAATTTTAATGAAACTTTCCTCAAGTTTTTCCATGAAAAATTGCAATGACTACTTTTTTCATAATGTTAAGTTTAGTTTTCTTTTGTAGAAGTTACTATGATTGTTTTTATGATGCTAATGATTTTTGTTTGGTGGATTGATTTTTAGGCTGTTTCCTGGAATAGAGTTTCTGGTCAAAGAACATGCAGGTTTTATAGTTTTAAAAACATATTTCCTACAGTTTTACAATGCTCACAGCTTTGTTTGAAAGCTGATAAGTTAGACCTGCCCTCTGCTGACTCTCAGTCTTCACCTTCCATTTTCTGGCTCCTGATCCCAGGTGGAGTTCTGCCAGGCCAGGGCCAATTCCCTGTCTTTGAATTTGCCTTATCTGCATGGGCGTGTCTTTGGAAACCTACCCAGAGCAGCCTCTTTTTTCAGTTTGTGGCTGAAAAACTATTCATTCCTTGGGAGAAGTGTTTTGGGAATGTAGACCCTGTCCTCTGCCCTATAAAGCCCACAGCCTGGGAGGTTCAGAGAGTGATGTAATTAGGGGTTGAGCCTAGCCATCCTCCTTCCTAACCTTGGTGGTGGAACTAATGTCAGTTTTCTGGAGCAAGGGTGCTGATAAACTGACCTGCAGATAGAAACATGGCTGCACGGGCTTCCTACACCATCTGCTACAAGGGTCTCTAGAACAAGTGGCCACCTCTCTGTCCCAGGAACCCTCTAGGAAGGGGCGAATGGTGGCTCTCTAGGGACAGCTGGAAAACAACCAGTGATTTTTAAATTTAACAGTACTTTAAACTTTCTATGGAAGAAAATTATTTGATTAAAGAACTTGGGACTAGACAAATATTACCATTTCTGGATGTGATTAATTTTAGAAAAAATTTTGAGCTACTTTTCTATTTTAGTTGGTCTGTTTCTAGAGTTAAGGATGAAGTAAATTTCTCTTTTTATGAGGAATAGAGAATTACTTGACTAATTTTAGTTTTGCCTTTTCTTATAATGTATAATGCTTTATTACATTTTTTCCTGAAGAGAATTCAAAAGGTTATTTTTCCTTTAACTATTATCATTAACAGTTTGCTTTGCCTCTTGGTGAGATTTCATTACAACTAGTATTTCAGCAAGACCTGGAAACTACTTTTATTGTGAAAGCCAGAGAGGAGGTTCGCTTAATGATGACCACCATTTAGGAGACAGGGATGGCCTGCGGCACTAAGATGCAGCAGCCTAGCTCCTGGTCACTGATAGGTATGCTTCTGCCAGCGAAATGATCCAGTTCAAGAGAAAATAGAATATATAAATGCAGGTATATTGGGGCCAGTTCTTGGGCGGGTTCACTGATTCCAAGAAAAGGTAGGGGGAAGGGGATGAAAGGAAGGGGGAGAGACAGAAGAGAGGGCACACAAGAGAGAGAGAAAAAAGTCTGTGTTATATAGTGAGGAACCTCTGGGGCGAGGAGGCCCTACAGGGCCTGGAGAGTTCAGGGTAGAAGACAGCATGCTAGCCATGCCCTGGAACAGCAGATAGGGATGCTGGGAGAACCTGGAGGCCAACTTCATTTTGTAAAGCCGGGCGGTGGTGGTGCACATCTTTAATCTGTGAGTTCGAGGCCAGCCTGGTCTACAAAGCGAGTCCAGGACAGCCAAGGCTAACACAGAGAGACCCTGTCTCGAAAAACCAAAAGGAAAAAAAAAAAAGGCACCTCAGCACTTGGGAGGCAGAGGCAGGCAGATCTCTGTGAGTTTGAGGCCATCCTGGTCTACAAAGCAAGTCCTGGACAGCTAAGGCTCTGTTAGACAGAGCAACCCTATCTCAAAACAAACAAACAAAATAAAAAAATAAAACAAAAAGGCACCTTAGCAGCTTGTCCTGGGTCTGAAATCCAATAGTCACCTGACTATTAGCTGCTGGAAGTAAATACTGAATTTAATTTAATTTGAAATTTCACTCATGACATCCATACATTAGATTGTGGTTTTAGAAATTTTCGGTTGAAGAGGGCATGAACTAGGAGCTGGAGAGGTGACTCAGCAGTTAAGAGCACTGTCTGCTTTTCCAGAGGTCCTGAGTTCAACCCCCAGCAACCATAGATGGTGGCTCACAACCATCTATAATGTCATCCAATGCCCTCTTCTGCCCTTCAGGTGTACATGTAGGCAGAACACTGTATATAATAAATAAATAAATAAATAAATAAATAAATAAATAAATAAACAAACCAATCAATCAATCAATCAATCTTAAAAAAAAAAAAAGAGGGCATGAATTTCTTTTCTAAGTCTCAAGATTTAACTGAGTTTCCTGATTTAATGTAAATCTAGTCTCTAAAATATCTTCATTTATTGTAGAAATATCTTCATGTATTGTGCCTTCTAGAATTTTAGTGGGCAGCTTGAGAATTAAGAAAAGAGAAATCAGTAGTTTGGGAGTTGAAGTATATCTTTCTTAAAATTCAAAAAGCCATTTGGACTTAGGTTTTAACATTTCAGAGCTGTTTCACTGCTTGTGGTTCTATGTCTAGGACTGCGCTGGCTCTAGGGGACCTACCTCTTAGATGCCATCTTTCTGCCTGCTCCTTCGTGAGCCTTTAGGCTAGTTTGCTGTGCATGGTTTATGATGGGGGTGCAAAGTGAAAATTCCTGGACTCTTCTCTTCACAAACATGACAGTTATCTTATAGTGAGTCTAAGTGGTGGTCCTGACTTTGCAGAGGGACAGTTATTTTCAGGGTGGTCATGTGTACCCTGAGGTTCCCTTGTATTGAATGCTTCAGGAGCATAGACCTAGGAGACAGATTGGTAATGCAGGCCTTTAAAGGAAGAATAGCATTGCTCTCTGACTTCTGAAGAGATTGTGTTATCTATAGCAGAGGTGAGCGGCTTCTTTTTCTTAATTCTTTCTGCTTAATTTTACTCCTTCATCTCCTCTACCTCCCTCTATTTTCCTTTCTCTTAAAATATTGTCACAGGGATCTATCAAATTTGCTTGTTTTCAAGGAGAGTGACTTTTGAATTGTCGTGAGTGGAGAATTAATTTACAGTCTAGATTGGATGGTAAATTACTGACATATGATTTGAATTCAGCTTATCTCTGAGATTCCTGTCGGAGCAGTGTGTTACACACTTGTATTGGCACTTAATTGATCATTTGGATAATGTTTATATCAGGAGGTCTTTAATGATGCCAAGTACATCTGCCTGTTGAACCTGCTGCTGCAGTTAAAGCCTGCATCTGATGACATTTCCTCCTTTTTGTGTGTAGGTTGCACAGAGCATTGAGGATCACCATCAGGAAGTGATTGGCTTCTGCAGAGAGAATGGTTTCCATGGCCTGGTGGCCTATGACTCTGACTACGCACTGTGCAACATCCCCTACTACTTCAGTGCCCATGCCTTGAAACTGAGCCGCAACGGGAAGAGTCTCACCACAAGCCAATATCTGATGCACGAAGTTGCCAAGCAACTGGACCTGAACCCAAACCGTTTTCCTATTTTTGCTGCTCTGTTAGGTAGGTGGAGTAGTGTGAAAACTGTTTTCTAAGGGGGTGGTACAGTAAGCACACTGATGTATCTTTTGAAGATTTTTCTGTCTGACTGCTTTGGTGTTGTATCAGAATGACAGAATGGTTTCTTTAATTGCATTCTATTGGATTTGTTTTTTCCCCTGGTAATGTATTGTTCTTGTTTCTAGTTTCTAGCATGGTTGTTCTATCCAGGTTGGAAAACCTACTCTATGATAAACTCAAAGGTCTGGAGAAAATACCTTTACACATGTACATATTTCCATGTAGAAACAGAAACAGACACACACACACACACACACACACACACACACACACACACACAGTTAAAAATAGAATAAATCTTGGATTAGAGCAATGGTTCAGGGGCTAAGAGCATTTACTATTCTTGCAGAGGATCGCACTCCCCCGCTGGTTTGGTTCCTAGCACCTACATGGTAGCTCACAACCATTTATAACTTCAGTTCCAGAGGATCCGTCCAGTGCCCTCTTCTGACCTGTGAGCATGAGGTACACTTGTATGTGGTACACATACATACCTATAACATACAAAACACTTAAACAATAAAATAAGTCTACAATTAGAAAGAAAAAAATTGCCAGGTGGCAGTGGCAACACACACCTTTAATCCCAGCACTCACGAGGCAGAGGCAGGTGGATCTCTGAGTTTGAGGCCAGCCTGGTCTATATAGCGAGTTCCAGGACAACCAGGGCTACACAGAGAAATCCTGTCTCAATTCCTACCCCCAAAAAAATTCCAAAAGGGAAAAAAATCCAAACAAATCTTCAACACAAAGTGTGCCACAGGGCCAAGCATTGTTATGGTTTCTTTCCCATTTCTGGGTAGCCACCACTATAAAAGAGAACAGCTACCTTTTTTGTTGTGTTTTGCTGTGAACTAGAGTCTTATGTAGAACAGGTCACTTCTAGTCACTGTGTAGCCAAGGTCGAGCTTGGATTTCAGGTCTTCCTGTCTCTGTTCCACAGGTTACAGATGTGTGACATCACATCCAATAGGTAAATAACTGCTTTAAAAGAAAAAGAAAAACAAACTCTTACAAGTAAATAAAAACAAAACAAAACAAAGAGAACCAAGCCCGCCATGGTGGTGCACGCCTTTAATCCCAGCACTAGGGAGTCAGAGGCAGGCAGATCTCTTGAGTTTGAGGCCAGCCTGGTCTACAAAGCGACTCCAGGACAGCCAGGGCCGTCACAGAGAGAAACCCTGTCTTGAAAACCAAAACTAAACCAAACCAAAACAACCTGTGAAAGAAATTTTTTTTGCTATATTTCCAGAAAGGTAGGGTTTTGTTCTTGTTTTATTTTTGTTTTTTGAGACAGGGTTTCTCTGTGTAGCCCTGGCTGTCTTAGAACTTACTCTATTGAGTAAGTTTTGAGGCTGGCCTCAAAATCAGAGATCCACCTGCCTTTGCCTTCCAAGTGCTGGGATCAAAAGTGTGCAGCACCGCTGCCCAGCGGGTTTTGTGTACTAATTTATGTTACTTAGATCCTTAAGAGGAAGCATGCACATGTACACTTTCTACCCTGCACTTGCTTAATGTAGTTCCTTTCCTCTGTTAGCTCACTGTGTCTCTGTCTTCGTGTGTGTGTCAGTGTTAAGCTCCTTTAACGTCCAGCTCTAACTTTTGAGTTGGCATAACTAGGTCCAACTAGAAGTGCATATTTTTGGAGTTCTGACTTAACCTCTTGGTTCCCTGCTTTAGATTCTTAGGGCCCTTTGGGAAGCTGCATGGTCTTTAGCAAAGTTACTGTACTTTCTATAGAGTTAGCCTATTCTGTGAAATTAATTAGATTGTGAGTTCTTTTTAGAAATCCTTACTCATCAGAAAGGTGGGTGTACGGAAGACAGTCATTCTCTAATGACATTCCTCACGACAGCCCAGCTGTGTACTTTGTTGTTGTTGTTGTTTTTGAGACAGGGTCTCTCACTGGGACCTGGAGCTCACCAATAAGCAGGTGAGCTGGCTAGTGAACCCTAAGGAGGATCTATTTGTCTCTGACACATACCCTCACAACCATATGTGCACATGGGAGACACACACACACACACACACACACACACACACACACATGACTCATGGAGTTATAAAAGATGTGCCATTACACATGTCTTTTTATGTGGGTTTTGGGGTTACAACTTGGGTCTTCATGCTTGTAAGGTAAGCATTTGCCAACTGACCTACGTCTCTAGTGCCAGAAAGATTTTTATAAATAGTATAAAACAGTTTTATGTTTTGTTGTGTAATAACAGAATATTAATTTTATAAGTTGTTTATTTGGATCTAGTTGCATGTATAGTTTCTTATGGAATTTTTGTGTCTTGAGATTTAGAAAATTAGAACAAATGAGATATATTTTTCAGGGGGCTGGAGAGATGGCTCAGCAGTTAGGAGCACTGGCTGCTTTTCCAGAGGACCTGGGTTTAGTTCCCAGCACCCACATGGCAGCTCACACCTGTCTGTAACTTCAGTTCCAGGGGAACTGAAATACTCAGACATACATACAGGCAAAACATTGATGTGCATAAAATAATAAATAAACAAATCTTTAAAAAGAAAAGAAATATATTTTCAGAAGTTCTAATGTAAAAGGATACTTGTTTTGATGTTAAAAGTATGTGTTGAGCTGGGTACTCAGCATTTGGGAGACTGACACAGGAAGAGTGGGAACTTGAGGCCGGGCTGGGTGACAAGCCTGCTCTAGGCCAGCAGAGTTAAATAGCATATCAAGAACCTATTTAACTAAGAAGTTGGTAGTAGGTGGCACATTATATAGATGATTCCATGTTGACGTAAGTATTAAGCTTTTTGCCTAGAATTTGAAATACGAACGCTTGATTTTCTCTGTAAGAAACACTGATATCTTTAATGGGAGGTAATATCAACTCAGACTTTTCCTAGATACGTATCTTAGAAAATTTTGAAAGAAGTAAAGAAAAAAATCCATAGTAATATTTTAGCTAGGTCTGTGTATCCATGTTACCCAGGAGAATGAGGCAAGAAGACCATAAATGTAAGTACTGCTGGGCAATTTAGTAAGATGCTGTCACTAGACAAAAAAAGTAAGTAGCTCAGTGGTAGAATGATATTTGCCCTCTGTTTAATTCCCAGTAGTTAAAAAAAGAAACCCCCCTCCTCCTAAAAAGCAAAAAACCAAAAATAAAACAAAACAAAAAAACTAATTAATTTGAGGTATAGAGTCTAGTCTATGTAAGAGGTTTAGGCAAATTATAGGTAAATTATAAGTAAGATTATTTACTTTAGGCTTTGTAAAAATTTTAATGTCTTTAAAGCTATTTTCCTTTTCTGTAATAAAAGGAGAAACTATTTAAAATTTTATTTTAGGGAAGTTGAGTGGAATACTCATTAGATTTTTGACTTAAGTTTTTATAAAGCCCATTGCTGATATTGGAATTATCTTCTTCTTTTTCTTGGTTTTTCTGGACAGGGTTTTTCTATGTAATAGTCCTGGCTGTCCCGGAACTTTCCCTGTAGACCTAGCTGGCTTTGAACTCACAGAGATCTGCCTGCCTCTGCCTATTAAGTGCTGGGATTAAAGGTGTGTGCCACCATACCTGGCAGCTTCATATTTTCTTAAGTTGAGTCTTTAATATAATCTCTGACATTTCATATTTTACAATAAAATTCTGTACAGTCCAGTAACAGCAGTAAGAGGCACAGAGCCCAGCCGTGTGCACAGCTGGACTAGACTGTGCTGGTCTGCATGTCCTGGGGGTTCATCCTTGGTGTTTGGCATAGTATGCTTAGCAATGCTGCGAAAGATTGCACATTGCGCTGTTGTCTGTCAGCAGGTAGTTAGTGAAGCTGGTGTTCTAATATGGAAGTGATTAAACCATGAGGCGTACATCACAGAGTCATTTAGGAAATAGCTACTTTTAAATTTTAGCAAGAGCACCAACACCCCATAGATGTTTCAGGCACCCAGGCCCTGCCGTGAGAGTAGAATACATACCCTTCGAGAATGTAGGTCTTACTTGTAGACTAGCAGCTACCTAGAGACAGACAGCCCAGGGATTGCTGTAGTCTTGTGCTCTGTCATGATACTTGTGGGTGCTAATTCATGCTGTAACACGGTTGTCGCTTCATATTCTTAAGGAAGATTTTATAACTGCAGACTTCACATCTAGCTGTGTAATTGTCAAGTAATTTTGAACCACAGGTGTTTCAGGAACACATGAAAACTTAGGTCTGGTTCCTATGTGACTTCCTGAAATCTTTAGACTGACTTTTTCATATGTTGGGAAGTTGCTAGGTGTGTAGCCCTGTGAAGTCCTTAGTGCAAATGCTGTCCAAACTATACTGCAAATTCACTTGGTGCTTGAGTCAGCTGTGAGGGCTGCCTGCTGTTTGTGTCACTTCATAGTACAGTGTGAAGAAATGTTCGGCTTCTGGTTGGAAGCTGAATTTGCGTTATCTAGCGTAGAGTGGTGTTGAAGGCACTGATCATGATGGCTTTTATATTATCCACATTTATATTCTAGGAAATCACATACTACCTGATGAGGACCTGGCTTCCTTTCATTGGAGTTTACTTGGTCCAGAACATCCACTCGCCTCACTGAAGGTACAAACGTGGCTTGATTTCCCAGCCGTTGACTCCACTGTTACTGCTGTTGCTCTCACAATGTGTTATGGACTTTGCTGAAGAAGGGGACATGCTGTGTGGGTAGCAGTGTCTTGTTTGTGACTCATCTTCGGATCTGCTCTGTCTTCATAACCATGCTTCCTTCCTTGTTCTCAACACCTGTGTGATAGATTCAGCGACTCTAGTGCCTAGCTAGACAGGAAGAGTCTTTCTGAACTTCAGTTTTCATAGATTAACATTTTTGCTTAAGATACTAATTTTTTCAATAGGTAATGTCACCTGTCAGCTAGATGAACATGTTTTAACAGCCTGAGAATTTCATAACTTTTCACTTTTCTATGATTATAAAATAGTCTATTGAAATGTTTCTTGAATAATGGGAGAGTGGTTTATTTGCACTGGCTTATTAACACAATGTTTTTCTACCCGGTTCCCTTTTGATTTCTCCGTTTGTCATGGTAGTGAACACGAGAAAAGAGACGTTTCACCAGGGCGTTCTGAAGTGAGATTATCTGTTTGAGTGAGATTGCCAAGGGCCATAAGGACACTCTGGTTGGCACCTGCCAGTGACTACTGTGACTGCTGTTATCACTTGTTAAGTGGTTTAGGAAGTGCAGAGATGGGACTTGGACACCGTATCACTTCAAGCTCTGGGACTAGCTTCCTTATGGTCAAGAGATGTGGGTGGTTTCTAGAGGCGGGCTGTAAAATCTGAGTTCCGTCACAGTGACGCTCTTGCAGTGAACAGTTGTGATTGATGTTCAGTTTCAAATACAAGTTTTTCTTTCTTTGCACAGTATTGATTTCTTAAAGGAAATCTCTCATGTAGAATATTATTTTTGTTCCTTGCTGTTTGGCACCTCTTTTTCCTCTCTCACCTGTGTGCTTCAAAATGTTTTCCTTTCTCTGTAATGTTCCTGGCTAAGACAGTCTTCAACTTTTCTCGAAAGTTAATTTCCCTTTCCTTTTAGAAATTACATGTTTTCCTTTTGCTTTTTGTGCTCTACAGAGAAAAGCTTTCTTTTTGCTGTTGGTGATGAAATGTCTCCTGAGTATTCTTAAGAATGAAGTGACAGCCCAGCATGGTGGCGCACGCCTGTAATCCCAGCACTAAGGGAGGCAGAGGCAGGTGGATTGCTGTGAGTTTGAGGCCCATAAAGTGAGTGCAGGACAGCCAAGGCTACACAGAGAAACCATGTTTTTCAGAGAGGGGAAAGACAGGACCTGATTGATATCTTGACTCTGAGCGCTTGATGATAGGCTGGGAAGGTGCGGTCTCCAGCAGCTGGGCTCTGCTTGCTGCACCTGTTACACTTGGCCTGTTAAGCACCGGGTCCTTATAAGTGGAGACATTTCATGGACACTTGCTTTCTTGGAGTTTTGTTTTGTTTTAAGCCTTAAATTCAAATTTAAGGGATTTGAGTGGGACTCCTGAGACCTCATGCTATATGCAGATATAGTCACATGTTCAGCTTTTGCCTGTGTCTTGCGCTCCATCAACCTAGCTATCAAGAGAAATTTGTAGGAACCAGCTTAGTGTGTTTATGTAATAATGAACGGACAGAAAGAGGTCTGTCCAAATAGCCACCATCTTGGTTCAGTTGACTAGTTGACATTTTGCCATAAGCTATATAGATACGTCTGTGTCTTTTTATTTATTTATTTATTTATTTATTTATTTATTTATTTATCTCTCTCTCTCTCTCTCTCTCTCTCTCTCTCTCTCTCTCTCTGTGTCTTGTTTTTAGTCAGACTATTTGGAAATAAGTTGCAGGTGTCACAGCACTTCACCTGTGCATATTTCTTTCTGCTTCACTGTACCTACTGCTGAGGATATCCTCTCAGTGTGTTACTGTTAACCAGTAACAAAACTCACAGCAGTTCCTAAATAGGGAATTGAGGGAGGTTAGACAAAGAATTGGAGGGGAAGGAATGAGAAATGACTTCGATCTAAATATGTGTGTATGAACATTAAATACAATATTTAATGAAATGTTCTCACATTTATTATTTATGTATGTGTGTGTGTGCATGGACATTCATACACACTCATCTCTTTTAGGAGTCAAAGAACAGCCTGCAGAAGTTGCATTTTTTTCCTTCCATAATGTAGGAATCTAGAGACTGAACTTAGGTTGTTAGGCTTGACAGCCAGCATTTTACCTGGTGCCACAGTCAAGTTGTCCAGTCATTCAGCCAGTGCTCCTAAATACTGAAGCATCTCTCTAGCCAATGTTTCGATTTCTTTGTAGGTATTTCTGTGTGGAGTACCATCTTAACCATCTTTACATGGGTGGGAGATCCGAACGGGATGATTTTTTTCCCTGAACATTACTGATATGTATCCCAGCTACTGTTTCACTCTTTTTCGTTTTTCAGCTATAAGATTAATTCTATCTTTTGAAAATTTGGATTCTTGTTGCTTATCTTCATAATACTTACAAAATTTTAACTGGTTTTAAAATTGGTATTTAGTTTCAAATTGAAGCTTTCCTCTCTATATTTAATTTGCACTTAACCTTACTGTTTCTGCAGGGGTCAAGTAGAATTCCTTTGCTCCTTGTTTCCTTTTGTTCTTTGCTACTTGAAACCCCTTTTCTCCTTTGTCTTGTTCTCACGTGCTAGGTCTTGAGTTGCTTTGAATTGTTAGACAGTAGATTCATGTAAGACCAACTCTCTGTGAACAATAAAGTAATAAATTTGACTCTAGCAAACACGGCAAATGTGGTATGATAAAAGGTTGGAATAGGTGAAGGCTCACACTTGAGGATACAGACTAGAAATCTTGAAAAGAATCCAGCATACTATGCTAAAAAGAGAAAGTATCATCTCTTAATAGCTTATAAAGAATCACGAGCCAGGTGTGGTTGCTCGTGGGCACAACCATGCTTGGCAAGAGTGTTTTCTTTTTTTCTTTTTTCTTTTTTGAGACAGGGTTTCTCTGTGTAGCCTTGGCTGTCCTAGACTTGCTTTTGTCGACCAGGCTAACCTCGAACTCACAGCAATCCTCCTGCTTCTGCCTCCCCAGTGCTGGGATTAGAGGCATGCACCACTACTCCTGGCTAAGAATGTTTTAAGTGTCATGGAAGGCTTTGGCAGCTAGATGCTGGGGAAGCTGAATTAGCCTCAGACCTGTGAACTACCATTGCTTCTGTGGGCCCCTGACCCTGCTTCCCTGTGCCCTGGGCATTGTTAGCCACTTTGCCTGGGTTTAAGATTAGTGACTAGCCTCCCACCAGCCCCGAAAGTGTTCTGCAGAGTGGTTGACCCTACAACCAATGCCTGGCACACAGGGCCCTCACCACAGGCACACACTAGAAGTGACTTTTCCAGGTGTGCTTTGTGGGTTTATATTATTCTATGATTTTTGTTTCCTTACCAATTATAAAAATTTAAAATTTTTGGTGGCCATTTTGTTTTTATTTTTAAAAAGTCTTATCAACATTACTTGCTTTAATTTCTTCTTGTTGGTTTTTATGAATTTTGAGTTTCTGGAACGATTTACTATCCCTTCCCCCCGTTGGGGTGTGTATGTGTTTGTGCTGCTATGTTGCCCTGGCTGGCTAGATCTCTGTGAAGATGGGTGCTAATGATGTTCACTGTCTGATGTCACCAGTGTTAGTGTCTGCATGTTGGGTCTTGTCCTTGGAACGGTGGCAGCAGGAGCCCAACAGGCCAATGGCATTGTTTGGAGCCAGCCTCCATCAGGAGGAGCTGCAAATTCTGGTGCTTTGTGGGTGCTGTGTGTTAGTGAGCACTGGAGCTATGCTGGTGGTCCAGTGGCCTTAGTGCTCTGGAATGTTCTCTAAAATTAGGTTGGGTATAAATTTGACAAACAGAAAAAAAAGTGGACTTCATTTACGTGTTTTGTTCTTTTTGTCCTAGCATAAGGGGACAGCTTAGTTTCCATTCATATTCTAGGAAAGGAATTCCTGCTTGTATGTTAGTGTCGAACTGAAGATAGTGCATGCATCCTTTACATTAAGTCAGTCTGTAGCTCAGTAAGAGCAAAGAAACAGTGCCTGAAATGTGAACATTTCCTGGATTCTGGAGAAAACAATTGTAGGGACTGAAAGGTAAGGTTCCTTCTTATCCTTTAAAAAATCAAAACATAGCCTGACTACAGGAGAAAAAAATGGAGGCAGTAACATGAGGTGGTTTGCCTAGACATTCTGCTCTTATTAGTTGATTTTTAGTTTTCCTATTTTTTTTTTCCATTTTTATTCTCCAGACTCCAAATGGTAGAGAAATGTTTAATATGGGAATTAATCCTGCTATAAAAGAGAATTGCTTTAAACATGTTTGTGTTTAGTCTTCCAGAAGTAATTGTATCTGCTGCTGTTTAGCACTGAGTGGTAGGCATTTTGTGGTGTTTATTTTGAGGGAAGGTCTTGCTGTATTGCTCTGGCTGGCCTAGAACTCAGTAGAATCTTCCCATCTCTGCCTCCCAAGTACTGGGATTACAGGCATCAGCTACCACGGCTGGCTACATGCATGTTCTCAGTGGTTAATATGAACCCTAAGAGCCTAGATTTAGTATGAAATTTATTCTTTGTTCATTTTTTTTAACTTAATCTATTGAGTTGTTAAGTGGAACACTTTTAAGTACAGGACAACGCAAAGGCTTTCCGTTTCTTGAAATGGAAGGTGGGACGTATGCAGCTGTAAGGAATGTGCTGCAGTCTATTGGGCTTCAGGAGTGGCTGCCTAGGTGAGGATGGACATCCTGTCATAGTGATGGGAAGAAAGAGGCTTTGCTGTTCTTCCGTGGAGTAGGTAGGGGCCCTGTGAGGCCACTGCCCAGTCTTAGTGGACCTGTGATAGAATTGGAGACTGCAGTGTGGCAGGTATTTCTGAGAACCGTGGAGAGAACCAGGAGGAAGGGTGCAAAGTGTTTGTACCTTCTGTGCTTACCTTGCAATGTTCTAGTTTGATTTTAAATGACAGCATAATGGCAGTAACTCATGTCCTGTCTGGTTGCGTCCATAGCCTTGCCTCTATTCCAAACCAAGTGGACTCCATTGTTTCCTGCTTAGCACTTACCTTACTCTTAAACTCAGGGCAGGGCTGGGGTGAAGTGACATTCAGTGCTGCTTTCTAATCTCTGTCCCCTGAACAGATGGCCAGCGCTGTTGTCATACTATATCAGTTCACTGGAGGTTCCAGGGCGGTTCTGTTCCCTAGAGAATATCATTCTTTCAGATGAGACCAGAGGTCCAGGATGATAGTCAGTATAGAGTGCTTCTATCCAGAACATTCTTAACATGGTGTGGGTGTGTAGATTTAGGGTAGACAAGGGTTTTCAAGACTCTTCTTAGGTTGGAAGTGGAGGGTGTGCCAGCCTGGCTTTGTCCCTGGCTTAGACTTTGTCCAAGTTGGTTTCTCTTTTGGCCTTTTGGAACTAGCCTTTTCCCATGGCGGTGTTTAATATTGCTTTTTATATAGGATTCTCCCCACTTTCTTACTTGCTCAGGCTCAGGCACAGGAACAGCTGGTTCCCATATCCACTTCTACAGTTGTAGTAGTCTTCCTGTCAGTAACTGTTGCATTAACACATATAACTCACGTACAATCAAATCCAGGACCTCCTACAGCTTAATGGTTTTAACATTCAGAGCTATGTAACCATCATAGAATATTTTTGTTAACTCCAAAAGAAATTATGTACTTATAAATACAGCCCAGTTCCTTGATAATAAGCCCTGTTCTTCACTATGAATAGAATCAGACACCATACAGTCTTTGTGTTTGGCTTCTTTTACTTGTTTTAATGCTTCTAGGGTTTGATGATACTGTGGCTTGTCTCAGCACCACATTCCTTCCTGGGCTGGATGATACCACATTGTACTATTATGCTACATTCTGTTTGCTTGGCAATCTATGGGCTTTTAGGTTGTTTATGCTTTCTGGTGATTATAAATTCTATGAATGCATGGAACATTAAAAAAAAAAACTACATCCTTCATTTCTCTTTACTGTCCAGGCCGTGTACTAATTCTGTGCGTAGTGTTTTGGGAGCTCATCACACCATTTCATGCTGTGCAGTGCTGTGCAGCTTTTGTTTCCCTGGCAGCATGAGGGGGTTTGGATTTCTGTATGTCCTTAGCAGCAGTTCTTACTGTCTGTTCTTGTATCAATCACTCCAGTGGTTAGTGAGGTCTTTGTTGCCTTTCTCTTAATGACAAATGATGTTGCACATCTTTTCCTGTGGCCATTGGCCATTTTTCTGCCTCCCTTGGGTGAAGGTCTACTCTAATGTACCTAATTTTTAAAATCAGTTGTTTATCTTCATTAAGCTAAAATATATTTTAATATACTCAGATGCAAGTTTTCTGTCAGATAAAGATTTGTAAATGCTTTGGATTTTTATTTTTTAATTTTTGAAACGGTGAGCGACTCTGGCCTCCTCCTTCCCATTATCTAGCCTCCACCCTCTTCGAGTGCTGAGATTACAGGCGTGCACCTTCATGTTGAGTCTGTGGTTGCCCTTTTCATCTTCTCAGTGGTGTCCTGCTAGTTTCCACATCACTAACTTGGTTACATTTTGTCATTTGTCCCTGTTCCTGCCTACAGTTCCCACCTTGGGCCTTGGTGTGCTTTAGTTTAGTGCAGCTATCTAGGTTGTACTGTCCCTGGTCTTCTTGTATTCTGTTGCAGCCTCTTGTCTCTAGAGCCAAGAGCCAGGTTTTGTCTTCCAGAAGTTTCCACTTAATGACTTAACTCTAAATAATTGTTTCTTCTGCTACTGCGACCTTTTACCTCCAGTACAGAAACAGGAACACTCAAGGAGCCTCTGATGAAGCATCATGCACTTGATACCCCCCACATCAGCCATCCTACCTTCCTACTTTGTTCCATCCCCGAGTCCTTCTTCTCTTAGAGAACACATGGATGGCACTGTGGAGACATGATCTAACTTAAAGAAAGGGCCTATGAGCCCATTGTCAAAATGTCCTTCTTCTAATCACAATTGCAGCAAGATTTTCTGTATACATTGATTTAAAAATTCAAATGGACCTTCAAAGGACTGAAAATAGCAACAACCATCCCCCTTTTTATACTGGGGACTAAGCCCAGGATTTTGAGCATATAGGCAAGTCCTCTACCACTAAGGTACCTCCCGAGCCCCAAATATAGTTTCAGTATGAAGAACAAAGTAGGATGACTTATTACTATCAAGTTTCAAGACAAAAGCTACCACGGTCTGCCAGGATGATTATAAAAATCAGGGGAACAAAGCAGAGTCCAGAAATACATATGTGTGGTCAGTTATTTTCATCAGAAGTTCCAAGGTGACTAATAAGCCAAGGATCCTTTTTCAACAAATGAATATCCATGTGAAAAAATGAGAATATTAACATTAGAAGAATATGTAACAAAATCTTTGTAACTATCAGCTACACAAACTTTTCAGTTAAGAAAATGAAAAACAATTACATTAAGAGAAACTGTTTGCAAAATAGAGTGTGTCTAATAAAGAATTTACACCCATGATATGTGGAGAATGACACAAAAATCAGGTAACCCAGTTAAATAATGGACACAGGTTTGGGTCAGGTATTTTACAGAATGCTCAGTGAGTACATGAGGTACTGCAATGCATTGAGTGATGCAAGTTAAAGCAATCGTGGTTAGCCACGTCTAGCTGAATGAAGGCTGAATGAAGGTAACAGATAGTTCAAGCACTTGGAGACTGTCAAGCAGTTGCCACTCTGTGCCATGGAAAAACAGTCACTTTGAGGGCAGTGTGAGGGGTTTCTTCTAAAGTCAGACATATCCTTGCTGTGCATCCCAGCAGTCTCACTCCTGGACGTTTCTACTAGAGAAGTAAAAGGCCATGTTTACAAACTCCTACCTGACTATTCATAGCAACTTTATTATTGTCTTAGCCTAGAGATAATCCATAGTAAAAGATGATGGGTGCATAGACAACCACAAAAGGAGCATCGCTAGATCTTGCTAATATGTACAGATCCCATCAGTGTCATCTGCAGACCCAAAGAAAATAGGTGGGGTTACATTTTTATGAATCTGTAGGGAAGACAACTGTAGTGACAGGAAGCAGATAAGTGGTAGGCTGGGCTGCTTTGGGAATGGTCTAAAAGCAGTTTCTTATAAAATACAAATACTTAATGAAAACTTGAAAATACAGATGCTATTATATAATCTTTAATGGCATGCTTTAACATTTCCCAAGCCACTGAAGGAATACTCAGAAGCAAGAGAATTGATACAAAACTGCAGTCTTTTCAAACAAAACAAACACATGGCATGATTTTAATTTTGCTTCATATATTCAGTATTTGCATTTTTAAAACTGTTATGTTTTCTAAACACTTCTGTAAGAAGATGTTTAAAGTCACAAACTTGTTTCCCATGAAATGAATGCACCATGAAGCACAGCATTGTGGCATCAAGTGTGGCCATCTTCCACTTTAATATCATCTTAACCAGTTTAAAGAACACTTAACTAGCATTTCTACTAAAGCTAGATGTCTAGCCGATGTGTGTTGACTGGGAAAAACCTGCGTAAGGAATTGCTCTCTATCTACACACCAACACACACACAGAATCTGGTGTGCCACAGGACTATTTACTGTTTCATGGGCTTCAGTTTGTGAACAGCAAAGTTCTGAATTCTGCCTATACAATGAAAAGAATGCAAATGGCTAAAAAATTAGAGTAAACCGGTGCCCTTTCTGAACTCAGTGTTTGACGTTGTGTTACCCATTTCTAGCTGAGCTTTCAGCCTGAGGGCACTCATTTTGTGTGTGTGTTAGACAGGTCAGTATATAGATGTGCTCCTCTGCTTTGTGGCCAGCCTAATGCTGAAGTTCTTTTTCCTTAAGTACAACATAGATAAGATTGATGGTCTGGTAGCATGGTGCAGGACCCAAATGATGGATTAAGAATACAACAGTAGCTCTCACATAGGATAAATGGGCACCAACAGTTGTTTAAAGGAACAAGTAAACAAAGTAGACACAAACTTTGAAGAAGAGTTTTGAAGTAGTGAGCATTGGTGGCACACCCTGGTAACTCAAGAGGCGGAGGCAGCGGGGTTGGAGGCTGTGTTTTGAGAGGGCCATATAACAAGTTCAGGTTAGCCTGAGCCACACTCTGAGTCCCTGCCTCAAAAAAGGAGGTGAAAAGAATGTTACTCAACATAAAAATATGTATAGTTGAGAAAGTGTTCAGTTTCTTACATACACACACACACACACACACACACACACACACACACACACACACACACACACACACTCCTGTTATTGATGAGGTATTGAGACCACCAGAATTGAGGCAGCGTCTGTCTAAAAGTGGAGTATAGTGCATTGATTGACCTCATGAAAAAGTATGCCTGATTAAAACTCAGAAACTGTGTTGATTTTCCCCTAGGACTTTGTAAAAGCCGCTCTCCTATAAGCTTCATGTTCTGTGGAACCTCACCCCTGCAAAGAATCATTTATATTTGTGTCCTGTGTTAAAGACTGCCAAGTTGGCCTTTCTAATAATACATTTTAGAAAGCTTTGCAAGGGGTTTTTGTTTTGTTTTGTTTTATTTTATTTTTAATCAAATGATATTCCTTGAGTCTTAGGTTGTAATAGAAATACCTGAAATACTGTGGCATGTTTGGCTTAATCTAACAACTGGGATGTAATATAGTGACATTATTTAAGTGAATTCAGAGCTGTACAATATAGTCAAGGCTGAGACTCAGGGTTATACCCAGTGAGATACTAAAAACAGTGAATAACTAAATACTCTGTAACAGATGCTATTGGGATGTAGTCTTATCTGGAAGAGGTTGTTTCCTTTTGTGCTTTAATCTCATTATAGTGTATTGTTACTTCTTAGCTTCCTTGAAATGTCCCTTGAAATAACTGAACAAAGTCAGTGGTTATAGAGAATCTGGATTTCTGGCTGCAGAGTGGACTTCCTTTTAAAAGTCCCTTAAGGTCACCCTGAGGTAGTTGCTAGAGGCTACCTCTTGTATTCGTGTGGGGTGAGGATAGCTCCACATCCATCTCTAGGAGAATGAAAGCAGCCCTGAGGCTGTCAGCTGCGTGGTGGAAAGCTGGACCTCACATGGCGTGGGTGCAGTGACTGATTGTTAGCGGTACCTGCAGAGGACAGGCTGAGGGCAACCAGTGCCCACACCACCAACCCAGCCCTGGGCCTTGAGGCTCCTTGGAGACATTTTTAAAAATTCAGTTAAATGCTGAATTAGTTATTTTTCTACTGCTGTGATAGAATGCCTTGACAAAAAGCAACTTTGGGGGCAAACGGACTATGATATTTCGGCTTATAGCTGAGAGGGGATGGAGTCCATCATGGAATGGAAGGCAAGGCTGCGAGACAAGGCTGTCTGAGAACGTGTCAGCTGTCCACACGCAGCAGCAGAGAACAGGAGGCGAAGTGAGCCTGTTCCCAGGGTGATCCTTCTCCTAGGCAGGCTCCACTTCCTGAAGGTGCTGGAGCCTTCCCAACAACAGCACCACCACCTGGAGACCAAGAGTCTCAACATATTGGGGGGGGGGCACGCATTTCATATTCAGACCACAACAGAAGTCAAAGGATAAGCGCTTATGCTGGTTCATTGGCTACCATCTGTCATTTGGGGCCGCTCTGGCCTTTCACTGATTCCACTGTGGTGGTTCTGTGTTACGTCTGCCTGTCACAGGTGTATGGGAGATCACAGCACAAAGTTTTCGTTAGGAAATGGTTCATTTTGCTAAAAGCGAAAACTCACTTTTACCACCACCTCTCCCCTCCCCCCACACAACTTTTTTCTGTGTAGCCCTAGCTGCCCTGGAACTCTCTAGGCCAGTCTGCCCATGAACTCAGATCCTCCTGCCTCTACCTCCCAAGTGCTGGGATTAAAGGAATGTTACCACATGACAGTTCACATGAGAATTTTATGTAGAGGTAATTATTATTTCTACTGAAATATTTACCTATTATTTAAGTTTCCTGCCTGGAAGCATAGGGTTGGTAAAATCCTGTGGATCTTTGATTACCCCCTCCTTTTTTGAGCAAAGCAAATGGTTTACAGTGAAATCCTTTACAATTTCATGACAAAGGAACTTGATCACAAACATTTTTGTTTGTTTGTTTGTTTGTTTCCTTCTTTCTTTTTTATTTCCCAAGACAGAGTTTCTCTGTGTATCCTTGGCTGTCCTAGACTTGCTATGTAGACCAGGGTGGGTTCGAACTCACAGAAATCTGCCTGCCTCTGCTTCCTGAGTGCTGGGATTAAAGGCGTGCGCCACTACACCTGGCTCATTATCAGTTTTTATTGAAGCAGAAATCATCCACTCATCTCAGAAACAGAATAATTGTTTCCAATTTCAGAGTCACTGGAGTTTGTTTGAGTTTTGTTTTTCTCTAACCCCGTGTTTTGAGCTAAAATTTAAAAAATGGAATTAAGAAAAAACAGCTGTTGCTTGGCCACTATAAAGATTGAGGGTATGCTTACTACACTGACAGTTCAGGTCAGGACTCTAGAGGAAGCAGCAGTAGAGGTGATGAGAGATAGCAAGGAGGCCCCCAGGCACCAGCCACGGGCCTGCTTTTGATCCTGAAAGAGGCAGTCAGGAAGCCAGTGACTTGTGTTCTTGCCATCTGAGTTATTATCTCTTAATGGATAAAACCACCTAAAATAATTATACTACACACAGCATGGGGAGATAGTCATAGTTTGTACAGTGTCTGGTATTTGAGTGGCTTGCTAGCCACAAACACCTGCAGGGTTGAACCTACAGGTTGAGGCCAGGCCATCAGGACACTTTCCCAGTCTCGGGCCGCTCTCCCCCCACCCCTTGCCCCACCCCCACCCCCATCCCCCACCCCCAACATGCTGCTCTTCCTGATGAGACACTCACTGTGAGCAAGGTGCCCATGTGTCTGCCAGCAGGAACATGGGAGTGAGGTGGTGTGGGGTAGCTGAGGGTTGCTGTCCTGGCCTTACTTCCCTGGCTTCCCTCATCTGCTTTGCCCTGGGGTTATTGAAATATCTCATAGGAGGCAGAGCATGGTCCCTTCTACCTTGAGTGGTCCCAAGCACTTTTACCCTTCTACATGTCTGCTGGGAGCATGTTCCTGGATGGCAAGGATCAGAAAACAGTCATGCTCAGGGAGCCCTTATGCTATTTTCCCTGTACCACAGTCTACAAACCAAATGAAAAGTGTTACTCTTAAGGGTGAAAAACAGTGATCCACATGGAAAATTCCATGTGTGCTAAGAGGGAGAAACAAATTGCCTTCTTTGGGGAGAATTAAAGGTATATGCCACCACTGCCTCCCCCCCTCCCCCCCTTTTTTTAAAAGGGAAATTTAATGTAGCTTTGGGCATCTGGAAATTTGGGTAGTAATCTCAAAGTGTTAATGCATGTATTTTTCCATCTCATTTTTTTTAGAGTTTATTTTTTATTTTTTAGATTTATTTATTATGATACATACAGTGCTCTGCCTACATGTACACCTGCAGGCCAGAAGAGGTCATCAGATCACATAATAGATGGTTGTGAGCCATCATGTGGTTGCTGGGAATTGAACTCAGGACCTCTGGAAGAGCAGCCAGTGCTCTTTACCATTGAGCCATCTGCAGCTCCCCTCCATTTCATTTTTAAAGTTTACCTTTTCTGATTCACTCACTTCCTCACACACCTCTTTGGTTTAACACACACACACACACACACACACACACACACACACACACACACACACACACACAAATATTACCTCAGTGTTAGAATGACTAGAAGCCCAGATTGGGACTCACTGGGCTAAAATCAAGATATAGCAGGCCCGTGTTCATCTGAACTCTGCAGAGAGAATTCTCCCTGGACTTTACTAGCTTCCAGCAGCTGGTCACATTCCTTGGCTTGTGGCTTCCATCTCTGCTGTCAAAGCCAGCAATGGCAGGTCATGTCTTTCTCCTGCCACTTTACAGACACATAGAGGACCCTGTGATTACAGTCTGCCAACACATACAATCTGAGACAACATTTTTATTTTAAGGTGAGCCAATTGGCAACCTTCTTTCTATCCTGCCACATAACACTGTATGCAGGTTCTGGAGAAGGGAATGTGGATAATAGCGGGGTGGGGGTGGGGGATTGTTCTGCCTGCTCCAAAGCTCTTCTCAGGTGGTTTTGCTTTCTTTCTAGTCTACTAACCCACCTTCAGTAGCAGCTGTTCTTGGATAATGACAGAGGGATATTAGACTACATTCGCTATTCCTCTGTTTTCAAATGTGCCCCTCAGTGGGCAGTGGTACTATTGTTGTCATGTTCCTAGATAAACTTGGTGGGTGTAGGTACTTTGTAGCTGAGTTTATCCTTAAAGTTTCAGGGAGCCTTGAGTGCAGGTTCAAAGATCACAGCCATGCTCTTTTAATCTCACAGGGTTTGAGCAGGTGAATTGTCTTTCATCATCTGAAAAGAAAAGCTGTCTGCAGAGTCTGCCATTCGTACAGTAGTCCAGGCCAGAACCTCATGGGGGGGTGGTGGTAAGCAGACCCCCAGTAGGTACACTGTTGGAGTGTCTAGGTCCTGCATGCAGACTTACCAATCTCTGAGGCTCCTAACTACTGCTGACATGTGCATCTGTCCTCCCAGGTCCGAGCCCACCAGCTGGTCTTGCCTCCCTGTGATGTAGTGATCAAAGCTGTAGCTGACTATGTCCGAAACATTCACGACACTTCTGACTTGGACGCCATAGCTAAGGATGTTTTCCAGCATTCACAGGTAACATCACAAACTGGGAGGACGGGGCTTTGCATGGGCTGTGCCTAGGGGTCTAGGCTGGAAAGATGTGTTTGGGACAGGAAACTGTGGGTAAAAGGGTTAGATTGGCCGTTGTATCATCCACCAGCTGGGCAGTCTGAGCCACTTAACCATGCTTGTCAGGTTCATAAGATGTATGTGCTAGAGGGTTGGTTTTGTTTGTTGGTCTTTTTTTTTTTAAAGCTATGGTCTTTCTGTGTAGCCCTGGCTGGCCTTGGACTCACAGTCACCCACCTGCTTCTGCCTCCTGAGTGCTGCATCACTATGCCAGTCTCATGCCCGAGTTTTAAAAGATAAACTTCATGTTCGTCAGATGATGTTGTAGATTGCTGATTTGACTTTCTGTTTTGGGAAGTAAAACATGTTGACAAGTCAGCTTAGTAGAGTGAATGAGGTTTGAGATGTTCCTGCTCTGCCCTGAGGCTAAGCCATGGCAGTCATGGTTTACCTCCAGTCTATGCCATCCATTCTACCTGCTGTGGTGTTGCAGTGTTAAGAGGGGATGTCAAAGGTCAGAGACCAGCAGAGCTGGTCAGAGAAACTATAGAGCCTGCACCCAGGGCTGCTGCCAGCTGAGAAATCTACCTTTTGACCACATTGTTTTAAATTTGCATCAATTTTTCTTTTCTTTTTCTCTTCCCCCCTCCCCTGTAATAGTCTTTTGTGTTTGACCTGAAAGTTTTCATGTTATTCTGCATTCTTATCTAACCCAAAAGGTTATAAATTATTCATGTTATAAATTACTCGTTATGATAAAGGTGTTTATACATATGACCAGTGGCATAACTAAGGCTTTCCCACGCCTATTTCAGTCTAGAACAGATGACAAAGTCATTCGATTTAAGAGAGCAGTTGGATATTACTCAGCAACTAGCAAGCCTATGCCATTTCACCCACCACATTACTTAGGTAAGTAAACAAAGTCTCCATGTGATTGCATTAGAGATTGGTTATTCCTCAACAAAGTTCATTTTGCTTTATTTATTATTTTTTTTTGAGACAAGGTCTCACTATGAAGACCAGGCTGGGCTTGAACTAAGAAATCTGCCTGTCTTCACATCTGAATGCTGGGGTTAATGATGCACACCACCACACATGGCAGCTTTGTTCTGTGACAGTATGACTTTCTGCACTTACATACATGTGGTCCCTGAGTCGTTCCTGAGAGGGACTGTATAAACTTCTAAGAGGAAAGCAGAGGCCATGGAGACAGGCTGGCAAATCACAGCAGAGGAGTCCCCTGAGGACACAAGACAGTGCAGTGGGTTGACAGCAACTTCTCTTCTACTACTACTGCTGCTGCTTCCTCTTTTCTCTTCTTCCTCCCCTTCCACATCCTTTTTTTTTTTCCTTTTTCTTTTTGCAAAAAGTTCAAAATAGAGGTTCAATATAGAGATTAAGAAAAGTTGAGCCAGACTTGGTGGTGCACACCTTTAATCCCGGCACTTGGGAGGCAGAGACAGGTGAATCTCTGAGTTCGAGGCCAGCCTGGTCTGCATGTGAGTCCAGGACAGACAAGGCTACACAGAGAAACCCTGTCGCAGGGGGAAAACAAACAAACCAAAACCCACCAAAATGCAAAAAGCAAAACAACAACAACAACAACAACAACAACAACAACAACAACAAAACCCAACAACAAGAAGAAAGGAAAGTCTTAAGTGTCACATCTGGCTTGTTGGTATTATTTGTTCTCATTAACTGTTAACAAAAATAGGAGCGTTCATCAGATATATGTGAAAATTAGACTTAAAAAATAGTCTTTGTGTTTCTGTTGTGTGTGTGAGTGGACACACATGGCTGCCATTTGGGAGATGTCCCCTCCTACTATGAGAGCTCAGGGTTTCAGAATTGGGTTGTCAGGTGTGTGTGGCAAGCACCTTTACTTAGACCCTAAGAGCTGTGTTTCATGGATTCAAGCATTGTTCTGTCAGTGTGTTAGGCACTGGGAACCCAGATCAGAGATACTGGGCTTGGCATAACATGTGAGAGGTGGGTGAGTCAGTGTAGCCTGCAGACACTATGGCTGAGGGAGGTGGGGTTGCAGGTCCACCTGTTCACCTAGCTTCTTTATTAATATTCTGTTCACTTAGTTGTACACTATACAGTTCTTTTTTTTCAGAGCAGTCAGAATAATGTTTCAAAATATGAGCCATACCACACTTAAACCCCTGCACTGTCTTCCTGTCACACTTGGCCTGACTCCCATCACTTTATCCTGCTTACACCTGGCCCACCCTACCTGGTGACAGCTTGCCCCACAGGCTCGATGTGCAGTAATTTTTTTTGCCTTGAGAGAATGAAGCTGGCTTTTGCCAGTGGCCTTTGCACCGACTATTATGTTTGGTGCTCCTTTCCCTGACTGCCTTGGGATTCAGATCAGTTAGTGTAAGAGACTCACACTTGAGTGACTCTGAGGACACTGTTTCTGTCAGTTGCTACAATCCTCACACACCTGCAACACTTGGTAGCTTTGCCTTTGCACCTTCTTCCACCTGCAGAGAGTAGGAGCCAGGGGAGCTAGGGCCTTCTGCATCCTAGTGGATAAGCACTTGACTGAATGAATTAGGCCACTAAGCTTTTGAATCAGGGGAGGGAGATAATGTCATGTGCTTTGGTAGAATGGAACAGGTAGCTAAACATCGTTTCATTGGTTAAGATATATCTGCTGTATGCTTTGCACACAGGAAATGTTTCATAATTGCTTGTTTGGTTGCTAGAAAACATGAAATAAATCAACACTAGACCCTCTGTCTGGCCCATCTAATGCAACTATTTGCTGGCATTGGCCTTCTTGTTCTGTTGTAGTGGCATCAGTATATGAATATGAAAAAGAAAGTGTATGTGAGGTATTTGTTAATGGCAGATACTCCTATTATAGGCAGAGCAGCCTAAGGGGCACCAAATGCTTGACTCGATGACAGAATGCTGAGATGAAGTTAGGAAGCCTGGCAGCTCTGGGAAGTAGGACACACACCATCAATTTGTTCCTCTACATGTTACTTTGGTTTTTTACTACTATAGCAAAATATCTAAAGCTAAGTAACGTTTTAAAGAAAAGAAGCCTGGGCTGGCAAGATGAATCACAGGTAAAGGTTATGCCTGTTGCTAAGCCAGATGTCCTGGGTTTTACCCCAGATTTCACATGGTGGAAAGAAAGAACCACCTCCCACAACTTGTCCTCAGGCCTCCACGTGCATATTATGGCACACGTGTATACAAAATAAGCAAATAATTTTTTTCTTTTTGGCTTTTCAAGACTGGGTTTCTCTGTGTATCCTTGGTTGTCCTGGAACTCTATCTGTAGACCAGGCTGGCCTTGAATTCAGACATCTGCCTGCCTCTGCATCCCAAGTACTGGGACTAAAGGCTTCCGCCACCACTGCCTGGCCAAATAAAATAATTTTAAAAATGCATATTTAGCTGACTCTTTTAGAAACTCAAGGCTGTGCAGTGGACTCAGCTCAGCTCTAGTGAGGACCTCATAACAGATGAGACCACAGTGGTGCTTCTGTGCTGTGACAAGAGAGCATACTGTGAGGCTGGCAGTAAGAGACAGACTGGGGCGCACCAGCCCATCCAAAGGCCAGTAGCATTTCCCACTATGCTCCAGCTCTTGAGGGTTCCACCCATCCATCACCTTCAGCACCACCTAACTAAGTAAAGACCAGTGTCCATCACATGGACCTTTAGAAGACACGGGACAGAAAGCAGCAGCTACAGTCCACACAGTTACTGGAGATCACATGAGCCTCACAGTGTATTCAGGAACAGGAAGTGTAGTGAAAGGTAGTGTCTGCCCTCCATATCTGAGTTCCTGAAAAGTTTGAAAAGGAAGTTATATGGAACATGTACTAATTTTCCCTATCATTCTCCCCAAATAATGCAGTATAGCAACTGTTTGTATAGCATTTACCTTGCGGTTATTTAGTCCGTGTCGTTCTTAGTGCGCACAGCTTCTGTGTATGGGTTCTGTGTGCACATGTTCTCCGTGTATGAAGTCTTTCTGTGCACATTTTATGCAAAGGTACCGTGTATGGAAGGGACTTGGACAGCCAAGGATTTTAATATCAACGGGATAATGGAGTTACCAGGATACCACCCTTGGAATACATGTATTGATCCAGGCTAGTGATCGTGTTGAAGGCATGGTGACTTTTAAAGTTACAACGTCTGTGAAGTACATTCATGTTTTCAGTCATTAAGTGATACTTAAGTGTTTTGTGGGTAGAGTTGACTGAGAATTCAGTTTCATTTCTGTACTAATCCACTCAAAGGCTGTCACCTTGAGCTTATGAAGGACTGCTCTCTGGGCACGACCTGGTAAAAATCCTTACCGTTTCAGCACTGCTACCCTGGGGGCCAGGCTTCCAATGCCGGGCTTTGGAGAGAGATCAGCATCTCAGCCATAACACTACAGAAACAAAACGTCCCTTGCCTGGTATTTGGTGATAATTTTTCATTCTTGGTATTCTCCCCCAAGCCTCATTTATCTCTCCATTGTCTTAGCCGTGCTAATATGAATCTCTCTGTTTTGTTTTTTGAGGTGCTAGGAATCAGCCCCAGAGGCTTAAGTATTCTAGGCCAACATTCAAGAGTGAACTAGATGTGGGGGATGTTATTGAAGGATGAAAAAACAGTGTGTTCAGATGTTTTTGTACCTTTTAGATTTTTAAAAGTAAGTACAGAGGTTATTGAGATGGCTCAGCTGATAAGGGCTCCTGCTGCCATGGCTGTCCTACTGAGGTTGAGTGGAAGAAGAGAACCGACTTTAGCAAGTTGTCTGCCAACCTCCACACATCTGCTGTGCTGTGTGTCAGCATACACATGCTAGGGATGCTGCGATTGTGTCCCAGCACACTGTCAGCTATAGCTTGTTGTGAATCACCATACTGAGCACAAGTACAAGAGAGTCTTGAGTTCTCACAATTTGTGGTTTAAAGTGACAGAAAGTACAATTACTAATGCGATACCAGCTGTGTGAACAGACGCAAGTGCTCATGCACATTTAAAAGCTGCCTGAGTGAAACCAGAGCCCTCCTTACTATCTTAGCTACCTTTCTGTTACTGTGAAGAGACACTGTAGGCTTTGAACTTTTACAAACTTACTTTGTCTGGGGTTCTTTAATGCCTGCACCTCTCTTCCAATCACCTACCTTAGATAGGAGAGGAAAGAGGATAATGGGCGCAGGAGAAGCCGACCTTTTACACTCAGTTCCTTGGAGCGATTCCACTCCTCATCGTCAGGACTCCAGCAGACATGTTAAGCAGCAGAGCAGTAATTAGCAAAAGTGGCTGCAACCACAGCAGCTAGAGCCTTGACGTGTTCTCTGGAGCGTTTCTCTCTAGGAGCATCTCGAAGCAGAATGATGAACAGCCAAATGATGCAAAAACAAAAAGCCAAGCCTCTGGTTTGGGGCATGTATATCCTCTCAGAGTCTGTACTAGGATGTTTATCAGTTGGCAAAGACCATCCCCCCCACAAGAGGTGGTTCCTCTTCCAGTGGACAAATACCACAGGTCCTATCACAAGTCTGTTTCCAGCGAACAAACACTGCACACCCTCACACAAGTCTGTTTCACATCCCACACTTGGGATCAAAACAAAAACATGTTTATCTCTACTATAAAACTCCATGGCCAAGGCAGCTTATAAAAGAGTTTATTGAGGCTTAGAGTTGTAGAGGTTGAGACCATGACTATCTCAGCAGGGAGGTATGGCAGCAGGCAGCCTGGGCACTGGAGCCGTAGCTGAGAGCTCACGTCTGGTCCAGAACTAGGAGGCAGAGTGCTACTATGGAATGACATGGGCTTTTGAGACCTCAGAGCTTGCCCCAGTGACACACCTTCTCCAACAGCACCAAAACTAGTCCTTCCCAAACAGTTCCAACTGGGGACTAAGTACTCAAACACATGAGCATGTGGGGCCGTTCTCATTCAAACCACCACACTTAAGAGGACACAGGAGCTCTTCTGTACACTCTTGTCCAGGAAATTGTTGAATGCTGTTGAAGATGTGGAAGAAAAGAGGTCTGTTGCTCTCTTGAGATGACTCAGTGAGATGACTTGCTGCTGTTCCTGACAACGGCAGTTTAGTTCCTGTGGCCCACCTGAGCAAGGGAGAGATGACTTTCACATGTCCTCTGACCTGCATGCTGTGTTGTGTGTACGTGTCTGGTACCCACACACATGCACCCACACAAAATTAATAAATAAAGATGTAACAACAACAACAACCTGTTGCTGGTGAAAATGTAAAACGAGATGGATACTTTATGAGGCAATTTGGCAGCTTTTCACAAAACAAAACATACTCTGACCATATATCATCAAACAGGTATGTTTATGGATATTGTCCATACAGAAACCTGCGCTTGGATGTTGGTACCAGCTTAATTTATATCTGTCCAAGCTTGCAAGCAACCAGGATGTTCTTAAGAGGGGCTATGCAGATAACTATAGCACTGGAATGATGGAGCATTATTTAGCCACGCAAAGTCACAAAGGGACCTAAATGCACATTGCTAAGTAAATGAAACCAAACTAAAGGCTCCATTCCATGTGACTCCAACTGTGGAATATACTTCATATTTCCATAGAAAAAGGCAGACCATGCAGACAATGAAAAAGAGTGGTCCTGGGGTGCTCATGAGGGAGCAATGACTAAGTAAAGCCTAAAGCACATTCAGGACCCAGTAAATGTGCCCATTGAAAAGAGTGTCCACTAGTTATCAAACACTCATTAAAAACTAATATCAACTGTAGGAGTTATTGTTTCATTCTTTGAAGGGGGATGTGAGGGTAGGACTGGGAGGAGAGACGGGATGGGTCTGCAATTGGGCTGTGAACTGATTAAATAATGTAACATCTCTAAGTGAGAAAAGCCTCTGTTAGGTTGGGATGGGAATGGGGGCTGGGCTGTGATGTTTATAGTTAGGCAGGAGTGGTTCTGCCTTTAAACAGGTATCTTAGTTTAATATAGAGCAAAAGCTCGGCTGCTCCATAGGGGTTGAGAGTTACTGGGGTGTATCATAGAACTGTGCTTTGGGCTCTTAGGGAGAAAAGTCAGTGAGCACATCTCAAAGGCAGCTGTATCTGCTACTGTTCTATGCATTTCTGAATAGGTCTGCAATGCTTTTTTTTCTTTCTATCTATCTATCTATCTATCTATCTATCTATTTATTTTGGCTTTTCGAGACAGGGTTTCTCTATTTTGCCTTGGGTGTCCTAGACTGGCTTTGTAGAACAGGCTGGCCTTGAACTCACAGCAATCTGTCTGCCTCTGCCTCCCCAGTGCTTTACAGGTGTGTGCCACCACGCCTAGGTCTGCAATACTTACTTTTTTTTTTTTTTAAGTTATAAAAATCCTATTAATGAAGCGTTCTTCCTGCATCCTTTTTCTTTGTTGTGGTACATACTTTGCTAATAAAAGCCTGCCTCTAGTATGTGTTGGTAAAAAAAGAAATAGGAAAGCAGCAGTGCTGCCTCCACACAGGGCCCTGTGTCTTTTTGGAGACACTCTTGTCATAGAGAAAGGGGACCATGGTTCTCTTCAGCTGCTTCACTGGGCATGGAGAACAAAAACCAATTTAGAGAGAGGCCTGTGGGTTCCAGAGACAGGTCTTGAGTGGCCACACATTTCTTCAGGAAAATGTACATGACTTCATTCAGTGACTACAGTTCTGACATATGAGAGAACAGTAGCTTGCTCTGTGGAGACATAGGGTATGTTTGAAGCCATTGACTATAATGTGCCTTTTAGAAAATACTCCAAATATTTGGTTTGCCTGGGCTAGAGCAGTGTCTCAGCAGTTAAGGACGTGAGATAGGTTCTCAGCACCCATGTCAGGCAGCTCCAGGAAATCTGGTGCTTTGTGGGGGCACTTTCACTGGTACCTATACTCATGTGACACATGTACAAACAAAATAATAGAAATACAATTTAAGAAGAGACGTTGGTTTTATGTTTTATTGTTTTATCTTTTTGTTCAAAGGAAAATTGGTGATTTTTACTGAGGTTTAAGTTGTTATATCTAAAAGTAGCATGGCACAGAGTGGTATCTTCACCTGAGAGCGGCAGATGGAAGCAGTGAGTCCAGGCCATGCTTTCACCATTCAGAAGTTAGCCAGGGGTGGTGGTGGTGCACGCTGTTAGTCCTAGCTCTAGGAAGGCAGGGACAAGTGGATCTCTGTGAAATTGAGGCCAGTGTGGTCTACAAAGCAAGGTGCAGGACAGTTAACTTTGTCTCAAAAACCTTTAAAAAAAAAAAAGCTACCAGAAATTAACCAGACTTTCTACAGTGATTCCAATGACAATGTTTGAGTATTGCTGGATTTTACAGCATTTTTTTTTTAATTTAAATTTTATTTTTGTTGTTGTTGTTGTTCCTACTCCTAGCTGTGACTCCGAATTACCATAGAGTGTTTTTAACAGGTGCAGTGACTCTTACCTCACACTTGGAGGAGAGCTGTAGACTTGTTACTTGTGTCTGGTGCATGCATGTTTGGTGTGTCTACATGTGTAAATGTGCCCTTTGAGCATACATGCCATGGTCACTCTTCCCTGCTGTTTGTACGGCAGTTTTCTTTGTTCAGTACAAAGAGGGAAGCTGTGCCAGGATTTCCAGTTAGTGCGAGCCAGGATCAAAGGCCTGTTGTGGCAGTTCAGAGCTGAGAGCTGCAGGCTCCCAGAGATGAGAATTTTAGAGAGATGGCAACTTGTGAGGCTCCTGGATCCTCCTGGAGCGGGTGGACGTGAGCAGTGATCTGTGCTTCTCTTTTCAGCCTCTATGGGCTGCACCGTGTTCTCAGGAGACCCGGTGTCTGCCAGACTGGGGCAGCTAGACTAGCGTTGCATTTATAGTCCTGGTTTGACCCTGACTTGTGTTGTTTAAAAATCACCCCCACAGTTTAGTCTTGGCATTTTGCTTTCAGAGAGGCAGAGTGGAACTCTGGGACCAGTGGGTTACTTGGCTGGAAGTGGGTAAGAGGTGGTGGTCATGTATGCCTCCCCTGTCCAGTACTGTTTAGAGCAGAGGCTATAAAAGCCCTCTGATCTTAAGAAAGCTGAGTATCAGAACTCTGGCTTAGTTTTGTTTCTACTTTTACAGCAAGGTGAGGAAGCCATGGCCTCTGAAGCTGCAGAGTAAATTTTGAGTTTCTAAAGATTTCTGGGAAATGGGTGGGGCACCTGAAGGGGACAGGGCACATAGGCCCTGGGTTGACCTCAGGGATGTCTTAGGGATATAGCATTCTCTTTACAGTTGTCTTATTATTTCCTTCTTATATTGACAAAACAGCCAGACCAAATCCATTTGGAATGCCTGGGATGGTGCCACCATTTGTTCCCCCTCAGATGCTCAACATTCCACAGACGTCTCTGCAAGCAAAGCCCGCGGTAAGGTGGCCCTGAGTGCAGTGGCGTTGTGGGCCTTGGATATGAACTTTTTATTTTTATTTTATTTTTTGGTTTTTTGAGACAGGGTCTCTCTGTGTAGCCTTGGCTGTCCTAGACTCACTTTGTAGACCAGGCTGGCCTCAAACTTACAGCAATCTGCCTGCCTCTGCCTCCTGAGTGCTGGGATTAAAGGCATGCACCACCATGCCTGGCCAGATATGAACTTTTAAAAATTCCTTGGTTGATACATAAGATAGATGCCAGTTTGTCAAATTAAAAATTACCGAAGAGGACATAGCCATCCAGGATTGCCTCAGGCCCTACCAACCCTGTCACTGACTTATGTTCTGCACCTCAGGTCCCACAGGTGCCCAGCCCAGGGGGCGCCCCCGGCCAGGGTCCATACCCATACAGCCTCCCTGAGCCTGCCCTCGCCTTGGACACTAGCGGGAAGAACCTGACAGAGCAGAACAGCTACAGCAACATTCCTCATGAGGGGAAGCACACACCGCTGTATGAGCGTTCCTCGCCCATCAACCCAGCTCAGAGTGGCAGCCCCAATCACGTGGATTCTGCCTATTTCCCAGGCTCTTCTACATCATCATCATCAGACAATGATGATGGTGGTGGAGGGGCAACCAAGTGAGTATTTCACGGTCACAGAGTGCTCTGGGTGCTATGAACTGAGGGCTTCCTTCATTCTGCAAGTACTTGGGGTTTATGCCTAAAGGTGTCTACCACAGGTCGGTGCTACTTGTACCTAGGACAGGTCTGCCCAGTGCCAGGTCTTGCTGTTTTAGCCCTGTAGCTGGAGATCCCAGGAACCTGGGAGAGTGTGACAGTAACTCATTTATGTCATAGCTCAAATATTAGGGTTGCTTTGTGGCACCACAGGCCCATCATGTATACCAACTCCCTTGACAGCATTAACATCTGGGCTCCCCTTCTTCAGACTCAGTTAGCTCAAAGGACTCTTCTCTTCTCTTTTATTTTCTTTTTTAAGACAGGGTTTCTTTGTGTAGCCTTGCCTGTTCTGGACTTGCTTTTTAGACCAGGCTGGCCTGGAACTCAACAGAGATCAGCTTGCCTCTGCCTCCCAGAGTGCTGGGATCACAGGCGTGCACCACCATGCCCAGCTGGGACCATTCTTGAAATAGCACTATTTGCCTAGCCACAATGTGGAATGCCGCCTTGGTTCAGATTGCACTTCTTCCTAGAGAGTAATAGAATTCACAAATGCACAGTTGCTTAAAATCAGATGGCAGAAATCATAATGTATCCTCGTCTGCCCCCTCACATACTTTTGGAATAAGGGAACGAATTAACTACCTTTCCTGTGAGTCCACTGTCTTGTCCTGAATTTGAGCCCTGCCTTGTGGATACATAACCAGGGCAGCAAAGGTGGCACATGCTGCACTTACCTTTGCCCTCAGGCGTGAGAGATTTGAGAGGTGCAATCTTCAGCATTCATGTATCAACTACAACATGGGAGCAGATGTCTGCTGGCCTGGAGCAGTGCTTACTGGCTCTGCACAGACTGCCTGGAGCACAGATGTGTAAAATTGAGAAATATTCACTGCCTGTAGGTAGGAAGGCCAAAGGAAGTAAACAATTGTTACCTAGAATTTGTACTTTTAAATGATCTTTTGAACCAGAATCTCTGGCTTGCCACCACAGAAATGGGCGTTTTAAACAGGCACCCTGTGATTCTCATTGAACATGAAGTCACTGGCAGGTGATCTAAGAAGCTCTCCGCTCTAGAGTTCTGAGGCGCCTGACTAGGTCTGAAGACCAAGGTGTCAGTATAAGGAACATTTGTTGTAAATTGTGAAACACTTACAGAAGGCAGAAGAAAGCTTTAGACTCTGAGCCTTGCAGGGACAGTAACAGGTCTAGGTAGTCGCTTGGAGAGGGTAGGTGTTGACTACTGGGTGTGGAGGTGGACATTGAGAAATGTTGAAGTTATTTTTATAAAACAGTGTTTGTTTTTCATAGCTTATTTCTTAACCTGGCTATCACACAAATAATTGAGACATTTTTATAATACAAGGCTTCACCGTACAATCTGAGCAGTTTAAGTCTGTTCTTAGCCCTCTATGCTATTTTGTCGTACTCCTGGCAAACATCTCAGTGATACTTGTACTTTGTAGCTTTCCTCAGCTCCAGCTCCTTCTTCCTGATCTTCCTTGAACCTCTACCCATTGCTGAATCCCCTCTTTCTGCTCCTAACTCCTCCTCCCCTGGCTGGCAGGAAGTCCCACCCTATTCCTTCCTCTGCTTGTTGATTGGCTGTCAGCTGCTTTATTGACATAACAGGGGGACAATTGAGCAGAGTTTACCCAACATTTAGACAGGAAATCAGAATTTAAACTACACAGTAACCTTATGCCTACAGAGAAGCATGCTGCTGTCTGGTTAGGATGAGAGTGTCTTCAGCTCTGTGCTGTTTTAAAGACTGGGTGGCTGTTCCTGGATTCCCAGAGTTCCTTCTTGAAGTTCCCATGATCTTTCCCCGTATACTGTCAATTTACTCTTTCCTGTCCATCTTGTTCTTGCAAAGGGCATGTGAACTGCTGGTGCAGGCAGTTAGTGTTTTGCCATTATTGTAGAGAAAATGTTCTTCTGGAAACTTGCTACATATATAACCTCCAGTCAAGGTTGGACTAGAGTTGTGTGATCCAGGGATTAATTCCTTGAATTGGTTGTCTCACTTATAACAGGAAATATAAAATTGTGTTAGAAATTTGAGGAAGGCAGCAGAGGATAGAAAGTGCTTCTTCCTGAAGCCCTGGACTTGAAGCTTTGCTTATGGTAGATCCTTTGATATAGTTGGGGTTTATGAGTGTGGTTACAGTCCTCAGGGAGGATCCTAGGCCAGAGTGTGTTGTGTGTAGAGTGTGTTATTGCAGCTCACATCTACATATGAGAACAGACCTTGGTGCTCTTAGTGGCTCTGGACCCTGGGCATAGTAATCCCAGCTGCTCAGGAGACTGAGGCTCTTGTGAGCCCAAGTGCTCAGCTTAGGTAGCATGATGAGACCTTGTATCAGAACATAAAGTGCTTTGTAGTGTCTTTCTTTTCTTTTTTTAAAGGTTTATTTAGAAAAAAAGAGATTCATTTAGTGGGCTGGAGAGATGGCTCAGAGGTTAAGAGTACTGGCTGTTCCTCCAAAGGTCCTGAGTTCAATTCCCAGCAACCACATGGTGGCTCACAACCATGTATAATGAGATCTGGTGTTCTCTTCTGACATGCAGATGACACACTGTATACATAATAATCAATAAATAAATCTCAAAAGAAAAAGATTTATTTATTTACTTTTATGTATATGAGTGCACTATCTGCATGTATACCTGCAGGCCAGAAGAGGGCATGAGATCTCAGTGTAGATGGTTGTGAGCCACCATGTGGTGGCTGGGAATGTAGCTCAGGACCACTAGAAGAGCAGACAGTGCTCTTAACCACTGAGTCATCTCTCCAGCCCCCAGGTCTAGTATCTTAATAATAAATAAGACTCATAATTCCAGTACTTGGAAGTCCGAGGCAGGAGGATTAATGTAGGTTTGAGGCCAGCCTGGATTACATAGTAGTTAAGGCCAATCTGGGGTACATGTGAGGTCCTGTTTTCAAAAACTCAAACAAAGCAGGAACAAAACAGTAGGAATAGTAAGTCAGGACTTTACCTTTGATGTGAGCTTGACCAACACTATGTTTTTAGGAGTCTTGAGGGAAAGGACATTATCTATTTGTTTACCCAAGAAATGCTTGAGCACTTGTATTTGCCAGTAGACATGGCTGAGGAAGTGTGCTCTGATGGTATGTTGTACTGGAGGACTGTCCACAATGGCCTGTAGCATCCCAAAGGAAATGTAGAAAGCAGAGGACAGATTAAGTGTTGGTCTCTAGGCCTGGCCTTGCAGAGCTGAATGGGCCCTGGCCTACAAAGACCTTTTTTTTTAAAAAAAAAAAAAAAAAAAGAAGAAGAAGAAAGGAGTATACAGTTGAATCTCAGAAGTATAATTCCAACCCCTTCAGCAGAGGATTGTCAACCCTTACAGTATCTGTACTGTAAACTAGCAGGGAAGAGAGTCCTTTCAGTGTCCTTATTACCTACACCTCTATGTGACTTTCCTTGCTAGCTCTCGCCCCAAGACTACTTGGCCATGCTTCTGGCCAAGCACAGTACACACCGTAAATACTCTGTAGTTAGGATGAAATGCCATGGCAGAAAACAGACCATCAGCTCCTAATTTAGAAACATTTCCTTGAGTTTATTTTGTGTGGTACTATACTGGGTGCAATTAGCCAGATTGTGATCTAGGATGGTCTACAGAGTAAGTGGTCTTATTGCCTCAACCTTAAGTAAGATGATGGATGATTGGAGACTGTTTCAGAAGAAATAAAAAGCAAAAAAAGTTTCCTGCAAATAATAAGGCAGATATTTTTAAATGACAAAAAGTAATGGAGTGGAGAGATGGCTCAGCAGTTAAGAGAGCTTTCTGAGCTTCTAGAGGGCTAGCAGGGCATCTGTGCAGGGAGCATCACCTGTGCTGCAGAGATGTCCTCCCACAAGGCCACAGAGGCTCCAGAGGCTCCTATTGACTGGTGGGCAGATGCCAGGCCACGCTGCCAGGCTGTGGACAGCACGAGCTGAGCAGTCCCTATGCTTTACTCCTTCATTGCCCTTTATTGTTTAATGCTTGTCCAGCATTTGGTTTCTCCAGTTGGATGGATGTGATGTGGCTCTGCCCAACCCTTCCTTCCTTTGGGGTCTTCTGTGATGTGGGTGCCCACTTGCCACCCAGCCAGGCCACCAGAAGAGGTAAGCTGTATGGGCACCAGAACACACTTCTTGCTCAAAAAAAAAAAGTTGGTAATGTTTTTTTTCTTTTCCTGGCCTCTATTGAACCTTTGAGTTATGTTTTGGAGTAAGAATTATAGTTGGGTCTATATTGGAAGTGTTTGTTTTGAATTGCTTTTATAGATTTATTTGGACTTGTAAGATTTAAATCAAAGGAGATGACTAACTTGGAGGTTTTTTGTGCCTTTGTTTGTTTTTTAAGGCAGAGTTTCTCTGTGTAGCCTTGGCTGTCCTGGATTCTCAGTAGACCAGGCTGGCCTCGAATTCACAGAGATACTCCTGCCTTTGCTTCCTTAGTGCTGGGATTAAAGGCATTAAATTCTTACATAGTTTTGCTAATTACCACCTTTAGTAGACGTAGTTATGTAGAGTTCTAACATTAAAAAATACTGCACAATTCCAAGTCTAGATGGTGGTCAGCCAAGGATTGCTTATACATAATACCTTATATTTCTCTGCATATACTAAAATATATTTTATAATAATATCTTAGGGACAGTTTTTCCTTTTCCTTTTCTTTTATACTTAATATGCTTATTATTTAAGTATAGTTGGGCATCTAAGTATAATGTGTGAATACTTAATGTTTAATAAATAATGCTCATTTGATAAATATTGCTTTTTACTGGTGTTTTTAAATGTGTATTAAAAAGTCATTATTCAGACAGAACGAACACTTCAGTTTTGTGGCTTTGTAAAGACTTGCCTTGTTTTTGTGAATATAATGTATGTGTCTTAGGTAGAGAGAGAATTCAATATAATAAGATGTGCAGTATGTATTGGTGATTTTGAGTTACATTATCCTGTAATTTGGTAGTATTTCTTGCATAAGCTTCTTCCACTAATTCTAATAGCATGTGACTCCCAGAGGATCACATCTAACCTGTGAAAAATGAGCCCTGGAAAAATGGCTGCTGAATGCCAATGTTCCAACGTTCAAAGGCTTGCTGGGCTGCTCCTTGCCCTTGCAGGGTCTGGGTTGGCATTTTAGCTGTGGTTACATAGCTTCCTGCTCAAATGTGGAAGAGGGTTTTACTGAGTTGTTTGTGAATTATATAAGCTAATATATCTAGAATAAATGGTAGCTGTCACACTGTTCAAAAATTAAATATTAGAGCAATACAAAAGTAAAACAATTATTTGGTTTTTAGTGTAAGATAGCTAAAGAATTTTGTTCAGTGCCTTGACCTCGTATTTCAGGACATAGAGACTCTAGATATGGGCTGGCTTTCTTTCTTTCTTTCTTTCTTTCTTTCTTTTTTAAGGTGACTAACAGAGAATTCCTTTTTCCCTATATTGGGGTTCAAGGATATTACAGACAGCTGGGAATGGTTTGCTGTGTGCAGCGGATGACTTTCTTCTGAGTGGTTGGGCTAATGTGCCAGAACTCACATTTACATTTTGATTCTTTTTTTTTTTAATATTTATTTATTACATATACAGTGCTCTGCCTACATGTACATCTGCAGGCCAGAGGAGGACATCAGATCACATTATAGATGGTTGTGAGCCACCATGTGGTTGCTGGGAGTTGAACTCATGACCTCTGGAAGAGCAGTCAGTGCTCTTAACCGCTGAGCCATCTCTCCAGCCCTACATTTTGATTCTTTTAACACATTTCTAAGGTCTTTCCATTGAGGCAACTCAGAATTTTATATGTTGGGAAAAATAACTTTGATATTTATTTCTTCAGCAAGAGAGTCTATAGTCTATCTGCCTGCTAGCTGTTTCATATCAATCTTATCACATACAGAGCTTGTAGACACTGGTGTCTTGAAAAGCATGAGCCATGTCCTACTGTCAGATGAGAAAAGAGTTTGCCTCTTCTCTGAAGGGAGACCTCATGTGGGATGGGATTGTTTAGGGCTGGAACACATTGCTACCTTCAGGTTCCTGTGACCTAAGCATCACTGGTGTGGTGCTGCCTAGCAGCCTGGCAGCCTACACAGTTTGTTCTGTTTCACTGGCATTTCCCTCTGCAGCTGTCTCCACAGAGACGGAGTCAGAGTTGAAGTGCTTGCTTGCTTGTGTTTTTGTATGTACGTGGAACTGTATGTACAGCTGGCTGTCCTGTGACAGTATGTAGCAGAATCTGGAGTAGTACATCTGGGACTGAGTCCAGTGCCTTTTTCTTGGAGGTCAGGGTTAGATTTATTTCTTTGTGCCTGAATTTGATCATCAAATACTTATGCCATGTGGGTATGGGTTAAATTTAAAGAGAGCTAATGTTAGTTGGTGAGACGTCTGGTTCTAAGAATAAGCTTATGGTGTTATCATTTGTGACAAATGAATTACAGAATGCTGAACTTCATCTGTTCTTCAAAGCAAAGCATTTAACCTGACCATGTACTTTGCTTCCTTACATTGTGAAGTAGTGGCTACTCTATTTAAGTGGACTAGACTATTTTAAAATTGGCTATGGTCAAGATGCTTTCCGGGAAGAATAATGCTAGCCTGTCTCGTGAGCATCAATCAGGGTGGCAGCATTCCTGTATTTTCAACTTGATGGCATATGTGGAACAGAGCAGGCCAGTGGGGTTTCTCAGGGCTGTTAGGTAGCATGGCACTGCACCTGAGCGGTAGAGTCAGCAGAGAAGTGTGGCCCCCTTTCCTTCAGCTTTCCTTCCTACTGTTGCCATCCAGTGCCAGGTAACCCCAGGCACCCCAGGAACACTGCACACACATCTGTGCACTCTGAACATTTCAGGCAGTTTTCTTGATTAGAAGCAGTCTCAGAACCTCTGTTGTTTTTATGTCACATAAGAAATAAGCAAGGTCTGCACCTTGGCTGTACACTGAATGGTTTATCGTTCCCCGTTATTCTCAGCGGTCCATTTACTGACTCAAGTTGGACAACATGCACTCAACAAGTTAGTGATGACAATCTATGAGTGGACCCTTCTCTTTATCTCTGCCCACTCAACTGTCAGAGCATTCCCTCTTTGTGTGTGTCGTGTCCCCCACCACCACCACCAAAAATGTGGTGATTGTGTTCCTTTTGTCTCTTGGTCATTACTGTGTGTTAAGTTGCAGTTGAGGCTTTATACATAGTAGTGACCATTGTACAGAACAGTGGTTTTTCTGACCCTGGCAACCTAGTGGAAGCCCTTTACCTTTTTATGTAATTGTGCAGTGTCTTTGGCTAGAAGAACTTGCCATGTAGTGAGTGGAATCAAGGTGGAGGGACAGCTTTTATGTTTTCCTTACCTCTTCTGGATAAAACTAAAGTGAAATTGATTAGTGGGTAGGAGAGCCATATAGTTCAATTAGAAAGGTAAGCCAGTATTCTGAAGTGGCATCTTCTGTAGTCATCACAGAATTTAGGCATACAGGGCTGCCAGTGAAGGACGGATGTTAGAACCACGTACCCAGAGCAGCCCCAGCCATCCTCACCCTGTTAGCTGGCTTTCTTCCCGGCCTCACCTTTCTGTGTCAAGCCCCTTATGTCCCCATGTCCCCACTACCTATAGGACAGCACTTTTTACCTTTGCTAGGGACCATGTCTATTTCCTGCTAATATTGTGTCCTTTAAGTACAAGTGAAAGAAGAATTTATGAAGTAATGCTTACCCAGACAACTCCTCTGCTGCATTTCAGGTTTTGAAAATACTGCCCAGTAAAGTGTTCTCAGAGGCTTCAGGCAGCTTATAAGTTGCCTTCCAGTTTATCAGGTGCTGCTTGAAATACATCCTCCTTTTCCCATATTGCCCCCCCCCTTTTTTTTTTTTTGCCACCAAGCTGTCTTCCCCTGTCCCTGTTCTCTAAACTCGAGTTTATATATCTCCTGTGCCTACACTCCACTTTTCTTCCCTTTCTACTGGTGGTTGACACTCTTCCCCATGAAGGCGAGGTACCTGTAGAAGTTTTGTTGCCTTACACGTAAGAATCATACTTGATAGCCTCTTTTCCCTTTAAAGCAGTAGGAAATATTCCTGAAATAGAATTATGAGGAAAATATAAGGCCATTAGAGCATGAAAAGTTACTGCTATTGCTGTTGAGTCAACAGACATAGTTGGGCTCTTTTTTTCATTGTAAGGTGGCTTTGTCCATAGTATTCATTGAACCTGTTTATTTGTGTTTAGCCACATCAGCGGGAACAAGATTGGCTGGGAGAAGACCGGAAGCCATGCAGAGCCACTGGCACGGGGAGATCCAGGAGACCAAGTAAAGGTATAGAACCCACACACCTTCTATTGCTTAGTTTCTGACTGAGCATGCGCACTGGTGACCAAGTTAAAGATAAATCCTTTCTGAAATGTGTCATGAGTCAGATGCTTTCTGAAGAGCTCAGAAAGGGAAGGAATTGTGTAGAACTGCCTTAGTCTGCTTGGCCTGGGAAGCATGGCACCCATAGCATTCCTTCCTCTTCAGAACCTGCTACTTGAGCCTTCCTGTGCCCTCTTTTAAGGGGACGTTGTGAAGATTGAAAAAGCACCTGGAATGTATTAGGTAAAAGTAGAAGTAACTGGGTGTGGGGGTGCTCATCTTTAATCCCAGCACTAGGGAAGCAGAGACAGAGGCAGAGGCAGGTAGATCTGTGAGTTCCAGGCCAGCCTGGACTACATAGTAAGATGCTGTCTCAAAAAAAAAAAAAAAAAAAAAAAAAGTAAACTCAATTCTATTTCTCTCTTACCTACTTCTGTCTGCTAGTAGTGACTTCTGGAAATCCTTTTTTGTTTTTTGATTTGTGAGATTATGTCTGCCATTTGTGGTCCCTGGGGAGATATAAGACTCTAGTTTCAAAAGGGTTGGGCAAGATCATCTGGGTATCAGAAATTAATTTAAAACTCTGAGTCAACTGAATGATGGTGAATCAGTTAGAACTAAGCAATAATAATACCTCACGGGGGAGCTGGAGAGATGACTCAGCGGTTAAGAGCACTGTCTGCTCTTCTAGAGGTCCTGAGTTCAATTCCCAGCAACTACATGGTAACTCAGAACCATCTATAATGAGACCTGGTACCTTCTTCTGGTGTACAGGCATACACGTAGGCAGAACACTGTATATGTAATAAACATAGCTAAAAAAACAAAACTTCATGAGAAGCTGCTGTTCATGAAAGAATCTGGCAAAATACTTTGCACTGTTTTGTATTTATCTTCTCATGGAAGAGGGAAAGTGTAGAAAGGCCCTGTGAATTTTTCGTGGGTTCTTCTTTTAAGACCAAATTTGGCACTTGTGTATTAAAGGGTAAAATTAGCACTCAATTATATACTCTTGTAATGAAGACATTTATTCCAAAACACAAAACGTACATGTTTTAGGAAGACACCAAATCAAACAATAAGCAGTTCTTGTTTCCAGCATTTTGATCAAGAAAAAAAAAGTTAATTGTGCAAATAATAATTATTCTTAGGCACTTTTTCAGACAGTTCAAAGCATGCCAGGGCATCTGCCTCTGCTCCTCTTTTCCTTGGAGCCCTGCCTGGCACTGGTGCAACCCAGAGTTAGTCCCTTGTGGTCCAGCTTTCCTGCCCTGTACCCATGCCTGCTGTTTGTGTGAGCAGTTGTTAACAGAATGGGCATTTTTCACCTAGAAATGTATTATCCATTTTTATAGGTCTGAGTCATTGTGGTGGTTTTTTTTGTTTTTTGTTTTTTGTTTTTGTGGTGTTCTGCATTGTTGCTGTTATTATTCTGTTTTACTTTTGCCTGTGTGTAATTAAATTTAGGGCTTTATCATGACCGTAGAGGGAATTTTAGATGGGAATTTTGTTCTTGAGTACCAGCAATAACAAGGCTGAAGGCAGACCTGATATGAGTTCAGTGTTTTAAATTACTGATTATAGAACAGTGGTCAAATGCTTTGAGTGCTAGCTTCATAAAGAGTAAGACTTTAACCAAGATCTTGTGGACAACAGAAACAGAAACACTTGATGATGGTCAAAGAATGGGGCAGCTTCAGAGAGCTGGAAACACCATGTTAGGGAGCCCGGGGTTGGGGAGCTAGAGCTGCGTCTTGAGATGAATCTTCTAGCCCCTCACACAACAGGAGGCAGTGTGTGCTGCCTTGTGTGGTACAGCATGTGTTGTTGGTGTTTATGTGAAAGGCAGTCTGAGGAGAGACAGGTAAGTATGTCCTCTGGCCACCCTGCCTTTTGGTTGGCACTGAATCTGGCCACTGCAGGCAGGAGTCATCCCTATGCCCTCTGGTGTTTAAGAGGACAAATGCCTTGTATGTTTGACATAATAAGAATGGGACATGAACTCTTTTCTCCACTCTCTGCCCTTTGCCCTGTAGGCAGAAGGTTCATCCACTGCCTCTTCGGGAAGCCAGCTAGCTGAAGGCAAAGGGAGCCATATGGGCACTGTCCAGCCAATCCCGTGCCTCCTGTCGATGCCCACCAGGAACCACATGGACATCACCACACCTCCCTTGCCCCCTGTCGCACCTGAGGTGCTGAGAGTGGCTGAGCATAGGCACAAGAAGGGACTGATGTACCCCTATATCTTCCACGTCCTGACAAAGGTAGTATCCAGGGGCCTTGGAGTAGCTTTAAGTATTTGATAGCCATTGCATCCCTTTTTTTCCTTTTGAAACATTTTTTCTTTATAAAGTGTTTCCAGTTTCTAAACATTAAACAAAAGATTAAAATTTGTCTCTATAAATGCAATTTAAAAGCAAATCATAAAATCTTACTTTCCTCTTCAATTTAATACAACTTTTTTTTAACCCTTGGTGAAATTGTTTCATGATTCATAATTTTTTCTTGGCAAAGTCTTTTTTACACCATATTTGTGTTGTAATGTCAGTTTAATCCTAATGTCGTAAATGGTACCTGACTTCTTTATTATTTGTCCTCAGGCAATAACATTTCTCCTTTAATAGTACTTTGCATTTTGACTTTGTTCCTCTACTTTGTTGACTGCAGTTTTAATGATAGGACCCAAAAATGAAATACAGAATTTTATTAAAATGTACATATTTAGAAATGCCAGTCATCTTTTTATATAGTGGCAAAATTTGCTTTGTTAGTATCTTACCAAATGGGTAGCTAAAAATATGCATGTAGTTGAGATTGGTTTTTAATCTTGTGTCTCAGTGTATCTCTGTGTATCTAAATTTTCTCAGTGATTTATTGTCTTTGTGTTGGCACAAGTTACTTCAGTGATAAATTTGTCATACAGAATTGGTTTATTACTATCTTATTATCAACATGTTTTCTTCATTACACGGCCCCTGTCATTCCCCTGCCTCTATTTTCTGCAATCCATTTGTGGCTTGTAAAATGGAGTCAGTAAATGCAAAAGGCTCCTTCTTGTTTCACAGTTCTCATGAGGTGGACTGTGACTCATCCAAACACAGAGAGTATTTAACCAGTGCTATTAACTCAACTGTTAATTCATCTACTTTTTACTTGTCACTGCCTCCGAGTCTCGTCTTACTGTTTAACATGGGCATGCATGAATATCAGTGGTCAGATTGTGGTCGTAAGAAAAGCATTATTTTAGAGAATCATCAAAAATTGCAATTTTTTTTTTGTTGTGGTTTTGTTATGGTGTAGTTAAAAATCCAGTATTTTGGAAGACATTTTTCAAAAGAACATGTATAGAGATGGCACTAATTCCTTGTGGCACAGTTTGAGGTATTAGCAGCATGGGAGCCACTTTCTGCATCCGTGCTGCCAGCTTTGATGCCTGGGCAATTGTGTAGAGCCATGTGAAGAGTGCAGGTGGTCCTAATAGCTTTCTTCTGTTCTTAACAAATTTCAAATGTCCAGGCTTGAGAAAAGTAAACTTAACCATCCTTTCAGATTTTAAAGGTACTACTTAGGATTTTTCAGTAGAGGGAGAGTTTAGGCTGCAATGCATACATACCTTTTCCTATGAACTGAATAGCCATGATGTGCAGTTGAGTCAGTCACAGTAACATGAAGGAGGCTTCATAGTGATGTTTGAGAATTACTAGTAAGAGAAATCGTCATAATAAATGAGTATATTAGAGTATATTTAACTATTGTATTAGTGAAGAGGAAAGAAAGTATTGAGGATAAGGAGAAAAGCAATTTTGAAATAAATTTGTGTGAAAGATTAAATATACAAGGTGGATATTAATAGTAGTGTTTAATATTCATTGAAAGTCATGCGTGTATTTTTGTTACAAATAATACATAAGTAAAATTCCTTGAGCATTTTGATGTATTGTGATACTATGCAATTGAAGTTTGGCAGCAGTCAACTCCCTAAACACCACAATGGCTTGTTTCTTGGTGGCATGTTCTTGGGTTAGATGAAGGCCTTACCATATTGGGGCCTGAGCTGGGGATGGAATGCTTTCATCTTTTGTCCCAGCCACTGTCTGTGGCCTCGACCATGGCAGGACACATGGTAAGCACCTACTACACGGGGGACACGCTGAGGTCGTGTGTAAAGAGTTCTCTTAGGGAGATCATTTTTAACATGTAACTTTTCATAGAAAAGCTTGGTAAAAATATGACTTTCATTTCAGAATACTGCATTCCTTGGATTTTGTACAGGTCATTGAATATTACAAATTTTATTACATCTGACCATCTTGACCTATGAATAAAAGTTGTAGATTCTTCATGCTTTCTTCTGTATTTGTTGTCTGGTGTTATCTGTGTAGAATGTTTAAAAGACTTTGGCTCATCTATGTGGTTTCTTTTGTTCTTGGTTTTGGATTAAAGATAAAGTAATAATAGGATTAACCTTGAGTCTCTGGACATACATTTGGACCACAGACTGCCAGTGGACTCTCCTAAACATCTCACTGTAGGCGAGTTGTACGCCATTGGGATAGAATAGCTATGTCGTTAATGGATGATGCAGTATATTGCTGTGAGTTTCTTATAAATTCAACATGAAAAATGTGCAATATTATTCTGCTTTCTTCCATGCAAAGGGTGAAATCAAAATTGCTGTTTCTATTGAAGATGAAGCCAACAAAGACCTGCCTCCGGCCGCCCTGCTCTATAGGCCAGTTCGTCAGTATGTTTACGGAGTCCTGTTTAGTTTGGCAGAAAGCAGAAAGAAAACTGAGAGACTTGCTTTTAGAAAGAACAGACTTCCACCAGAATGTATGTACTGTAACAATCCATTGTTTGTTTCCCTCGGTTCCTCGTAATCTCTTGTGCGTTTTCTAAAGCCTTAGACGTATCATGGCGGAGTTGCCTGAGACCCTCCTTGTGCAGGAGGTGGGTTGTTCTCGGGATGGCAGGACAGTGTTGAGCCCTCAGAACAGGAGGAGAAGCCACACTTGGTACTGTTTTAGTAATGATGCTTATCTGGTAAAAGAATAAAACAGCAGGTTTCCATGTTAAACTTGATTTTCTCTGAAAACATCTTGAGTAGCCATCACTCTCTCTAATTGCCCTGTTTTAGTAGCCAAAATGTGTCTGCCCCTGCCCATGAGGCACAGACATATGCTCTCCAGCAGCTCAGGTCTGGAGAGCAGCTCCAGTGAGGTGCTGCCGCCATAGTGGACTCACTTCAGAACTGCCATGGTTTGCCTGGGTATGGCCACTTCAGCTCATCGACTTGGGGGGCGGGGAGGGACACTGGAAAGGACTGTTTATAATGCTGGTCAAAGCTGAGGGCCAAAGCATTGTCTTTCATGAGGCCTGTGTCATATTTTGCGAAAGCCGCCCTTTCTTCTTGACATTTTTATCTACAGTTTAAGAATACAAAAATCACTACATGCTAGGAAGTATACAAATGATCTCTAAAACATAGAATCTAAAATCAGAGTACTATGAATTCTCTCAAGTAAGGTCCTTTGGTTGTGACTCCGGCTGTGGTGAGTGAATGTTGACCTCACTAGCCTCACTAGATGGTGACACACATGGCTGGCACTTCCTACCTGACTTGTATAGTTCTGAGCATAGAAACTTCAAACTCAGTCTATGGGATCTTACACTGTAGCTCAGGCCAGTCTGAGCTAATGCTGTCCTCCTGCCTCAACCTCCTGAGGTCTGGGGTTACAGGTTATGAGCCAAAACACCTGGTTTAAAATTTCTTTTTGTTGTTCCTGTGCCAAAGTTATAACCTATAAGACTTTAAAACAAATGCCCTTCCTTCCCCTGTCTCAGAGCTAGTTACACTGAAAGGTGCAGCTGAGTTGCTTGTGAACTGTAGCTGGCAGATGTGATGCCGGTCCATCAGGGCTTCTCTCTATCCGCTACTAAAAGCCTGTGGATTCCTGTGCCTCTGACCTGGGCCTCTTCTCAGCCCTCATCCTCAGCTCCAGAGGACTGGATTGGTTTCTCAAGGGATGTTCTTTAGTTTATTTGCTTATGTGTTTAAAGCAGGGCTATTCTTCATAGAGTTTCCAGTAATCACTTATGCCATCTCCACAGAACCTGGTGTGACTGGTTTCTCCCCCTCAGGCCTGGAGTCTTTGTGGTGTGGTGTGCTGCCATACCAGAGACACTAAGAGAACAATCTTGACCTCGCACATCTTGCTTCAGGTCTGCAGGCAGCAGAGACAAGTCTTTTGGAAAGCTGATGTGTAAAGTACATAAGGAATGGAGGATGTTAGGGGCCAGGCAAAGCCTTTTCCTTAATAATGCCTACCTACCTTTAATTTTGTTCCAAGCAGGCCTTGGAGACCCCATGGGAATTAACCATCAAGGAAAGCAAAGATTGGGCTAAGAAAATATGAGGTGGCTCAAGCAGGCACCCCAGTGTGCAGGCTGCTGACCTGTTTGAGAGAGAAAGGAGCATGGGAGGATGGACAAGGGTGGAGGTGGCAAGCTGTTCCTCATGTCCTCTTCTCTTTAGACACAGCTGAGATGGCAGAAAGGCCCTGGCTTTAGGATGTGGATATGACTGGGGCTGCCTCTTCCCTTCCTTTTCCTTTATAAAATTTGAAAATTAAATACTTTGACTTCTTTTTCACTAGGAAGGATCTCTAGACAGAAAACGTATGTGCCCGAATAGAAATAAGTGCAAATAAGGAGCCAGTGTTCTGGGCTCAGGCTGAAGCACCTGAGCGGTGGGGTGTTGTGTGTGGGGGGGGAAAGTGGTGTCCTGAAAAGGGCAGGAGAAGTTGAGGAATGAGAAGGTGTTCGGGCTTGCTTTGGGGAAAAAGGAACCAAGTAACAGTGTGCCTGAGTGGGCCTGGCCAGGTAGGCTTTGGAAGGAAAGCAGTGAGATAGCTTTTTTTTTTTAAAGCAGTAGAAATTATGTTTTTATTTTTTGACATTACAACAATTTGGTTCACTGGAGAGGTGGCTCAGTAGTCCAAAGCACTTGACGTTCTTGGAGAGGACCAGTGGGTCTGTTCCCAGGCCCAACATGGTGGCTCACAACCACCTATGACTCCAGTTCTTGGGAACCTGATTTGCTCTTCTGCCCTCTGAAGGTGTTGCATCTCATGTGGTGCACAAAATGTATGCAGGATTACACAGTACATATAAAACAAAATAAATCAGTCTTGCTTTGCAGACAAGGCTGTGCTTCTGGATTTTCTATCACCAACTCCCCCTCCTTCATAATCCCCTGGTAATAAGGCCTGAGTCAAAACCTTCAGAAGGCCAAGTAGATTGTTGTTCTTTTCTCAGGCATCAGTCCAAAACTGACCAGATGATAGAGCTCATACTCACCCAGGATTCAGGAGCAGCTATGTTTTCAATGTTTTTTCTTTTTCTTTTTCTTTTCTTTTCTTTTATTAATTTATTCTTATTGTACCTCAATGGTTATCCCATCCCGTGTATCCTCCCATTCCTCCCTCCCTCCCATTTCCCCCTTACTCCCCTCCCCAATGACTGTGACTGAGGGGGACTTCCTCCCTCTTTATATGCTCATAGGGTATCAAGTCTCTTCTTGGTGAGATAGCTTCTTGTCAAATGGGGCTTTGTGCTTAGGTGGCAAGTATTTGGAATCAATTCTATCAACATATCTTATTGCTACTGAGTGTGTGACTCCTGCAGGAGTGTCTATTAGGCAGTCACAAAATGAACAATTGGCCAGGTGATGGTGGTGAATGTCTCTTATCCCAGCACTTGGGAGACAGAGGCAGGTGGATTTCTGAGATTGAGCCCAGCCTGGTCTACAGAGGAAAGTTCCACAGCAGCCATGGCTACACAGAGAAAACTGTGTGTGTGTTGGGGGCAGGGGGAATATTGACGAACAGTTGTTACAAATGGATGGTTATGGTTTATTGAGGTGAATACATGAGATTTTTTAGTGTATTAGGAAATTAGAATTTCTCTGTGAGAGAGTGTATAATTACTGAGGACCTTTGAAGGCTTAGTGCTAAGAACCCCCTCCCCATTTTTGTACTCTTTGTTTCTAATCTTTGTATAGGACTAAGAGGATCATTCAAGGTTTGGGGTCAGTCTAGAAATAATGTAGGGCCGAGGACATTATATGGGAAAGAAAGGGTATCTGCAGACCCTGTGTAGTTAGTTAATGAAACTTTTAGAACTTCAAATGATTGAATTTCAGTCTTGTTGGTATGTCACTCTAACCTGTGGCCACTCCTGAATGACCTGTAGAGTACATGAGATCACTGATATATGGAAGGAAAGCCATGAGCCACAGACATGTCCTGTGAGAGCAGATCTGTGTAGGATGGTTCTTTCCATAGTAAGACCCTTGTGGGTGAACTCCAGTAGCCTGGTGCAAAGTAATCTCAGAACACATAGAAGTAAGTTCCTGATGGTGGTCACCATGGCCAGCTTTGTCTACAAAGTGAGTTCAGGATAGCCAAGGCTACACAGAGAAACCCTGTCTCGAAAAACCAAAGGGAGGGGGAGGCTTTCATGGTGTCCAGGTTTTCTTTCTATCCTGAGCTAAAGTTGCTTACATAATTTCCCCTGGACACTCTCGGGCACAACAGCAGCTCCTCCCCAGTGCAGTGCACACAGACCACAGGTCTTGGAAGCTGATCCTTTTGCTACATTCTCCATCCCCTTGTAAAGGTGGTGTGGCATGCTGCAAATGCTCCTGAAACGGCACTTCTGTGGCACCAGGCTATAGAGACAGCCACTATGAATCTCTAGGAATTCCTACAAAATGGACTGGGCTTATTGCTCTTGGCTTGTGGGTAGATGCCTAAAATACTTATTAGGCATGATATAAGGACATGATCAATGTCCGGTAGCAAACACCAGGTTTTTATTGACAGCTTAAATATGACAGTGTTTAGGGTGTGTTTTCTGTAAATTGAGCCTCCAATCCCATAAACACTTGCTGTCCTAGAACTGGTTTTACTAAATTAAAAAACGAGTTCATCTCTATTGCTTTCTAGAAGTGGGCTCCTGCCAAGAGCTTTTCTGTCAGTAGAAAAGGTGACATTAGTATTCACTGAGGTGACAGGTCATGAATGATCTATTGGTTCCTCTTGCTCTGCCTTGAAAAGGCAGCATAAGCATGACTTATGCTGATCCTACCACTGATCCATGCTTTGCCTCTGGCCAGACAGTGCCACCCTGGCAACCTAGTGCCCTGGTACCTTCTTTAATTTGTTATTTAAAGTGGTTTACAGAGGTAGGGGTAGATCTGGGTGTAGTAGTAGGTGACTATGGTGGAACCACTAAATGGAATTCTTGAAAGAATTAATAAAATGTTATGTTAAAATTTAAATTTAAAAACAATATTGTAATCAGTTAATTTAACATAAATATAAGCTATGCTATTTAGTTTTCCCTTCATAATGAGAGTGCTGGGTGCTTTTTATGTTTATAATTAGTATTTTGTTGCCACAACTGTCTCTTCTGTCCTGTCCCTGCCCGGCGTATGAAGTACTCACAGGATGTGGTTAGTGACTGGCCGGCGATTGCACAGCTATTGAGTGGTCTCCAAATATTAGCATGTTTAAAAACAGCTGAGCATCTAGGAAAAACAAGTCCTACAAGTAAGCTTTGTGTGATTATTACACCTATTAGATTTGAACTGTGCTGCTCATGACCATTGCAGGTGGATGACCAAATGCTTAGTGCTGTGAGAGATGGCAGAAGCCTCACCCATCCTTTCTGTGTCTGTGGTCTAGGCAAGACCAAGGTGTAGGGTCCATAATTTAGCATCAGATGAGGCAAATTTTAGATACCAAGGCTGGAGGAAATGCTTCTGTATGCGCTAGGCAGGCAGTGCCTAGAATACACATAAAACACGTCATTGTGGAGATTTCCTTTACTAAGACATGTACATACTGAGATCTGGTCCCCAAAATAAATAAAACACAGTATGTGCTTTAAAAAGTGATTAAAGATAGTCTAAAAACATCTGAGGAAAGGGAAAGAACTAGAACGACAAAGATAGATGAATTAGAATGCTGAAAGACTCTAGACACAGGAAACCTGTAGTCTCTATGGTCACTGCAGTGTGTGCTGTGAACACTGGATTTTGTGTGGTGAATGTATGGAATGGGAGGGAGAGGGAAGAACATGAATGAACAAATGAACACATGTCACAGATGTAGGAACCTAGTCAGATGCTCAGTTGGAAGCCTTGCCTGCTCTTTTCTTCTCAGTACTGAGTGTCCTCTGTGTTGGCCATAAAGGGAGGCAAGGAGAGGAATGGCCTTCCAGGGTGGCTGCTTGTGTGTGGGGTGGTGGTGTTGGTAGTGGTGGTGGGAATTGTACATGTTCTGATGTTGGCACAACTGAGGAAGCTTCTGGAAGCTGACTTGTGTTGGAGCACAGTGGGAACCAGGTGGGATGGTGATGCTTTAGATTGTGCGTCCACGGACAGGCCCTCTTGGTGATGGCTAATTTTATTGGGGATTTTCTTCTTGACACCTAAAATAATAAAAGCAAAAAGTATATGTTGATACACATGTGAATGTTCTGAGTTGATAAACTTTCGAGTAAGCATTTAAGTTGTCTCAGCTATCCTTTTAAAACTATTGAACATTAACTAGCCTTGAATGTGTTAGTACTTATATTTTCATCTAAGATAGTGAAATGTAAATGGAACGAATTTGTCTCACGACAGCAGTGCTTGTATTTGTGTCCCTGCTTGGCCTGCTGGCCTGCATGCAACAGCATCACTGCCTGGAGCTCTCCTCAAAGCTGTGCCCATCATGTCCCCATATGTGATGCTATTGTCTTGTGTGTTGAGATTGAACTGTGTGTGTGTGTGTTTGTTTGTTTGTTTGTTTTCTTTCTTTCTGTAACTGATGCATTGCACCTCCCAGAACCTAACTTCTGGCAGTTTTCATATATTTGAAGAGAATATTATATTACCTGACTTTATTTAGACTCAGAGTGGAACTTGAGATCGTCTAGTTACTTGGGTGATTCTGCCATGATTTTTGAGTTTTCTGAATCTCCTCGGCCTTAGGTATTGCATTAGAGAAAATGAACCTGGGGGTCAAGGTCGTTTGGATAGTATATCCTTAGCTCCGTCCTGATCTCCACGTCAGATGGAGCCTTGAGTACAGGCTCTGTTCTGCTTCTGTGTTCACTGTTTGTTGCTTGAGAAAAGTACATCCAGATCCATCATCAGATTGGTACCTCAGTGGAGCTGGGGGGTCCTAACTTCCATATCGCAGGCTGCATTGTCTTTTACCGCCACCCTTGTAGATTTCCCTTGGTGTATTTGAAGACTGTGGAACCATGTCATGTTTCTGTGTTTGTAAGACTTGACTCCAGCAGTGATGAAATACTGGATGTGAGGTCATTGTTAGTTTTGTGAACTTAGGACACTTTGCCTCTTTCAAAATGAAATTTTGGAGAACTTTGCACAGTCTTAAGTCCTGCTGAAGATAATTGCTGTGTTCTGCCACCATCTGGGATTCAGAAGTTGGAATGTTGATTCTACACAGTCATACTGGCCACCCTGTAATGTCTACTGCCTATTTAATTAGGAAACCCTTAAGTAAAGTTGTCGCAAAATGTAAATGGCTTCTCAGATATGACTTGTGGAATATTTATGTAGAAAAAGAGAGCACCTAATTTGGGCTGATATATTGGAGTACCAGAGAATAATACCACATTTCTATATATTAGGCTCATTTTCATTAGCATTGAAATTCTTAGTAGATTTAAAGTGTCAACAAGTCTCTAACATCTATTGTCTATACGTTCAGCAAGTAGGCAAATCAAGTCTTGATCTGTCTGAGAAGAAATTTATGTGTGGCCTGACTGAAAAGCTAATTGAGCTGTTAATCACAGAATAGAATTGTGAGAGAGAATTAGCAGCTTGCTAAGGAAAGAATGCCTCATTCTCTACCAGGGAGGCCAGTGCTAGAACAGGTTGTTATTGTGTAGGCTGGCAGGCCAGTGAGCAAGCAGCAATGAGCCTCTTTGTGTTTTTCCTCTGCAGTCTCACCAGTGATCATTAAGGAATGGGCAGCTTACAAGGGGAAGTCTCCTCAGACCCCAGAACTAGTGGAAGCACTGGCCTTCCGGGAGTGGACGTGCCCTAATCTGAAGAGGCTTTGGCTGGGCAAGGCAGTGGAGGACAAGAACCGCCGGATGAGGGCCTTTCTGGCCTGCATGAGGTCGGATACCCCAGCCATGCTCAACCCTGCCAATGTGCCCACTCACCTCATGGTGCTCTGCTGCGTCTTACGGTGCGTGACTGTTTGTGGGACTACAGGGTGACATGGGGCATGAGCACAGTCACCATGTTCAATGTCTTCTGGAAAACATGACAAGCTTACTCTACAGGAGTTGTGCTGTCTTAGGTGTGTGTGTGTGTGTGTGTGTGTGTAGTCTAGGAGTATAGGTCACATAGATGATACAAACAGTTATACTAGAGTAGGTATGTTTGACAAATGTATAGCTTGTAAACGTGTGTGTGTGTGTGTGTGTGTGTGTGTGTGTGTGTGTGTGTGTGTGTGTGTATGAGAGAGACAGAAGGAAAACAAGTAAACCTGTATGCCTGTGGAACCTGGAGGTCCACACTGGGTGTTTTCTTCCTCAGTTACTCTCCACCTTACCATAATTTATTTATGTGTATTGGTACTTTGCTTATATGTATGTATGTTTGTGCACCAGTCTTTAAACATAAGCTAGAAGAGTGATTTAAGAAGGTAGCCTCTGTGCCTCCTCCCCCCCACAAGATACAGAAAATAACATCTGTGTGCTCTGTGGTCAGGAGCAAAAGTGAATTTGGTTCTGTTCTAGTTACTTCTCGGTTGCTATGATAAACACCAAGACTTAAAGCAGCAACTTGGGGGAGGAAGAGTGCAGTGGCTTATAGGTTATAGTCCATCAAGGGACAACTACACGAACTTGAGGCAGGAACTAAAGCAGAGAGACCTTGAAGGAACTTGGCCTACTGGCTTGCTCAGTTACATTTCGTAAAAAGCCCAGGTTCACTTCCCCAGGGATGATAATACCATCCACAGCTGTCTAGAGTCAACCACCGCCAACACACAAGCACACATACATGCCTGCACACATGTGTGCTCACAGGCTAATCTGATAGGTGCTATTCCTCAATTGAGACTTTCTCTCACAGGTATGTCTTAAGTTTGTATCAAGCATCGTCAGTTTATGTGTGTGAAAAGACGTTTAACACTTGACCTAGGCAGCACACTGTACCCTGTATGATACATAATTTGTAGTCACCTCTGGGCAGCACACGGCCACATCCATTAGGTATGGATGAGGTGTGACATTCATGTTTCGTCTGTCTCATGGAAAACTATTGCTTCCTGGACTGATAATACCCTTATGTCTTGACTGTTATTCTCTGGGCTTCTCAATGAGTGAGAGGTGGCACACACCTTTAATCCCAGCACTCAGGGAGGCAGAGGTAGAATCACTATGAGTTTGAGGCCAGCTTGGCCTACAAAGAGAGTCCAGGACAGCCAAGGCTACACAGAGAAACCCTGTCACAAAACAAAAAAGAAGGAACGAGTGAGAGGTTCACTCTTTGCCAGCACCTAGGGTCATGGGAATGGTGAAGTGGAGGAACACAAGTATCTCTAGCCTCTGCTTCCCTGTGTAGAGTGTCATTTATCCCTGACGCCTCAGCCTGCACACTTAGGCAGGGAACCACAGAAAGGGTGTGGTGTTCTCCTATTCTCCAGAGACAGCTTTTGCCAGTGTTCACTCGAGCCTTGGATGAGGTCACTTAGGTATTGTCATGTTATGTCACAGTAAGGCAGTACTTAGGGTGGATAGGGAGCAGTGTTGGTCTAGTCTCTAGAATCTAAGGCAACAGAGGAAGCAAGGAGTGTAAGCAGAAATTGGTATTGTGTGGTAGGAGGAAGGTCTAGAGGTCTGCTGTCATGTTACACACAGACTAAACCAAAGAGGTTCTTCCTCAGAAGTAAAGAGACAAAATTGCAGGCAAATAGATGTGGCCCAGGCTTATGTGAAGAGTACTTGAATCAGTGTGATAACATCAAGGAGGAGGCTGCATGTGTTTATGCACACCTTTAATCCCAGCACCAGGCGAGGCTAGAGCAGGAGGGTGAACAGTTCAAGGCCACCTTGTTCTACAAAGTCAGATCTTATTTCAAAAGACAAAATAATCAACCACGTATATATGAATATTTTTTAAGGAAGAAGGGGCCAAGGTACAATAGCAAGGCTGCAGCTCTCTGTTTGTGCTTGGAGATGCCTTGGACTGTGCCAGGTGTGTCAGGAAGGTGTCAAACCGCCGTTCCTCCAGCTTTCATGTTAGTAAGGGCAGACAAGTCTCTGAAGGCTCTAGAACAGTCTAGACTGCTTATTAGCCCTTGTGGTAGAACATAAAAGTAGAGAGGGAGAATATTTTAAAAGTTCTTCCAAGATCATTGCTGCAAGCTAGTCAGGTAATTGTTTGTTTGTTTGTTTGTTTGTTTGTTGAGATAGGTTCTATCACTCTTGCTGGCCTGAACTTGCTATGTACTCCAGGCTGACCTGGAAGTCATGGTCATAGCCTCTTGCTTCTGCTTCTGAGTGCTGGAAATAAAGGCATAGGCTACTATGCCCACCTACCATTATATTTTGCTCAATTAATTGCATGGAAAAGAATAGTCACTAAAAAATATCTCCAAGGGTCTGGAAAGATGGCTCCAAGGTTAAGAGCACTGACTGCTCTTCCAAAGGACCTAAGTTCAATTCCCCGTACCCACATGGCAGCTCACAAATGTCTATAACTCCAAGATCTGACACCCCCATACAGACATACATGCAGGCAAAATGCCAATATACATAAAATAAAAATAAATAAATGTTTTAAAAATCTCCAGAAAATCCCTTTGGTAATGCAAATAGGATCTGAAAACATTCTAAATGCTCAGGTAGAAATCAGTGAATAAATGAGATGCCCCAGAGTAAGTTGCTGTTTCTGTTATCTGGGGGCTCTGATCCTTGCTTTCATGAACATGTTTTGGTCATGTGTCTGTTTAAGAACAGCTGAATGGCTGAATAGAAAGGCAAAGTCAGAAAACAGATACTTTGACCAACAGGAATATGCTGTTGGTCTGAGTCACCTCCAAGAAAAACAGAAACAAATTGCAACTATGGCTGCCATTCTTTTCTGATCCAAAGTTTTCAAAAGGAACATAGAACCAGGATGGAATGTGAAGAGTTAGTACTCATGTGTCAGTTTCCATCCAAGAGATGGAAGAAGTCTGGTAGGGAGTGAGGCTCTAGGATGGTGGGAACGGGCCAGCACCACTGAAGCCCACAGGTTCAGAGATGGACACTTACTATAGGGAATGCTGTGTTATGTGTATACTGCTATAAATAAACACAGTTATTAAAAACAAATATAAGTGCATAAATAATAACTAATGAATAAAAGAGAGGAGCATAAACTAGGGTTATGTAAGGAAAGGAATATTGTATATTGAGTATAATCTCCACAATAATATTTTTCAGTCAATAGTGGGAGCATCTGTCACATTTACTTGTTTTTTTTTTTTTTTTTTTCATCAAGCTCATTGAACCTCAGTGGGACCATTGTGTATGGTTTATGGCACTTAGTTGCAAAGTATGCAATATTTATCTATGTACTTATTTGAGGCAGGGTCTCACTATGTAGCCCTGGCTGGCCTGGAACTCCTTATGTAGGCCAGGCTAGCCTCAGCTCACAGAGATTCGCCTGCCTCTGCTTCTTGCCTTGGTGCTGGGGTTAAAGGCCTGTGCCACCATGCCCAGTCAAAGGTTATAATTTTGCCAGTACTAATATAGTTTAGTCTACTTTTATGTTGCTGTTTTATTTAAGTAAAAATATTTAATATTCATTCACACTGAAATTTAATGCCCATCTACTTGAGGTACATAATCGTGCCATGTAGTGTGTTGCTCTGTCCTTCAGTTTCCTCTTTGTTACAGGATACTTACTCCTGCTTTAGAATTGCTAGGATAATAAATAAGCTTCTGGGTTTTTGTTTTGCTTTGTTGTTGTTGTTGTTTGTTTGTTTGTTTTTTGTTTCCTTTTGTTTTTTCAAGACAGGGTTTCTCTTGTAGTCCTGGCTGTCCTGGACTCGCTTTGTAGACCAGGCTGGCTTTGATCACACAGAGATCTGCCTTCCTCTGCCTCTTGAGTGCTGGGACTAATGGTGTGTGCCACTGCGCCTGGCCAGAAGCTTTTTAATGATACCTAGAAATCTGATTAGTCCTCTGTAAGGTTTGTTGGTACAGAGTCAGTACTAATGGGCTTGCAGGTTTATGACTATTGTAGGTAGCCATTTTCATTTCCATACTAAAAGCTATCTGAGGTGGTACTCTGTGGAGTGATTCAGGCAGCTGGCTGCTGGACAACTCTATCCTTGTGGAAGTTGATTCCCTTTAGCCACCCACACCAAGATGTTCCAAATGTGAAGGGGTCCTCATGAGTGCATTGAGGGACCTCCTCCTCATGGGCACTTCCTGCATCATTCCCTGTTGAGCTGCTGCTGAAAAATCCTTAATTCAAGCGAGACGTATCTTACTCCAGCCTTGACTGTCTCTGTAGACAAGCCTGGCCTTAAACTCACAGAGACCAGCTGCCTCTGTCTCCTAAATGCTGAGAATAAAGCACACGTCACCAGGTCTGGCCTAGCACCTTCTTTTTAAAGACTATACACAACACAACATACTAGCATGCTGAATGTTAATCAAGTGTATACTTTTCACCTGGAATCCTCTCATGGAAACAGAATGGCTGAAAGAGAATAATACAAAGGCAACTTCCTGACTTGCACCATCTCAGATTTATTGAGCGCCTCCTGCTCTGGTTCTCCAGTCACTCCGTTCTCCTTCTGTTCCTCACCAGGTATATGGTGCAGTGGCCCGGAGCTCGCATTCTGCGTCGTCAGGAGCTGGATGCCTTCCTGGCTCAGGCATTGTCCCCCAAACTCTATGAGCCGGACCAGCTGCAGGAACTCAAGGTACCGATCAGCCTTGTTTTCTTGTCCTAGAAAGTTTTGCTTTGGATTTTGGTGTAACTTTGCTAACCCTCACCAGACTGTTGTTTGGGCACCAAACTAATAATACTAATGTCATATGTGTCAAAGCCTTCAAGGCAAAGGGGATAGTCCTGTTTAGGTATGGCTGTACTATCAGGGTTTGTAAGCAAATAAACAGTCAATTCCACATTTATCAGATTTTACCTGTTTACCAATGGATGTTTATTCTTGTTTTTTGTTTTTGTTTTTTGTTTTTTTTTTTCACATCAGGAAATAAACTTCTCTTTTTATTTTACCAGGGGACTCCAAGCCCTGGGAGGACTCAATCTTAGGAATTTTCTAACATCTAGCCAGGATTCTTTTTCTTATTTCATTCCATTGTTCCTAGCTGCAACTTTAGTTTTCTCTAAAGCATATTCTTTGCCCTTCTAGTGTTGCACAATCCCTTTTAAAGTACCACTTGAAGAACGGTGTCCGGCCATCCTCCCGCTACCCCTTTTCATGAGTGTTTAATATCATGCTCCTTTTAATTTCGCCTTGTAGCACTCCTTTGTTCTTTGTGTTGGCAGTGTTTATTTTCTCCTAAGTTGGCCCTGATTTTGTAGTGTCATCTTTTTCACTACACTCATTAGTTGCTATGTTCATGATTATAATTGCTTTCCAATTTCTGTATTAAATGTTAGAAAGTTCAAGACCTCAAGGTTAGCTAAACTCACAGCTCTGCCTTTTTAATGTTAGGGTTTTGTTTTTCTTTGTCATCAGTTATATAATTTTTTACCAAGTTTTATTTAAAAATCTGCCAATCTCTTTTGATAAATTTGCCATCACTTTTAGATCTTTTTGCTGTTCTTTATGAACACATCTTATGGCAAAGATTTTAGACTAGCTCTTTTTTTTTCCTTTTTAGTATTTGACAGGTGGTTCTCAATAAATTTCTGGTTTTTCCCTAAATTATCATGTTAAATTGCATATTTTGGTGCTAAGTGAAACTCTGTTGAGGCTTCTGATGACTTTGAAACAAGCTAAGTACAAGACCAAAGCTCAATAGAATCCCCCTCAAATTGTGTTCTTTACTTTGTGGATCAAGCTTTTCTGTTTGTTAGGCAGAAATTGTTACTGTCTTTAACACTTTTGTTTTCGGTGTCAGGCAGTGTGGCGGACCCAATCAGGTCCTCCCGCGTGTTCCCCGGGTGCCCCGTCACCACCGTCCTCGCCGCAGGCTGTGCTTCAGGGGGTGGAATCACTGCCCTAAAGTGTGGTGCCACCCTCTACCTCTCCTCCTGTTTCTCTTGTGTAGATTATTCCTTCAGTATTGACATCCCAGTTCTGAAAATCAGACCGCCAGGGACCAGGTATGCCCACCAAGCCTTATTCACCATCAAGTTACTTTAACCAAAGTCCATCTTCTCTCCCATATCCTTTTCATTTTCGGATCCACATGCAGGATGTACTTTTTGAAAGCTTTCATTTTGGTTCTTTTGAGGCCTTAGTGCTTTCATGGTATTCGCCTGATTCTTCATCTAAGGCGCGACATTTCTAAAGATGTATCAGTGAGATACATTCCACAAACAGGGGCCTTCTGTCTCACTCGTCGCAGCCCAGGTCTTCTTGTGTGGAAGTTGGTGGTTCCCGTTTCACGAGCACAGCCCACACTAAGAGCTTCATTGTCAGGGTTAGCACATATTTCAAAAGAGCTGTGAGGGAAAAACAGCATGTGATTAAGAGAAGGCAGCTCGGTTTGTTTGTTCTTTTTTGTTGTTTGTTTGTTTGTTTTTAAAGATTAAGCATCCTCTCAGCTGTTGAATTGAGAACTGATAGGAGTATTCTTATTTCAGGCTACCCAAAATTCATATGAGAGTTTGGGGTTCCAGAGTGCAGTAGTAGAATATTAAAATTTAAAATTGCTTTTTCATTTAACCATTAAAGGTTTTTGACAACTGAAATGCAACGACGGTGCTTTTCTGTAAGATGCCTCTTCACTGTCTAAGACACAGTCACCTCTTGGCTGTCACTGTGCCGGGGCTGTCACCCCGTTTGTGGATTGCCTAGACCTTGTCACTCTTAGCCCCGCCAGTGTCCAAAACACACTCTGCCATCAGAGGCGGAAAAGAGGAAGAAAGGTCCCACTTCTGCCAGTTTGGACTCTTGCTACCAGCTTTCTGAAGGGAGGGTTAGTGGGAAAAGACACTACACCATTAGCTGAAATTAATGTTTAAGAATTCATCTCATCCATGCTTCTGTCCACCATGTCCATGAATAATTGAGCATGTTCTGTGTGGCTCCTTGAGTACCTGTGACAGTGATTGATGACCCTCATTTGCTTCCCTGTTAAATTTTCTGAGCCATTCTCCTAGTTTTCCAGCATGAGCGTAATTGTGCAGGTAAAATTAGCACTGAGCCTGGGATTCAGTGTGGGGAGGTGAAGGACAAGGAGAAGGAACTTTTGTCATTTGTGATATTTGTCCTGTTTCTTCTCCCTTGTTCTTGACATCCCTAGAATTCTTGTAACAGGTTCACATGCCAATATAGAATATAAAAGTTGGACAATGAAGCGCTTTAGAGACAATATCAGGGGCAGCAACGTGTTTATGATACCTATATACAGAGAGAGAGGGAGTCTGCAGGGCAGTAAGTAGACGTTAGGCAACATCACCTCACTACAATTGGCTCTTGACCTAACTCAGCAGAAAATAATTCTGCAGCTTTATTTCTTATGAAGCCAGATTTTTCTGTTTCTCTCTAGTTGAAAGACTTTGGATAATGTTGAATATTTTATCTTGATTGGCATAAGGCAATAAGTACTATAGTTCAGAGATATAAATAACCGTTAAGGGAACTAGAGAGATGGCTTAGCAGTTAAGCTTACTTGTTGCTCTTCTAGAGGACCTGGGTTTGATTTCTAACACCACATGGCAGCTCACACCTGTCTGTAACTCTAGTTCCGGGGCTCTAACACCCTCTTCTGGCTGCTGATGGGCTGCATATACATTCATATAGACACTTACACACATAAATAGTTTCTAAAATTCCTGGGCAGTGGTGGCGCACACCTTTAATCCCAGCACTCGGGAGGCAGAGGCAGGCAGATCTCTGTGAGTTCAAGGCCAGCCTGGTTTACAAAGCAAGTTCCAGGGCAGCCAAGGCTATTAGCACAGAGAAGCCCTGTCTGGGGGGGTGGGAAAGGGGGAACCACTACCACCACCACCAATAACAATAAAATGAAACAATTAACATTTAAGGAAATTAAAACACTGCAGTGTGAATTTTAGAAAGTTTTTGGGCAGGCATTTTGACACCTACTTAGGAGCCAGACACAGAACGATAGAGTTTTTCGCCATCTTGGGGTATGTAGTAAGATGGTATCTCTAAAACAATAAAACAAAAAGAAAAAAAAAATTTTAAGCCAAATGTACCCAGCAGTGGAAATCTTTGTTTTGTTTTTGTTTTTTGAGACAGGGTTTCCCCGTGTAGCCTTGGCTGTCTTGAACTCACATGCAGACCAGGCTGGCCTCGAACTCACAGCGATCCACCTGCCTCTGTCTCCCGAGTGCTGGGATTAAAGGCTTGCACCATCACGCTTAGCAGCAGTGGAAATCTTATTAACATAATTATATAGATTTTATTTTAGGAATTTTTGCCTTTAAATTAATGGTAGTTGTCATTAATAAAATTGATGATTTTCTTCAAAGTATACTTTTTTTTGTTTTTTGTTTTTTTAATTTCTGAGGAGTGAACCTAGGACTTCATGCATACTCAACAAGTTGTATTCCACTAAGCTATATCCTCAGACCTAATGTCATTTTTAAAATCCACAGTTGAGTCCCTCAGTGGCCAGTGTAATTCATATATGAATGAATGTACACAGTGTAGTCCTGGTCCATTCCTCTTAGGAAATTGAGAAATGAGTAATTCCAACCAAGGCACTTCTGTTCTGTGCACCTCTGATGCATTCTTTTAAACTCCACATACAGTGATATGGCCAGGATTTTAATCAGTGGGACTTTGTATCAGAGCATGACCAGAAGTAACTCATAATCTCAAGAGTTGCCTGTAGGCTGCCACAGTTGTGTTCACAGACAGGCCGTATGGTATTTCATACAGAACTTTAGAGTGCCACCAACTCTCTCTCTAAGTTTTGATCTTGATTCTCTGGTGTAGGACACAGAGAGGACATGGGCTGGAAACAGTGGTCCAGATGACTAAGAGCGTTCATAGCCACTGCCCCATAGAAGTGGGAGGGTGACCTGTGTCCTGGGGTAGCTCTGTTTCCTTACTACAGCCCACTTCTGCTTGGCCTCACTCCAGTAGGCCAGCTCACTCTCACTGGTGAGTAAGGCTCCTCCGTCCTTGCTATAGCACACAGGTGGGAGCTTAAGAAAACATGCGTTCTTTGCATTTGGTTAAATTGACCCTCTCTCTCTTTGTTGCATGTAAAAATGAAAATGCATTTAATTCCATTTCCCAGTCCCTTATGTTTCCCACAAATAAATGACTAGTGCACACACGAGGACTCAGAGGTTTAGATAAACAGTATTCATAAATTCATGACCTGGCTCCTCCAGTCCTTACAAGTTTAATTGCATTGACTAAAATCCTTAGAAAATATTGGCAAGAACGTTAGCTGTTGATGGAAAATACTGTTACAAACAATGGGAAATAAATAACAGATAATCCTAAATTCATTAGCATTTGGCACTGAAATGTTCTTTTTTGTGTTTCATACAACACCATTTTCCAAACGCCATTTCCCCTGCCACAGTGCAGCCTTACCTGTACTCATACCCTCAAAGATTTTATTCTTGAAAAGCCATTGAGGGGAGAAGATAGAAAATTAAACCTTTGTCCTAGATAATCCACAAACTAGGCCCTTTGCACACAGATGATCAAGAGTTGATTGGACTGTGTCGAGTGTCTTACCCTGCCCGTTGTCTGTGAGAAGACAGAGTTCTGGTCCGGCAGGTGCCGGCAGTCAGTATACATAGGAAGATGCAAGTTTTGAGAGTGCACAGTTCAAGTACAGTTTTTCTTTTGTTTATGAGTTACTTGTGTCTCCTAAAACATTTTGAGTTTAAATTTCTTCGAAACAACCTGTAACGCAACAAACATAGTGAAAATTTATTGTGACAAGTAATTTCTTAATACAGCTACTTGAAAAACGTAGGATCTTAAACTGTTTCCTTTTGGATACACTTCTGTTAGCACATGGCCAGAGTTCAGACCTAAAGTGTTAGGCTTTCCTGAGGGGAGTAGAATTCTGGGCCCTGAAGGAGTTTGTACCTCATCAGTCCCTTTGTCATATCTAGCCTTAATCACCATGTTATCCACAGTGTGTAATGATTTACCGATGCTAGACTATTTCGTATATTCATAAAACATGCTCTTGAATACTCTAGTAAAACATAAACTGTGGTTTTCTTTGACTGAGGCCAGGTCTGGGTGAAGCTAAGGTGTGGCACTCTGACTGGTGAGCATCGTGCTCTATTAACTTTGGGAGTTTTAATGGGAAAGTATGACACTGTAGTACCCCTCCTCCATAAAAATCATTCTTTTCAATTTAAAGATTGAAAACCTAGACCCCCGAGGAATTCAGCTGTCAGCTCTCTTCATGAGCGGAGTAGACATGGCACTGTTTGCCAATGATGCATGTGGGCAGCCCATCCCCTGGGAACACTGTTGTCCTTGGATGTATTTTGATGGGAAGCTCTTCCAGTCCAAACTTCTCAAAGCCAGCCGGGAAAAGACCCCACTCATCGACCTCTGTGATGGTCAGGTATGTTGGGGACAGGGTGGCCACCTCTGACTATAGTGGAATGTAGCCTGTGAGCTAAACCTGCTATCTTAATCAGGGTTACTATTGCTGTGATGAAACACCATGACCAAAGCAACTTGGGGAGGAGAGGGTTTATTTGACTTCTGCTTACATGTCATTGAAGTCAGGGCAGGCACCTAGAGGCAGGAACTGATGCAGGGGCCCTGGAGGAATGCTTGCTCCCTCTGTCTTGCCCAGCTTGCTTTCTTATAGAATCCAGGACCACCACCAGCCAAAGGATGGTACCACCCACAATGGCCTGGGGACCCCCTGACCCCCATCAATTACTAATTTAAAAAGTTCTTTATAGGTTTGCCTACAGCCTAAGCTTATAGAGGCATTTTCTTAATTGAGGTTTTCCCTCAGGTGACTTTAGCCTGGGTCAAGTCAACATAAAACTATCCAGTACACCTGCTGTCTTCTAAACTTGAGTGTTCCCAATGGAACACCTTCTCAATTGATTCTTATTACTTGAGAGAATTAGGTTCCAGAAAGCTCCTTGCATATTGAGTCAGTGAGTGTGAACCACCGTGGCTGAGAAGCATCAGGGCTAGGTTCCCATGAGGTTTTGTTCACATTTTCAGTTGCATAGCCTGTTTTGTGTGGCTTCTCTTCTTTGTTTCTTTGTTTTTTGAGACAGGGTTTCTCTGTGTCACCCTTGCTGTCCTGGACTCACTTTGTAGACCAGGCTGGCTTCAAACTCACAGCTATCCGCCTGCCTCTGCCTCCCGAGTGCTGGGATTAAAGGCGTGTGCTACCATGCTTGTGGCTTCCCTTCTTGGATATTTCATTTAATATCTGTTGTTCGATCATGATTGTTGCGCTCATGGCCAATGGTACATGCTTGCAGCACATTATGACCAGGTATGCATTTACAAGCCCCACAAAGCATTTCAGCACCACGGGACTATCTTAACCAGTGAAACCAGCAAAAAGGACAAAAATGCAAAACAGGCCAGCAGGGAGCCCCATTTTCAGAATGAACTGCACTTTGTACCATTTGAGTTCATGTGGGAAGTTTGTCATATCCTACACCCTGATGTGCACAGGTCCTATGGTGATCAGGGAAGTATCCATGACTTTTGATTTAGCTGTTAAGAATAAGTAGGTGAGGGGCTGGAGAGAGGGCTCAGCAGTTAAGAGTATGTATTATTGTAAAGAGTACCTGAGTTCAGCTCCCAGAACCCATATAAAGCAACATACAACCACCAGCACAGGGAAGTGGAGTTGGTCTCTGACCATTTCACAAATAATGCACAATCTCACACAGACACATAAAAAGAAAATAAATATAAAGAATGCAGACTTTGCATAACTGTGGTTCTGCTTTGTTATTGACAGTTCAGATTTGTTCAAACTTGTGGGTGATGTTTTATCTGCCTGTCCCTTGACTTCCAGGCTGAGCAGGCTGCCAAGGTGGAAAAGATGCGCCAGAGCATCCTGGAGGGGCTCAACTTCTCCCGGCAGAACCACCCACTCCCCTTCCCACCACCTCCTGCTCTGCCCTTCTACCCAGCATCTGTATACCCCCGGCACTTTGGGCCAGTCCCACCCTCACAGGGCAGAGGCAGGGGCTTTGCAGGTGAGTCATAATTTGGAAATCTTTCAAGTGGGGACAGAGCATGTGGTCCTTTGGTGACATCACAGCTTGCTGTATGGAGACGTGTTACAGTGGGTTTTAGGAAGCAGTATTAAGGCAGTAATTCTTCCCAAATAGAGATAAGAGAGTAAGATCCTGAAGGAGATGGTGAGAAAGAAAGAGGGAGCCACCTTGATTTCATTCATGTTTCATATGCGTGGAAATAAATCCCTCTGGGTCTGAGGGAGCTGTCTTCTAGGACCACTCCTCCAGGGTCTTCAGGCTGTTTTGCATACATGAGTGGTCCCTCTGAGACTCACCTTTCATGCTTTTCCTGTTTCTTCTACTGTGGGTTCCACAGGAGTCTGTGGCTTTGGAGGCCACTACGGGGAAACAGTAGCAACAGGCCCTTACCGTGCCTTCCGGGTGACAGCAGCATCGGGACATTGTGGAGCCTTCTCAGGTGGTGACAGCAGCAGGACTAGCAAGTCCCAGGGCGGTAATTATTACCCACACCCCACACCCTTCCAGGCCTCTGCTACCAGCACTTCCTTTGCTCCGGCATTTGGCCCCTTCCCTTCTTGCCTGTCTTTTCAAGCTACCTCTAATGCAGTGGCTTTTCTCTTGTGTTCCCGACTGACCCTCTGCCCTTAGGTCTGTGTAGTGACCCTGTTGTAGTTATCTTGTCTTCTCCTTCCAGGCTAGGCCACTGAGTGTCCACCCAGAAGAGAACTTTTCTCTGCAACAGTGTGACCTGGCCAACAGCTTGTGCTCTCAGGCTAGGCTGACAATTTTGTATAGTGCTGTACTCATGCAGCCCTCTTTTGATAAAGGTGTTTGTGTAGAAGGTGCCAGCAGGTGCAGAATTCCTGGCACATAAAAGCCTCTTATCATTTGTTTTTAAAGAAAATTTTAATGTAAGGAGGTTTGTTTTAGATTTTCCTTTGATCATCATTTATGTTTGGCTTGTAAAGGGAAGAATTTTTGAAATAGTTTATTGCAATTCTACTGTCACTTGAAGCCATCACCTTATGTTGCAGAATTGGTCTGATAAATTCTGAGTTACTTTCAGGGTAGTCATTCATTTCTGGATGGTAGCATTTGCCGCTCAGTTACTGGGCACTACTGTGGCCAGCAAGAAGAACGGCACGTGGAAAGATGTGGCCAAGGAGCAACTGTCTGCAGCCCCAGTCGGCCCTAACCTTCCTGCTCTTCCGCCTCTTGAGGGCGTCTCTACCTTGTGGCTGCTCCTGTAACTCTTTGACCCTGATGTGTTCAGGGTCTGTGGATCTGGACTGTTGCTGCATGCTCTGTGGCTGGGGAAAGCAAGGAGGGGGAGGCGCTACCTGCGACAGTGTGCGGAGAAGGTTCAAGGAACTTAACTTGCCTCCTAACTGTCCTGTTCACTCCTGGGCTGTGCAGTGCACACCTGAAACACATCAGCTATGGGCCTGAAGTACAGGTGCATGCAGGGAGTTGAAGGTGGAAAGTAGATGGAAAGTAGCTGACTACATCTTCAGTCTTACTAGGGTGTGGTAGTGCACACCTGTGTTCCAGACCTTTGAAGACAGGGCAGGCCTTAAATGGGACGTCTCCATCAAATCCCTCCCCTCAGGGCTCAGGGAACCCTGCGGAAGAGGAGGCAGAAAGAGCATAAGAGCCAGAGGGGATGGAGGACACCAAGAAAACAAGGCCTCTAAGTCACCATGAGCAAAACCCATATGAACTCACAGAGACTGAGGCAGCATGCACAGGGGCTGTACAGGTCTGCACCAGGTCCTTTGAGTATATATTATACTTCCAGGTTATTGTTTTTATGGGATTCCTGAGTTTGTGAATGAGTGGATTTCTGTGTGCCTTCTCTTTTGCTCTTTTCCTTCTGTTTTTGTCCAATTCCAAAGTGCTAGTTTTTGTTTTATCACATTATATTTTATTATTATTTCTTAGAAGCCTGTTTGTTTTCTAATGAGACAGAGAGTGGATCTGGATGGAGGGGAGGGAGGAACTGGGAGGAGGAGAAGGAGGGGGAACTGCATTCGGGATATGTTATGTGAGGGGGGAATCTATCTTTAATAAAGGGGAGGGAAGTAAAATAAAAAGGAAAAGATGGACAAGTTCAAGATTAGCCTGGTGTACATAGCAAGTTTCAGTTCAGCCAATATTACATAATGATATTGTATCTCAAAAACCCAGTTATTTGTTTATCTTAATTACCTGGTGAAATAATATTATTGGCATAAAATAAGATGTTATTAAAACATTTAGTCTAGCATTCTAGAGGCAGAGGCAGGTTCTAGCACAGCCTGGTCTACACAGGTAGCTCTAGCTACCGGGGCTGGAGAGATGGCTCAGAGGTTAAGAGCACTGTCTGCTCTTCCAGAGGTCTTGAGTTCAATTCCCAGCAGCCACATGTGGTTCATAGCCATCTATAATGGGATCTAATGCCCTTTTCTGGTAGGCAGGTGCACATGCAGGCAGAATGTTTTATCCATAGTAACTAAATAAATCTTAAAAAAAAAAAAAAAAGAAAGAAAACAAAAACCATCTTGTCTCTTTCTTTATACTTTTTTCATGTGGCTACAGGAAACATAGGCCTCTCCTAAGAGGATCTAAAGACCTGTTTCCAGTGTTTCCATAGTTGTGTGGAGCCAGTCATAGCATACGTCATTATCTTAACACCAGGATGGGAGGGAGCTTGTGATAAGGTCAGGAATGAAATATTCAAGCTCATTTTGTTTTAAAGGTTTTCCTATAACTTAACAGTTTAAGGAAGTTCTTAGGTCAGAAAAATAGAATATTCCGTCCACCAGTAACTTACAGAGTTGGTGAGTACAGCTCACACTTACGTCTGTTCTAAGGACATTCTAATTTAACCACATAATAACTATGGAGCACACAGAAGTAAGAGGGCCAAGAGTTCATAGCTGGCCTGCATTGCACAATGAGACACTGTTTTTAAAATTCACGATGTGCTAGAGCACTTGCCTGTGCCTGGCCCTGAGTTCCATTCCTAGTGTGAGAGTGAGAAGGAAAGGCTGCTTCTAGATTTATTGATTAATTTCTCTAATGTTTGGCTAACAAAATAAATATGGAAGTGTTTACCTAGAGAAAAGCATACTGAGGTTGCATACAAGTCCATCTGGTGGCATGGAAGGCAAGCCAGCGACACTCAGCTACGTTTCTTTGAATTTCCTTAAATAGGTGTTCACTATGGCAGTGGGAATCCAACTTAGTTGCAAATCCTTTTTAGACATTCATTGTGCATACGAACATGCTAAAGGGTACTAATGGAGGTCAGAGGACAACTTGCAGGAGTTTGTTCTTTCCTTTAAACATGTGGAACTTGGTGATAGGACATAGATCGTCCATCAGGCCTGGGGTAAGCACCATAAATGGATGGATGAGCCATTACTCCAGCCTCACTCTCTCTTTCTGAATTTACACAGAGTCTCCATCTGTAGTCCAGTCGGGCCCCAAATCCACAATTGTCTTGCCTCAGGTTCCCAAGTGTTTTGATCACAGGTGTTTACTATTGTACTTAGCTCTGTTATGGGTACTTAACTACAGCTTGCAATCTCATAGTGTAGGGCCTGGCATGTCTTTAATTCTAGCAGGGAGGCAGAGGTAGGTAGATTTCTGAGTTTGAGGCTAGCCTGGTCTACCAAGAGAGTTCCAGGACAGCCGGGGCTATTACATAGTGAAACTTGCATTCAAAAAACAAAATTAATAATAATAATAATAATAATAATAATAATAATAATAATAATAATAGTGGTAGTATTAGTAATAATACATTGCACGGTGTGCACAGAGAGCCTTCTGTAAGAAAGTCCTCACAAAGCGCGGTAACTGGCGTCTAACTGAACGGGAACTAGAACCCAGTAGGACTTGCTTTGCTTGTTTTCTCTTCTTTGCTCCTAACGCTGTGGTTGTAAAGATTTTATCTTCTCATGTGTTTTTTTGTTTGTTTGTTTTCATGTAGGAGTCCAACCTATTCCTTCTCAGGGAGGGAAGCTAGAAATAGCTGGCACCGTGGTTGGCCACTGGGCTGGGAGCAGGCGGGGCCGTGGGGCCCGAGGGCCCTTCCCTCTGCAGGTGGTGTCCGTGGGAGGACCGGCAAGAGGGTAAGCACTGCGCTGAGGTGGTGTGCTTTGTGTTAAGTGCAGAAAACAGCCTTTGCCAGACTCCTCCTGAGCAGGAATTGTTCTCATGTCACTGGATAGTCCCTGTTTAACACTGCTCTTAGTGTTACATGGAATCCTCTTATATAGCATTATATAATTATTTGACTCACCATTATTAAATAATTAGCCATGCATTATTCAATTAAGGAATTGTCTTTCTTAAATGTTTCAAGTGTTGGTTTTGAGATCAAATGCCTTGGGAATGAACCAAAAATATGATTCCTTGGATTCGATGTGACCATACTTAATATTCAATATCTCACACAGCATAAGATAAACTTGAGAGAATTTTCAATGTAATCTTTCATAGGTTTAAGTCTATTTGCTCTTGTCTTCCTGTATTGACCCAGGCGTCCAAGGGGAGTCATTTCCACTCCAGTGATTAGAACGTTTGGAAGAGGTGGAAGGTACTACGGCAGAGGCTACAAAAGCCAGGGAGCAATTCAGGTAATGCCCCCATGCTCCTGTGTCTCCCCTCTAAGTTAAGTGTCCCTGCCTGTGTTCTGTCTGTAGGCCACTGAGTTTGTTGGGTAGCTGTCAGACCTCAGACTTGATACCTGGCCACAGGTGCTCCCCATGGTTATATCAAGTTCCCAGGAAGCCCAAATCATTTCTCTGCTATTCAGGAAGTCCACTGAATGATACCTGTGTGTGTGGCTTCTTGTTTGGGCCAAATGAAGGCCCAGCCTCCGCTGGCCATCTGTTTTTCAAAATAGCCACTTTTGTGGAAAATAGATTTTTTTTTTTTTAAAAGTCAGAGACTCGGGCCTGGAGAGATGGCTCAGCGCTTAAGAGCACTGTTTGCTCTTCCAGAGGTCCTGAGTTCAATTCCCAGCAACCACATGGTGGCTCACAACCATTGACACCCTCTTTAACGTGCTCTTATGGTATGCAGATGCACATGTAGACACAGTACTCATATACATAAAATAAACACAATCTTAAAAAAAAAGTCAAAAAAAAAAGTCAGAGATTCACTTACTTCTGCCTTCTGAGCACTGCAATTAAAGACATGTATCACCACCTGATAGAAATGGGATTTTGAGCTATAAGCCAGGTACCAATCATTACTCAGTCCACAGGATAAATCACAGTTCTTGGTTAAACATGTGTAATGTGAGTGGTTTTATTGGTGTGTGTGTGTGTGTGTGTGTGTGTGTGTGTGTGTTAAGTGTTAAGACTTGCTTATTTTATGTGTAAGGATGCTTTGCCTGCATGTATGTCTGGGCACTGTGTGCCTTAGAGACAAAAGAAGGTGTTGGACTCCTTGGGACTAGAGTTAGAGACAGTTGTAGTCTCCATGCAGGGGCTGGGAATCCAACCCAGGTCCTCTTGAAGAGCAGCCAGTACTCTTAACCTCAGAGCCCTTCTCACCACCACTTTTAAGATAAGATTCTCATGTCTACCTGTTGTGTCTATGCTTTTCTTTGATCTCTTGTGTCACATGTCTCTTCCCTGGATGAACTGCATGTAGCCTTCTTATGGACACCTGTACTTGTGCATGCCCTGTGGAGACAATGTGCTGTCATTCACTGTCCCAATGAAATACTTGCTGAGTTCTAACAGATAGGCATTTTATTAATACTCTGTTGTAGTGTCTAGATGTAGTCTTGTCCATCTTGGAGAACCTTGATTAAATTAACATCTCATAATTAGTCAGTGCTTTTTCACACACTGCAAACACAGGCTCAGTACCAGCTCACAGTGCTGAGGCCAGCCTCCTGTACTGAGAGCAGCTGGGGGCATGTTTGTGTGTGCCCCCTTCATTCTCACACCACCTTCTCTTTAAGCACTAACTGTGCTGTTCTCATCTGTGATCTAGGCAGGGAGCCATGACCCACTCTACTTCCCATTGTGCCTCATTTGTTTTGGTTCTATAAATACCTTTTTGTCCCATGTCCCCTCCAGGCTCTAGGTATCCATTCTGGTTTCTGAAGTCCTTTACTCAGTGGGTTCTTGAGGAATGGCTTTTCAGGAAGGACTGATGAAAACAGTGTTCCGTGTGAAGACTGCTTTCCTAGTCAGGACACTGTCTGGAAGGCTTTCTCCACAGTTGTCTTGCTTTACTTCATTTTCCTCATACATAAAACCTTGCTACCAAAGACTTACCTAATGCCATTCACGTTGAACTCACCCATGTGCTTGACCTAAGTGGCCAGGTTGGCCTTGATTTTCTGTGAAAACTTGCTGCCTTTCCCAGAAGCCCCTTGCACTGCTGTTCTGCTCACCACATTCAGAACAGTGAGCTTAGATCTTTCCCTTCAGGAACTTTCTCCTGATGATAGTGCTTGGCTCCATTCCTTTTCTTGGTCAGTGTTCAACTGCGCTCTCACTGGCTCTGCTATGCCCACCTTCGGTGTTGGCAGACTCTTCTTTGCCGATCTCCTCTCTTCTTTTTGATTTATAACTCAGGCTGCAGCTTACCTCTAGGGTTTTTGTCGGTTCCCCGCCTCCCCCCTTCCCTTCTCTTTTCTGTTTTCATTTTTGGTTGTTGTTACTGTTCTGAGACTGTCTCACTACTTAGCCCAGGATGGAACTTGCTATGCAGACCAGGTTGGCCTCACATTCATAGCGATTCCCTGCTCCTATCTCCTGAGTGCTGGGATTAAAGTTGTGGACCACTGTGCCACGTGGACCACCATGCTACGCTTACATATTTATTTTTATTTACTATATGAATGTGAGCATGATATGTGTATGCATATATTAGCCACACTGCCACGTGACACTAAAGTTGGACTTTGTGGCATTAGTTCCTTTTATTTCACCTTTCTGCATGTTCCAAGGGTTAAAGTCAGAATGTTAGTGCTTTACCCATTTGAACCCTAGTTCCTTTTTTTTTTTTAATTGTTTATGGTATTTTGAGACAGGGTCTTTCTACATAGCCCTGGCTGTCCTGAAACTCACTGTGTAGACCAGGCTAGCCTTGAACCTCAGATTTGATTGCCTCTGCCTAAGTGCTGTAATTAAAGGTGTGGATCACCATGCCTGGCTGCTTTTAGAGCAGTTTTGGGCTTACAGCACTAAGAAACGCAGATTTCCCAGAGCACTGTACTCCCCTCTGTGCCTTCCTGTTTACTCTGTCTCCTGCTAGAGTGATTTTTTTTTATAGTTGGTGCCACCATCATCACCACACATGGAATCTCCCAGTTCATAGCTTACATCAGGCATCACTGTTGGTGTTGTACATTCCACCGGCTCAAAGAGTGCCAGCTGGCCAGGGTCTCCATTGCCATGGTGTCGCAGAACTTTTGCTACCCTAAAAGTTTTCTGCTCCGCTACCTGCTACTTTTCCTGAGATTTCTGGCAGCTGCTGAGTATTTTACTGTCTCCCAAGTTTTGCCTTTTCCAGAAGGTTAAATAGATTGTGTGTGTGTATGTGTGTGTGTGTGTGTGTGTGTGTGTGTGTGTGTGTGTGAGAGAGAGAGAGAGTGGGGGGGAGATGGTGTCAGATCCCATGGAACTAGAGTTACAGACAGTTGTGTGAGCTGTCACGTGGGTGCTGGTCCTCTAGAAGAGCAGCCAATACTCTTAGCCACCGAGCCATCTCTCCAGCCCCTTAAACTGCTTTCTTCACTCACAATATGTGTCTTTACATTTTTCCCTGTTACTAACACTACTGAGGACATCTCAGTGGGCTAAGCATGTAGTTCAGTGCTATGGTGCTAGCAAGTCCCTGGGTTTGATTTCAAGCACCACAAATTAAAAGCACTGAATGTAGGCTTTTGTAGCTTCCCAGGTTCTCATCTCTGTAGGGTGAATATAAGGAGCAAGATAACTAGATCACATGACAAGAGTTAGCTTAGTGCTGAGCTACTGAGCTGACTTCCTAAGTGGCAGCGTTGTTTTATTTTACCTCTCATTGGTGAGTGACAGTGTCTTTCACTCTTATCCTGGCAGTTTGACCATTCTGTTAGTTAAATAGTCTAAAAGTGTGTTTCTCTGGTGACCTGATGGTTAACACATCTTTTCATGTGTAGATACTTGCTATTTCATTTCTGTGTTGATAGATATATCTTAAGGGTTGGATCATCTTTGTTGTTGTCTTTTAGTCTGTTCTCAAGACTAAGCAGGTATGGCCGCCAGTCCCACCATTCCTCTTACTCCCCAAAGCACCCGCCCCGCCCCATGACCTTCCTTTCATATCCCATTCTGTCTCATTGGTCTCAAGGGACTTTTACAGGCCTTGACTGTCACAACTTGATAACCATGCTGTTGGTCGGGTGGGGGCGCTTACAACAGAAAACTGCTAAGCTGTTGGGAAATGTACAGGATTGTGCCAGGCTCAAGGTCCATTTTTTTTTTCAAGGAAATTATTTGTCAACCTGCTTAAAGGAGGAGAGGTGACACAAAGGGGGATCCATTCACAACCCTTGTGCTGTTACCGATGCTGCTTTGCTTTGTGTTGAGGTTGCCCCATTGTGGTTTTGTTTACCCTGTAAAGATGGGTGTTTGTGTTCTGGGACCTATGCATTTTGGGGAATATGGGGACAGCCTTCATTTCAGAGGAGACTCACTGAAAGGTGCTGGTAACCATAATGGTGAGGTGCTGTGTGAAGAGTTAGAGTGCTCCAAGTGAGACTGTCATTCTAAATTAACATTCCCAGCAGCGGTGTTGAGGGAAGGAGCCACAGAAGAAACGAGCCAAGATGGAAGAACAGAGGCAGAGGGCCTAGCTGCTTGAATTCTCTGGCTGAGGCCTAAAGCCAAGCTGTGTTGCTATCTGTGCCTTGTGTTGCCAGCCCCGCCCAGCGCCCCCGTGCCTGAGGCTCTCCTCACTCTGCTTCTCCACAGGGCAGACCTCCGTATGCTGCTTCAGCAGAAGAAGTGGCCAAGGAACTGAAGTCGAAATCTGGGGAATCCAAGTCCTCTGCCATGTCCTCAGAAGGGTCCTTGGCCGAAAACGGAGTAATGGCCGAGGAGAAGCCAATGCCCCAACTTAATGGGAGCACAGGTGACACCAGGGCCCCCAGCCACTCTGAAAGTGCCTTGAACAATGACTCTAAAACGTGCAATACAAATCCTCACTTAAATGCACTAAGTACAGACAGCGCCTGCCGCAGGGAGGCTGCTCTGGAGGCAGCTGTCTTAAATAAAGAAGAGTAAACTTATTTTTTATAGAGGGTGAAGGATGATGGAAGGGTAAGGATTTAGGAATATCTGGAGAGAAAGAGAGCCTGCAGTTATGTACATTTTGTCCTTTCCGTAAGAGAAAAATGAGGACTTTGGAAATTCAGATCCCTCTTTGATATCAGAGATTTAAACAACACATTTTTTTAGTTTTAACCAGTTGTAGTCAAAATGCTACAATAAAACAAAAAAAGAGAGAAAGAAAATGAAGAGCATTTGACTCCCGCACTTAAAATGAAGTACACAAAGTTTAAACTGGTTACGACAAAAGCCTAGAGTTGTGTTTCTTGAACTATTAAAGAAAACAAATTTTGGCAGTCTTTAAGTATATATAGCTTAAAATATCATTTTTAGCATTTGGCACCATATGTATGCCATTATATTTGATTTTGCATTACTGTTTCACAATGAAGCTTTGTTTTAAGGCTTTGATTTTTATGATTATGAAAGAAATAAGGCACAACCACAGTTTTTCTTTCTTACTTAAATTTCATCACTGTTGATGTGGTTCTTTTGTGTTAAAAAAAAGTGCAACTATCAAAACTTAAAAAAAATTATAGAGTAAACTGCTGTTGTGCTGATTTTGAATACACAGTACATCATACATACTTTACAAGCAAGTTCAATGGAGATAAAGTTGAAATCATAGAAGATGCAAATGACCTTTCAAAATCAACACAATGTGTTCTGAAACTTCGTGACTAATACCATGCATCTGTGATCAATGAGCTATGTGGTTTTGAATCGGATGTAGACCATTAGTACTACTACTTGAGCTAAACTTCTGCATGGTTCATAATTTTTAAAGTGTGTAGTTAATATTATGCATGTTATTGTCCTTTCTTCCATTCTTCCCAGTATGTGCCCATTTGCAAAACAAAATGCTAATAATCAGTAATAGTCCTATAAAAGATGTTAACTCTGTTTAGTCATTGACTGATCTTGCTCTAACCTTAAAATTTTGTGATTATTGACCTCTGTTGCATTTATTCTAAACCCCCCAAATTATCTAGCCGTTTGGGGTATCAGCATTACCCTGGCGTACTCACTGCTGTGTGCGTTCTTGTTCTTTGTTGCTGTTTTATGCCTTCATATTAGCAAAATATGAAATTCTGTGAAGAAAAATCCCCTTTGATCTTAAAATACAAAACACCCCCTCCCCTTCTGTAGCAGGAAACAAATTGCTTGTTGTTGAGAAGTTTCCCATCAGGAATTTAGTAGAAGCAGGTATACTTCTATCATTTTGATGTTTTGTTACTGTTTCCAAACAATGTACTTTGAATCAGAATCACTTCTTACGTTTCATACACTTCCGATGCTCTTCATCACATTAGTGATCAGAAATGAGGTGTAACTCCCCAGCCCCGCCCGCAAGAGCTAAGTAGGATCTTACTGTAAGTTGAAGGGAGTTCCGCCCTAACTCATGGATTGTGAAGAATGAACTGCTGTTGGGTCTGATTGACTGTTGATGGATTGTGGTGTGGTGTATCCGGAGGCTATTGAATGCAACTTACAATGCTTAATAAAAATCTTTATTCTTTTAGTATAAAGTATGGTGTGGCTTTTAAATTCACTTGTAAGGGCATACATTTTACAATGTAAATGAGGTAGCTCATGAAGAGCCTCGTCAGATAACAAAACGGGTAGGAGTACCGTGCCTTGTCAAAGTAATGTTAGAGGAATATTAGTAGGTGTTTAATATGAAGATTATGATGAGCGAAACGTTTGAGTGCCTTTAAAGACATTCTCCAACCAGTCAGGCTGAGGAGTCAAAAGTGGCTTTTATAAAGGCCTAACAGGGGAAAACGGATCTCAATTACATCTTGCAAGTGTGGCTGCTTTCATGCCATCTTTTTACCTCAATCTGCGGGCAGCCTACCTCAAGTAAGTCCAGCAATGAGGCCAGGAAGCTACTGGAGCATGCACGCTCAGAGCAGAGGCCTCTTTCTCTCGGGCGGGAGTGGGGCGGGGCTTACATGGCAGATGCGCGCGCATCTCGGGGCGGAGCTCAGCCAAGCCCGAGGCCGCTGGGTCCTCTGCGCGCCAGGGCGGAAATGCATAACGAGGGAGACTGCGCCTGCTCGGTTGGTCAGGCTCTCCAGCTTCAAGAGCCGGGATTGCGGCCTTGCTCCGGCTGGGTTCCGCTACCTCGCGGCCTCCGTAGGCCCCAGAAAGGATCCAAGGCTCAGTCACGGGCGCCCGCCTCGGCGTCTGCCTACTGTGATGTGGCGTCCAAACTACGGGAAGACACCCTCTTGTCCGAGTCTATTAAGTTGGTCTCCGGAGTCTCAGTGACAGAGTGAACCTTGGTATCTCCTGCCCTTATCCGGCCACCTGAACCTTTTTTTGGTAGCCAGGCCTGTTTCATCTTACAAAAGCCAGGGGTCCCAGGGAAGACTGGCCCGTGGAAAGCAAATCCAGCCCACACTGGATCCCAAAAGAATGGCCCAGCAGCCAGAGTAACAGAAAACTTTTATTCTAAATATGCCTTCACCCACAGCACCCTCACAGGGTCTCCCCGAGGTGACACCCACAAACCTCACTCAGTCCAACAAGTGGAACAGAACGGTCTTCTGACTTTAGAGCGAGGGACAGATAGTTTTGTTCCACCAACAGGGATCTCAGGGATGTCCTTTCCTCCGCTTGGGTGGCATTTGTTCTAGGCCTAAGAGATCTCTTTTGGCCTCATGGCAAGCCTCCACCTTACTTAAAAACCCGGAATTTAGGCTTGAGCAAGAAGGAGGGGATTCTGGAGGCTCCATGGGTATGCACCTGGACCCTCACTTTGCTAGAAACGCATTCACTGTTCTTAACACACAACTGGGATTGCAGGGGATTATTGGGAGGCTCGAGCCAAGATAGTTCAAGGGACTTCGGCCATATTTGGCACTGGTCCGAACTCAGGACCAAATCTGAGGCTTTGTACACACCCAGGATGAACTCAGCTTGGTGTTGTTCCTGGTCAGATGGCCAGTTGTGGTAGGTCTGGTGCACTTTGTAGTTTTTTGTTTTGTTTTATTTTGTTTTCTTTCTCTTTTTTTCTCTTTTAAAAAGAAAGGTATGATTTTTGCTGTAGCTCTGCCATCTCTAAACAACTATTGTAACACTGTGGTTTTTTTTTTTTTTTAATGTAATGTGTATTTTCCTTTCCTCGGCACAGAGGGGACATTCTACTTGCTTGTGTAAGGTTCTTGGGCAGCACCATTACCAGGCCTTGCCCTCCAAGGGACAAGGTACAAGGCCTGTACCTTGAAACACTTCCATTAAAATGGGGGAACAACACACATGTTCACACTTAATAAGAAAAATATAATGACAGGAGATGGAGTAAGGAGTGGACTTGCTCAGTGGGTGAGTCCTGTGATTGTTCCTTATTCTGCCGTGGCTGGCCCCTAGAGCTCAGGAGCTGTTTGTATGAACAGGCCCAGCTGCCTGGCAAGGCCAGTCCACTGGCCATTTGCCATTTGTCAGGCAAAAATAGGCTTTCATTTGTATGGCCTTGATTTCTAGGGAGGGCAAACATGGGTGATGTTAATGCAGCCTCATTCTTTATTTTCTATCTGACAGAGAATGTTGGATACTTCCTGTCTGTACCTTCATCCATATGTCACTTGCATTGACAAAGGGGATATAAAAGTCAGCCGAAGGGAAGGGCAAGCACTGGTGGTCAACTCTGACAGTGTACTAATTTACTGTTCCCCTCTCAGCCTGTCCCTTCCTACTTAGCACTTCATGTGATGGAATGGGCAGGGGAAAGGTCTTTTTGTCATGGGCCTGTCACTAGTGGATCTACCAGCCCTACCTGTATCCTTCATACAGGCCTCGCTAAGTGGCTGGGTCCTGCTCTACCATTTCCGAAAGGACCACATTAGGGTTCTCAGGCTCCCTGTCATCACCCTGCGAGCTCTTTCAGGAAGCTGTGGCTGTGGCTCAGGCTGAGATGACCTAGAGACCCTCAGGCAAAGTCATGTGGAAGTGCTTGTAAAGATGCAGCCTCCTGTATTAGGATCTGAACTAAGACCACCCCCCTCTCCCTCCTTAACTCATTGGGCCAAGACATAAGTCCTAGGATCTCAGAATGTGACCTTATTTGGAAATAAGGTCTCTGCAGATGCAATCAGCTGAGGACTTGGGACAAGGTCATGTTGCAGTAGGATGGGCCCTTATCCTGTATGACTATGGCTTGGACAACAGAAGCACAGGGCCAAGGCCATGGGGAGACGGGAGCAGCACTGTCCTGGGCCAGGAAGCCATGAAAAGGTGGACAGGGCCAGACACAGAGCCTTCTCCGGTACAGCTGAAGGACTGCAGCCCCGCAGCACCTTGGTTAGGGGCTTTTGGCTTCTAGACCTGGAGACAGTAAATGCCTGCTACCCAGAGCACCCAGTCCGGTCCTTTGTTAAACAGTCCTGGATTTTCATATGCTTCTGAGTCCATAGTAGGGTCACCTTCCTCTCTGTTCCCCAACAGGGCCTGGTTCACCCAGGGGCTATACTTAAAAAAAATTTTTTTTAAATTTAATTTTATTTTATGTGCATTGGTATGTGGGTGTCAGGAATTACAGACAGTTACGAGCTGCTACGTGGGTGCAGCGAATTGAACCTCGGTCCTTTGGAAGAGCAGACTTAACTGCTAAGCCATCTCTCCAGCGCCCCAGAGGCTATACTTACTCCCTGGCCCCGGCTTCTGGAATTGAAAGTTGCCCAGGCTAGTTAGTGTGAACAGCTGTGATTCCATAGAGAATGAACATATCTAAGGAGCCAGAACTCCAGTGAGTCACTGCCTTTTGGACAAGGGTAGATGGGACTTCAGGCTGAGGGTCTGAACCAAGTACTGCTGTGGACCTTGCACAAGTGCCCCCAAACCCTTGTATCTGGACCAAAAGATCTGATTTTCTCTGAGTATAGGGATGCCCATCCAATCTTTGATGCCCTGACTGATCACTCCAGGGGAGTTACAGGGGCTGACACTGAGCCTGCTGCAAAAGGCATAGTTATTTGGGGCTGTGAGTATCACCTGAGTTGGGAGAACAGGATCACAAATTACATAAACACACAGGTAAAAAGGAATCCATGTAAAAAATGAGAAGGAGTAGAAGGTTCCAGAAAGAACAGCAAAGCAATTAAAAACCTGCATGGACTAGGTACCAGGGAAAGCTACACTACGGCATGATGTGGAGGAGAAGTGAGTCATTAGGCAGGTCACATGTGTCCAGGATAGCCCTAAATATTAATATGCATGTGTGTGCACTCACACACACCTTCTGTTAAAATACACGACTTCAGTAAAGAGCAATACACAAGATCAACATTGAAAATCAGTTTTGTTTCCATACAGTGAACAGCCTTAAAAAAAAAAAAAAGCCAGAATTCTGGTGAAGTGTTTTCCTAGCATGCATGAAGTCCGTGGTTTCAGCCCCAGCACCCCATAAGCCAGGTGTGGTTAAGGCCTGACTATAATAAGTCACACACTCAAGAGACAGCAGTGGGAGGATCCAGGAGTCAAGGTCATTCTCAGCTATGGTTACAAGAGACTTTTAAAAAAGGGTATGGGGGAGGGGAGGGGGCTGAAGTGATGGCTCAGTGGTTAAAAGCATTAGCTGCTCTTCCAGAGGGCCCAGGTTCAAGTCCTAGCACCCACGTGGCAGCTAACAATAGTCTGTAATCCAGTCTAAGGAGACTTGATACTCTCTTCTGGCCTCCATGGGTCCCAGACATGTATAGACATACATCTAGGCAAGTCATCCATACATATAAAAAATAAAAAGGAAACACACACACACACACACACACACACACACACACAGTTAGTAGATCAGTGTGATCTACTAGATCAGTAGATCACTCAGTAAATGTGCTTCATTCCAAGCTTGACGGCCACCTGAATTTGAATACTCACCTGAATTTGAACAGACTCCTCCAAGTTGTCCTCTGTACTTACCCCCACACAAACGCACACACACATATGTATATGTATACACGCACACACACACACACACACACACACACACACACACACAGAGTAAATGTTAAAAGTAAATGAATGCAATAGTAAAATACAACAACAACAAACTACTCAAAAAAATAAACCAAGGAGGCAAGGCAAATGACTTTGCTCAAAGTAATTAAATGAAAAGCAGACTGTGTTCACAGATTAGAAAACTTCGTACATAATCATTTGAAAACAACGTATAGGGATGGTGAGACACCTCAGCAGGTAAAGGCATGTACTGCCAAGCTGACAACCTGACTTCGATCCACAGGCCCTATATGCTAAAAAAGGAGAAGATGGATCACAAAAATTGTTCTCTCTAACCAAAATAAATAGGTAAACAAACAAAATTAAAACCTATAGATTTTCTACAATCCATATTGAAATGTGTTTTTTCAAAAACAAATCTTTGAAACTCCTGTGTGTGCGCACACTTGCATGGTGGCCAAAAGATAATTTTGTGGAGTTAGTTTTCTCATTCACCTTAATGTAGGTTCTGGAAAATCTATCAAACTCAGGTTGCTAGGATTCTATGGCAAACACTTTTAACAGCCCTCAAGAAAACAAACTTTGGGGGTGGGGTGGGGGGAGTTTCGAGACAGGGTTTCTGTGTAGCCCTGGCTGTTCTGGAACTCGCTCTATAGGCCAGGCTGGCCTCGAACTCACAGATCTGTCTGCATGCACTATCACAACCCAGCCTAGGAAACAAACAACTTTTTTTTTTTTTTGAGATTTCGTATGGAATCTTAAGGAGCCACAAATAGCCATAGTAATCTTATACAAAAGAGTTAGAAGACTCACACTTCCTGAATACAAAGCTTACTACAAAGTACTGCAATCAAAACTATGTAACATCAGCTTAAAAAGATACATGGACAAGCTGGATACAACAAAGAGCCTAGGAACAACCAAATTCTCAATGAAGAGTCAAATCGTTTAGACAAGGAAGGGCCAGGTAAGATGGCTCAGTCAGGAAAGTGCTTGCCACCAAACCTGACAACCTGAGTCTTGTTCCTGGGACCCACATGGCCCAGAGAACTGACTACTGCATAGTTGCTCTGTGATCTCCACATGCACACCACACCATGACACGTGAATGCTCTCACACATACACTAAATAAGTAAATGGAAAAACAAGGGGTTGGGGATTTAGCTCAGTGGTAGAGCATTTGCCTAGCAAGCGCAAGGCCCTGGGTTTGGTCCTCAGCTCTGGAAAAAAAAAAAGAAAAAAGACTAAATAAATGGAAAAACAAAACAAAACCTTGACAAGGAGGCAAGTATCATTCTAGGAAGAAAGGGCCATCTCTTTAGGAATAGTTCTGGGAAACCGTGTTTACAGGCAAAACAATAGAGTTGCTCAGAGGGAGATCTTTCTGGGCCAAGAAGTCTGGCTGCTGTGTAGCACTGAAGTGGTGTCACTCGAGTGCCTGGGTACAAGGCTGGTGTGGGGACCACAGAGCTGTGAGCAGGTTCCCCTGATAGGGTCCCAAGCCAGACAATGGGGGGTGTGAGTGGCGGTGTGGGAACACAGACGAGGGTGCTGAACAGAAGCTGAGCCCTAAGGAGTGAAGGGGGGCAGGAAGCACCAGTAGAGGGGGCCACCAGACCACACTGCCCCTGCTCTGGAGTGCCTCTTCCTTTTACAGGTAGTGGAAGTGCCTCACTATCACCTCCTTGTCCCCTTCTCCTGGGTCATGTTCTCAGAAGGTGACTCACCTGTTCAGTCTTTCCATGCTTTTCCTCCACCGGCTAAGTCCATCACGGGTTCTCAACTCCAGGGTGAACAGGAAAGCTGAGAGTCTTCTGGGTTCTGATGCACAGCTGTCAGCATTCAGTAGGTGCTCAATAAACATCTAAGGCTAGGAGGTAGGAGAAGGGATGGGGAAAACAGAAGTCAGGGCCAGAAGCCTGGATAGGGGCCCTTTTGCTGCTGCAAGTGCAGCAGCGCAGGAGGGTTCTGGGAATCAGGGAAGTATCTATCCCCAAACACAGGGACAGATGTCGTGGGCACAGCTGGCTGCCAGAGAGAACATGAGAAGGACAGGCTTTCCGGGAGAAGGGTGAAGTGAGAGGAACAGGTTCAGGACTTGGGCAGCGGTGTGCTCTTCCCTTGCTCCCTCTGCCCCTACCCTTGGCAGGCCACTCCTTTTTTGTATTTTTGTTTTTGTTTTTCGAGACAGGGTTTCTCTGTGGAGCCTTGGCTGTCCTGGACTCACTTTGTAGACCAGGCTGGCCTCGAACTCACAGCATCCTCCTGCCTCTGCCTCCCGAGTGCTGGGATTAAAGGCATCTGCCACCACTCCAGGGCTCCTTTTCTGTGTTTAACTGTTCTTTCACTTTTCCCCTCTGCTAAATGGCATCAGCATACTCCTTGGGGAAATGGAGGGTGCCTTAGATAACAGGGCAGCGCCTACCCCACTAGGACTCACTCTGGGTCACTCTGCCCTTTATTTGTAGGGAATTCACACCTGATGTTAATGCTGTCCAGAGGCAGGGGCCTTCTCATGTGAAGAACCACCCAGGACAAAGGAGACTCAAGGTAGCAGCTGGGATTCAGTCTGGTGGCTTGAACTGAGTTCATTCTGTACAGTTTGGAGGGCTTCCCTGCCTGCCCCCCAATTTCCGAAGTTATTTTTCCTATTTCCTCTTACACATGTGTGCCCCTACCTAACAAAGTGTACCCTGGCTCACACCCTGAGTTGTGGTTCCGGTTTCACCTTTTTGGGGAGAGTGGCGGGTGCTTAGGGCAGATTCTGGCTCAATGAGAGGACCTTCCCTGTGTTGCCAGCAATAGAGCAAATGGTTGACTGACAGCTGCAGTCAGGGCAGGGATGAAGCAGGGACTCTGCCTTGTCAAGCAGAGGGTCTGAGACTTGAGTTCACCTGCATGAGAGTACATCTCTGTTGTTTGAGGACAGGCAGAGAAGAGGCTACGCTAGCAGACAGGTTTCTTACTAGGTATGTGGCCCTGCTCAGCAGGAGCGGCCTGGGTAGGGGACTGAGGACTTCCACTCAAATCTTACCAACAAACGAACAAAAAAGCCCTAAGCAAGACAGGTGAGACCAGAGAGTCAGTTCAGGACAAGGCTGCAGGGGCGAGAGCGACAACATAACCCCCTTGTCTTCTCCCCAATCCTGTGGCTCAGATGCAAGTCACTGGACAGTCCTCCGCCCCTAAGGTCCGGGGTGTGGGGAGGTGGGGTCTATGGGTTGTAATGTGGGCTCGTGGGCAGCACCAAAGCCAGGTAAGCTGTGTCCCACTGTAGTTCACTCTCGGGTCCCCAGACTTTTGTCCTCCACCTCTGGGGGCCGGAGCATCAGGGAAGTTCACCGGATCACGCGAGGGAGCCAGGCAGCCCCCAGCTAGGAAGAAGGGGAAAAGGAGGTTGTTCAAGAGCCAGCAACTCAGTCGCAGTTCGGGATGGGAGGGAGGCCGCTGGGCCCAGGAAGAGGAGGAAGATCCCCCTGTCCATCCCACTTCGGGGGTCAGAAGAAAGTTAAGGCCAAGGAGTTGCTTCTGGCTGAGGCAGGGCTGTGCAGGCTGTGCTCACGCAGTCGGTGGCAGGGGGCTCCGAGGCTCACCTCCCCTGGCGTCCCGGGGCCACCCTCTCTCCGCGAGGTCCCCCCAGGGCCAGGCTTCTGGCTTCTCCGAGCCCGCGGCCCACCTTCTACCGCGGCCCGCCTTCTCGGCGGCGGGAGCGGGGCCCAGGCCGGCGGGCGGAGGCGGCGCCACCCGGGGCGCTGACGTAGCGGCCGCTCGGCGGCCGGGGGTCCCTTCGGTGGGGCCGCGGCTCCCCGCCCGCCGCCCCCGCGCGTCCATTCGCTTTGTGTCCCGCGCGCGGCCGGGCCCCCCGCGCACTCTCAGCCCTGCGCCCCGCGGCCCGGCGGGCGGCTCCCGGCGCGGCCCCAGCAGCCCGCGCCGGCATTGTGTGGACGCGCCCGGCGGCGAGCGCGCGCGCGGTCCCTGCCGAGCGCCCCCGGCCCCGTCCGCTCCGGCCGCGGCGCCCGCGCCCGCCGCCCCCGCCGCCCTCGCCGCGCGGCCCCCGGCCCGGCCCGGCCCGACCCGGGCAGCGCAGCGGCGGGGCGAGCGGCGGCGCGGCAACATGGCGACGGTACCCGTGTACTGCGTCTGCCGGTTGCCCTACGACGTTACCCGCTTCATGATCGAGTGCGACGCCTGCAAAGACTGGTTCCACGGCAGGTGAGCGCGCCGCGGCCCGCCCGGCCCACCGAGCCCCGCGCCCCGGCCGCGCGCCCCGGCCCCACCGGGCACCGCAGCCGCGTTCGGCCGCCGGGCCGCGCGCCCTTTTGTGCCCAGGGCGGGGGCGTACGGCCGCCGCGCACAAAGCGAGGCCCGCGGCCGGGGCGGGCGAGGGGCGCGGGGAAGTTGGGGCTCCGGCCGCCATGGGGCTGGGACGCGGCTGTCTGACAGCGGGGCCGCAGTGGCCGCGGAGGCCGGGAGCGGGACGAGGCCCAGGCCCGGGGCCCCCGCCGCCAGCCCCCTGCGAAGTTGCAGGAACTTTCCCCGCGCGGGCTCGGGGCGGCCGGGCCGGGAGAGGCGGGCGCGCGGCCCGGCGCTGGTCCCCCGAGAGGCGCGACTGGCGGGCTCCGGAGCTTGCTGGGCTAGGGCGGACCGGGGGACGGTAGCGAGGTGGTGGCCAGTGCCCCCAGCCTCTGACGGAGCCTGAGAACCTCCGCCAGACCTTGTCCTGGCGGGCAGGACCCTCTAGGGACCCCGCGCCCCTACTGGTTCGGGCCGGCCTGCGGGCCTAGGCGGAGTGCAGTGACAGACCGATGTGAGTGTCTGTCTGTGTGTTGGGGTGGCGGTGTTGTGGCTTGGCCGCCTCTTTCCTGGCCTGCTCGGCTCCCCATTTCCCTCCTCTTTGCTCCGGGCAGGGACACCCCAGTTTTGACATGACCTTATGTGTTTTAAGGAAGATGGGGAGGGGGAAGGAGGTAAGCCCGGGAGATATTAAACCCGCCCTGCGGGCCCTTGCTGGTGGCCGTGACCTGGCCTTGTGCCTACTTTTCAAGAGCCTAAGTCCTTTCCTACTCAGAAGTAAGAGGAGGAGAAAGAGGTGATCATTCTGCTTAAACTGCTCCAACAGGTTCTCTTGTGTTTGACTTTGCTTGTGGGATGTGCTTGGGCCTCAAGAGGGCTGGCCTGAAGCTGGACAGGTCTGTCTGTCCCCTGGGTGTGAGTTTTTAGCAGCTAGTAGCAGGCTGGAGGGAGTGAAGGGTGTGTGGTTCGGGATGGTCCCTGGCCTTCCTTCCAAAGAGAAGACCCTCATATTTCCTCATATCCAGGATCTTTAGGGACTCTTGAAAGAGAGCTGTGGCCTCTGGTTCAGTCAGTCGCCTTTAAGTGTGGGGAGCTAGGTAGCCAGGATGTAATGGGCCTGTAGGCCTTGGGACAGAGGCCCACCCTTGTGGGGTAACCTGGCTGACCTTAGGAGGGGTGGCCCTTTATGGTTCACTGAACTTGTGCTGCACTCCCGAATATCTGGGGCTGTGGAGAGCCCCCAGAGCTATGTGTGACCCTTGGGGTCTGCTCAAAACAGAGCCACTATAAACAGCAACCAACTGGCATCTATCTCCAAGAGGTCTGTGGCCAGATCACAGTGGGTAAGAGCCTGAAGACCTCTCCAAATCCAGAGACCTGAGAAATCTGGACCTGAGTAGCCCTAAGAGTGGTAGAACTCCTTTTTCATGGTTCAATCCAGGGCCTGTGGTGCCCCTGGGTACCTGTCAGCTGTGCTGCTGCCCAGACAGAGAAAGGGAAGATGAGATCAGTGACCAGCCTTGATACTAGAAGAGGCTTGACGTTTGTTTTGTTTTTGTTTTTAGAGGCCTAGTCACCTTGCTATTTATCTTAGGGTTTTGATTTGATCTGAGACAGGCAGTTGATTAGCCCTGATGTATTTACACCTATTGGGGGCTCTGGACTGTAAAAGGGATCAGTCATGGCAGGTGTTTTCTTATGCTCAAGTGCTCCCTGAGTGGTGCCTCTTCGTGGGTCTAGACCTCTGTCTAGTTTTGTGCAGGGTCAAGGGTTGAGGCCTAAGTGAGGCAGGGAGGGAAGGGCCTGGGCCTCTTCCTGCTCCTGCAGTCTGGACCAGATCCCTTTCAAGTCTTTCTTAATCAATAGTGGAAGGTGCTTGGACTGTCCCTTCAGATATTCTTGGAAGACCCCTGATGGTTCTCTTCGGAGCTGTATAGCACCTGAATTGTTAATTCCCTCAGAGTTTACATTTTAGCTCATGTTTGAACAGCTTGTATGCTTTTACACTTTTGATCTTGAGGAAATAAGACTTACTGGAGAAAATTTTAAAATGGTATCCCCAGGAATGATAGAGCATGCCTATAATATAAGCACCCAGGAGGTGAAGGCAGAAATATCAAGAGTTCAAGGCCATCCTTGGTTACACATCAAGTTTGAGGTCAGCCTCAGGTATATGAGACCCTGTCTCAAAAGTAGTAACAAAGGTTGGTAAGATGGCTGGGCAGATAAACTGCCAGGCCCGTTGACCCTGGTTCTATTCTGAGGACCCACATGGTAGATACAAAATACTCTCTTACCTATGTATGTACACCGTGACATGGGCTCCCCGCTATAATAAAATTTAAAAGTAATTTTAAAAAATACAAAAACACCAATAACAACCGAAGGGTAGGATTTTGTTACATATACCTTCCACTCCACTTCTCCTAAGTGACTTAGTTGGCTAAGCCAGCTTAGAAACTAAGGCGGGAACTTTGGCTCAATGCTAGGGACTGAATGGCACACTTGACTCAAACTTCTTTAGCCAGGTTTCCCTCCTGTGTACTTTTCCTGTTTCCAGATCCCACAGCATTGGATTCCTTACCCTGGCAAACATTTCTTTTAAAAGGAAACTTTGTATCATTCTCCAAAATGGAGCATTATTGTAACTTGCCATACACAGTTACCATAAAAATAAACACAGTAGCCAGGCGGTAGTGGTACACGCCTTTAATCCCGGCCCTTGGGAGGGGGAGGCAGGTGGATCTCTGCTTTTGAGGCCAGCCTGGTCTACAGAGTGAGTTCCATAACAGCCAGGACTACACAGAGAAACCCTGTCTTGAAATGAAACAAAAACCAAAACACACTAACCAGAAAACCTGAGTTTATCCTACCTGGGGTCACATTACAGATTCCCGACAAGCCTTGCTTTGGGGAGGATTGGAATGAGGGCTCTCTTAAGTCACTCATGCTTACAGTGGTGGAGTGGTGGCTCTTGGCTGCTTCTGTGGCCTGACCTATGCCTGATTCCATGGTGAGTGTGCCTCTGAGGGGCACTAAGCTCCATAGCACCCTTTCAGGCAATCTCTTTGGGCACAGTCCTGGTGGAATGGGATGAGGTGCCACACTGAAGAGTGTTTAGCCTTGGAGAGGACGTTAGGGAGTGGGATGCACGAGGAATGATCCTCTCCGTTCTGTCCCTGACGTGTGTAGGCTGTGTCTGAGTGGCCTCTCCCTGAGCCATGGCAAGATTCTTCACCCAGTCTTGTCTTGGCCACGTCTGATACTCTCTCTGCTTTTCTGGGGTCCTTGGGAATTGGGTCTTGGATTTAGAGAGGATGGATTTGAAGGCAGGACCTTGTAGGAAGCAGCTGGCCCCAGAGGTGGCATGTCTGGTCCCTTTGGTAAGGACCTGGAGCCCTACAGGGGCCTTGGGAACCTGTCCTTTTCACAAGTCTTTCTCTTGTACAGAGCCACTTAGGTCAAAAACGGCAGTGCTTCCTTGTATCACCTATTGGGAGGATGGAAGCAGACCCCATGCCCAGCACTCCTGCCTGCTGCATGTATTGGACGAACTGGCCTCTCACTTGTCACTGACTTGCTTGGAAGAATTTTGACCCCTGGGAGGCAGGAATGGCTGCATAAATTCATCCAACATTCTTAAACCTGATCCTCTGACCCTCTGATGGGTGATGGCTGATCATTCTATCAGAAGGTTCCTTGGAGGCATTGCCAATAAAATCGACTTCAGAAAGCTTAGAAGATGTGCAGGTGACTTTGCGACAAAAGTTTTACTTGTTTCTCAGCAAATATTTGTTCTGTTCTAGGAGCGGCTCAGAGATGGCGGTGAGGCCTTTGGGGGTGGCCAGGTGGACAGACCATTTGCCTGTCTGTTACTGGGTTCTTGCATGTGGTTTGGACTTGCAGATGGACTTCTAGCTTACTCTAGGGGGTGGGGTGTCTCGTCCCAGAGTGGCAAGTGAGACCTGTGGAAGCAAAGAAATAGGAATGAAGCCAAGGAGGTCGAGTGAGAGGGAACTGAGGTATAGGCAGGAAGTGTGCAGGGGTGTGTGTGGAGGGCGGTGGGGGTGGCGGCAGTGGCAGAGGATCTGGGCCAAGTACTGGCAGGAGCAGGTTCGGAGAGTTGTTTTTGTTGTTATTTTTCTTTCTTCCTTCCCTCCCTCCTTCCCTCCCATCCTGCCTCCCTTCCTCCTCCTTTTTTGATACAGGATCTCTCTGTGTAGCCTAGGCCAGCTTTGCAGCCTTTACCCTCCTGCCTCAGCCTCCTGGGTGCTGCAGTTAAAGGCTTGTATTGCTTTACTCATGACAGATTTTTGTCAGAGTCTTGGTAGCTGCTGTTGGGAGAGATGCAAGGTAGGCGTGGGGAACCACCATTTAAGTGAGAGCATAGGGCTCCTGGGGATATCGTGTCTGTTTGTCCCTCTTCCTGGGGCTCTGTTCCTATGTCCAGTTCCCTCAGACTGAGGTGGCCTGGGGGGGGGGGGTTGATTGTGTCCACTTAGCCTTAAGGTCCTTGGAGTGAATTGCATCTGGAGGGCCTGGAGACATGGAGTAGGGCTTGTGGCGGTGTTCAGCAGAGTTTGTGTCCCACAGGAAGGAGACGAAGCTAAGAGGGGTCTAGGCTATCAGAGACTCTGATACTGAATATAAGGAAGAGGCCCTTCCCACTGAAACAGCATGGAGATGTGTTTAGGAATAACAATTCATCTTTTATTTTATTTTAAAGATTTATTTACTTTACATGTATGAGCGTTTTGCTTGCATGTGTGTACAGTGCATATGCCTGATGCGTATGGTGATCAGAATGGTACATCATATTGCCTGGAACTGGAGTTATGATTATGAACTGCCATGTGCACAGGTGCTGGGAATTGAAACCCAGGCCTCTGCAAGAGCAGCCTATGTTCTTAACCTCTGAGCCATCTCCCCAGCCCCTAACTCATCATTTGAAGACAAGGAATTCTCCCCATGTGAGTTTTCAAAGTTCTGGAAGAAGTGGGAAGAATGTCCACTCAGCATCCAGGCAACCGGGAACCCTGATGGTGTTTCCCAAGGCAAGCAGATGTCTGGAAGGAAGCAGCTTAGTGTGAGCCTCGTCTTAATCGCCATGATGTTTGCTTTTTTTTTTTTTTTTTTAAATTTTAAACTGGAAATATTTGGCTGGCAACAGGCGTGGTACAAACACAGGATTGCAGCCCACATTTGTTTTGGGCCAGTTGGGCATCAGGCATAACCACAGATGGCCCAAGATCTGGGATACCAAGTGCCAACCCTGCTCTTCCAGGCTACCTTCTTCTCTTCTTCCCTTTGGCCATTTCCTGATAGTACCTCACATTTGCCAGGCTCTTACTTATAAAGGGTGGAAGGGATTTCTGTTGGAAGGAGGCCACCGTCTAACCCTGCGCGGTGGAGCCCCCTGCAAGAATCCACTAACTTCTCAAGCTCCAGTGTGGGCGAAACAAGTCTACTAGCTGGGTCCTGAAACCACAGTGATGACAATGGGCTGCAGGTGTTTACCATATTTAGGCCATGCTGAGTGTCTGTGGGACTACGAGAGCCTCACCCTGTCTGGTCTCCGTACACACTCTGAGTGGAAGGTAGTCTAAGCAGTCACAGTTCCAACTCCATTCTCAGTGCTGACCCGGAGGCAGCCAGCGCTCTGTCACTTACGGCTTTCCTGACCCTAGCAGTTGCACCCTGAGCCAGGGCAGGTAGATGTGCTCGCCTCCGAGAGGGTGTGGCAAGCTTGTGCTTGCTTGTTCAAGGTTTGAACAGATACTGGATGCTGATAACATGAGTCCATGGATATGACAGTGTGGTGCAGTGTACACCCAACAGGAGGTCCACAGGCAGTGCTGACTGTGGAGGGGTCCCTGCTCCAAGCAGCCATCTGAATACTCCCTGCTGGGTCTCAGTCCCCACCTCTCTCTCACCTTCGTTTTCCTCCTGTCCTGCTGACCATCTTTAGTCCCCATATTTCTGGTGACTTCCACTCTCAGCTTTGTGGTTTGGTGACACTGAACTACTCTGGTAGTACCCTGCCCACACCAAAGCACTGAGTTTAAAACAACAACAACAACAACAACAGAAACCCTATCTGGAACTCTAGCCTGCTTGGTTGTCATCTCAAACTCTGAGACCCGGAGCTCTCAGGCAAGCAGAGCAGCTAGTCTCTTGTTTTTCTGAAAATGCAGAGGTGAAATTCAGTTAGCATAAAGTTAACCATTTTACGGTCGACTGTTTAGCTCTGCACCACACAAGGAAGAGTTTCAGTGACATTTGGTGCATGGGGTTGTGGGACCCTCCCTTCTGTCCAGTTCCCAAGCATCTTCATCCTTCTGAGGTAAAACGTCTGCCCATCAAGCAGCCATGTGACGTTCCCTGCCTATCCCTAGTCCCTAAGGGCCCTGTGGCTTACCATCCAGGATAGTCTGTGTAGACAGACTCAGGCAAACACCAAACGTTTTGAATCTGGCCTCTGTTTTTAAGGCCCATTCACACAGTCCCATGTGTTGACTTTTATTGATTTTTATTTTTTAATGGCTAAATAATAGTCTACCGCTTGGGTGACTAGGCCACAGTTATTGTCAGTTGGGTCGGGTTTGGACAGTCTCCACCAGTGGCTGTTGTAAGTAGTATTGCCATGCACACTTGTGCACAAACGTTTGGTTGAACACCTGCTTCCAGTTTTTCTGGGTGTACTAACCACATGTGTTACCACCAAGCTGCACCCCCAGCCCTATATTTAACTTTTTGAGTAACCAACAGGGTATTTGCTACAGGGCCTGGCCCGTGCTCTCATCCTCACCAGCACTTGCTGTTTTCCAGTCTTTTTATTATAACCGTCTTCGTGGGTGTGGGCGTGAGACAGTGTCTGGTGATGGCTTTGATTTGTTCCTGATAACCGATGGTGCTGGCTGGTGTTTTGGTCTTTGCCTTTGAGAAGTGTCTAGTCAAGACCCCGTCCTCCAGTGCAGGAGATGGAATCCATAGCTGAGCCGCACTCACTTCCAAGCCCCATTGTCCACTTTATTTTGTTACTTACTTATCATGGGTGTTGGGCTGTGTGTACACGCTATATGCCACAGCACGTGTGCAGAATTTAGCTTTCTCCTTCCATTGTATGTGTCCAGGGCATCAAGCGGAGGTCACCAGGCTGGGTACAAGTACTTTTTACCCACCAAGCCATCTTTGCCCTTTCCTTTGTCTTTGTAAAACTGAATCCTTTCTTTCTGTTGCTGAGCCTTCTGGGGTCTAGCAATCACACCTCTATCAGATACATGATTTGCAAGTGTTGGGAGTTTTTTTTTTTTTTTTTTCTTTTCTTCATTTTCCTGGGTAAATTTTTCATGTTCATGATATCATCCGCTGGGTATAAACATTTTTTTAGCTTTAATGAGGTTCAGCTTACTTACTTATTTATATTTCTTGTTCATGCTTTTAGTGTCTTAAGAGTCTCTTGTCAAATCAATTGTTACAAGGCTTACTCTAGTGATTTCTTTGAAGAATTTCATACTTTTATCTCTTTATTTTAAAAGACCACACATATGTTACTTATTTTTGTGTGTGTGTGTGTCTGAACACATGCACACCATCATGTAGGTCAGTGTGTTGCACATGTGTGTGCATATGTGTGTATGCACATGTATGTATGCATACAATCATGTACATGTGAAAGTCAGAGGAAAACGTGTGAGAATTGGGGCTGTTCTTTCTACCGTGTGGGGCCCAGGAATCTAACTCATGTTTTCAGGGTTAGCAGCCAGGACCACTTAGCCGCTAAGTGACCTCCCTGGCCCTCAGCTCTTAGTTAGGCTTTAAAATCCTTCATTTTATTAGCTGTTGTTGGTTTTGTTTGTTTTTGAGACAGGGTCTCATTATCTAGTCCTGACCAGTCTGGAACTTGCTCTGCAGGCAAGGCTAGTTTTGAACTCACAGTGATCTACCTGGCTCTGCCTCCTGAGTGCTGGAATCAAAAGCATGCACCACCAAGCTTGGCTTTTAAATTTTTAAAAAATTGTCATTTATTTATTTGTGTGGTAAGGGGCACATGCCACAGGTGTGTGTGTGTGTGTGTGTGTGACTATCTGAGTGTTTTTGTGTGTGTGTGAGTGTAGGTCAGAGGACAATTTGGAGAAGTCAGTTCTCTTCTTCTACTGTATGGGTCCTGGGGATTGAGGTCAGATCATATTGGTGGCAAGCATCGTTAAGTATTTGATCCATTGTATGAAGTAGTATCTTGGGTCTTGGGTTCTTCCTTTTTTTTTTTTTCTTCCTTTTGTTTTCATGCTGTGTTCACTACTGTGATGAAATCCTAAGGTAGATGCCTAAAGGAAGAAAAGGTTTGGTTCCTGGTTTTCAAGTTTTGTGACATGGTTACTAGGACACATTGCTTTAAGTTTGCGTGAATCATACTTTTATGCATGTTCATGTGTGTGCACTCACATGGGCAAGTGTGAATGTGGAGGCCAAAGGTTGATGTTGAATAATTTTTTCTATCACTCTACTTTGTTTACTCTTTCCCTCTTCTTTCTTTCTTTCTTTTTCTAGGCAGGATTGCTCATTGGCCTGGAACTTTCTCATTTGACAAGACTGTCTGGCCAGCAGGCCCCACAGACCCTCCTCTTCCCCTCTCACCCTGCACTAGGACTACAGGAGCAGTACCACACCGTGGACTTTGTTTGTTGTTGTTTTAACATGAGCACTGGGGACTAGAACTCAGGTCCTTGTAGCCAGTACCTTAGTGAGTGAGCAGTCGCCCCAGCCCCAGCCGTCTTGGGTTTTTGAGATAGCCTTGCTGTGTAGCCTAGTCTTTCCTCAAACTCACAGTCTTTCTGACTCAGCTTCTCAAGTTCCGGGATTACAGCCATGTCTCACCACACTCATCTCCCTACAGTGGTTTTGAAGATTGCGTTTGCCCCATTGAATGTCCTCCCTAGTTGAAAATCATTTGTACATACAGGGTTTATTTCTGATCTGTCACTTCTGCTCCCTAGGTATTTATGCCTATCCTTAGGCCTGTGCCACATGGTTTTAAGTACCGTGGGTTTGTAGTGTGTTTTAAAGTCAGAAGTGTAAGCCTTTGTGCTTCATTTCCCCCCCCCCCTCTTTTTTTTTCAGAATTATTTTGGCTGTTTGAAACCAAGCATTTAGCTCCTTGCAATCTCATGTAAATGTGAGAGTTCACTGCTACATTTCTGCAAACATAAAAATTAGGAAAAAGAAAAAAGGGGGAGGGAGCTGGATTTTGACAGGGATTTCAATGTCTATAGGTTGCACATTGCTCTTTTGACAGACTTAAGACTTTTTAAAAAATATATTTTATTAATTTATTCATATTACATCTCAATTGTTATCACATCCCTTGTATCCTCCAATTCCTCCCTCCCTCCCACTTTCCCCCTACTCCCCTACTCTATGACTGTGACTGAGGGGCATCTCCTCCCCCTGTATATGCTCATAGGGTAGCAAGTCTCTTCTTGGTAGACAGACTTAAGACTTTTGACCATGAGTACTACATCTCTCTCTCTATTCCTTTGTGTCTTCAGTCATTTCATCAGTGTTTTGTGGTATCTAAGTCTTTGACTTCCTCCGGTTGTTTCTAAATATTTTGAGGGCACTGCTTCTGTAACTCATTCATTGATGGTGCCTGTTTTATCCCCCCCTTCAGTGTTGAACATTGAACCCAAGGCCTTGTGTATGCTAGACAAATTACCTGAGCTATACTCAGCACCCTTTTTGGCCTTTTTACATAGTTTCATAGTCCCTTTGTAACATGCGGTAACTCGATTTTCAGAATCACACCTGTGCAGGGTGCCACCTGCCCCAACCCCCTTTGGGTTTTCTGCATACGGTGGTGTGGCATGCCCAGATGCTGGGTGCACAGTACATGCTTGTATACCTTTGAAACATGGTTGCCATCTTCCTTTTTAACCATAAGCTTCACTGAGGCCCTGTGCCAAATGCAAAGCTTGTCTCACACATACTGTCCTCTTGTGCAAGTCTCCATTTTTTTTCCCCATCTCCTTCCCCTCACAGCCATCCTCCTAGGGGTTGCTTTTGTGGCTGAAGCCTTGTTGGGGGACCCCACAAGGGTTAGGCTGGCGGTGTTTTGGAGCTGTGCTGGCTGTTCCATGCAGGCAGTGTGTGGCCTCACCGGTGTACAGGCTGCCCTGAGAGCCCATCAGGTGGGCGGGCCAACTAAAGCTTAGTGGGTTTAGATCGCCTGAGTCAGTACAACAAGGTACCAACCATATGCGGTTGGTGTGTCTGTCCCAGGTCTCTGCAATAGTGCCTCTCCATCCACCAGTAACAGTGACAGGAAAGCCCAGGGCTGAGCACAGGATCCTGTCAGGCAAAGAAGAGGACATTAGGAATGTTCTGGGGGCGATGGCTGGAGTCGGAACGAGGCAGCTCCACTGTTGACCAGAGAAGCTGTGGAGGTCTACAGGCGTAGGCCTAGACATGATTGGAGATGCTTTGTTGGGGGTTCAGGGACCCAAGGACCTTACAGGAAGTCTAGGAGAGTGAGGCCATTTCAAGCCCTGGGCTGGAGTAGAGTCCCAATTCTTTCTCATCTCTTCTGATGGTCCTTCCAGGTTAAAGACCCAAGTGAGTATTAGGGAAATAGCTACCTGACCAGATTGCCTGCGTCCAGCTATACAGCCTGGGACTGGAGAGATAGTGAGTGAGAACGTAGGTGCTGCAGTGGTGGCCAGGGGCAGGAAACAGAAAGCCTGCTGGTAGGTCGGTCTGTCTGTCTGTCTGTCTGTCTGTCTGAGGCACAGGCCTTACAGGAGCAGCCTGAAGGAGCTGACAGGACAGTGGCAGAGATTTGGTATGTGTGCTGGGTGGGGCTGTGTCCTCAGGAGCTCTGGGAGACACTCTATGGCTATGTGCACCCTACAAGTGGCCCCTGGGGAGCCCTGAGAGCGAATGTAAGGCCCCAGCTTGTTCTTATACATAGCACTGGGCTGGGCACAGGCCAGCATTCAGGCAAGTGTGAGAGTCTGAGTGAGAACTGATGTGCCCCACCTGTGATGCCAGGCTGTAGCCGAGCTCCTGGCCCTGTACTCCAGCAATGCAGTGGTGGTGACCTCTGGGGCAGACAGAAACATTTAGACTGAATGCTCTATGGCTCTGGGGTATTAGGAAACCCCATCGAGGCAACTGTGTGCATCTCTGTGACACGTGGACAAGCATGCAGGGCATGTGGGAGGTGCTCACGGCTCTATTGTGGAACGGGGTGGAGGGAGTGCTTTTCTGAAAGCCCTGCCCGCTCGCTGATTGGCATAGCTGGAGGGAAAGCAAACCCTGACCTGGAATACAGGCCCTGTTTCTCTACAGGAAGGGCTGTGAACTGGAGTTCTGAGACCCTTGCCAGCCTGGGACAATCCAGAGTCTGTATTTTGAGCCAGTCTGTCTTGTAGATGAACATATTGAGGAAGGGATGTGGTAACCTTGGTGAGTGGGCCTCCCCATGTTCTCACACACAGCAGGTCACACAGCACAAGGTTTCCCACCGACACCCTTTCCCTTAAGTGTGAGGACCTGTCACTGTGAGTGGCTGTGGTGTCTAAAAGTGGACCGAATCCTGGGACCCTCCACCCAGCTGCCTGTGACAGGTGCTGTAGGACTGCCCCTGGGCGTGGCCTTTCCTGCCTAGGCTTTTGCCTATAGCTCTGAGTACTCTGCTGCTACCCTGACCTTGCAGCAACTCCCCTTGCAGGAACTTTGATGTGAGGCTGCTCAGAAGAAACTAGCCAACCAGATCTCCAGAATCACGGCCCCACTGACAAAACCAAGGGTTGGAGGCATTCCATGAGACTTTCCTGCTACCTTTGGCAGTGTCTGGTGACTACACATTATACACTGAGCCTCAGCAGAGCACAGATATCCTGCATAGGCCATGCTTAGAGTCAGGAGGCACAATGGTAACTTGGCTCCTTATCTGTCTGTCCATCATGTAGCTAGCGGTGTTTCCTGGGGTGAGGGATGACAGCCCTGGAAGAATGGGAGAGGAGCTCAGGGAGCGATTAATGCCTCTGCAGTAGAAAGATCACTTAGGAAGGTGTCTCCTCTTGCCAACCTGTTTGCCCCTTGAAGGGTCTCAGCCTGCCAGGTCCTGCTCCTGCCTTGAGCCTACCAGTGTTCTTTGGAGAGTAGAGGCAGTAGTTACCTTTGGCATTGAGGTTCTCGTGGCACAGCGTCACCGTGTGACCCATGTACCCCAGTCTGTGTCTAACTGACCTTTGGTCTCCCAGAGCTCTTCTATTACTAATGCCTGCTGGTCTCTCTGGCCTGTTCCCTGCCCGTGTCCAGGTTGGACCTAACCCAGCAGTTTGGCACTTTCCCTGGTGGCTTCCCGTGGCCTAGGAGCGGTCTTGTATTTGAGCCCTGCCTCTCCCACCTCTGAGCCACGTCTGGGGTGGGTCCCAGCAGATCCGCAGGATGGGTTAGACAGCTCTGGGTGTGCATGGTGACAGCCCTGGAGGGCTCAGCCCTAGTCGGGAGCTGTGAGAAATGACAGCCTGGAGACTGAGGAGATTGCTCAGCGGTTGGGAACTTGTACTGTTCTTGCAGAGGACCCCGGTATCAGTACCCGACACCCATGTCTGTGATTCACAGCTGCCTATAACTCCAGCTCCAGGGGATCTAATGCCATCTTCTGGACTCCGCGGGCATCTATCCCCGTGTACATCCCCACGCAGAGATAGACACAGACAAATGTAATTTAAAAAATAAGATAAAAACCTAGAAAGAAAGGAAGGAAGGAAGGAAAGAAGGGAGGAAAGAAGAGAGAAAGGGAGTGTGGACTGCTTGGACCAGATGCAGCCTTTTAGACACAAAGGAAGGCGAGTTTGAGAATAACTCGGAGCGTCACAGGAACAGAGCCAGCTTGACTGATGTCTCTCTCCTTTCACCTCGTGAACTCTAATGCTTAATTAGGCCCTGAAGGCAGTTCTTGGAGTGGCCTGATGGGATTTATGTTCAGGGATAGCCCTGGCAACTTGTAGATCTTCTAGGGGAGTGAGAGCATGAAGCTGCTTTCCAGCGCCCTGGACCCCAGAGCTGGGATTCCTGCTTTGTGCCTCATGACCCTTGGGTCTGTTTTGTTTCCTCCCACACAGCACCATCTCATCTGTGGAGCTGGGAAGGACAGACAGCAGCTTTAAACAAGAGAATTTGTGTTCAAGTTGAGAAACTTAACTAATAATTGAGCCTGGCCCTCAGGGAATCCCATCTAGAGAGCAAGGCCTGTGCAGACAGGGGCTGCTCAGTTTTGTGCTGTTGACGTTCTGGACTAGAGACTGTTTGGGGGTAGGGCCTGGCCTGTGCACTGGAGCTCTTGCCTCCAATCTGCAGATGCTGGGAGCACCCGAGTTGCAATAAGTAAAGTAACTTCAGCCATTACCACACGTTCTGAGGCATAGACAGCGATACCCAGTGACAGGTCAGACCCCCCCACCCCAAAGCATCCCTGTGGTGCTGCCCCGTAGAGGCCTGGGCCTGGCTAACTCAGTGCATGTCCACAGGTGCGTCTGCTGTAGAAGCAGCAAGAACTAAGCATAGAAATGAAGGATGCCACCCCTCAGGTTGTCAAAATGACCACAGGCCGTGCTGATTTTTGTAGTTGAACTTTTGAGCTCTCTCCTGCTATAGTTTTTACTTTGCAGTATCTAGTGCTGCCATTCGTCACATTTAAATCTTTCTTATCCAGTGCTGGGCATTCTACCTATAGTCCTAATGTTTTCTGATGGCAACAGAAGCAGCAGGTTCAACGTGAATGTCACCTGGAAAGGTCACCCTTGCCTAGGCTAGCTGCCTTCACCTGTTCATCAGGTCTCTTTTTTTGTTTGAGCCCTGCCTACTGTGAGGTAAAAGCTCACTTAAAAAAAAAATCCTATCCACTTTCCACTCTTCCCCCGAGACTAAGCCTCATGTAGTCCAGGCTGCCCTTGAACTTGCTATATAGCTGAGGATGACATTGGATTTTTTTTTTCTGGTCCTTCTTCCTTTACCTCCCAAGAGCTGAGATTTAAAGTGCCAGCAGACCTTGTTTCCTTTCCTTTCCTTTCCTTCCTTCCTTCTTTCTTTTTATTTTGTTGCTTTTTGAGACAGGGTTTCTCTGTGTCTCTGTACTGGAACTCTCTCTGTAGACCAGGCTGGCCTTGAACTCACAGAGATCCACCTGCCTCTGCCTCCCAAGTGCTGGGATTAAAGGTGTGCGCCACCATTGACTGTCGCCAGGCCCTGTTTAAATGGTACTGGGGATGGAATCCGTGGCCTCAAGCATGCTAAGCAAGCACTCAAGCAGCTGAGCCACCCAGCAGCCCTTCCATACACTTTTGAGCTTAGAGTTGCTTTAGATTTGCAGGGAAGTTGTATCCATGGCACTCGTTTCCCCTGACTCCACATCCTGCAGCAGCAGACTAGGACCAGCATCTGCCAATCCTGCCCGTGCTGGGCTTGATTCCTCCAGAACCCTCTTCACAGGCCGCTCTTCTGCTAACCCCACCCTGGAGGCCGAATTGTGCTGGTAGTCTCTGCCCCTCTGGCTGTCATGGTGACCTCCCCGTCTCTTTCTGTCCTATGACTCTACAAGGTGAGACAGCAGTGTAGGCTGGATCTGAGGATCCCTTTGATTTTGAGGGGCTGCTTCTCCCTAGGTTTTCCAGCATACCTCTGTAACACCTTGACAGCTGATGGGGCCACCTCAGGCTAGCCAGGTGGTAAGATGCTGTGTCCAGGGAAGGGGTCGCATGTCACTTGGCATTGTATCATGGTGACATCAACACTTACCTCTGATCTGCTGAGATGTGAGTCATGAGCCTGTGAGCCTCCACCCTGTTACCACCTGGTCCTGACAGTGGCCATAATGACAGTCTATGGGCCTGGGTGCATTTTCTTATTCATGGTTTCTTCCACATCTCACTTTCTAGAAAGGAGAGTGTTAACTCATGGATCTGTGGAGTCTCATGTGGTAAAAGCTGGACTCTAGGACAGTTTGGTTTGGCTGCGGATCTCCTTTGGGTACAAGCTTTCTGTGCCGCAGTGCCCAAAGCCTGCACCCTCTGAACAAGATGCTTAAGGAGCAGGGGATGAGGACTAGCTGTCTTGGGAGCATTTGGTCCAAGCTCCGCTTTTAGCAAGTCAGAAACTGGCACTGCACAGGAGGTTAGTAGCTGTGGGGACCAGGGTCCTTGCCATCTCTTAGTGTTCCTTCCTTTCAACCACTTCTCTGAAGGGAATCACTGTAGCAGAATTTGGCCTGTCATCCAGAACACTGGATGATCAGGCAGGCAGTGTTGGTGGGCTGCACAGGTCTGCCTGGCTGCTGCCGTCGCATTGTGTGCGTCCTGCCTTCAGCCCTGCTGTGGACCTTGCAAGTAGCTTTCTCATCCAGGGTTTGTTCCTTGTCTGCAGTGATGTTGGGGCTCTGGATTTGGGGGCACAGGAACCGCTGGAGCTCCTTGCTGTGTTCTGGATCCCCCTCACTTCCCATGACACTGGCATTTCTGTGCTTGAATGTTTGCCTTGATGTTGGAGCTGTGTGCTTGGGGACGCAGGAACCACTGGAACCACTTAGTCTGCTCTGGATCCCCTTCGCCTCCCATGGCTCTGGCATCTCTACTTTTGAACAAATGGGTCTTTACTCAGAGGTCCATGCATCAAAACTGTGGCTTCAGCCCTCACCCAGCTCAGCTCAGAGTGTCTTCATTCTGGGAAATCCCTGGTCCTGTCACCTTGTGATGGGTGACAGGAGGCTCTGTAGATACCTCTTAGTATGCATTCCTATTGGAGCAGCTCCTCTGATTAAAAAAAAAACAAAAAAGGTTTACTCTTCTCGCCTTTAATCCCAGCACTCGGGAGGCAGAGGCAGGTGGATCTTGTGAGTTCGAGGCCAGCCTGGTTTACAAAGTGAGTCTAGACAGCCAAGGCTACACAGAGAAACCCTGTCTCAAAACATCCACCACCACCCCCAGAAAAAAGATTATTTATTGTTTTATTCTATGTGTATGAATGTTTTGTCTGCCTGTGTATTTATGTACCACATGTGTGCCTGGTGTTCACAGAGGTCCTTGTAGATGAAGGTACAGACAGCTGTGAGCCTTTTTGAGGGTGCTGGGTATCTAACTGAGGTCCCCTGCAAGAACAAGCACTCTTAACCACTGAGTCTTCTCCCTAGCCCTGACTCCTCTGATCTTGGGGTTTCCTTTTCTCATTCCTGAGGAAGGTTTGTGAGAGTGGTTCTGTCTCTGGGACCACCACAGGATGGATGACTGCGGTGCCACTCTTTTTGTGCTTAGTCTAGCCTGAGTGGACTATTTCCTCATGGGATTCAGTCTTGACACCAAAACCATTTGGAAACACTGTATCCACTGCTTGAGGCCTCGCACAGTAGCTACAGCCTGTGGGCCCAGTGAGGGCAGTCCCTGTGTGCCCCTCTGAGGGCCAGGACTCCGGACCAGACCTTGTTCCTCTGCCTGCTGAGTGTGCCTGTATCTGCTCATCTTCAGTCCCTGAGTGCTAACTGCCTGAGGTGTGGCTAGGTGTCTCGCTGCTGTCAGCCACCTGCTCCTGGCCCAACGAGTGAGGCCATGCCTCCATCGGAGGCTGCAAATGGTGAGAACCTTCATGGGTGTTGCAAGGTTGCCGAGCCCTGGCCGTGTCCAAGCTTCACGGCTCTGTTCACTGGCCATTTCTGTTCCATTCTGAGCGCCCCATCCCTGCCCCTGCCTGTCCCAGGCTCCTGACCAGTCCCCTTCTCATGGAGTGGGCCACGGGGAGGTGTCATCCTCTTCCTGTATCCCCTGCCCCGGCTACTGTACTTCCAGTGGTCAGGATCAAGACCCAGCTGGAGGCTCATTCTGGAGAGGGGCTCTCACCAATCTTTGTGTTCTTATCTCTTAGAGCATTAAAAAAAAAAAAAAGTCAAAGAATAAGTGGCAGAAATTTCTGGCAAGATGAATCCTAGAGCTCACCCTCTGACCCTCCTGGCTGCGTGAGCCACAGGGCACAGCTGTCTCCAGGATCTGTCCCTCGCCTGGGCTGAGTTAAGATCACCTCCCGTGCTTGTCTAGAGTCCTTATCTTGGTTAAGAGGACCTTGGACTGCATTTGCTCCGCAGTCAGGTTTGTTTGCTGTCTCTGAGGGTTTCATCCAGAGAGAAGGCTTTAATTCCCAAAGCTTCTGGAAGAGTTATTTGCTCTACATCTGCATACAATTGGTTTCCTTAGAAACCACTGGAATAGACGCTCTGGAGCCTGCTTCAGATTTTTAAAGAGACCCTGCCCTATATCTGGAAGATCTAACGAACCCACAGAGCAGTTTTAGAGTGCATACAAAGACAGTTGTGAATATTCATTTAATAAATCAAGATTCCTGGGCTGTGGAATGATAGAGCTGAGGGGTGGTTAAATAAATGGCTGTGTGTGTGCACAATGGGAAATTACCCAGTTGGCAACAATGTGTTTACAGCAGGTTTAATGACTGGGGGAAATGTTTACAATGTAACATTAAACGACTTGCTTTATTTATTAGTAGGGTGACAGCTGCTATTAATTAGTTAAAATGAGTTCAAAATTTTAAATATTTAAATTTAATTTTCAGTACTAAAATTTTATTTTTGACAGTGAAGGATTTGGGGCAGGAGAGAGATGGCGCAGCAGTTAAGAGCATTGGCTGCTGTTCCAGAGGACCTAGGCTCAACACCCAGCATCCACACGGCAGCTCAGGACCAGCTATAACCGCAGTTCCAGGGGCCTGACACCCTCACACAGACATACAGGCAAAACACCAATGCACATAAGATAAAAATAAATAATTTTTAAAATAAATAAATTAGTTTTAAAAAAGTGAATGGTTTAAAAGGTTATGATACTTTCTCCCATGCATGTTTATATTTTCTAATAGGTTTTCCACATCAGTCATGTTACTTTTTGAGTGAAAAAATGAACAAGGATACCATGCTCCTAAGTGTGTGTTGAGGAGGTTTATTGTAGATATAAGGAGAGCACAGCCAGAGACATCTGGAAGGGATGGGCTGAGAGGCTGAGAGAGGTTGGGATAGTGTCTGCTTTGATATGTTAATAGGTACCTCAAACATTTGTCCTGAGTTTGAGACCTAACACTTACATAGTTAGAAATCAAGTAAACTGCCTGTGGTGGTGCACACCTGCTCAATAGGAGGAGACAGGAAAATTGCCATAAATTTGCCACTAGCCTGGACTACATAGGCTGTGTTTTTAAAAACTAAAAACAAAACAAAAAGGCAAAAGGAAACAAAGTAGGCAAGGAAATCAGCTCCTGAGTATATTGTCTGGCTCCTAGAGAAGTTTCTAGACACCGGTGTTGGAATAACTCTCCTTGTCCCACTGCTGTTAGCCCCGGGCCTCTTGATACTGAAGGCTGAGGAAGAGAGGTCGCCCTACTCTTTCGACACACCATGCCGCTTTCCGCTGTGACCTCAGCCCCTAGAGTATGTTAGCCTATTGCCTGCTTTGTATTATAGCCCACATCAGCCCCCAACCCTCCCCCTGCCCAGGCCTGGAAGCTAAGGGCTCTGGCCAGCCTTGGGGATAGGTGGGGCTCCTTTCCCAGACTCCTGGGTCCCATGGATCCTCCCCTTTCCCTATGGGCAGAGCAGTGGGCAGTCCTGTCACCAGCTGCACTGTTCTATCCGTGTGTACCCAGGGGCCCTAGTGCTTGGCCTTGCCTCAAGCTGAGAGTAATGAATGAATTGGTTCTACTTCCTTACTCGGAGATGACTCCTATGTGGCTCTGAGGTTGAACTTATGCTTCTTTAGGACTCGAGGTGCTAGGATGATGTCCTGTGGGGAAGTCACACTTGCCAAGACAGCATTATAACTTACGGATGCTCAGGTACTGACTTGTCGCTGACAGGTTCTCAAGTACTTACAGATGCTGACAACTGCTCACAGATATAGGTTCTTCCAAGGACCCCAGTAACTTCTAGGTATTGAGGTCTCAGTGGCTCAGAACGGTTATGAGCAGGTATTTGAATACTTAAGGAGGCTAAGCCATTGCTCTCAGATGCCAGAATGTTCTGGGCAGCTACTCTACCCGGAAGCAAGGTGACCCAAGGCTGAAATATGAGAAGTCATGCCAACAGGATCACTTCCCTCTAGGAACATCCTTGGAGAGCTTCTGATTTTGTTTGTTAGTTTTTCAAAGCAGGATTTCTGTGTAGCCCTGGCGGTCCTAGAACTTGCTCTGCATACCAGGCTGGCCTTGAATTCACAGAGATCTGCCTGGCCCTGCCTCCCTGGTGCAGAGATTACAGGTGTGCACCACCGCGGCTTGCTGAGGGCTTCTGAATGCCTATGTGAAGGTGAGGATATTGACACAGGAAAGATTTTCTTCTATGTGCGTTAAGTAACATAACATCCAACTCTGGGATAGTCTGATGATGCTTTTGTGCCATGGATGGGCCTTTCCGAGTGTACCAGGCACACAGCAACATGTAAGAAGCAGTCCATCCTCTGTGTGTGTGCGTGTGTGTACGTGGCTGTCCTTCAGCTGCAGGCTCATGTAACCACAGAGGCCTAGTGCTTAGAGGATGCTCATGAGAACACTGGATCTGGGTCTTTTGAGGTGAAGCTCATGAAGCAGAAAGAAAGCCCGCATCTTAGTGTTAATCCAGTTTCTGGACTTCACCAGGGCAGGATCCGTTACAGTGCAGAAGATGCCATGATAGTTCAGAGGTTTTTTTGTTTTTGTTTTTGTTTTTGTTTTTTGGAGACAGGGTTTCTCTGTGTATCCTGGGCTGTCTTCGACTTGCTTTGTAGACCAGGCTGACCTCGAACTCACAGAGATCCACCTGCCTCTGCCTCCCCAGTGCTGGGATTAAAGGCATGCATCATCGCACCCAGTAGATAGTTCAGATTTAATGACTAATCTCACTTTGAATTCTCATGTCCACAGCTTGCCTGCTGCCATCTTGGGTGTCCTGTCCCCAGCCTGTGCCTTGTCCGGCCTTTCCGTGTCAGATGCTTTCTTTCCCATAGGCCAGGTTTGAAGGCATCAGGCAGTCCAGTTGGAGTGAGTGGCATACTAAAGGCTGATTTCAGTCCAGGGTGCTGAACGTCACTGGGTCACCCAGTTCCCATGGTCCCCTGCTCAGCTGACTCAGAATTAAACTAACTCTGGTCATCAGATGCAGGACAACTCCTTATCATGGTCAGAGAAGACCTGAAGCCAGGGACTAAGCACTCTGTGCTGCTTCATGTAACAGCTTGGCCTGGTCAGGGCAGAGCCCTGCTATGCACATGTGTATGCATGTGCGTGATGTCTGTGTATATAGTGTGAGTGTATGTGTTTTATCTATCATGTCTGTTGTAGTCTGGGTATAATATGTAATTTGTTTGTGTGAGGGTAGTATGTGCAGAGTGTCAGGGGTATTTGCTTGGTGTACAGTTCCTGTAGTATGTATGTGCATATTTTGTGTGGTATGTTTCTATATAGAAGTGTGGTATGTATATGTGGTTTTTATGTGTGATATGTGGGGTGTGTATGTTTGCTTGGCATGTATTATATGTATGGTGTGTGTGTGTGTGTGTGTGTTTGTGTCTGGCAGTGGCCAGGTGATGTGGTAGGACCCTACCACCCTTGTCTAAGTGTCTGAGATCCTGAGGGAGGTGGCTGCCATCTGTAGGTTTTGGCACCAGCAATTCCTCTGGGAAGAAAGGAGAAGGACCTGAGGGATGGACAGAGCTTTCTAGAATACCACATCTGTGGTTCTCACCTGTGAGAACTCTAGTGTGGCCACCTGAGCCACTTCTGTGAAGCCCTACATAGCCTTTTCCTGCAGCGCAGGCTGCCTTGCTCAGCCTCCTCACCTGGGCTCTGAGAAATGCCTTCCTCCTGGAAGAAGCATGTGACACCCTGTATGTTGTCTGTGGACCAAATCTCTGACATGTTTTCAGGACCAGGCAAGTGGCAGACACATCCCAGCACCCTGTCAAGCCCATCTGATGGCCCAGAGTGGCTAAGCCCAAGGATTGAATGCTCTCAGGACCCTTGTAGCTCCAAGGGTAAGGGAAGGGAAGCCGAGCCCAGCTATAGCATGTGTCAGTGCCTTTGAGGAGCAGTTAATGTGCAGCTTTGTGCTCTGGCTGTGCCTCAGAACAGTGGCTGACCTCAGAGCAATGACAGGATTCCTTCTGTGGAAGCTGACCGTGGCTCTGTTGGTGGTAGGAGGGCTTTCCTCCCTTAGTTTCTGTAAATTAGAGTTCTCACATGGTCTAGGAAAGAAGAAAAAGTGGATTACTTTCTCCAAACACATGCATATTCCCTAAATAAGTAAGTGTAACAAGTACTAACAGACCCTACTACCTTTGGGCTCTGAGAGTAGCCAGACTCCTCTGCTCATATTTCTGCCTCCCTTGTTTCTACCCCAGGGGCTTTCCACACTTAGTGAGAACTGGGTATTTTGTGGGGTGTTTGCCAACCTGCCCACTCCCTCCACATGCTGCAGTTGGAGCCTGGCTTGGCTGGAGGGAGCCAGCCTGGTGTCGCTATCACATACGCTCTGTGTGTCTTGACGCAGGCTCTCAGGGCACCCAGGTGGTAAGCCCTGGTCTCCACCAAGGTCTGCTTGTGATGCCTCCCACTCCTGGCCTCGTTCTTCTTGTTGTGGTGTGGACTTGCTTCTCTTTCAGGAAAGTTTCCTGTTTGGGTAGCTTTCCCCTGTGCCTCCCACTGACAGCTCTGCAGGTGGCCGCACACAGTTCTTTCTCTTCCCTCCCTTCCCTTCCTCCAGTACTTTCCCAGTGCTGGGCAGTGAGCCTTGGGCCGTGCACACACAAGGTAAGTGCTTTCTATTGAGCTGTATCCCCGGCTCTCTTTTCATGTTTGTACTTTTGAGACAAAAACCTCACGAAGTTACTCAGGCTGATCTTAAATTAAATATGTCATCTTCCTGCTTCAGCCCCCTGTGTAGCTGAGGTCTGTGCTGCCAGGTCCAGCATGAGTTTTAATAGACAAGTTTAGACTAAGCTTACATTTATAGACCGGCTAAGCAAGAAGAACAAACTCCTGTATACCTCCCCTACCCTACACACTACCTTGTTTCCTATAGAATCTTTTAATTTGTAATAGGTGTATTATTTTATGTGGATGGGTGTTTTGCCTGCATTTATATCTGTGCACCACATGTGAGTCTGGTGCCCTTGAAGGTCAGAAAAGGGTGTCAAGTCCCCCTGGGACTAGAGTCACAGGTAATTGTGAGATGCCATGTGGGTATCGAGGATTGAACCCAAGTCCTCTGGAAAGAAGCCAGTGTTCTTAACCACTTAGCTATTTGTGTGTGTGAGATATGTATGTGTGTATGTCTGTGTGTTATGGGTTTTCTTTCTCTGGAATAAGGACTTGTGATCTCCAAAATATTATTTACAAACACCTAGGCCATATAGCTAGGCTCCTCTCTGACTCGCTCATAACTTAAAACAATCAATTTATATTAATCTATATTCTGCCATGTGGCTGATTACCTCTGTTCAGGGACCATGCATGTCTGTGCTCCTCACATCTTGCCTGACGAATCTCCCACACTTGGCTGTCTCCCAGAATCCTTTCTACCTCCCGGATGTCCCACCTCCAATTTCCTGCTTAAGCTATAGACCATCAGATTTTTTTTTTTATTGACAGGTGTTGCCTGGTTCCTTCACTCTTCCGCATGTGGATATCTAGTTGTTTACCAGTACGCTGTCCTCTCAGTGGCGTCGTCCCCATCCCCCTGTCGTATGCACAGGGTCTGCTCCTGCCTCAGTATTTCATTCCATGGACCTGATTCTTTGTGGTCACGTGGTTTCCGTTATTGCTGCTCAGTAGTACAGCTGGAGGTGCTGTGCTTGTCCTTTGTTCTGTTGTGGTAGCTGTCCTGGGTCCCTTGCCTCTGCACATGAACCTTGGGAGCAGTGTGTTAGTCTCTATAAGATGATGTGTTGAGGTTTCTCTGCTATCGTGGAGATCCTAGAGATCAAGTTGGGAACAGCTGGCACCTGACAGTATGGAGCCTTCCTGCCCGTGAACATGGATTGTCTCCCAGTGTCTTTAATTCTGTGATTTCTCTCATCGGAGTTTTACAGTTTTTCTTGAATTGACCTTCTGTAGAAATTTACACTTCTCTCATTTCATTTTGATAGTGAGGCTGTGCTTTACTATCCATTTCTTTTCTTTTTCCCCCAAGGCAGGGTTTCTCTGTGTAGCCTTGGCTGTCCTGGACTCACTTTGTGTAGACCAAGCTGGCCTCAAACTCACAGTGATCCGCCTGCCTCTGCCTCCCCCATTTCTTACTTTTAAGTGTGGACCACCAGTATATAAAGTACTGGGATTACAGGAGTGTGGGACTGCACCTGGCGAGATCATGGTTTTCCTGATGTTGGCAGCATTATGGTTTTTTCTCTGTGGGATTTTTTTCATGGTAAATGCTCTTTGTCATAAGTTTCTCTCTGTGTCCAGTTTGCCAAGAGTTAGGCACGCATGAGTGTTGGGCTTTATCAAATATTTATTATGTAATATTTTTTTTCTCTAACCTGTTGGTGGATGACAGAAATTTACTGCCAAATGTTGAGCCTGTTGTGCATAGCTGGGACTAATCCATGGCGTATAGCTCTTTATAATGTTGAGTTGAACTTGCTAGTATTCTGCTGAATTATTTTTGTATTTATATTCAATATTTATGAGAGATTCTGGTCAGTGGTTTTCTTATAACATCTTTGTCTGGTCATGTGTTAGGGTAATGCTGCTCTCATGGAATGAATTAGGAAGGATTCCCTCTGCTTTGATCCTTTGAAATAAGTTATAGAGACTAGTGTGATTTCTTCGTAAGATATTTATACCAGTGAGCTCATCTGGGTCTGGTGCCTTTTGTTTTGGACGGTTGCTAATTACTGATTGAATCTTCAGTAAATCAAGATCCCCTCAAATATCTGTCTTTTTTGTACATTTTAGCAGAGTGTGTCTTTAGGGAGTTGGTCCATTTCAGTTAAGTCACTGAAATTTGATTGTATGGAGTTATTTAGTTTGATTTAGTGTGTCTGAGTCTTCACATGCAAAGTGGGTTTCTGGTAGATAACACATAGGTGGGTCTTCTTTTTCTATTTTGCTCTCCATCCTAACAGTCTCTGCCTTTTAATTAGTACATTTAGAACAATAATATTTAAAGTGATTATTAATATAGTTGGGCCAATATTTACCATATCTATTACTATCTCCTATTCATTGCCATATATATGACATATGTGTGTGTATGTGTGTGCTTGTATGTGCATGGGTATGCATGTGTAGAAGTGCATGCATCTTTGTGCCCACAGCCAGAGGTTGACATTACATGTCTTTATCAATTGCTTCCTAACCATATTTTTTGAGACAGTGTTTCTCACTCAATCAAGAGGTCACCAGTTGGCTAAGCTAGCTGGTCAGCAAGCCCCAGGGATCCTCCTGTCTCTACCACCCAGGGTTGGGATCATAGGAGCATACCGCTGTGCCTGCTTTTTATGTGGGTGTTGGGGTTGAACTGAGATCATCGTGTTGTGTGACACAACCAACTGAGCTATCGCCCCACTCTTTGTTTTTTTCTTCCATTCTCGTATTATGCCCTTTTCGGTTTAATTATGCATATTGTAGGATTTTAGTGTTTTTCGCCCATCAGTATGACAATAATATTTTAAAATAAACATTTCTAATGGTTGCCGTGGTGGTTTGAATGAGAATTACCCCTTAGGCTGATGTGTTTGAACACCTGGTCCCCTGCTGGTGGTACTGTTTGGGGGGGTTATGAAACTTTCAGGATGTGGAGCCTTGTTAGAGGAAGTATGTCACCAAGGGTGGGCTTTGAGAGTTTGCAACCTCGCCGCACTTCCGGTTTGCTCTCTGCTTTGTTTTGGGAAGATGCTATCTCTTAGCTTCCAGCTATGGCTGCTGCCGGCCGTGACTCCCCGATATTATGGTTCTTCCTCTGGAAACATAAGCCAAGTAAACTCTTCCACAAGTCACTTTCAGACATGGTGTTTTATCACAGAGACGCTAAGTTTCGGACATGGTGGCTTTTGAGTTTACAGTGTACATTAATGACTGTCTACTCCAAGTACTGTCACACAGGACTCTGGCTGCTCCTGGTAGAGGAAGAAACAGTATTTTAAGAATTCCTTTCATGTTTTTAACACTGCTGTCTTTCACTTGACTTTTCCATAAACATCAGGCACAGTGTATGCCATTGCTGTTATTTTGAACAAATACTTATCAGTTAGGTCAGCTAAGGGCATGAGAAATAGGGGCCAGTGAGATAGATGGCTCAGTGGGCAGAGGCCACCTCAGTTCACTCCCTGGGCCCAGTGTGGTGTTAGAGAACCAGTTCCTGCAAGCTCTTCTACAGCCTCCACAGAGGAGCCACTTCAGGAAAGTTTAAACGCTTTAAAGGATATGAGAATTAAAACTTTCAACTTGTTGCCTTTAAAAATAGCATCCTTTCTTTATATAATTTGAATTTTTCAGCCTTTATAATTTTTTCCCCTCTCAAGAGAACTTGGTTTAACATATCTTGGAAATAGGGTATACTAGTGGCTAGTTCTGATTTGGTCCAAAAATAGAGATTATTATCCTTCACCTTTGAAGAATAGTTTTGCTGGACATGGTGGTATATGCCACTTGGAAATTGGAGGCAGGAGGATCAAAAGTTCAAGATCATACTTGGATATATATTGAGTTTGAGGTCCGAATGGGCTGTGTAAGATACTATGTCAAAAAGAAAAATATTAACTGTTTGATTAATTACTTTAAAAGGAAACTGGTAAACTGGCTGAGTAAGAGACATTGCACACAAGCCTGGCCATCTTAGTCCAGTCCCAGAGCCCCCAGAGGAAGGAGAGAACCTATGCAGGCCTCTCTGCCTGCTACATGCACATGGAAATTTAAAAAATGCTAGACTCAGAATTCTATATGTTCCCAACCCCTCAAGCCCTTTAAATAGTTTACTACACAGTCTGGTGCTTGCAAGGCTTTTGAGAAATTGGATGTAAGTCTGTCCTGTCTTCCCTGTAGGTAAGGAGCTTTCTTCCTGCCCACCGGCTTTTCTCAAGATCTCTGTGTGTTTGAGTGTGTGTGTGTGTGTGTGTGTGTGTGTGTGTGTGTGTGTGTGTGTGTGTGTTTATGTGTGTGTGTGTGTACACGTGTGCCCGGGCATGCATATGCATGTTCACACATGTGGAGGTCAGAGGGCAGTTTCTGGAAATAGGCTCGCTCCTACCTTATGGGTCTTGGGTTTTGAACTCAGGTCATCAGGCTTGCCAGCAAGTGCCCTACCCACTGAGCAACCTACTGTCTGGGTATTTTGTTTTTGCTTTTAGTGTGCTTTATATTTCCTGTTGCAAATATACAGCTTTGAGAAGAAGCATTCTCTTTACTTACACCTTGCCACGTAAAAGGCTTGGCCTTTCATACATACCTGCATGCTTGCCTATTCTCCGATTTTCCTAGAAACTGAGATCACGCGGTGTGGTGGGTTCCACCGGGAGTGCTTTGGTCTGTGTTATTGAGGCTGTGCTGCTTCAGAGCTATACCCTAGGAGTCTTTTCTCTTCACACATTATCCCACACATCTCTTGCTTGGGGTTTATGTGAGCAGCCAGCGGATTGGTCTAGATGAGTAACACGCGGTTGTGTCCTGCTGCTGCTCAAGGGCGTCCCATCCCAGCCACTTTCTCTGAAAGGTCTGCCGCACCAGCACTTGCTTTGGCTTGCATTCTGTAAAGATTTATCTGTGAGTGTCAGAGTATAGACCTAAGATAGGGTATCCCTGGCAGTCCTCGAACTCAGAGATCCACCTGCCTCTGCCTCCTAAGAGGTTAAAGGCATGCACCACCACAGTCAAACAAAAATATGTTATAAAATAAAATTGTATATATGTATAAATTCAGAGAGCTTTAACTGAAACAAGATCAGTTTTTCATGATTAAAAATCTTTAAGGGCTCAGGGTATAACTCAGGAGCCCATGTGAGGTCCTTTGACTCCCTGGCATCACATACTCAAAGGGTTTACAACAAACAGTAACTTAGAGGGAGATGACTCAGTGAGCGAAGCGTGTGAGTTGAGGGTCTGTGTACGTTGAGTGCCCAGCATCTATTTAAAAGTCTGAAGCCCCACCTTGTGGTGGGGTGACAGGGGGCCCTGCCAATTTGCTAGAATCAGTGAGTGACCCTGTCTTAGAAAGGAGGACGTCCAGTGTTGATCTCCGGACTCCACATGTATGCTTACACATATGCACCCACAGCCACATATGCATGCATACACATGAACATGTGCACACACATATACCTCACACATACACAAATAAAATACCAGCTGTTCCCACTCATGAAATCATGATGACATGGGCTCCTGATAAGACTGACACATGTGCTTGTCTGTCTGCAACATCAGTGGTAAGGTTTGGATATTAATGTGCCCCAATGGTCTGTGTGTTGAATGCTTGGTCCCAGACTGTAGTGCAGTTGGGAGGTGGCAGAGCCTTGAGGAAGTGAAAGCTAGTGGGAGGAAACAAAGTCCTCCAAGGGCACGCCGCCCCTCCCCCACACCCCTCGCAATCAGTGCTGGGGGGAGACAGGCTTTTCTCTGCTCCATTTTCCTACCATAATGCTCCATACTACAAGCCCAAAGAAACAGGCCTAGTGACTCTGCCAAGACCTCCCAAACTATGAGCCAAAATCAGTCTTTCCTCTTTTAAGGTGGATTTTCTCAGGTGTTTTGTCATGGTGACAGCTGACTAGCACCATCAGCAACACCCTTTTAACTGCAGTTCAGTGGGTATTTCCTACTGTGCTGTGGCCTCCTCTGTAGCTGTAAACTGCAGCTCAGTCACTAGTCAGGCAGATGCCATTTCCTCGCATGATTCTCCTACAGAAAATGGTCTTTTCACAGCTACATCCTTAATACGCATTTCAGCACTAGACCGAAGCCTCTCTTTGGTGCTTGTGACTCATTTGCAAGTGATCATTTATTTTGGTTCCTAATGTTTTTCAGTGCAACAGGAAGCTGTCCCATTGTCCTGAATTGTCTTTATTACTGTGCCCAGGAAGGGATGCAGTGACCCTGTAGGGCTCTGTGTGTGGGTGTCCTCTCTCTGTGTGTATGGGTTAGCCAGGGGCTCTGGGAGGGAGTGTCCTCTCTGTCTACATGGGTGAGTGAGACAAGGCAGTGTTCTTCAGGGCACCCACGGAGCCAGCCCTGACCTGGCTCCTTCATTTTGTTTTGGGGTCAGGTCTTACCAGGTAGCTCTGGCTTTTTGAAACCCACTGTGTAGACCAGGCGGGCTCCCGTTTGTTTCAAGGCCTGTCATGTCCTCTAAGTGGAATGATGGCGGCAACGAAGCTTAAAGGGACCCAAGGCTCCTTCCCTCCTCAGGGAGTGGGAGAGCTGCTTCTGGGTGGGAGAGTTATGGCTAACCCCGAGTTTCTTTAAAAGGTCACAGAGTATTGTCATTGGGGACATTTGAGATGTACCCGACAAAACAGCTTTAGAGCTGAGGAACAATAGATGACTCACTCTGTGCTTAGGGAAGTGTGTGGTTTCTACCTGTCATGCTTGGGTTTCCTATAAGCAAAAGCGTTCTATAAATGGGCTTACGGAAGAGAATTCCATGATAAGCAAGTCAGAGCCAGACCCTTTGCACAGGCTCCATGGTGGTATGAATACTTTATGGCCAGTACGAATGCTCCATGGCTAATGTGAATGCTCCATGGTTAGTGTGAATGCTCCATGGTTAGTGTGAATGCTCCATGGTTAGTGTGAATGCTCTGTGGCTGTGTGCTCTATGGCTTGTGTGACTCCTCTATAGCTGGTGTGATTATTCTGTGGCTGCTATGACTCCTCCATAGCTGGTGTGGATCTTCCATGACTGGTATGATTTTTCCATGGCTGTGTGAAGTACTCCATAACTTGTGTGTGAATCCTCTATGGCTGGTATGGATCCACCACGGCTGGTGTGAATTCTCTATGGCCAGTGTGAATACTCTGTGACCAGTGTGGATGCTCCATAGTGGGTGTGACTGTTCTATAGCAGCATGCCAATGCTCCATGACTGTAAAATCACTTCCCACCAAGCTGCAACTCCACATTCCCTCTTTCCCACCCCTGGCACCCCACTTGCCCTGTGTCTCTCTAGATTTACCTGTTATTAGCACTGTGTGTTGGGCTTCCCCTACCACCACCAATGTAGTATTTCCATTCATACGTGTTGCTTAATATATAAACTTTAGGAAGAATAATGTGTTATGTGTGTGATCACATGTTTCTGATTCATTCACCTGTCTTGGATGTTGGATGCCATACCTACTTACTTACTGTACATCTCACTATTTTTTGTGAGTAAGGCATTGATGAAATGCCAATTCACTTATTTATTTATTTAGTTTTTTTTTTCAAGACAGGGTTTCTCTGTGTAGCCTTGGCTGTCCTAGACTCACTTTGTAGACCAGGCTGGCCTCAAACTCACGGTGATCTGCCTGCCTCTGTCTCCCGAGTGTTGGGATTACAGGCGTGTGCCACTGCGCCCAGCAAAATGCCAATTCTTAAATCTTAGATAAATAACTGAGTGAAACTGCTGGCTTATATTTCATTTTATGTTTATTTTCTGAGGAAAAAAATCATTTTTTTCTGTGTCAGCACCGTTTTACATCTCTCAATTGGAGAAATTACGGAAGGGTCACAATCTCTCTGTAGCATCCCTCTGGGTGTGAAGTTGCATCTCGTTGGAGTTTTGATTTGCACTTCTAATGATGTGCCTGCTCAGCATCGCTTCATGTGCTTGTTGGCTGTTTATTCATCTTCTCTGGGGAAATGTCTGTTTGAGTCATTTGCTCATTTTAGAATTAGATTATTTTATTATTAAACTATAAGAGTTCTTTGTGTATTTGGATGCTAGACCCTTAGCAGATATGTAATTAAAATTTTTTTCTCATTCTATAAGTAGCCTTTTCTTTCTCAACAGTGTTCTTTGATGTACAAACATGTTTTTTAGTTAAATTGAAACAATGATTTGACAGCCTCATACATATATATACCCCATTACACACACCCCATTTTCACACACACCATTACATGTTCTCTTCCTCTCCCATTGAAGCTCTTCTCATTTCCAGCAAGTCCCTACAGTTTCAAGCCCCCTCCTCTGTCTCCTACTTTTTTGAACCACTCAGTTTAATTGGGATTTCTTGCACAAGCATGAATGAGGGGGTTTACTTATTTACTGGGTTGTTGTTTTTTATTTTTGTTTTTACTGGGGAATGAGCAACATATCAGAGGTACAGTATTGAAGAAAGTGGCAGCCCTTCCCTACCTAGTAACCAGTAGCTGCTAGTGCGTCCCTCAGGAAGGGACAGGACCTCGCGGGCTCCTCCTCCACCCATGAGGAGATGTTGCCTGGCCCAATTGTAGATAAACAGAAGTTTTTAACTTTGATAAAGCCCAGTTTATCATTTGTGGTTGTTGCTGCTTATTCCTTTGGTGTTGTATCTGGTTGTCCACTGCCAAACACAAAGGCATAAAGATTTTATTCATGTTTTTTTCTAATAGTTTTATTATTTTAGATCTTATATTTGGTTTATGAGTTTGTTTTCAGTTAGTTTTTGTGTAGGGCATCAGGTGAGCTTTAAGGGATAGAGACAGCAGACCCTGAGAGCTCACTGGCAAGCTAGTCTATAAATGGTAGGCCTTAGGATCACGGAAAGACTCTGCTCAAGACGGTAAGGCAGAGGGCACGGGAGAAGATACCCAGTGTTCTGCCTTGGCCTCTACATGCATGTACACGGGTGTGTGCGTTTGCAAACTCATGTGCGTGCAATATACCACACACACGCACAAAGAATAGTCTTTCCCTATCGAATGATCTTACAACCTTTGTCAAAAAATGAATTGATCGCTGATATGTAGGTTTTCTGGGTCTAATTCTATTCTGTTCTGCTGGTCTGTTTCTAGCTAGATGCTAGTGGCACATTCTTTGGGTTACTATGGCATTGTTGTAAGTTTTGAAATTGTGAAGTATATGTCCTCTTAACTTCTCAGTTTTGTTTTTGAAGAATTGGTTATCTGAGGGTCCTTCACAATGCCATGCGAGTTTAGAGTCAGCATTTACCCTGTTTCAGCAGTGTACAAATCTTGCCTGTAGTTTAGGTACATTTCCTCCACATAGTTCATCTTTCTTGATGCGTGTGTAAGCACGTTCTTGACTTTGTTTTCAGCATATCTGTTCCCATTGTCTAGAAACACTTGTGTGCCAATCTTGCATCCTGCAACTCCTCCTTTTGTTCATCATAGCTAGCATGTTTTATATGCCTGGCTTCGGTGCGATGTTCTATATATTTAAGCTTGTCATCTGTAAATAAAGAGCAAATCTTTCAGTTTGAAGCTTTTAACTTAATTTTTTTGTCTAATTGCCTAGCACTGCACCTCTAACACTGTGTCGAGTAGAAGCCAATGACAGGCACCCTGCTGCATTTCAGATCTTTTGGGGGAAGGTTTTTGGCTTTTCATCAGTCTGTGTAATATTAGCTGTGAGCTTTTCATATTAGACTTTTATCTTTCTGAGGAAGTCACTGTCTATTCTTAGCCTATAGATTGTCTTTTAAAAAATTATGAAGAGCTTGGAGTTGGTGGCACACATCTTTAATCCCAGCACTTGGGAGACAGGCCAACCTTGTGTACAGAGTGAGTTCTAGGATAGCCAAGGCTACACAAAGAAACTCTGTCTCCCTCCCCCACAAATAAAAATAAATCAAATTATGAATAGATGTTGGATTTTGCCAAGTACTTTTTCTGTCTCAGTCGAGGTGCTCATACGGGTCTTCCGTGGGTTTATTATATGAGGCAAGAATGATTTAGGAAGGGTAGGGGCTGGGGAAGGTCTGGGAGAGGGGGACAGAAATGTGAGGGAGTAAGGACCACATGAACTGTGCTTCTTGCCTTTTGCCCTCAGAAATGGGTGAAAGTTGCACGGTCCCTGTGCTGTACCCTCCAGGGTGGGGCCCCAGGGCACACGCTTTCCATGTGGTCAGATGTGGTGCTGCAGGGGTTGACGCATTGGTTTGTTCCATGTATTGAACTATTCTTCCATTCCTGTGGTAAGTCTCATTTGCTTGTGGACTACAGCCCCCTTAGTATGCTGCTGGGCCTTATGATATCGTTTGCTGAGATTTTTTTTTCTTTTTCGTTTTTCGAGACATGGCATTCTCTGCATCTCTGCCTGTCATGGAACTCTCTCTGTAGATTAGGATGGTCTCTAGCTCACAGAGATCCACCTGCCTCTGCCTCCCGAGTGCTGGGATTAAAGGCGTGTGCCACTATGCTTGGCTCCTGAGGATTTTTATATTGCTATTAATAAGAGATGCTGGTTTCTTGTTTTCTTATATGCTTTTGGCTTCAAAATCAAGATATTACTGGTTTAATAAAAGGAATCAAGAGGGCTGGGGAATAAATGGTAGAATCCTTGTCTAGCATGTTTGAGGCTCTGAATTCATCCCCAGCACCAAAAGAGGTGGTGGGTCAGTAATGTGACTTTCTTTTCTGTTTGTGTCTGAGGAGGAGTGGTATTCATTTTGATAGAATTCATCAGTGGTGCTTCTGGGTTTTTCCTCTTTATTACTTTATTTATTCATTGTGTTTGTGTGTGTGTGTGTGTGTGTGTGTGTGTGTGTGTGTGTGTGTGTACTTAGGCTAAGGCAAGTATCACAGCACACATGTGGAGGTCAGAGGACAACTGCCAGGTGTCTGTTCTCTCCTTCTACCCTTTGGGTTCAGGGAATTGAACTCACGCTATCTGCCCTGGTGGTGAGCACCTTTACCCCCTGAGCCATCTGCTGGTCTCTGCAGTTCTCTGAGGGGGCTCACAGTGACACAATGTCTTATTGCAGATCTTGTCCCTTTTTCTGTTTTGTCAGCGTGAGTACATATATGTTGCTTGGTGGTGGGAATCAGTCCCCCGCTTCAGATGTGGGCCACAAGCACTCTACTGCTGAGTTACAACTTACTCGGCTGTTTTTGAATTTTTTGTAGTTTGTGTGTTCCTAGGAATTTGTCCATTTCACATAGGCTACCTAATTTGTTGGTCTATAAACATTTGCAGGGTTCTCTCACAGTCTTCTTCCTGTCCTTGGGGACAGTGGTGCTGTCTTTACTTCTATGGCTGGTTCAGTAATCTTTCTTTCTGTCCTCTCTTTTTTGTCTTGGTCAGTCTAGGTAAGAGCTTGTAAACTTCTGCTTTTGTTGACTCTCCCTGGTGTTGCTGGATTAGTGTATACACATTTTACTCCCTCCCCAAATAATATTGAAGAAGTTCTCATTTGGTGGAAAACAAGTTCAGAGATACAGAGATATGCTGCCCCATTCAGTGGTGTTTGAGGGACACAAGAAGTCAGGAAAAGCACCTCCCTTTCCTGCTCCAGGTTTGCAGAGGTCCACCGTGCGTCTCATTCCCAGGAGCTGTCTCCTCAGTTTTTTTGTTTTGTTTTCTTGGAGTTTCTTTGTGTAGCCTTGGCTGTCCTGGACTTGCTTTGTGGACCAGGCTGGCCTTGAACTCACACAGATCCACCTGTCTCTGCCTCCTGCAGTGCTGGAATTATAGGTATGTGCCACCATGTCTAGCTATCTCCTTGTTTTTTGAGACAGGGTCTCTAACTGGGATCTGAAGCTCACTGATTAGACTCTCCAGCCAGCGAGTGCGCTGGAAATGCCTGCCTTCACCTCTCCAATTCTGCGACTCTGAGTGTACACCACTGCATCCTACCTTTGCATCGGTTCTGGGAAACTGAACTGAGGTCTTGGTGTTTGCACAGCATACCCTCTATTGACTGAGCCATTGCCTCAGCCCTCCTTACTTATTTTTAATAGGTGTAAAAGTGGTTCCCTATGAACCAATACATCATGAGGCTATGCATTAAAGAAGAAGAAGAAGAGGAGGAGGAAGAGGAGGAGGAGGAGGAGGAGAAGGAGGAGGAGGAGGAGGAGGAGGAGGAGGAGGAGGAGGAAGAAGAAGAAGAAGAAGAAGAAGAAGAAGAAGAAGAAGAAGAAGAAAGAAGAAGCCTCCTGCAGGCAGTGGTGGCGCACACCTTTAATATCAGCACTCAGGAGGCAGAGGCAGATGGATCCCTGTGAGTTTGAGGCTAGCCTGGTCTACAATGTGAGTCCAGGACAGCCAAAGATACACAGAGAAAACCTGTCTCGAAAAACAGAAGAAGAAGGAGAAGGAGAAGGAGAAGGAGAAGGAGAAGAAGAAGAAGAAGAAGAAGAAGAAGAAGAAGAAGAAGAAGAAGAAGAAGAAGAAGAAGAAGAAGAAGAAGAAGAAGAAAGCACATTTTAAAAGTCATGCTAAGTACAGCTAGAAGCAGTTTGAGAACTTTGACTTTTGATGGATTTGTAGAGCTTGCTCTCTGTATAAAAGTCATTTGCCTAGTGTACACTGGTGGCTTCCAGACAGCTAATTCCCTTAGCCCTTCCTGGGTGGAGCCTCTGGGACTGCCTTAGGAAATGCCACTTAAAAACATACCAGGTAGCTCCGTTTTGCTTCTGTGCTCACTGGAAAGATGTTGATTTTTCCGTTAGTGGGATTCACCTGTTCCCATACCTTGCCCTTTCAGATGAGTTTTCAATGCGTTCTTCTCCTGGCCTCTCGTTGCTACCTGTAACCAAAAGAGTGGAAGGTGTCAGAATAGACGTGCTTTCATTGTGTTGGTTGTGATTGTTAGAAACCCATTGGTGTTATATGTTGCATCCTTTGACTCAGTCCTCATTCCCTAAGTGGCTTTGGCTGTGAATGTCACTGCCAGTAGCTGTCTCCTGAGCCAAGTTTCTGAGTGGGGTTTCAGTGTGCTGAAAGAGCTCTTAGGAAGGAAGAAAAAGGGGACACATTTGTCACTGTCCCTCAACCTTGCCCTGACCTTCTGAAGCTGAGCGGGTCAACTGGCTGTGACGTAGCTCAGGGTTCTCCAGACTTCCAAGCTGTATTCTGTTCCCCAGCTGCCTCTAGAGTGAGCTGTGTCACTGGCACACTCCCTTACCCTCCCAGGGTGACGATGGAGATGGTCTTCACAGAGGCAGGCTTGCTGGATGAGTGGCACAGGCACTGGGTCTTCCTGGTGAGCCTCTGCAACTGTGTGTGAATCCCCCTGCAGATTCATGTTTGAGGAGGGCGGCTCTGCAGCCCTCTCTCCCATCCCTCTCCAAGGACCAGTATCCTGGACAGCTCCACTGGTCCTGGTCCTGGCAGTAAGAGCTACCCCTGAGCTTATGGATGGAAGGTGCTGAGAGAGACTGAATGAGAGTAACAACGGTCTCTCTCCTCCCGTTTCAGCTGTGTTGGGGTGGAAGAGGAGGAGGCACCAGACATCGACATTTACCACTGCCCGAACTGCGAGAAAACCCATGGCAAGTCCACGCGTAAGTACCTCAGCCCACGTGAAACATCAGAGTCACAGCCCAGTGAGTGGCTCTGGTGCTGGGAGCCATTCCAGCTCAGATGACTGCTTTTGATTAACTCTTGTCCTCAGAGTCCGCTGTGCAGACTTTAGCATCCCCAAGGCCTTGCCAGGGCCATGCTTAGTGCACTTAGCTCATATTAAGTGTGGGATTGGGGCTCAGGTGATAAAAGAGGTGTTCAGGGCCCCCAGCTCAGCCAAGCCCTGACATGTGTTTGTGAGTGGCTCAGCGGCTGTCCATCCTCTAGGAGCCTGGCTTATCCTACCCAGCACCCCTACAGGAAGTCTTTGAGGGCTTGGCTTTCCCGCCTGCAGCTACGTATCCAGGACTTCTCCTCCCTATCCTTGCTCTCTGGGCCCTGCTGTGCAGCATATACCCAAGGTGCAGGCTCAGCTCATACTGTAGTTTCACCCAAGTAGGCTTTGAGCTCCAAGGCTGAGCCCCAGTTACAAGTGGGGAGCAGAGCTTTGGGCTAGGGAACATAGGGATTGGACGTGTGCGTGTGTGTATGTGTGTGTGTGTGTGTCCCTGTCCTCAGGACTCCTGCCTATGCTGGTACTAGAAGCACTTACATTCACTGCAGGTGGACACTCTCTGGCTGTTTAACTATTCACATCTCATGCCTGAGGCTGGACTGGCTGAGCTGGGGGACCGTGTCCAGCTCCCGTCATAGTCACTGTGTCACTCCCCTTTCAGGAGAACCTCACCTAGGTGCTCAGTACAAGCTGAGAGGTCGTATCGCCTGGCTCCATGGCCTAAGTCCTATGAATATAGAGAAATGAAGATGAGAGAGATGCAGACGGTGGATGGGGGTAGTGAGATAGGGATGCAGGCAGTGGGCGAGACACAGACACCAGGGGACTCCAGTATGGGGTACTGAGTGAACAGACAGGGGGATGGGCAGGCAATGGAGGGACATGAGTCCGTACTCCTGTTCAGTGGGCCGAGGCTTATCTGAGAATCTGGGGACATTGGAGCCTAATCTGGCTCCCGGTGAGGCTGATAGTAGGTGGGGTGGACTCTTCCCAGCTCCTGGCCTTTCTCTGCTGTCTGTTGGTCCTTCTAGGGCCTGGCCTATGTGCATTGCTGGATCGGTGAGGCAGCTCTGGTTTCTGGTCATGCCCTAGCACATCCTTAGCATCCTAAGGACTCCTAAGGCACCTTCCAGACCTCCCAGACCCACAGCACTCATGCTCAGAAAGTCTCACTGTGGGGTAAGCGAAGTCACTGGTAATATGGACAGGAAGGGGTCCTGGCACGGTGCTAAGTCCGGTTCTTCTTCATCTTTTTTGTCAGAAATGAGACAAGGCTGGAGGGCTGTCCCCAGGAACTGTTCTGTGGGCCTGGGAGGCTGGGTCAGGGCAGAGCAGGGTTGGACCAAGAAACACCAACAGGCATGTTCTTGAGAATGGGGTAAGGCCATGTGTGCCCATCCCTGGGTCCCTACTGAAGGTGATCTGGAAGATGCTAGGGTCATACTACCCTGGGTGGTTCATGCCACAGGTGCGTCTGGGAGTTATTTCTAAGGAGATCCCAGATTTGGCTGGGGCCTTTCTTGGCAGCCATAAAGGTTGCAAGGGGTCCTGGCTTAGGGGCTCTTGTCTGAGTCTGCCCAGAGTAGAACGAAGGTGAGGGGGTGCTGAGCAGGCTGCATCAGTGGCCAACAGTTTGATTGTGTGTGTGTGTGTGTGTGTGTGTGTGTGTGTGTGTGTGTTCTTGGGCATCCTCAGAAACAGCATTTGTGTCAGCAACGTCTGTCCACTGGGAAGGCATGTGCACTGCCTCCCCTGGGCTTGGGTGGGGTTTGAGCAGAGGCTCCACGCTCAGCGGGGACCCCGGTACCAACTCGATTCCCGTTCTTACCACCAGCTCCCGGGGAGTGATGCGTGCATAGGGGGCCTGTATTTTTTACCTGTGTGCCACCTACATGAATTTGCCTCTGTAACAAATGCCACGGGCCGGGTGGCTTAAATAACAGCATATTCATCTCATGCCATTCTGAGGACAGAGAAGTCCAAAATCAAGGTGCCATCTATCCACAGGGTGGACGGGTGAGGTCGCCTCCTGTGGCTTCTCTCCCCATGGAGAAGACCTCAGTTCCACGACTTTCTCCTCTCAGGTGCCCCACCTCCTAATCTAGAAGACTGAGTATTTCAACCTATGGATCTGGGGCACAGACTTCAGTCAGAGCATGCCTACATGTGTGTGCACATGGCCTTGTATGCATGTGTCCATTTGCATGGGGTTTAGACTCTCACTACTGTTTTCGAGAGGCTTTGATTCCTGCAGCCTCCAAGGTCTGGAGTTCTAGCCCTTTCTCTACCAGGACACACTCTCAGATTCTAGCCGAGTCTGCACTATGAGTTAAGTCTGCTGGTGACACTGGCTGTAGTCATATTTCCGTTCCCAAAGCCTTGGTGACAAGAGGCCCTCCCATGGTCTTGGAGAGCTCCAGCCCTCTTGAAGTTGGAAAGCTCATTTCCTGTCTCTTTCACCCTGGCCTGAGGCAAGCCCTGCAGTGGGTGGATACAGTGAACAGCAAGGGCTGGGCCCTGTCATGATGTTTTCACTTCATTAAGCAACAGTGGTGTGAGACATAAGGCGGCTCAACCCCACACAGTTTCTGAGTGTTCTTTGAGGTAATTTTGGCCTGTGGGTCTTGGTCAAAGCCATGAGACAGGTTTATTTGACAAACAAAAATGTGGCACAGAAGTGTCGGGCTCCTCGACATGAGCCTGGCTAGGTGCCTTATGTGACAGAGACCAGAGGCGCAGCACAGCTCTGAAGCCACAGCAGTGTCACATATGTGGCAAAATGTACTCACCTGGCGGAGAGGACCCACTGCCCACCCTCATAAGGTCATCCCTCTCAGAGTCCCTGTGGGGTTAGGTTGAGAGCCCAGGTGTTCCCAGCACTGCCCCCTGTTGCTCAGAGTGCTACATGACAACTTTAGTACCAGGGCCTGCTTGACATCCCTACACCTCAGGCCATCTTCCTGGGTCTGTTCACGGGCACATTGACTGTGAGGTGGGGAAAGAGGATTTCGGACAGGGAAGGTTCTGGCAGGAAGGTGGCAGGTCTTCATATGGAGGTCGAGCAGGATGTGTCTTCCCACTATAGGAAGCCCCTTGGGCTGAGAACCTTCCAAGAGCTGCCTCTGGTTGTCTTGGCGGACCCAGTGGCTGAGTGAGGAGGGGGCAGGGCTGGAGTGGAAAAATGACCTCCACTGTGAGACCCACGGGTGAAGGTGAGGTGCAGGCAGGGATAGGCAGGCAGGGTCTGTAGGAGAGGTTTTGCTGTGTTGGTGAGCTTTCTAGTTTCCTTCCTGTGCCCTGTGATGCCTAGCCAGGATGTCCTCTTAATAGGTATAGGGGCCTTCCGAGTTGGGTGGGAGCTGTGCTTGGAACAGACCCATTTCCTGTCTCCTCTACAGTCAAGAAAAAGCGGACTTGGCACAAACATGGCCCTGGGCAAACGCCGGACATGAAGCCAGTGCAGAACGGCAGCCAGCTGTTCATCAAGGAGCTGCGGAGCCGAACTTTCCCCAGGTGGGTGGACCATGCCATCCTTACCCAGGTGGGTGGACCATGCCATCCTTACCCAGGTGGGTGGACCATGCCATCCTTACCCAGGTGGGTGGACCATGCCATCCTTACCCAGGTGGGTGGACCATCCTGTCCTTACCCACGTAGGGGGACCATCCTGTCATTACCCAGGCGGGTGGACCATCCTGTCCTTACCCAGGTGGGTGGACCATCCTGTCCTTACCCAGGTGGGTGGACCATCCTGTCATTACCCAGGTGGGTGGACCATCCTGTCATTACCCAGGTGGGGGGACCATGCCATCCTTACCCAGGTGGGTGGACCATGCCGTTCTTACCCAGGTGGGGGGACCATGCCGTCCTTACCGAGGTGGGTGGACCATCCCATCCTTACCCAGGTGGGTGGACCATCCTGTCCTTACCCAGGTGGGTGGACCATCCTGTCCTTACCCAGGTGGGTGGACCATCCTGTCCTTACCCAGGTGGGTGGACCATCCTGTCATTACCCACGTGGGTGGACCATCCTGTCCTTACCCAGGTGGGTGGACCATCCTGTCCTTACCCAGGTGGGTGGACCATCCTGTCATTACCCAGGTGGGGGGACCATCCTGTCCTTACCCAGGTGGGTGGACCATCCTGTCCTTACCCAGGTGGGTGGACCATCCTGTCATTACCCACGTGGGTGGACCATCCTGTCCTTACCCAGGTGGGTGGACCATCCTGTCATTACCCAGGTGGGGGGACCATGCCATCCTTACCCAGGTGGGTGGACCATGCCGTCCTTACCCAGGTGGGGGGACCATCCTGTCCTTACCCAGGTGGTTGGACCTTCTCCAGGTGAACTGCCTTCCACAGGTGATTGGCTTTTCTCAGGTGGGCAGACCTTCCTCAGGTGGGTGGGCCTTCTCCTGGTGGGCTCTAGGCAGAGCTGTCTAAGGGGTGGACCCATACACTGAAGCCCCACCTCCTCCCTCCATCCTCTAGTCACTGCACCCAAGGCTGTGTGTACTGTCCCTCTCCGTCCATCTGTCTTTCACTGGGGACTCCTTCTTCTAGGAGAGCAAAGAGCCAGGGACCTGTTGTTGAGGCAGGAGCCGCAGGGCTTCCACAGACAAGAACGTCTCTCCTCTGTCAGCATCTCTCGAGGGCGCATATTGGTGTTACTGTTGACTTTCCTTCTCCTGGGTGGAAATTACTTCTTTCCGTCCTGGTGTCTGGCCACCGGCCTCGTACTCTTGCTACCTCGTCGAGGCCTTTTCCTTCTTTCTAGTCCCTGCACCCATGTTCTGTCTGAGGTCTGCCAAAGAAGCGGACAGACAAGGGTCCCTGTGGGAAAGGGCAGTTTGGGGAAGCTGTTTTGAGTCACCCACACTTGAGAGGTTGGTCCTGTTTGTCTGACTGAAATCTTTATTTCTCTCTTACTTTGGAAGGAGAGTCCTCAATTGGTGGGTTTCTGTTGTTGTTTGTTATGCGACTTCTCATAGCAGCTGAGCTTCTGTTTGTCCTCGCTCCTCTGAGCAAAGTTGTATCTTCTTCGGCTCCCCCGACCTCCATGAGCTGCAGTTCACTTACCGTAACTCACTGTGTAAAGCCCGGTAGCTTTTGCTATGTTCATAGATGTGTGCATCTTCACCAGTCATGTTCAGAGCTTCTACCCCCACAAAGAAGTCCTGCCGACTTCTTTGCCCTGGCCCAGAGAAACCATGGGCACCTTTACCTGCTGGGCCCACTTTCTCATGTGTAAATCTGCTTGCTTAGTCGGGCCTTTCCTAGAAATAGAATCACCTGGTAATTGGGTGGCTTCTTTTATTCCGATTATTTTCAAGGCTCACCACGTTGTAGCGCTTGTCTGGATTTTGTTCTCTCCTTGGCCTAATAGTATCCCACTGTCTGGCTGGACACTGGCTGTCTATATTGCTCAGCTGATGGCCATTTGGGTTGTTTCTGTTTTTGCTTTTGTATTTTTATTTTTTTAACAACCATGAATAATTGTGGTCTAAATATTTATGTACACGTTTTTGTGTGGTCATATGTTTTCATTTCTTAGTGTGGAGCCACTGGGTCAGATGGAAATTCCGTGTTTAATTGTCTGAGAACTGCCAGACTGCTTTGCAAGGCAGCCGCATCACGTGACATCCCCGCCAGCCGTGATGGAGGGGAGTTCTTGCGTTCTACCAGCTCTCCTTACAATTGTGCTTCTGAATCTGTCTGTTCTGTGGCTGTGAAGTGGTCTCTTATATTTTGATTTGCATGTCTCTCATGACTGGAGATGTTAAACAACTTTTTGTTTATATGTGGGCCTTTCTAGTCGCTTCTTAGAGAAATCTGTTGAGATCTTTGGCTTCATACACTGTGTGTGTATATATGTGTGGTGTGTGTGTGTGTGTGTGTGTGTGTGTGTGTGTGTGTGTGTGTGCACCTCATTTGGAGGCCAGAGGGTAACTTTAGGTGTTGTTCATCAAGCACGATTCTCTTTTGAGACAGGGTTTCCTCAACCTTTACCTCACACTTTAAATGTTTTTTATTATATTTACATATGTATTTGTGTATGTGTGTAAATGCCTCTGTGTGCATGAACAGGCATGGTGGCAGGCACTTTTATCTGCTGAGCCATCTCACTAATCCTGCCTCATAAAAATTCTTTAAAAATTTATTTTATTTTATATGAATGAGTTTTTTGCCTGTATTTGTGTATATGCACCACATATGTGTCCAGTGCCCTTAGAGGTCAGAAGAAGGCATCAGATCTCTTAGAATTGGAGTTATGAATGGATTTGAGCCACAGTGTAGGTACTAGAAACTGAACCTGATTCCTTAACAAGAGCAACAAATGCTTTTAACTACTGAGCCACCTCTCTAGTGCAGCACCTCACAGCTTTTAAAATAATCTTTTTGTTGTTGTCTTGTAAAAGTTCTTTACATATTTTAATGACTTTTAAAAGTGATTTTTTATTTTTTATTTTTTTCAAGACAGGGTTTCTCTGTGTAGCCTTGGCTGTCCTGGACTCACTTTGTAGACCAGACTGGCCTTGAACTCACAGTGATCTGCCCGCCTCTGCCTCCCGAGTGCTGGGATTAAAGGCATGTGCCACCACGCCTGGCTTAAAAATTAATTTTTAAAAAGATTTTATTTATTGTGAGTGCTTTATCTGCAGAAGAGGGCATCAGATCACATTATAGATGGTTGTGAACCACCATGTGGTTGCTGGGAATTGAACTCAAAACCTCTGGAAGAGCAGGTGGTGCTCTTAACCACTGAGCTATCTCTCCAGCCCCTGACTTTTAGAAATTACGTGTCTGTGTTTGTGCCTGTGCTCAAAAGTTCAAGTGCTGGTATAGTCTAGAAAAGGGCATTGAATGTCCTGTCAGCTGCCTGACAATAGTCTTTCTTAGCTGCTGAGCCATCTCTCTAGCCCTCTTTACATATTCTAGAAGCATCCTCATTATGCACAATTGGCAGATATTTCCTGCCCTGGTGTGTTTTTTTACCTTTGTTTTGTTTGTTTGTTTTTCAAGACAGGGTTTCTCTGTGTAGCCTGGGCTGTTCTGGACTCGCTTTGTAGACAGGCTAGCCTCGAACTCATAGCGATCCATCTGCCTCTGCCTCCCACGTGCTGGGATTAAAGGTGCCACCATGCCCGATATTTTTTTTTTTTTTTTTTTTACTTTCTTGATGGTGGCTTTTGAAGCAGAAAGTACTTTTGATGTAGGTTTTATCTAATCTCTCATTTGCTTCTTGTGCTCTAGTTGCTATCTAAAACCTTCACGAAATCCAAGGTCATGAAGATTTATCTTCCTGTTTTCTCCTAAAAGTTTTGTAGCTTTAGCATTTTGTTTGTACATTGACACATTTTTAGTTAATTTTTGTATACAGAATGTAGTAAAAGTCTAATTTCTTTCTTTCTTTCTTCTTCTTCTTCTTCCTCCTCCTCCTCTTCCTCCTCCTCCTCTTCTTCTTCTTCTCATGTAGCTATCTATTTGTTCCAGTGTCTCGTTGAAAAGACTCCCTTTTGCTATTAGAAGGTCTTGGCACCTCTGTTGAAATCATTTGCTCCTAAGTGTCCACATTTACATCTGGATAAAATTCTAGGTGCTGATCTGTGTTTGTCTTCGTGCCAAGACTATGCTTGACTCCTGTATTGAGTTTTGAAGTCAAGGTCTATGGGCCCTGAACCTTTGCTCTTCATTTCCGAGGTTGCGTTTGTTCCTCTGGCTCCTTTACGTGGTCCATGCGAATTTTAAGATCAGCTTGTGAGTTCCTACAATAAAGTTGCCTGGAATTCGGCAGGCTGCTGTAGAAGGATTTTGGCTTTGCTCTGTTTGCCATGCCAGGGGTGCATGAGAGAGTGAGAGATCCGTCTGGGCGATGGTGTCTCTGCTGCCGTGGAAAGGGTGGCTAGCATGTAGGACCACGGCGGAGCGCATCCATCCCTGTGACTGTTACCAGTGGGCCTGTGTGCCCCGCTCCGGGTGGCGGGTTGCTGGAATCAGCACCACAAGCCTGCAGCCACCTCCAGGAGCATGGGAGGCATGCTGTGGCCAGGGATCCTGAGGCCTCTGGCTTCCCTTTCCCCACAGTGCTGAAGATGTGGTGTCCCGTGTGCCAGGCAGCCAGCTCACTGTGGGCTACATGGAGGAGCATGGCTTCACTGAGCCCATCCTTGTCCCCAAGAAAGATGGACTGGGCTTGGCTGTCCCTGCCCCGACGTTCTATGTGAGCGACGTGGAGAACTACGTGGGTGAGTACTCACCTTTGTGGATCTTGTAGGAGCCCAGAGGAGGGAGGTGTTGGGGTAAAGAACTGTGCTGTGCCTTTGATCGCAGCATCCTGGCCTTATCCTTGATCTGATGAGAGCGGGCTCTCCCTTCCCAGTGGGTGCACCTCCATCTACCGTGCCTAACACACGCCTGTAATGGTGCTGCCATGGTCAGTGGGGCCTGGTGTCCAGGATTCTTGTCCACGGATGTTCCCACAGCTTCCTCCTTGTGTCTGAGTAGCCACTGTGGACCCTGACAAAGGGCATGTTTGCCTGCCTAGGCTGCATTGTTTCATGCTCTCTTAATCGTGAGCCTTCTGTAAAGACTTCTCCATCCTTAGCTATTTGAAGAGCCTCAACTTATCCTCATTACCTACAGAAAGGGCAAGATAAGTGTTTTCCCCTTTACTCATCAATTGATCCATTAGGATAGCAAGTCGGTACTCATATTAGTTTTCCTGTATTAGCATCCTATCACTAGAATAAAATATTAGACACAAATAATTTATAAAGGGGGCGGAGAAGGTTATTTGAACTCAGGTTTCTAGAGCTAGCAGCCCATAATCATCGCCCTCAGTTTTGGGTCTCTGGTAAGACTGTGTGTGATGGAGCAAACGGCTTATATCATGAGTCAGGAAGCAAAAGGAGGACCAGGGTCCTGCTGTCCCTGCCTGGGACCTCCCCGTGACCTAGCACCCCCCTACTAGACCCCCCTTCCTAAAGGTTCCACTGCCACTGAATAGCAGCACATGCTAAGACCAAGCCTTTGCATATCCACAGCAAACAAGTGCCCTTTAAATGGAGGGCTCCTAGCTTTTAATTTTAATATTATTATGGAAGTGCTCACGCCAAGATGTCCACTGTTATCTGAAGCTCAAGTTGACTGGGCATCTGTATATTTATTTGCTGATGTGGCCTTTGTAGCTGACATGAGACTCGCTGCCTCCCTGTGTCACTGGGTCCTGGAGAGGAGCTTTGGTTACTCCGAGTCCACAGCAACTGTAGGTAGAAGAGATAGGGTCCGCCCTCATCCTCATCCTCATCCTCATCCTCATCCTCATCTATCCTATGGGGGCACTGCCATGCACAAGGGCATCTGAGGACATGTAAGTGTTCACACCCACCATGCCCCTGTGCTTCCTCACCAGGGCCAGAGAGGAGCGTGGACGTGACGGATGTTACCAAGCAGAAAGACTGCAAAATGAAGTTGAAAGAATTTGTGGACTATTACTACAGCACGAACCGCAAGCGTGTTCTCAATGTGACCAACCTTGAATTCTCAGACACCAGGTGACAGGCTGCTCTGGGTTGGGGCTGGGTGGATCTGGCTCAGGGTCAATGTCACCAGTCTAGACTAGTTCACAGGATGGTGTTGGGCCAGGCTGGTGTGAGGGCTGCAAGAGCTGGTCCAGGGTCCTGCTCTGGGTTCTGGGGCTATGAAGCCTGTTTTGGGGTTCTACCTTGGTGTGGGGACTATGAGGCCTTACTTGGGGGTTCTGCCCAGGGTGGAGGCTGCAAGGCTTGGCCTGCAGTCTTATTCTGCATGGTCTGCTGCTGTCCTGTGAGCTTCCCAGAGGTCACCATGCAGGCTTGGTTCTCCTTTCTCTTAAAACACACTGAACAACTCAGATGAAATAGGAGCTAAAAGGAAGCCAGCCCACTCCCAGAGAAAGCCACTGGGGCAGCATGAATGAGGCCTTTCCTGAGGCACATGCTCCTCCTGAACACTAATGGCATGCTGAGATGACACACTGACACTTATACTTGTGACACAGGAACTCACAGGTGTATGATACACAGACAATGCACACACCCACTTATACTCGTAATACACTCTTGGATGCATATGGACAAACTAAGACACAGCATAATGACATACTGTCGTGACACACTGAGGCAGGACACTGACACACCCATAATCATGACATACCCATGGAACAAGAGGTAGACACACTTAAGACAGACACACTTACAAACATTCTCACTCAGTGGATACCCTGAGACATAGCAGTGACATGGTCAGGACACCTGCAGCATGTCCATTATAGCTGCCGCACATTCGTTATATGAACACACAGCCCCCTTTTGACAGTAGCATGGCCACTGAAGCTCTCACTGCCACCGCACTCAATGCTTCCATCACACATTCCCTGCCACGTGTACCGACACCCTTGCATGCACGTGCATACTCACCCACACAGAACTGTACTGTGGTGGCCACTGTGCACCTCCTCTAAGCCTTCCACTTGCCTCAACCTGTGAGTCCACACACAGATGTCTCAACAGGGTGGAGGCTGCAAGGCATTGTCATTGGAACGACCGCTGTGGGATGGTGATGCTTGGGCAACAGGACTAGGCTGTGATTCCTGGTGGCTCTTTCACGGAGATGGAGAGCTCCTCTCCACTGGTCAGGAGAGGCATAGCAAGCCTGGAGGCCACACACCGAAGATCAGGGAAGCACAGACATGGAGAACAACTTGGGGTCTGATGCCTTTAATGGGTCCTAGGCTTCTTCCAAATGCATTGAAAACCTGTGAGGGGTTTCTTAAATGGATTTGATTATAGATGGAAGACATGAGTTTGGGGGTGGGGGGACGGTGGCTGAGAGGGATCACCAGGCCAGGTGTGCATCGTGCACACACGATATGGGAGTGATCAGAGTTAGACATGTAAGGGGGATGCCCCACAGAGATGTAGTCTCCACACCATATGGAGGGTGAGGCATGGGAAAGGCCAGCTCATGTGTAAGGTGGATGTAGAGATCAGCTTATCTGGAACCAATCCAGACAGCCTTGTCAGGGTGGGTGTGGCCTTTAGTAGAGGCAAGGTAGAGATTCACAGGGCCACGTGTGTTCAGGCTAGGTGTAGCTTTATGCGCGACTCTGTTGGGCCTGAGGCAGCAAGCATGTTCAGGTCTGGGTCTCTGTCACTGCACAGGTGCTGCTGGCATTTCATAAACCCCAGGTGTGTTAGTTAACTTTAATGCTGTGATAAAACACCACGACCAAAAGCAAGTTGGAGGGAAAAGGTTTATTTCATCTTATAGCTATATAGTCCATCATGCAGGGAAGTCATGGAGGGATCCTGGAGGTAGGAGCTGCCACAAAGGCCACGGAAGAATACTGCTTACTGGCTTGCTCCCCATGGCTAGGCCACGGAAGAATACTGCTTACTGGCTTGCTCCCCATGGCTTGCTCCTATTTTTTTTATACATCCCAGGACTATCTGCCCAGGGGTGGCACCAGCATCCACAATGGCCTAGGTCATCCCATATTGGTTATTGGTCAAGAAAATGCCCTACCGGCGTGCCTACAGACCAGTCTGATACAGACATTTTCTCAGTTGAGGCTCCCTCTTCTTGGGTGACTCTCGCTTATGTCAAATTGTAAAAACTTACCAACACACTGGGTCACTTATGCCTTTTCCCACCATGGAAGTGATGTAGCTCATTTGACAGCAGCTAAATGTGACAGAGAGTCTCTCGGCTGCCTGTGTTTTGCCCTAGAGAGAGGTGGCCTTTCTTCAAATGCACATGGCACTGGGCTGTGTATGATAAGCATTTCTTCTGAAAGTCTTGTGGTGCCAACCCCAGTGGGCCACTTTAAAGGCTCTACAAGGCTTCTCTCACTCATCTTCTTAGAATAGAGACAATCCTCTGTGGCCTTTGCAGCCCTGTGTGGTGGCTGGGCTCATCCCACCCTCCGGACCCTCTGTTTACTCCCCTATAAAACGAGATGTTTGCCCGGGGCCTGTAGATTTACAAGGTAGCATGTGGAAGGAGCCTTGCACTGTTCCTACCTTAGAATGCGTTAAAAATGGAAGCTATGGGCCCCATCTCCCTGACTACTCTTCCTTTCATGGCCCTAGAATGTCCAGCTTTGTGGAGCCACCTGACATTGTGAAGAAACTGTCATGGGTGGAAAACTACTGGCCAGATGACGCGTTGCTGGCCAAGCCCAAGGTGACCAAGTATTGCCTGATTTGTGTGAAGGACAGCTACACTGACTTCCACATCGACTCTGGGGGTGCCTCAGCCTGGTACCATGTTCTCAAGGTGAGCCACACCCCTTAAGACCTCACCCGCGTCCTTGAGACTGCAGTCCCTCCAAGCCCTGTCTGTAGCCAGGAAGTCACCTACTTCCTGGGCAGGGCAACACTGAGATGGACAGTCTTGGGGCAGGAAGCAGAGGGATGTGTATGAATGGAGGAGCATTTGGGACCAGTGGCATACCTGTATCTCCCTTTCTAATGTCCTTCGGGTTCATAAGTAATAAGGGGAGGCCACTAGGTCACCTAGAGCCTAGAATAGGGTGCAGAGGTGCTGGGCTCACTTCCCAGAAGCAACAATGGAGACAGCAGGCAAGGTGGTGGGTACCCAAGCCAGCAGGGAGGGTTGGGCTCATCCCTGAGCTCTGGCCTTGCCTGCTGCACACTGTGCTTCCCCAGACCAGCCACGGCTTGAGCTGGGATGGTACACTCAGGTGCCCACTCTGGCCCTGTGAGGCTCTGAACAAGGCATCATGGTGTGTGCCTCAGAACGTGAGAATGAGGCTGTCTCTTCTTGGTGCAGAGCCTGGCCTGGGCTTGCACGTGACCACCTGGAAGCCCAGAAGCTCTTGAGAACAGAGCTCCCGGGGACTTGCTGGGTGGCGGTTTGCGTTTGTATGACCCCCCCCCCCCCCCCCCGAGCACACACGGAATTTGTAGTGTTGTGGAATAGTAATGAGTGTGCTGCTCCTGACTGTGTCAGGCTCACGCACCGGCAGCCTTCCTAACGGAGAAACGTAGCGTAGGTGGGAATGGTGAGTCTCAGCGCATGCCCGTCAAGTCAGCACCCATCACCGGGCCCCAGCAGATTGGGCCCCCTCCAGGCCCGTTGTCCCTAGCACCCAGTGGACTCTGCTACCTGCCTCTGTGCCCCAGCTTCTAGTGGGCTGTATCCCCAGGCCAAGAGTCTCTAGTGGAGTCTATTCCACTCCTAAAACGTCACCAGAACCTCGTGAGCTCTGCCTTCCACATCAGCATCCTCAGCACCCAATGGGCTCTGCCTCTACCCTTGCATCTCAGCACCCAGTGGACTCTGCCCCCCAGCCCAGCATCCTCAGTACCCAGTGAGCTCTGCCCTCCACCCCAGTATCCTCAGCACCCAGTAAGCTCTGCCCCATATCCCGGCATCCTCAGTACCCAGTGGGCTCTGCCCCCCACCTCTGCATCCTCAGAACCCAGTGGGCTTTGCCCCCCAGCCCAGCATCCTCAGTACCCAGTGGACTCTGCCCCCCAGCCCAGCATCCTCAGTACCCAGTGGACTCTGCCCCCCAGCCCAGCATCCTCAGTACCCAGTGGACTCTGCCCCCCAGCCCAGCATCCTCAGTACCCAGTGGACTCTGCCCCCCAGCCCAGCATCCTCAGTACCCAGTGGACTCTGCCCCACATCCCTGATGTTGTGGCTCTGCCACTGGGCTCTTTTGGCAGGGAGAGAAGATCTTCTATCTCATCCGGCCAGCCTCAGCCAACATCTCCCTGTATGAGCGCTGGCGGTCAGCCTCCAACCACAGTGAGATGTTTTTTGCCGACCAGGTGGACAAGTGCTATAAGTGCACCGTCAAGCAGGGCCAGACCCTCTTTATCCCCTCAGGTGAGTGTACCACCCAGGGACAGGACCCAGCCTGGTTAGCCACCACATTCACTGCCCCATTCCTCGTGCTGCACTCCCCTGACAGGGGTGTCTTGCTGTCCTCTGCCCTGGCCCAGCCCTCATGGAAGGGCCGGCAGTAAACTTTTCATAGCTGGACCTTCCCCAGTCAGCACCATGTTACCTCAGGGCTGTGGCCAGCCAGCTTTGGCATGGGAGACCTGGCTCAGTCAGTAGCTCCAGAGGAGAAGCATGGGTGTTGAGAAGTATTCCTCAGGGATGATTACACTAGTGCAATTTAAAGGTATGCCCTGAACAGCCGAGGCTGCTGGCTTCTCCTGGAAGATGAGTTCCAGAGCCGAAGAGTCCATTCTGAAAGACGTCTTCCCTCTAAAGCAATTTGAACCCATTTTGAGAGTGAAGTGTGGGCCCCGCTGAACCATCCAGTAGCTGATCCAGATGAGGTCCCAGAACCTGACTGAATTCAGCCCCTGCCTCTGGCTCTGGGGCCTCTCCCTCCCTGAAGGCATCCTCATAGTTACTTTGGGAGACATTATAGGTTTTCTGGAGTCTGGCTCCCACCTCCATCCCCCGGGATTAACATCCCTTGAGAGACAGATCTCAGTCTCTAGGGAGAGTGACGGTCCCAGCCCTGTGTCTTCTGACCCCTGTGTAGGCAGGTCTGAGACTTGGGCTCCCTTGCCTGATGGCAGCACTGCCCTGGGGTGCCCTAAGCATGTCCCCTTGGCTCCCAGGCCTCAGTTTCTGTCTGGTCACAACAGCCTATGTTACCTCAGGCACACTCCCTCCTCCATGTCTCTCAGGGGTTCCTACCTAGCCTGAGCAGTTAGAAACAATGAGGCAAGCCCTGGGCTAGTAGGAGTTGGAGTCCATGATGAATGGGGGAGGTGAAGGCAGAAGCTAGCCACAGCTTTACGTCTCTCTCCTAGGCTGGATATATGCCACCCTCACCCCTGTGGACTGCCTGGCCTTCGCTGGACATTTCCTCCATAGCCTCAGTGTGGAGATGCAGATGAGGTAGGTGGTCCCCACACTGCTGTCCACCCTTGGACCAGGTGGCCCAATGGCACCTTGGCTAGATTCCTGGCTAGGCTTCGCTTATGGGTTGCTATGCTGACATCTTTGTGCTGTGGGGAAGGGGAGATGGGTTCTATGGTCTGGGCTAGGGCCAGGCTAGCAGTGGTTTGGAATCACGAAGGCTGCTGTCACCTTTCCTGGACTGTGGCCAGCCTCTCTAGAAACTGCACCCCACTGTGTCCACTCATGGTGTCCATCCCTTTGGGCCACTTCAGGCCCAGTGGGGAAGCCTGAGCTGGATCAGTAGCCTGGATTCTCCCTTTGTCACAGTCTGCCTGATGCTCCCTGCACTGATTAGTTCTTTCCTGTGACTTCCAGGGCATATGAGGTGGAAAGGAGGTTAAAACTAGGCAGCCTGACTCAGTTTCCCAACTTTGAAACTGCCTGCTGGTACATGGGAAAGCACCTATTGGAAGCATTCAAAGGTACCTGTTACTCCAAGTTGGGTGACTTGAGCCCATAGCCCTAGTCTAAGGGACACCCTGACCCTTTGTGAGCCCTGATCATGACCCGTTAGGCCACAGAGGATAAGAAGGTACCTGGGGGGCTTGGGGCAGTCTGACCTACTAAGACTGGGCCTTGGGGTTCCTGGGCAGAGACAGGAGAGAAAAGTAGCCTGCTCAGTGCCCTGTTAAGTAAGCTTCATGTGAAATAGGAAGAGATGGGAGGTCAGCCATTTCCTCTGCAGGGCAGGTGCCGGGTGGGTGGGTGGGCACCCCAGATTCCAAGGAAAACCGTTGGCAGTTGGGCGAGCAGCCTGAGGCAGTGGCCTCTGGAAGGCCTCTTGCTGGAGCAGCCACCACACTAACCTGTTGTATCCTTCCCAGGTTCTCACAAGTCTGGGAAACAGCTGCCCCCACATTTAGTTCAAGGAGCTAAAATTCTCAATGGTGCTTTTAGGTCATGGACGAAGAAGCAGGTAGGAACCTCTTTGTATCTGTCTGAGTGAACAGGGGGCGTGTGGGGAAGATGCCAAGGGTGTGTTCTACGGAACAAATGGTAGGCACTATCTACAGGCTGGCCTACGCTGGCCTGCTAACACTGACCATGGTCCCCTGAGGGGTGTGTTGGACAGATGTGGCTGGTTTGTGCCAGCCTGGAGTCATTGGCAGAGCTAGATTCCCCTCAGGAATTTGTGTAAGGACAACTTTCTGTTAACCTGGAAATGGCAGAGAAGCCCCCAGGAAACAGCTGGTGCAATGACCACACATCTGGATCTGGACAGGAAGTGCCAGGGATATGGTTGTGGTTCCTGACACTCAGCAGCCATGCAGCCTGATGTGATGCTGTGCCTCCCAGCTAACTTGCTTTGTAACCTAGGTACCCCTTTCCTTCTTTGCCCTTTCCTGTGATCCTGTGCACTGGTTTCCTCCTGCCCCTGGGAGCTGTTTCTCAGACAAAGACCACAAGGCTGTTAGCTCTCTATTTGCATTCTCCTCTTGCCTAGATTGTGGCTATAGAGGGAGAAGTAGGTCTGGCTTTCCGTAGGGTAGCCTGTGATGCTGTTTCCTACGAGAGTCTCTGGCTATTCAGATCACCTGCCCCTGGCTACTTGAGGGACACGGAGTCCCTTCTAGGTCAGAGAGAACAAGTATGAGGCCTCAGAGGACTTTGAGGCAGAGGTCACATAAGGAACCATGTCTGTGGCTGTCTCCACCCATGTGTGGGCCTGGCAGGTGGCGATAGGCCACATAGTTCCCACCCTCATGGGGGGCCATCCTATGGCTGCCATCTCTTTGAGAGTTAGGGCTGGGATAATCCAGTGGTCTCCTCCACCTCACCTTAACCACATGACCATGAAGAAAGCTGGCTCACATCTTCTCCACAGTCAGCTAAGCTAGCCGGTGGTGGCCTCGGGCGATGCTCAGTTTTGATGCGTTTTCCACTAACAGAAGTGGCTCACAGAGAGCCATCTTATCAGGCAGGGCTCCAGAGCCTTGTGTGCCACGCTTTGCTCCACGGAAGCCTCTCACCCCATGGGGTGGCCGTGGTCCTGGCTGGGTGGACACGGAGTGGCTAAGGCACTGCAAAGGCCAAGTCGGCACTGACCCCACTGTTCCACAGGCTTTGGCAGAACACGAGGATGAGCTCCCGGAGCACTTCAGGCCCTCGCAGCTCATCAAGGACCTGGCCAAAGAGATCAGGTTCAGTGAGGTAAGGCCATGCCAGGGTGATGGACCCCTGGGACGAAGGTGGGCCCAGAGCTTGATAGCAAATTTCTCTGCATTAGTGGTCATGCCCAAGGCTTAGAGAGAGCCTGGGGAGAAGAGTGGAGAACACCAAGCCTAGACTTTGGGTCTCAGTTCTCCTGAGCCTGGAGGAGCTGGTGAGCCTCCTGGGCCTGGACAGGGCAGAAGAGCCCAGGAAACTGGGACCTGAGTGACTATGGTCTGGGACAAATGTGAGTGAGTTGTAGGGCTGTGTGAATGTTTCTTGATGTTATCAGACAGTGTGATGAGCATGTTGCTTGACAACGTGGAACAAATATGAACGTGTCACATGGTGTCAGCTGTGTATGCCTTTCTCGGCTGAGTGCCTCTTCCAACATGGCTATGAGGGTCTCCTGAGTCCTGCCATGGCCTAGAGGGAACACAAATGACCCTCTCCTTTTCCCATACCAGAATGCCTCCAAAACTGTCCGACCTGAAGTAAATGCTGTCACCTCCTCAGATGAGGTCTGTGACGGGGACCGGGAGAAGGAGGAGCCACCATCTCCCGTTGAGGCTACCCCACCTCGATCCCTCCTGGAGAAAGTGTCCAAAAAAAAGACTCCCAAGACTGTGAAGATGCCCAAGCCATCCAAAATCCCCAAACCTCCCAAGCCCCCCAAAACCCTCAAGCTCAAGGATGGAAGCAAGAAGAAAGGGAAGAAGAGCAAGGAGTCAGCCTCGCCCACCATCCCCAACTTGGACCTGCTTGAGGCCCACACAAAGGAGGCGCTCACCAAGATGGAGCCTCCCAAGAAAGGAAAGGTGGGACCCCCTGAGCCCCACTCCCTAATGTGCGGAGGCACTGCAGCCCCTGCCTTGGGCCAGACCAGAGGGAACAGCTGGGCCTAATGTGTCTTTGCTCTCCTTTGCTACTGGGTGGGGAGGGGAGAGCAGCTGTGGGGTAAGGTCTCTAGAGAGCACAAGGGTCCAGGGTTTGGCTCCTGATGAATCTACCCAATCAAAGTACTTCCCTGCCTGTGCCAGCCTAGGCCTGCACATTCAGGCCAAAACCCCAGGCAGATCCTGCTGAGCAGTGAGGCCCCCTGGGGAGAGAGCTTGAGAGAGCACAGAGGGTCTGTGCTGTGGTGGGGGTAGCACTCTGAAGGGCCGCTGGGTTGATGCAACACCAGGGTGGTCTTCACGCGGAGACCATCCTGCTTAGTTCTCCAAAGGATTAGAACCCACCCCTGGGGCTAAGGTGTCTGTTTGAGGAAGACACTAGGCAAAGGCAGAGAACTGGGAGAGGAGATTTCTATGAGGGCCTGAGCCCCTGTGGACAGAGAGAGATGGCCTCCATAAGGAGTCTTACTGAACCTATGAAATTAAGGATTATTGGCAGCAAGCTTCTTCCTACATCTTGGGGGCCATCCTTGTGGCTTGTAATATTCCACTGGGGCTGTTCTTCTGGGACAAGGAAGGAAGGAGGGAGGGAGAGCGGGGTGAATGTGTGTGTGGTAGGTGAATGGGTGAGTGGGTCAACTGATGGGTCAACTGATGGACAGAAGGACGGGTTGGTAAATGGATGGACAAATGGTTAGGTAGGTGGGTGGATGGATGAGAAATGAAAGACTAAGTGAACAGATAAATAGATGGGGGATGAAGGAATGGATGGACCAGCAGGAGTGACTGGTCTTATATGCTGTTGTAACCCAAGCCCACTCACCTTCTATGTCTACCTTTGGGTCATGGCTACTTTGTTTGCAGACCCCAAAGAATGTCCTGAGTGTCCCCAATAAGGACACAGTCCACACCCAGAATGATGTGGAAAGGCTGGAAATCCGAGAGCAAACTAAGAGCAAGTCAGAGGCCAAGTGGAAATACAAGGTGAGGGTGGGGTATAGGCCTGTGACAGGGTATCCCCAGGAGGTGGGGCCATGGGGAAAGTCTGTATGAGTCTGGAGTGACCTGGCCTCCTGTAAGCCACCCTCTGTAGACAGTGTCGGTGAAAACCAAGGATGTCGTCTTCCCCATGCCTCCCTCTACTGTTGTTTACCTTCTTTGTGGTCCCATCTCTGGTCTGTGTTCCCACCTCGAGGCTGGGTAGCACCCCAGGATAGGTCCTGTTTGTTGATGGCTGGGCAGCCTTAGCATCCATCAACAGCTTTCCTGGGCATATTCTGGTCCCCAGTTGCACCCAGTAACACGGCTTGGGATACTAGCCCCTCGTCCCAACGGGCTCAGGGACAACCTTGGTCTTCCTTTCAGAACAGCAAACCTGACTCTTTACTGAAAATGGAGGAGGAACAGAGGTTGGAGAAGTCACCCCTGGCTGGGAACAAGGACAAGTTCTCCTTTTCTTTCTCCAACAGAAAACTCCTGGGGTACGTGAGAGCCTGGGCAGGGCTGCGGGTGAACATACATATGTCCCACGACACATACATGCCCTCACACTGTGTATGCACTCCATACCACACATAACAAATGCTGTGCATCATCCCGTATGACACAGGCACTTGCATCACCTCCCATAGACACGACATCACATGCACACCCCTGTGAACATTCCAAATTGTACTTCGCACCAAACACTCACATATATATGACACCATACATGGCATATACACACACAAGCATATACCTTGCGTCATAACCTCCACTAGCACAATTCACACCATACATACAGGCATCCCTCACACACCATACATACATGGACGTTTATATACCCTCATCACACACCCATTCCATATGTACATAGCACATTCATCCCACAGGCATCTCACACCCAACACTCTATCATACTTTACACCGCATGCATGCCCCATGTCATAGACACGTGACACATTCGCACCACACTGTACACTCGGTTGACACCCTTGAGCAGTGCTTTTTCCAGGCCATTGGTTTCACTCACTGCTGGTCTGTTGCATGGAATCCCTTTGTTTCTGCTTCCAGAACAGTCTAGCTGCTGGACTGGTACATGGAGAATACAGCCTTAGCGAGGGCCAGCTAGGCAGTGGGAAACCTTGAGAGTGGCTGGCAAAGGCTAAAGCTGAAGATATGAGTAGGGATCAGGACACGGGTTTCTGAGCCCAGTGGCCAGTAGGGTGGGACAGTGCACACTCCGCACACTCATGACTCCACGTAAGCTTATGGCTATGACGGGTGCCATAGGGAGGGATGTACGATTTGGGTGCTGAACTAGAGAGGGAAGGCATCAGCTTGGGAGCCAGGTGCGCCTCAGCATGGCCACTGCAGCCTCGGTTCCAGTTGTGTGGCTAGGAAGAGTGCCCACCAGGCACCCTGTCACGTCCATAGGCTCCACACAGTGTATATAGGTGACAAACGTGTCCTGCTGAGATATCCTCATTGCCTGCAGGGGTGGCAGCCTCTGTTTCCTCTTGTGTGAAGGGAGGCAAAGGCCTGTGGGTGCTGGAGAGACAGGGCTGGGGACTCTGAGTGACTGCACTCACCATTACCCAGGCGGGTGTAATCCACATGGCCCTGGTCTTGCTACCCCTAACTTGATGAGTCTGCTTCTGTCATTTCATTAGAAGTGTCACTTCTGGGTCCCAGAGAAGCTTCCCAGTGACACCAGTTCTGTGAAAGGGCCATGTCATCTAGAAGGAGCCGCTAGAACCATGCATATACACACGTGCACGGGTGTGGTGGTTCGGGGCTCAGCTTTAAGGCAGCAGGGCAACGGGCCTTTCCTGAGGATGCTGGAGGCTGCTATGGCCTGGCGTGCTATCAACACTGCAGGCATTTTCTTCAGCATGCTGTCCCCCCTATTGAGAAAAGTGTATCCTAAGGCCCAGAGATGGTCCATACCAGATGTATTCGTGGGGTAAGGACAGCATCCCTGCCTAACCCTAGCAAGAAGAAAGATATAGTATTTCATAGCCCCGTGGAAATGCATCGAAGAATGTGCAGTGCTGCTGTCTTGGGTTTCGTTTTGTTTTGTTCTGTTTTTAAAAAGTATGGGGGGGGGGCGGAAGGGACATGGGGCTTGGCCCTGTTCTCACCTGAGATTTGATTTAAACCCTGAAAGTCTGTAAAGGAGGGTTGAGGGCAATGCTTGTCAGAACCTGGGCAGGTGGATCATTCTAGAACCTCAGTTGCCTAGGTCCTTCTCCCCAGTGCATGACTGTATATCCTGGGCCTCATACCAGGTGACATGGAGCGAAGGAGGCGGCTGTAGGGCTGGGGGACGTCCCCTCCGTGTGCAGACTTTCCACAGTGGAACCTGAAGGTTGCACAGCCCCTGACCAGCTGCTTGCCTTCCAAGCGGATGCTTTCTTCCAGGTCCCTGTGAGGGTCGGTTGCCTGCTGACCTCTCAGGGCTCTGGGACCCCACTGGCCTATCCCTTCTACTCTAGCTCCAAGGCCCTCAGGCCCCCAGGGAGCCCTGGCGTGTTCGGGACCTTGCAGAGCTTCAAGGAGGACAAGGCCAAGCCCGTGCGGGACGAGTACGAATACGTATCGGATGACGGGGAGCTGAAGATTGACGAGTTTCCCATCAGGAGGAAGAAGAACGCCCCCAAAAGGGACCTGTCCTGTGAGTGTAGTGGACGTGGGCAGCAGGGTGGGAGTGGTTTCGGCCAAACCCCTAAAGGCCTCTCCACTTGACTGCTGTCTGCTGTGCTTTTTTCAGTCTTGTTGGACAAGAAGGAGGCTCTCCTTGTGCCCGCTGCGAAGCCAAAGCCGGACTCGGCGGCATACAAGGTGAGCCACCCAGCCGCCCTCGGCCTCTGTGGCCTGCTTCTGTCTGATGTACGAGCACATCCACCCTCCCCCATCCCCATGGGCTGGACCGCGATGTGGGGCTGGCATAGGAAGGACGTGGTCCTCCTCAGTCCTCGGCACCAGGACTAAGGACCTGTTCCCACTGGGCCTGCCCCATGGGAGATAAATGCAGCAAAACTTGTCTCCAGGCAACTACGGGTGGCAGGGGCTTGCTCCCCACCGGCAGGGGTCTTAGACTAAGATGACCTCCAAAGCTGGTGCTCTGGCAGAAGAGGGTCATTGCTGAGGAGGTCTCAGGTTTCCTGGGGAGCCCAGGAAGCACATGTCCCTGTCCCCTGAGTTACCTGCTGGAGTAAGCTTACCCAGGCTAAAGGGTTTTAGTCGCAACATCCCAGTGAAATTCTGGGGCTTTCTTTGGAAAAGCAGTATAGGGTGTGAAGACAACTTTAACCTTTGTGGTGGTTTCGAGGACCCTAGGAAAGGTGGCCCCCACTTCTGTCTCCTGAGGCCCTCGCCCATAGTGTGAGCCCGAGACTACCCTGTGGCAGCAATTAGAACAGAGCTCTTTAAGACTCATTTCCCCTTGAAGGGGAGAAGCACCCCCCACCCCCAGGCCCTCCCCTGACCAGCTGCTCTGTCCCCTGCAGAGTGACGACTCCTCTGATGAGGGCTCTCTGCACATCGACACGGACACCAAGCCAGGCCGCAATGCCAAAGTCAAGAAGGAGAGCGGGAATTCAGCAGCAGGCATCCTGGACCTGCTGCAGGCCAGTGAGGAGGTCGGGGCGCTGGAGTACAACCCCAACAGGTGGGCCCTGGCTGCGTCACAGAGCACTCACAGAGCATGGCTGGCCCTGCGCGCAGGCCCTAGCCTCCGATTGCGGGTGCTGGGCTTGCCGAGCAGCAGGGGAAGTCTTCATTGCCCTCCTGATGGGCCCAGGCAGACCCATACCTGGTCGACTTGGGTTTTAAGCACCTGACCACTGTTTGTGTCTCTGAAACTTTATCAGCGTTTCCAGGTGTGGCATGGACAGGTGACTGATGGGGCACAGCCTGCACTCCCCCAGAGACCCTCTGTGGCACATATGGGGGAACAGTAGTTCCTTTCCAACTCTAGACTCATGGCAGCTTCAGACTCCAACTGTATAGTTGGGGAAACTGAGGCTCAGGAGCCTTAGCCTTCCCATGGCCCACAGGTTGGGGGCAGCAGAGGGCCTAGGCTCTGGGCTGACCTGACTCAAGGACCAAACTTGGGGCTACTAAAGAGTTGCTCTGGGTGCTGGGCCGTATCTATTTGTGTATGCCAGTCCTTCATGGTCCCTTATATTCAGGAAGGCAAATTGTAATGCAAGTTTTGACTTCTTTGTAAACTCAGTTATGTTATGTAGATATGTTTTTGTTTTAATCTCAAGTGTGGGGTTTTAGGGAGGGCTTTAGTTTGTCCACAGTCGATAATTGTCTCATGTGGGGCGTGGTCTTTGCCAGCTGGTAACAGCCTGCCTTGAGTGGCATAGAGAGGGGCGTGGTCTAGGACTTTGAGGGAGATAAATAGAACAGCCTGGTTGGGGGAGAAAGCGTGGCGAGAGGTGGTGCTTTGTGGTGTGTAGCAGTTTGGAGAGACAAGAGACCAACAGTGTGATGGCTTAGAAATACAAGGAGAGAAGCGTTTCAATGCTAAGGCTTGGAGGAGACTGCTTGCTGCGTTTGCTGTTGATGGATATTGGTATCGCCCTAAACGGACCCAGTTAACCCTAAACAGCTGCGAGAAAGAAAGGGGTCTGCTCCGCCTCTCCCCACTAACATCCTTATACCCAGGGTTAAGGGGTTGGTGGAAGGGGACGCCCCAAATAAAATAGAGTTTAAAAATGGGGGTCAATAGCAAGTCCTATGGGCCAGTCTTGGGTGTCTGCTCCCACATCTGCCTGAATAGTTCTTAGCCTACTGCCTGAGGCAGCAGCTCACTCTGACTCTGAGGCTGCTCCAGCAGGTGGAGGCCTAGGTCAGGCCTGCTTGTAGATGACATGAGATTCCGGAAAGGTGGTGGATTAAGGGCTTGATTGAAACAAGCTTTTGCTAAAATTAGTTGGCCATATTTTATTTCATGGATGACTGTTTTGAATGCAATATCATATTCACAAGCCAGCCAGCCTCAGGAGCTTTCCTGGTGGGAGTGAAGCATGATGGGAGGCGGGGTATGCATGGCTTTGGGCAAGGATACTGGCTCAGCCTGGCATGACCCAGTGAGAGCCTTGGTGTCCACGAGGTGAAGCCTGGTTGTGGCCTCTTCCCATTGGAGCACCTTCACACTCAAGACTGCAGCCCTGCCGGGCACGGTGGCCCAAGCCTGTAACCCCAGCAGAGGCAGGGGGACCTCTGCGAGTTCAAGGCCAGCCTGGTCTACAAAGCGAGTCCAGAACAGCCAGAGCTACACAGAGAGACCCTGTATTGAAAACAAGCAAACAAAACAAGCAAACAAAAAGGCCTTGTTCGGGGCTTTATAGTTTCTGGTGGTGGCGATGCCTGGCTTCTGGGACAAAGTATGTGCTCACTAACATTTTAATGACTGATGTTGAGATCTAAGAGACACCCCCGAGCACCCTGGATCCCCCATGGCCTCAATGGAAAGGCCTGGGAAGTTGAAACATGGGGTAAACCTGGCGCCACTCCGGATGAGGGCAGACAGGGCCAAGATGCTTGGCCTTAGCCATCAGGGGTCTTGTTAAGGGTGCTGTGGAGAGAGAGCTCTGGGTGGCATGGAGACAGGACACAGGTGGGGGCATTTGAACCCTCACGTGTGAGGCCAGGAGGAGCCTGTCTGCTGATGAGAAACCAGAGCTGCTGTGGCCCCATGCCCCAAGTCTGGGAGACTGCTTTGCAGACACGTGTGTCCTCAACACACGTGCCTCAGAGGCCAGCCAGCTCCCTCAGCCTGCCGCGGGCAGTTCCTCTCCCGAAGTCTCCCATTTGGAGCATGGGTCAGTTTTTGATGGTCCGTTTGCTCTGTTTTAAGTACTGACTGGAAAAAAAATACAGCTGAAGAAAACGGAGGAAAATATGTTAATTTCTCGTGGATGGTTTGCTTGGTGTTTACTGCTATGGGAAAAGGAAGGGATTTGGGTATGGTAATTGGAGGATTAAAGTATTATTTTCCATGATGACTAGTTAAACTTTGTTCATTGATTCTCCAGCAACCGTGCAGATAGACGGGCCAGCTGGGTCTGGGGTCACCCAGATGGCATGGGTGGCAGCTCATGTCCAAGTGGGCTCTCATGGGGGATCCTGCCATCAGTGTTTAGGGCCCTTGTGGTGGATGTCTTGTGGCATTTCCCTGAGGCCTGGGTTGAGAACAGGATAGAGCTTTATACCTTGAGGGCACAAGGTGAGCTTTTGTTCCTGCCCATGACCTGCCCCTGCTCAGAGAAGTCCACAAGACTTGCCCAGCTGCACAGGACAGCTGCTAGCCTTCGAAACATAGCCCTGCATTGTGGACAGGGCAGGGAAGGCTTGATGATGGTGGCTCCAGCCTTGCTGTCTGCAGGACTCAGGGCTGTGTGACTTGGGCCTTCCATTATGGCTTCAGCCTAGGAGGCAGCTGTCATAGAGGGCTGTGGAGACACTGGCTTCCCTCAGTCCATGGGGTATTAGCCTAGGAGATAGCTTTTCTCCAAACTCACCTGTCCAGCCCCATCTCTCTGACAACCACCCCCAACCACCACCACCAAACAGGGCCTTCTCTAGAACCCTCGTGTTCTGAGCAGTGGCTTCCCTAGGTCCCTGTTAGAGCTCCTGCTGGGGTCCTTCAGCCTGTACTTAAGGTGGTCTGCCTTCCATGACCTCACACATGTGGCATCTTCAGCAAGTGCAGGGAGGCGTGGAGGGAGGGGGGACACCTGTCTGCACAATGCTGTTTGCTCTCACTGCCACTCAGTACCATTCTGGCCCTGGGCCTGCCATGAAATCATCTCCTAACACACCCTCTTCCTCAGAGGCTGTGATGCTTTCTCCTGCAAAGGAGCTTTTTCTAAAAGTGTTCCAAACACTCGTGTGTCCCGGGTGTGCACGATACAGCAAGAGAGGGTCTGGAGACAAGAGGACTTTGATGCCGGAGGCTCGGGAGAAAAGGGACCATGGAGTAAGGGAGGAGAACAGGGGGTCCTGTGTGGCTCTGGTCCAGACCATGACCTAGGTGGCTCATGTGGTAGGTGTCCCTGGTACTGGTAGTGTTTTTCTTCACCAGCTGGAGCAAGCCATTCTTTTCTAGGCTGGGCTCATCCGTAGCCCAGCTGAGCTAGGATAAGTAAGTCTCCAGAGGGAGCTCCCACTGGGCCCGGTCTTTATGGGGCCGGGGCAAGTTTGGCTGTCTGGGCATCATGTGGCCATTTGGATCCGGTGCTAGACCTGACTCAGAATCTCCCGACAGGGCCTAGGTGTGGGCATTTTTTTTAAAGCAACCCAGGTGGTTCTAGCTTAGACAAGTGGAAAGTCTAGACTGGAGGAGGTGAGTGGGTTGAGCCAGCACAGAGCCCTGAGGAAGCCAGAGCTAGATCCTGTTGGAGCATCTGATGGAGACCGTGGAGACCACCCAGGAGCCACCTCAGACTTAGCCCCTAGGGTCTTTGCAGTCCAATAGCAGCCAGGCCTCAGGTCTGTGGGATGATGGTGATCGCTGCTCCCTGAACCTAGTCTGGGATGCTCTTTCTGGAAGGCAGGGTACCAGTGCAGCCAGGAAGAGGTGAGGCCGTGGGACAGTAGACAGAGGCATTGCTAGAAAAGCACATAAAGGGTATGGCAACACAGACTAGGCAGAAGTATGCAGACGGAACCCCGTGGGCAGTCCTGCATGGGTTTAGAAGAGAGGAAAACCGGAGCTCAAGAGAAAGCTTGCAAGTCTGAATGGAGGGATCCAGAGAGGGGAGACAGGCTGAGCTGAGGCATTGGCTGTGCCTAACCAAGAGATGTGTAGGCCCAGATACAGATGTTAGCGTGCATACAGGTATACAGGGTGAGGGTGCAGGGCTGAGTACCGGTGTGGATGAGTAGGTGTAGATGAAGGTGTTGTTGAGGGTGTAGGAACAGGTGTAGCTGGATGTGTATGCAAGCATAGGGGAGGGTGCAGGGGTAGATATGGGCGAATGCGTGGACAGGTAGAGATGAGGATGAGGTACAGGTAGAGATGTGGGCATGGATGCAGGTATGGGTGAGGGTCTGGGCATAGGTGGGAGGTGTAGATGGGGCTCTGGGTCTATACTTGGTCATAGGAGAGGACTGGGGACTTTTCCATTTCAATGTAGGAGTGAGGAGACGGAATGTTCCTGGCTAGGATTGAGGTCATGGTCAGCTGTGGACAAGCGTGGAGAGCTGGCAGTGTACAGGAGTCAGGCAGCTGAACCAATCTCTGGCCAACTCAAAAGTTGTGGGAACCCGCATTGTGGTGCAGGCTCTGATCCCGTCTGCCACCCTGTATGTTTCCTTATTCTAACCCAAGGCCTCTTTTCCCTTCCTGGAGTATGGCTGAGTATACAGAGGGGCTTTCCAGCCTTTTCCCACTGTTAGGTCACCAGCCCACATCACTGTTATCTGCTGGCTGCCCAGGCCAGTGTGTATACAGCCATGGGCTTTGGGCTATAGTTACAGCACCTTGGACTGCAAATTGTGGGCCATGAGCTATGGGGCTCTAGTCTGTGATCCAGATATCCTGGCTGTCAGTCAAGGGCCGCCATGGCTGAGTGCCTGTTGTCTCTCTGTGTCCCCAGCCAGCCCCCTGCCTCACCCAGCACACAGGAAGCCATTCAGGGAATGCTGTCCATGGCCAATCTGCAGGCCTCTGACTCCTGCCTGCAGACCACATGGGGCACTGGCCAGGCCAAGGGCGGCTCACTGGCAGCCCATGGTGCCAGGAAGAATGGCGGTGGCAGCAAAGGCACGGGCAAGCGCCTGCTGAAGAGGACTGCCAAGAACAGCGTGGATCTGGAGGACTATGAGGAGCAGGACCACCTGGATGCTTGCTTCAAGGACTCAGACTATGGTGAGTGTGGCCGCAGGGCAGAGATTCTGCCTGTAGGGGGCAGCACTGGTAGGAACAGGCCAAAGGAGGCCCATGAGCTACAGCCCAAACTGCAAAATCCATCTTGTGCTGGGGTATGTGGTGACACATGCCTTTAATCTCAATACTCTGGAGGCACAGACAAGGCGGATCTCTGTTCTGTGTTCTGGGCCAGCCTGGTCTACATAGTGAATTTCAAGCTAGCCAGGGCCACACAGTGAGACCTTATCTCAAACCAAACCAAACTAAACCAAACCAAACCACCACTATTTGGAAGCCTGTCATTTCATTACCTGGGTAACTACCGCCGTGGTCCATTTCAGAATCTCTTCCCTATAAGGAAACTTTGTCCTCATCCACAGTTTGTTGCTCCCCACTCTTGGCCACTTGTCATGTGCTTCAAGTCTCTGTGGATTTGTTTTGGCCATATCACCCAAATGGATCAGGTAGCATGTGACTCTTTGTGGGCCCTTGCATTCTGTGGCACATGCCAGAATTTCCTTCCTTTTCCAGGCTGAGTAGTATTCTCTCCTGTGTAGGAAGTGTTATGAAAGTCCACGCATGCACTCATCCCTGGGCCCGTGAGCTCTTCTTTTGGCTGCTATAATCATGAGTATGTACAGGTTCCTCTCGGTACCTGGACTCTCATCCCTTGGCTGTGTCTCTGGGAGGGTCCTGCTGGGCCATGAGTCACCATGTGGTTTTGGCTTTCTGAGGGCTTACCTGACAGATGTCCATGCAGCTGAATTTATCAGTGACAGGGCCTTGGGGTCACTGCCCTGACCTTGTCTGTCAGATGGAAAAGCCAAGGCCCAAGGATGCCCCTGCAGCCATACGTGAGGGTCAGAAACCAACAAGGCTCTGGCTGTCTGCTACAGGTTCAGGGGCCATGCCTCCTACCAGCAGGACCTGCCTGGCTCGGACACCAGATTTGTCACACCCCACCTCAGGAACATCCCAGCATTGTGCCAAAGGTGCTAGCCCAGGCTTCTTGTGCCCAGGGCTGACACAGGTGTAGTCCGGTGCCTTCCTGGTGGCCAGAGGCTTGGGTCTACTGATGTAGGCCGCTGTGAGGGGCTCTCCTGAGAAGGAGATCTGTCCTACCTGTGCTGCACAGATCTAGGCTCCATGATATGTGTGGTCTGCTTATATAGAGAGAGTTGGCAGCCAAATGAACTCCTGTTTCCACTTCCTTTGGGGGTGTGGAGTGCCAGGTCCTGCTGCCCCTCCTCCCCCACAGATTCCCCAGGCTTGGAGTTTTCTCAGTAGGCCTTGGGTAAAGGAAGCAGGACCTGCAGTGTAGGGGGTACTGGGGAGCCCCTGAGCCAGCGAAGCTTTTCCATGGCCGTGCAAGCCACTAGGCGGGCACCTTCTCCCGACCTGCTGGGAGGGTCTTGGGGCTTCAGAGACAGTGGAATTAGCCTGGTCCCCTCAGCTTCTCCGTCCCTACTGCAGCAGCCTCCCAGAAGGGCTGTACGCCTCAGGCTCCTGAAGCCACTGATCCCAAGTGACTAAGGGGTTTTCAGGCACAGGGCCAGCCTGGGCTTGGGCACGGCCAGCAGCCTGTGCAGACACTCTCCTGCCTCTTGCTATGGCAGATTCAGTTTCACAGCAGGTCTGAGAACCTAATGACAGGTCCATGGGCCACTGCAGCACCACTGCAACCCTGCAGCACCACTGCAACCCTCGAGCCCTGGCTACACCAATTAATTGCTCAGGGACCTGCTCTCCTATTGCCTCCTGCAGTTTACCCCTCCCTGGAGTCTGATGAAGATAACCCTGTCTTCAAGTCCCGGTCAAAGAAGAGGAAAGGCTCAGACGATGCTCCCTACAGCCCCACAGGTAGAGTTGGGCTGGGGGCCTGACATGCGGCCACTGAGGACATAGACGTGGCTCTAGACATATCTGGGGGAGATTGGTCAGCTCCCCATAAGCTCTGTGGGGCTCTGCTATGTGTCTTGGGATCTCTGAGCCTAGACCTCACTCTAGAAGCTTCTCACTTGGGGCCCCTCCTCTCCTAGGAGGGGCGCCCAGAACATGCTGGGTGGACGGGATCAGGCAGCCCCCCTTTGAAGGTCCCCTGCCTGGGTAACTATTGCCACGGTCCATTTCAGAATCTCTTCCCTATAAGGAAACTGTCCCCACCCACAGTTTGTCCCTCCCCAGCCCTGGCCACTTGCCATGTGCTTCAGGTCTCTGTGGATTTGTTTTGTCCAGTTTTCTGGGCCTCCCATATCACCTCACAGTGTGGCACCACCTTGGGGAGAAGGGATGTGATATGGCTTCCCATCTGGAAAGGTAGATGCTCATGGTCCCCCAGATTCAGAGATGGTCTGGGCTGAATGGGCCACCACTTCTGGTGCTGATTGGTTGGCCTTCCCTGTGTCTCCCACAGCCAGGGTCGGCCCATCGGTGCCAAGGCAAGACAGGCCTGTGCGTGAGGGGACCAGAGTGGCCTCCATCGAGACTGGGCTGGCAGCTGCTGCAGCCAAGCTGTCCCAGCAGGTGAGGAGACTGAAGGGTTCTTGCAGGAGTACGTCTCTATTGTGTGACGTTAGGCTAACCTCCAGACACCTCAGCCACTGTCCCTGTGTGGAGACTGCCAGGGATAGAGTCTGTTAGGAGTAGCTTCAAATACTGAGAAGGTACAAGGGGGGCAGGTGCACAGCCCATGCCCCTTACCCTAGGGGCACCTCTCACTAACATGGTTGCTCTCTGGTACCCAGGATACCCTTGTTAAATGCCTCTAGGGACTGCTCCCATTCCCAAGGGTCCTGGCACTTTTAAGTGGTACAGGCCCGGCTTTCTGCCTTGGGCTTGGTGGGAGAGACTCAGCCACTGCTCTCTATGCTTCCTACCCAGTAGAGATCTGAGCCCCTAGAAGCCTGCATCTGGGTGGAGGCTGAGCTGGCTGTGCCCCACTCTGATGGTACCTGGGGCAGCTGATGGGTAGCACAACTCTGCACTTTGTTCTTAGGAGGAGCAGAAAAACAGGAAGAAGAAGAACACCAAAAGGAAGCCGACTCCTAACACTGCCTCCCCCTCCATCTCCACCTCCACCTCCACCTCCGCCTCTACGGGTACCACCTCGGCCTCCACCACCCCGGCCTCCACCACCCCAGCCTCTACCACCCCAGCCTCTACCACCCCAGCCTCCACCAGCACAGCCAGCAGCCAAGCATCACAGGAGGGCAGCTCACCTGAGCCCCCACCTGAATCACACAGCAGTAGCCTGGCTGACCATGAATATACAGCAGCCGGCACGTTCGCAGGGGCCCAGGCTGGCCGTGCCTCCCAGCCCATGGCCCCTGGAGTCTTTCTCACACAGAGGCGGCCTTCTGCATCATCCCCCAACAACACTGCTGCCAAAGGTACCCCTTCTGCCCTGTCTGCCCCCGCCCTTAGGAAGCACACTGCAAGGGGCGTTCTGGCCCCAGGGCGGCAGGTGCTGGGCATCTGAGACAGTTATGTTTCGTGAATCTGCATGGTCCCCACCCTTCACATGAATGTCCACGCTGGTCTGCCTAGTCATGTGAAAGACACAGGCTAAAATCAGGAGATAAGGCCTGATTAGGCCTCATCAGTATCAAACTTGAGGACTAGTCCTCAGCGCAGTGCTCTGGCTCAGGCACGTGGTTAGCTGTTTGCTAAGGTGAAGCTGGGTGTGAGATGAGCCAAGCTGGTGGATTAAGCCCCTCTGTGGGTTAGAATGTCATACCAGTCAGGCCCCGTGGAAACCCTGTGCCCTCCCTTAGCCCACCTAGTTACACTGCAGCCTGGGCCTGGTGGCCAAGGTTTGGTGGCATGGTTACTTATGGTGGCCGCCTGAGATGACCTTGTTGCCTCGGGGATGGGGGGCAGTGTTGGGGTGGCAGGGTGGTCTCATATCTTATCCATGCCATCCTGAACTAAGTCCATCATGGCCCCTGCCCCTCTGAGCACTTTGGGTCCCTGGGGGACTTCTGAGTCCAGGGCTCAGCCTGGCTGGCTGGCTTTACAGAGGTGGGTGGGGAGGAAGTAGAGGGCCCGTGGTACCCTCCCCTCCTGCAGCTGCCACTTTTGATATTTTTCTTTAAAAAAAAAAAAAAATCTCTCCCTGCCTCTATAGGAAAACGTACAAAAAAGGGCATGGCCACCGCCAAGCAAAGGCTTGGAAAGATCTTGAAGATCCATCGGAATGGGAAACTGCTCCTCTAAGGCTTGGAAAGCCAGGATCCTTCTGCTCTGCTCAGGACCCCCGGAGCCCCGCTACATCAGTCCCTTCCAGGAGGGTGGCCATGCCGCCTGGCCCAGGGAGGGCCTTGCCTCCTCCCGGCCACCTCTCCCCAACACGCGCATCTGTCCCTTGAGCAGGTGGAGTGAGCGGAGCATGGCCGTCCCTTGTTGTGAACATGGACATCCTTTCTCAAGTTGCTTAGAGTGACCGGAAAGTGGCCCTGCCGGCTTACGGACCATTCTGGTTTCAGGACAGCCTCCAGGCACCCCCACCGGAGCCGGGTGACCTCTATGGCTCTGCTTGGGAGCATGAGGCCTTCCAGGAAGGTGCAGTGAGCCACGCTCACCAGCCCGAGTCCGAGCTGGCCCCAGGCTGGCAGCCTCCAAAGGCGTAAAACAAGGCGAAGGACACAGAGTAGGAGAGGAGCTGTGGGGTATTGAATGTCCCCCTCTTCCTCTTCCTGAGCGAGTCTTACAGCACTTGACCAGTGAGGACAGGTTACCCCAGCTCCCTGGCTGGCAGGTAGCAGGCCAGATGGTGGGTGTCACACCCCAAATGCCTGGGGACAGTTGGAGTTGTCAGGACCCACAGTTAGGTTGGTGTGTTAGTGGGTGGAGGAGCCATGGTGGGGGGTCACAGGGGAAGGGTGACAGCTCAACCACGTCTTAGGGTCCGGGGGACCCAGGCTAAGCCACGTGGAGGGGCCCCACTCTGGAACAGCACTTCTAGGCCAAGGCACCCTGCCCCGAGTGGGCAGACAGGTGAGCAGGGCCACAGGGCTGGAGCCAGCACGGCAGCGCTTGTCTGAGCCCCTGGGTGGCTTTGTGAGCACTGGGCCATCTCAGGTGGCATGTCCACCCATTGACATGGAGGGGCTGGGTTTGTTTCTCAGGCAATCCTGTATTTTCATTTTAGATGTATTTCTGGAAGCATATTTTTCATAGAATGTAGCGTGTAAATAGCTTTTTAAATGACTTCTTTTTTACAAGAGCAAAAGTATCTCTAGGAATTTCTTTCTATAGAGTCCTTCATTAACCTTTATACGAGTTTTTGCTCCCCCACCCCACCCCTTCTCTGATGGACGGTCGGGTTCTGACCCCCACCCTCCACACCCCTCCCAGACCCCACCTCTTTTTCTTTCCTTTCCTTTCGTTACTCTTCTTATTTCCCTCTTAGGAACTAAGGTATTGCCTGAAAAACAACGGCGTCTGCGCGGCCTTACACTCTGTCTTTCAGAGCGGATAGTACACAGATCCCTCCCACAGCCCTGAAGCCGCGTCTCCAGTCTCACACCAGCTCTTCGCTCTCCTTCTTTATGACGAGGGTCGGGGATGCAGTTATTTTACTAGCACCTTGTGAAGTATTTGTGTTTCGTGATGCTGTAATTTATTAATGTTTGTAGCTTTTTATATTTGTACATTTCTTATGAGGTTCGTTTCTACACCCGTTACCTGGATGTGTTTGTCCATGAGGAGATGCAGTTTGGCGGAGGCCTTATCCACTCCCACTTGACCTGTTTGGAGGGGCGCCGTCCCCAGGGCCCGGGGCTGGGAGAGGGGCATCTTGCGGGCCCCAGGCTTACTCAGAACTGGTGTTTTTTAAAGTTTCCTTGACCCTGTCCTTGTGAACATTTCTATAATCTTAACCCGGGCATCAAGCTGTTCTCTCTCCTTCTCTCTTTTTAATTTTATTATTATTTTGGCGACATGTACATTTCTAACAAAGTTTATCGTGGCTATTAAAGTGTTCTATTTCCCAGTTCATATTACTCTTGTATCGAGTCCATGAGGTCTAAGGCAACTTAGACCAAAGTTTTAAAAAAGTAAAAATATTTCAGGTTTTGTACAGAACCATGTTTTTGTCGTACTTACCTCCTTCACCACTCTTCTCTTGCCTGTGGGGCACCTGAAGACGGAACCAGCTGTGTGAGGCTTACCTGACTCCGGCGGGCTCTGGCCGGGCGAACCCTTGGGTGGGTGCGTCTTTTAGCCCCCATTGATGTTTGAAGCAAGCCAACAGAAGCTGCCCTGCCCATGACATTCACTGAAATGACAGAGTGTCCATTGAGATGATGTGACCGTGCCATAGGCAAGGCTAAGGGATGAGTACCAGTTCTCTTTGGGGAGGAAGCTGATGACAGCTGGTGAACAGCCACAACCTGCTAGCAGGACCGTGTGCTCTCCGAGCCCCACATGCACCTGGGTGTCACCCAGTGACAGTGACTAGAGCTGAACATGGGGGTGGGCTTGCAACTTCTAGATAAGGAACTTGAGACCAGTGTATAGCCAAGGCCATCCGGATATAAGGAGCCAGCACGAGACCTCTGCCAGCAGCACCCTAAGCAAGCCTTGAAGCAGATATCCTGGCGTGGATATGAGCTGGTTGGTGTTACTCCTTGTGCCTATTGACATGCAACGCATCACATGGCCTTGGGTGAGCCCCTTTAAGCCTTGTGTTCTCTGGTGCTCAGAAGAGAGGCTCCAACCCCGACCTGTGTGACTGAGTCCTTGATGGTGGTTGGGGAGGGGGGAGGTAGGGGGCTACCAGCTACATAGCCTCTTCCATGGGGATGGGTCCCAGTGTTGCCACTAGGTGGCGCCTTGGGCCCATGCTGAGCTCCAGGCTTCAGGCACCTGGGTTGTATACCCTTTCACACCCTACCTTAATGAACCATGGGGTGGTCTGATGACAACCCTCCCTTCCCCCTTGTGCCACCTGCTGAGATGGTCCCCACCCTATCCCTATTCCCCCCCCCCCCATGCAACAACACCCCAAGTCTGACATCTGGGCCTCTCACCACCCTCAGCCTTGTCAGGCTTGGAGCCCAGGGTTCCTGCAGCAGGGCTGGTTGGTCAGTCCACCTCCTTTCCGAGGTGGTTGTGAGGGCCGTCAGGGAGCTGAGGATCCTGGGCACGGGAAGAGCTTCCCAAGGACACCCAGCATTTCCCAGGGCCAAGCTCCAATCTGTGCTGCCTTCCAGCCAGCATGTGCCATGAGGAGAACTTTTGCTGTGTGCTAGGTGGCCTGTATGTATGTGAGCAAAGAGCTCAGGAAGCAGCCAGCAGGCACAGCCCCTCCTCCGCTTCTGCACCACCGCTGGCTTTTGTGAGCCTCCAGGAAGAGGCCCCAGTACTGCCCAACTGGAGAAGACACTTTCCCAGTCAGCCAGACCTCAGGCTGCCCAGACTGCCGCTGAGCAGGCCCCAGGGAGCCTACACTGAGTTGGCCCCAGTAAGCAGAGGGATCTTAAGTGAACCCAAGGCAAAGGCTTCTTCCAGCCCTGTTTAGGGCATGGCCATCTTCACTATGCATGGCACGGAGCCCAGCAACATGGTGACTCTGCCTAGCCCTGTGTGTTCTGGTTGTTTAGATCCTTTGTTCCCCTGGTCCCGAACCTGCAGTTGGCAGAAGAGGATGTAATTGGGAGCCCCTGGGGGGGGGCAGTGCTCAGAATGAACACCAGGGGGCAGGGCAAGGCTGGGAACAGGCCAGGGACCAGAGGTTACTTCTCCTTCTAGGGTGCAAAACAAAGTTATAAGCATGCGCTAGGAAGGAGACAAGAAAAATCACAGTGATGCAGCGCAAGTGGCATTGTCATCTCTTACACACATGACATTAGGTGACACATCACCCTCTGGAAAAAAAGTCTCGCAAGAGTGTTCTACTGATGGGGAAACTAAGGCACGGTGTCTCACAGGTGGTAGAGCAGTAATCAGTCTTATGACTTGGAACCGAGCCTCTTGAGAGACCTTCTCCTGCAGACAGCAGCCAGGTGGGTAGCTCTCAAGGGTTTCCTGAGGCCTAGGCCTCTGCAAGGGTCTCAGCCACCATCACTCCCTCCCCCACTGGGTCCTTTTCTGTCCCCCAGACTAACCTGGGTCTACAGCCACCCTAGACTGCTTTGCCCTAAATAAGGGTTCCACTTTGCAGATGGGGGCACTTAGGCAGGGCGGGGTTAGGATACAGAAAACTGAGCACTGCTACAGTAGCAGAGGAAGAGGTGTACTGTCAAATGTTCCTAGCCCTCTTGGATGGTGCCTCAGGAACTTGGAGTAAGTCATAGGGTACCAAGACTGCAGGCCACAGCTTTCCTAAGTGGCCCTGTAGCCGGTATGGTCACATTTACGATGTGTCTGCTGTGTGCTGGGCATGGCCCCCTCCCCCACCTTATTGTGACTTATTTTGCTCCTAAGCCCAAGCCCATGGAAGGGGCAGTTGGGTACACGCCAGGCTGTCTGGACAAGAAGGCATTCTGAGGAGGTGGCCTGAGCAAACAGAGTGCTGAGACGCTTAAGAGAGCTGGCTGGGCAGCGGGAACGGACTATGCAAAGGCCCTGGGGCAGGATCAAGTTTGTTGAGGAGAAGCTGGGAGGCAGTGACGATGGAAAGAGGAGGTTGGGCCCCTCCCCACCCCCCATCTTCTCCAGGCCTTAGCAAGCTCTCTCCCGCTCTGGCTGTGCAGGCTCAGCTCTGTCATCTGCAGAGTGGAGAGAATGGTCCTGTCTTCCCTCAGAGGTCCTTTAGGCTAATTCTTCCCCTACACACCTGTCCAGAGGACCTGGGTTCCGTTGCCCTCTCCTGGCCTTTTCTCTCATTGCTTTCTTGTTGAAAGAGCATCTCCAGATGGAAGAGGAGGGAAGCAGTGTTCTCCCTCTTGTGGCCGGGCCTGCCCCAAAAGTTCTGTAGTGAACTTGCTACTTCTGCCATGCCAGGCAACCTTGAACCTCTGTGGCTGGAGCCTCCTCGAGTGTTCTGACTCAATGCTTAGTTAAAGGGTGCTCCCCTGGTCTTGGCGTCCTTATAATCTAGACTTTGTCACATTTTGCAATTCACACTGTGTGTGTGTGTGTGTGTGTGTGTGTGTGTGTGTGTGTGTGCGCGCGCGCGCGTGTGTATGTCCAGACTAGCATGGCCATAGGCCCTATTGAGAGGTAGAGGTTGGAGATGTTGGGCAGTGTGGCCCACTGTGGAGGGAGGGAAGGCTGTGTGAGGCGACCTGGCTGAGCTGTTTGCAGCCCAGATGGTGTCCTCACTCTTGAGCCGCCCACCGCCCAGTCCGAGTCCAGCCGCCTCCTCCTCCTCCTCCTCCTCCAAACACCCTCAGGGGGATGCCACCTCGGTAGAAAAATGATGCAGTTCCATTAACATCTGACATGGATTTGCTGGCCCCAAACAGACGAGTGCGGTGTAAACACCCGGCGCTGGGCCCTAGCCCGGCCTCTGTATGATCCCAGTAATTAATTGTTCTCTGTTGGCTAGGCCACACTGGGCCCCTCGGTGCAGCCTGAGGAGTTTCCAAATCGGAATCTGGCTCTGCCCCTGTGTATGGTATTTTCCAAACAGCGGATGTCCTAGGGGTGGCAGGAAGAAGCAGAAAGAGGGGATGAATCTCACTTCCGGTACTGATGTTAGGATGCGGCCCTTCGTTGCCTTCCCATGGGCCTTACTTTCCTCTTTATAAAATGGGGCAATAGTACCATTCTCCCAATATGGCTGAACTTGAGCCAACCAAGAGCCCCATTTTGTGGGGCTAGCCTTGAATAGGAGAGAACATGCTGGATGTCACAAAGGACATGGGAAACACAGTCATATTGGTTGTTTAATAAGCACACAGGCTTCCTAGATATGGTTTCAACTATCTTTTCCGTTTTTCTTTTTGCCATAGAGGAACATTTTTCCCCCTGTGCATTGTTCAATAACAACAGACCAATATTGTCTCTTTTTATGTGTGTCACAGCGAACTTTTTTTTTCTTTTGAGACAGGGTCGCTTATAATCCAAGCTGGCCTCAAATTCTCTGTAGCTGAGGATGTCCTTGACCTTTCTGAATCTATCTCCTGAGTGCTGGGTTTCCAGGCATGCACCACCACACTGTTTTTTATGTGATTCTGGGGATTGAACACAGGGTTTTGTGCAAGACGGGCAAACACCCTCCCAACATCCAGGAACTCTTAGACAAACATTCAGAGTCCCCTGGGCAGCGGGATCAGCTCCAGGCGCAGCTGGCCCTAGAAGGGGGAGCTTCAGTGTTTCCTTCCTCCTTTAGCAGTTTTTCTAGGGTCCTTCAGGATCTGCCAGCTCTGACCACTTGGGAAGAGTTCCCATGGGCTGTGACCCCGCGGGGATAACCATATTCCTCTCAGGCGCCACCAGGATTACATTGATAAACTACGTCGGCTCCATGCCAGCTCCTGGAAGGGCCACACAGGGTCGCCTGGATCTTTATCACTGGTCAGAAGACCATCCATTTTGCCTTTGAGTTGGGTTGCTGTAAGCCACCTTGCTCTGCCTCCTGGACACAATGCAGTTCATGACTGAGGGCCGGCGTGCCCCACAACATGTGTGTGTCATTCCAGTATCACAAGGAACCTGGATTCCCAGTGGGTGGCTTGCTCTTGCAATGGGATTTTTTTATCACTGCCTGGGTTCTGGGTTAGGGTTGTCCAGGGCAGAGCCCTGCCAGGGCAGGTGGGTAGCTCCAGTTCAAAGGGAGCAGCAAGGGCTGGGGGCACATGCAGGTGACAGTTCTGGGTTTTATTCTGTTGTCTTTTCACTCTGGGCTTGCTTGTTTATTTTTGTCCTAAACTCTGTATTATTTGGTTGTTTCATGGTGTGTGATGATGTGTCTCTAGCCCATCTGCAGATCTGTGAGACAATTCTGCCCAGGGTCTCAGTCTTCATCCTGCTGGCTCACAGGGGAGAGGCCCTGTACACCTCCCAGAGGCCACACCCCTGGCAAGGCCCTGGCCTGTCTGTGTCTCACTGCCTTGTCACCCGATGTTCAAACTTGAAACCTGTCTCTTCTGGTCACCTCCCAGCTCAACCTGTCAACAGGATCCTGACATTCTGTCCCCTACCTTCTCAAGTCCCACGGCCAAGCATCCTTGGGATGATCAAACAAGCCCTCTCCAGGGCTCAGGTAGCCCCAGAGACAGTCTGCATACTTGACATTGTACCCAACAGTTTGGGACCATGGTGGGACACAGGTCTACTAGTTTATGGAAGTCTGCATGAACAAATTGCTGGAGGAGACGGAGTAGGACAGTATGGTTTTTAGAAGAGGGTCTTTCAAAGAGAAATGGCCTGACACAAGGAAGAAGGAGGGTCCAAGTAAGACACAATGGTAGATAGTCAGGGGAGAAGTGGGGACATGGGGCGACAGGGGACAGGCGTGACAGCCAGCATGAGTAACGACAGGAGTTTGGAGTAGGCTGAGCTTGAGCCAGGCCAGCCAGATTAAGACTGACAGCATCCGGGTGGGCCTGCTGGGGTCTGGGGTTATCACCGTTTCCTCCTGTGAGGGCTGGGTGATTCATGGGCTTTGGGCACTTGACAGGTGGTCTGGGGCCTGGCTGGGAGGCAGCTCAAGCTGCTTGCACCTTTGGTGGGCAAGCTAGGGCCTCCCAGAAGCCCAGAAGGCAGAGGCCAGCCTGGAATTGCCAGAACACCATGCCTCACAAAAGCAGTCTCTGGTCTCCGTTCCATACTCAGGCCAAGGTGTCACTCATGACTTTCTGGATACTTGGCTTCACCCTGAACTTGGCTTGGCTTAGTGAGGTACAAGTCGCCTTTCTAGGCAGCCCAGAGTGAGACGTGTAAACCAATGCCACAAAGAGCTCTGGTTCTGTCAGCTTCTGTCCCTAGTACCTACCCCTTTGGTCATACAGGGGTCAACAACGACATGAGTCTAACTCATTGCCCATCCCGTGTAAAAGCAGCCATGTCGGGGCCTGTGGGAGAGTCATAGCTCCTCCAAATGGGGAGCCCATGGGAGCCCAGGTGCTGGGTGCAGTAAGTCGAGCAGGATGAAGCACATGGCTCTTGAGCGAGACTCACCTCTGAAAGCAGAAGTGAGAGTGGATACCAAGAACTGAGGACGTGCCGGGCGTGGTGGCGCACGCCTTTAATCCCAGCACTTGGGAGGCAGAGGCTGGTGGACCACTGTGAGTTCGAGGCCAGCCTGCTCTACAAAGTGAGTCCAGGACAGCCAAGGCTAACACAGAGAGATCATGTCTTGAAAAACAAAACAAAACAAAACAAAAAAAGAACTGAGGGGCAAGGCCCGGCCATGGAGAAGATAAGATGGATCTGAGAAGTTCTCTGAGCAACATCCTAGCAAAGGTGCTGAGCTAAGAGAAGCTGATTGCTTGGAGAGCGACGTCCACCCTTCACAGCAGGGGCCATCAGTCCAAGTCCAAGGGTGGCGATTCAAACCAGGAAGTCAGTACCAAAGATACAGCTGATAGAACTGAATGTGGAAGTTGAAATATAACTAAATTTTAATTACTTTGCTTTAAATTTAAGCAGAGGAATAAAAGTCAGTGAAATAGAAGATAGAAACACAATAGGGAAAAAAACCCAAAAATTGATATTTTAAGACCAAAAACCATCAGTGTACTACTCTCTAGAAAAGACAACAAACAAAGAAAAACAACCCAGAGAGGATGCACATGCCACATGCCACAAACAAAAGCTTGGCTGTGAGGGTTGTAGATTCAGCAGGTTTAAAAATAGCAACAGGGGCCTGGAGAGATGGCTCAGAGGTTAAGAGCACTGGCTGTTCTTCCAAAGGCCCTGAGTTCAATTCCCAGCAACCATATGATGGCTCATAGCCATCTATAATGAGATCTGGTGCCCTTTTCTGGCTCGCATGCAGGCAGAATACTGTATAAATAATAAATAAATGAATCTTTAAAAAAAAAATAGGGCTGGAAAGATGGCCCACTGGTTAAGAGCACATACTGCTCTTGCAGAGGACCCAAGTTCAGTGTCCAGTGCCTGCCCGCACCAGATGGCTTACAACTGCCTGTTACCCAAGCTCTGAGGGAATCTGATGCTCTTTCCATCCTCAGTGGCCACCCACCCACCCACCCACCCCCACACTCATGTATGTACACACACTCATGTACATGCACACACATGCAAACACATATGAACACACACATAAATAAAAATAAATTAAAATGAAAATAGCAACAAGTTCAGGGATGGGGGTGGTTTAGCAGGTAGGAGCGCTTGCTCTGCAAGCATGAGGACCCAAGTTCAAATCTCCAGCACCCACAGGAAACTCCAGGTGTAACCACCCGTGCTGGTCACTCCAGGGCTGTGGGGAGCAGAGGCAGTAGGAGTGCTGGGACTTGCTGGCTGCCAGCTTAGCTCTATGCTTAGTGAGAGATGCTGTCTCCAGAGTATAGCATAGAGGGTGGTAGGGCAGGATCCGGGGTGTCTTTCTCTAGCCTCCACGCACAGTGTGTGGATGGACTGCACAAGAGCATTCATATACACCACACGCATGCTTGCTCACAGATGCGTGAATAAAGTGTTTTGGAAAGGTTTAAAAACCAAAAAAATAGCAATAGTACAATATTATGATCAACTTAGCTGACATGGTAAGTTCCTTGAAAAGTGCAAATGATTTTTTAAAAATACCAAAAATTAAAAAAAAACCACCAAAACAAAAAACAAAAAACAAAAACAAAAACAAAACCAAACAAACAAAAACAACCCCCCCCCCAAAACCTAGAAAATCTAGTCAGCCATCTGCACAAGTTTAAGCTTGTAATTAAAAGGCAGTAGAAAGGTGTAGGTTCAGATGATGTCACTGAATTCCAGTGAACATTTTATGATGATATATTATGTAATCTTTTTCTGAAAATAGAGGATGAAGCAATACTTCTCACTGTATTTTATATGGCTGGAGTTATTCCAGTCTCAAAGGTAGAATTAGGCTGGGAAGATGTCTCATCAGGAGAAAGAGCACTTGTTGCTGAGCCGTACAACCTGAGTGAGGGCCACAAGCAGAAAGAGCTAGGTTGTCCTCTGACCTCCACACAAGTCAAAAAAATACACTGAATATAAAAGTGAAAAAAAAAGAGAAGGCCATTCTTTGTGTATACAGACAGACTCTCATAAAATATTAGAAAATAAAATCCAACAGTGTGTAGAAGGTGATATGTTATATTTCAGATAAACTAATTTCTAGAAGGTGAAGCTGACCTGAGGGTCAAGTCAATTCACTTCTCCCTGCATATTGAGAGAATAAAGAAGATAAAGATGTGATCAAAAACTACTTGGTAAATTACATATCCATGCAGCACAATGGTTTCTCAGCACATAAGACTAGAAAGGGATGGGTGTCCTCGTCCTGATCGAGGGCATCTGCGCACAGTAAGGAAGCTAAACCTTTCCCCCTAAGAACACAACGGAGGCAAGGACGTCCATTCTCAACATTATAATCAATGTTGTACTTTATCATAGGGCAATAAGACAAGAAAACTCAATCAAAGGAATACAGATCACATGATACCTACAGACAGTGTTAGCATGGTTCAAAAACGTTTTTACAAAAGATCTTCTAGAACAACTCTGGGCAAAAAGCATAGAGCATAAATCATCTGAGTGTGCACTCGTGCCTATGTGCACACATGCACCGGAGTGTGTGTGCCTGTGTGTGCATGTGTGCCTGAGTATGTACGTGTGTGTGCATGCTTGTGCTCTCATGCAAGTGTTTGCTAAGATGGCAAAGGCCAGCATGTTGAGGTTACAGGATGTAATATCGGCACCAAACAAATTGACTGTATTTATTTCTACATGGGGCAATGTAAAAGTAACTTTTATTCTCTTGGCTCAGTTGTTGTCTGGGAGACTAATTGCCTCCTTCTCCCTAACCTAGGCTTAGACTGTTTTCAGCCTCTGGGGCTTACTGCTTGATAAGCTCACCCTTTCTTCTTCCTTCTGAGCTCTGGGCCAGCTGGTCCAACTCAGCTCTTCTGGCTCAGCCTTCTCCCAGCTGATTTATTTAATCTGGCTTCTCTCTTGGCCCAGAATTGCTCTGTTTGGCCTCAAACTAATTCAGCAAGCTTCTCTAATCTCTGGCTTCTTCTCATTTTCTGGCTTGTTTTGTCTTTATCTGAGTTCTATCTACAACCTTTCCCTTTATCACTGTCCTGGTTAAAAACTGCCTCTTAAATAGCTTCCCTTTCCTCTCTTCTCCTGAGAGTGGGGCGTGTCCTCTTCTGTCAAATTTTCTCTGATTCATCACCTTTTCTACCACTCAATTAGACATCACTTTCAAACATGGGTGCTTCCTTCTACAAACTAACTTTACCTTTATTGTTTGAGAATGAATGCATGTCACACCACACCTGGACCTAAGCTTTTGTTTGCCTGATACTTGCCCTATACCGAGCTGGCCTTGAACTCAGATCTGTTTGCCTCTGTCTCCTAGATTAAAGGAATGTTTGTTTTCCACCCAGATCACACAGACCTAGAAGCTCTTTGGATGTGATTTCCTACCAGAACATCCATGTTCTGAGTTAACACGCCTCTACAAAGCAACAAGTGGCTGGACACTGAAATGATGCACGCATTCCCACACATATGGTTAAGAATACAAAACGGGCTTATGGATCAATTCAACAAGAATATTTGCAAACCGATGAGTTAAAACTACCAAAACTAATGAGAGAAATGACAAAGGATTTAAGTAAATGAAGAGATAAATCGCATGTATTGATTGGAAGAGTCAATGCTTTTAAGATGTTTATTTTCCCCCAAACCAATCTATACATTTATTGTAATTCATTGGCATGGAAATGCAAAGGGCCCAGAACATTCAAAAGAGTTTTTGAAAAGAAGGACTGCACAGGGGTTGATCTCAAGACTGGGGGTGATGGTTTTAAGGCTACGTAAACTAAGTGACCCCAACAAAATAGTAGCTACAGGGAAATGGAATAGAAGAGGATGTCTAGAAATTAATCTGCATGGATTTTCAACAGGGTACTCTGAAGATGAAAAAGAAGAGGTCTTTTACAAGCAAGATATCTGCCGGAGGGAAAATTGACATTCAAAACATTTAAAAACATTCTTAGACATTTACTTAAGTATATGAATGAGTGTTGCACAAGGACATCAGAGGAGGGTTCTAGATGCCTTGGAACTGAGGAGAGAGCTGTTTGTGACCTGCCATGTGGATGCTGTGAACTTAATGGGGGTCCTCTGCAAGAGCAGCCAGCTTTCTTAACAGCTGAGCCGTCTCCTCTCCAGGCCCTAACTTTGATCTTAACGCGTACCACCTTCAAGAATGAAGGCCAACAACACCAGAGAGCTAAATGAAATGTTGAAAGAAGACACAGTGAAAATCTCTGTGTGGGTTAAGTTTTAAGCTACACATGCACCAAACAAAAACAAAACATAAATTTAAAGCTGGCAAACTGAACTTCACCAAAATGAATAGGAAATCCTTTTGTCAAACCACAATAAGAAAGCCTCAAAGCAAATCCATGAAAGACATAAACCCGGAGGCTGAGGAGACCAGGAGAATGTCATTCAGAATAGCCTGAAGAAATCAGCATCAACGAGCTACACCAGAGAAGGCTCCTCAGAACTAAACATGAAGATCTTCTCAAAAACATCAGATTTCAATCTGCTGTTACCAGCAGGGAAGGGCCAGTTCTCCTGATGGCAAACTCTTCAGAAACCACAGCATCAGGTGGAAGAGGTCCAAGCACAGCATCAGGTGGAAGTGGTCCAACCATCTCAAGTCTTTCAAAAAAGAAAATCACTGACTGTGTGCAGTGGAGCTGTATGTTGTGACTGAAGTGAGAGTGAAGATGCACCCTGCAGAGGCACAGTGACAAGCAAGCATCAGTCAGCTGGGAGGACAAAGCAAGCCTAAGGGTTTATGCACGAAACAACATAGCTTCAAAGCACGCAAAGCAAACTCTGATACAGCCACAGGATGGGCAGATCCACAAGTGTCTGGGACCGTGACGCTTGACTCCCAGTAACTGATGGAACACAGGCCACCCTGACGAACAACCACAGAGTGCACCTTTTCCTTTAAACAGTCATGTAACACTAAACAAGGTTGACTACATTGTGGGTTATAAAACACACCTTAACAAAGTAGAATTGAAACCATGCATGTGGTGTGTTCTCTGATTAAGTTGATTCAATTTAGAAATCATAAAGCAAAGTCAAAAGAAAATTTCCAAACGTATGGAAAATAACACTTTTACAAAAAGAAACAAACTCACAATGAAAATTCAATAATAGTGGGGCATAGTGGTGCACACCTTTGATCCTGGCAATCCGGAGGCAGAGGCAGACAGATCTCTTTGAGTTCAAGCCAACCTGGTCTACACAGAGAGTTCTAGGACAGCCAGGATGACACACTGAGACCCTGTCTTTAAAATATGATTAAATAAAAGTAAAAATTTTAAAAAAAGAAAAGAAAAAAATAAAATCCAAAAATAAATGAAGTAAAAATAAAAAGCACATCAAAACATTTGAGATTTAGTTAAAAACATACTAATGGACTTTATAGCATTACACACACACACACACACACACACACACACACACACACACACTTTTTTTGTCTGTTTGTTTTTTGAGACGGTTTCTCTGTGTAATAGCCCTGGCTATCCTGGAACTCTCTTTGTAGAGCAGGCTGTCCTTGAACTCATAGTGATCTGCCTGCTTCTGCTGCCCAAGTGCTGGGATTTAAAGGCATGCGCCACCACCGCCCTGCTGTATTAATTCTTTTTGATGGTGCTAGAGTTTAAACCTAGGGCCTTGTACTCTCTGGGTCATCACTGGACCACTTTAGCCTGAACGTCTTGCAGTAGAAGTGGGAACAGGCTGTCAAGTTAACCATACAAGCTCACAATGGAGAGGATGCTCATACCCCTCCATCGCAGTCTGTGTCACTGGAAAAATTCTAGCAAACAATTAAGAGGAATTAGCATTATTATTTAAAAGCCGATCAACACAATCTATTGTTTTGCTCGGTTAATAGAGAAAAGTTCTGTGAGCCTATCAACTGGTGATAAAAGGCTTTTGATGAAATCCAACTACCATTCATGGAAAAGAAAACCTCTATAAATTAGCAGCAGAAAGGACACCTTCAGTTGGCTAAAGGTTATATACAGAAAGCCTACAGTTAATGGCATGGTGAAAGACTAGACTCTTACACACACACAAACACACACACACACACACACACACACACACACACACATTACAAAGGAAGAAATAAAAACTGTCCCTGTTTGAAGATGACATAAATATATAGAAAACCTAGAGGAAACAGAACAAAACAAATTGCAGTGCAAAGTTGAAGGCTAAAAGATCAACACAGAAAATTTTATCTTTTTTTCTTTTTTCTTTTCTTTTTCCCTTTTTCTTTTTGCATATAGCAATGAACATTTGAGGATCACAACTGAACCAACAGCAGTGTTCACACTCCCCCAAAGAAAGGAAGCGCAGAAACTAGGACAGACACTAGGGTCCCGGTGTAAGGACATGGGTTGGGGCTCTGAAGTGGCAGCAGTCGCAGAAAGTTGATGAAACAAATCAAAGACAGTCTGAGTAAATGGACAGGCATCCCACGTTGACGGAGTGAGGGTCCCTTGGGGGCAGTGAGAGCAACCTGATATATAAGCACAATGTAATTTCTATTAAAATTTCAAGGTTCTTGATAGACATAGTCAAGCACTTTATAAAATTTACAAACAAAAGCATGGGATACTGAGCATTGCTGCGGGTGGAATTGTGGCACCTCAAAGCCACACACTGATTCCTTAACTCTCAGTACCTCAGGATGTAATCTTATTTAGAGAGATTCTTACAGAGGAAAGAAATTAAAATAAGGTTGTTAGGGTAGGTCCTACCATCCCACTGAGGCCATCTGAAAAGGGGAAGCTTGGAGACACACACACACACACACACACACACACACACACACACACACACACGGAAAAAGCCAGGTGAGCATGGGAAATGCCAGTTGCACAAGCCATGGAGAGACGAGGAGCCAACCCTTTTAGGAAGAAACCTGGTTTTGAACATTAAGCCTCTAGTACTGTGAATACATTTCTGCTTCTTAAGCCACCTGTGCTATGGCGCTGGGCTGTGCCAGTGCTATCAAAGAAGACAATTAGCCAAAGCGATTCTTCACAAGAGGGACAGAGTGAGAGGAGCTTCCTGTGACCAATGGAATTTCTGTACAGCTTCAGTGGTTGTGACATGTGATCAGTGGAACAGAGGAGGGGACCCAGAAAGAGACCCACACAAGGGCATGCCATTGGCTTTTGGCAGACGAGCAGAAATAACTCCGGGGAGGAGGAATGACTTTTCTAACAAACGGTGGTGCTCATGAGTGAGACAAAAGAGCCCAAATAATTCTCACATCTTTAAAAAAGATTCATTTTTTAAAAAAAGATTTATTTATTATGTATACAGTATGATCAGATCACATTACAGATGGTTGTGAGCCACCATGTGGTTGCTGGGAATTGAACTCAGGACCTCTGGAAGAGCAGTCACTGCTCTTAACCACTGAGCCATCTCTCCAGCCCTCTTGTGTGTGTTTTTTTTTTAAGTTCATGTATGTGCTTGTGTGTGTACACATGCACTTGTGGGCTTAGGTGACTGAGAAGCCAGATGAAGGTGTTGGATCCCCCTGAGCTGGAGTTACAGGCAGTTGGAGCCACATAACATAGGTGCTGGGAGCAGAACCCAGGTCCTCTGCAAGAGCAGAAAGGACCCCTAACCACTGAGCCGTCTCTCCAGACCCCTCACTCGCACATGCAATGCAAGCTTTGGCTCCTTTGTAAACTCAGTTATGTTATGTAGATATGTTTTTGTTTTAATCCCAAGTGAGGGATTTTTAGTCTGGGCTTTAGTATGTCCACAGCTGATAACTGCCTGCTGTGGGGCATGGTCTTTGCCAGCTGGTAAAGGCACAGAGAGGGGCGTGGTCTAGGACTCTGAGGAGAGAGAAAATATGGTGTATGGTGTGTGGTGTGTAGTGTGTGGTGTGTAGTGTGTGGCATGTAGCATGTAGCAGTTTGAGAGACCAGAGACAAACTGTGGAGGCTTGGAGACAGAGTGGAGAGGAACTTTTCAATGCAGTGGCTAGGAGGAGACTGCTTGCTGCGTTTGCTGTTGACAGAGATTGGCATTGCCCCCAAAGAACCCAACTGACCCTAAACAGCCGGGAGCAGTAAAGGGGTCTGCACCTCCTCTCCCCACTAACATTCTTTCTCACACCCAGGGATAGGCAGCTGGTGGAAGGGAGGTAGAGGCTTCAATACCCCAAAATAAAATAGAGTTTAAAAATGAGCGTCAACACTCACATATTATTAAAGCTTAAGTCAGAGTGGGGCACTAGGAAGAGAGAAGGGAAGGAAAACTGTGGTCAGGATGCAATATGTGAGAGAAAAATAAATAAGAAATTAAAAAATAATCAGGTCTACTTTGGTAAGATGGGCCAGTGGACAAAAGCACGTATTGCCGTGCCTGGCCACCTGAATTTGATTCCAGGGACCATGCGGTACAAGGAGAGAACTGACTAGTTCCTGCAAGTTGTGCTCTGACGTCCACATGTGCAATGGGGTGCAAGCACATGCACACACACAAATAAATACTAAAAAAAAATAAATAAACTCAAAGTAGCATTGGGAGGTAGAGACAGGAAGATCCTGAGGGCTCACTGGCCAGCCAGTGAGAAAATTCAGTCTTAAGAAGAGTGATATCCTGCTCTAGCCTCTGCACACTTGAAAACACACAGATACACACATACATACACCATACCACACAAACATACCACACCCCCCACATACACACCACACCCTCCCCACACCACACATATATACTACACACACACATACACCACACCACACACACATACACACACACCACACATACATACCACACCACAAACACACATACCATACCACACACACCCTGCATACCACACGCACACATATACACACACACACCACACCACACATACACACCACACACTACAAACTGCACACCACACATACACACACTACACAACACATACGTACCACATCACACACACACACACACCACACATACATACCACATCACAAACACACACACACACACACACACACACACACACACACACACACAAACCATACCCCCACACACATAACCAGAGGGGGGGCATTTGGTTTATTTGTTATCTGTACTGGATTGAACCCAGGACCTTGCCCACCTGAGGCCAATACTCTGCCCCTGAGCTAAATCCTTAGCCCTTATAATTTTTATTTTGAGACAGGTCTTATACTAAGCTGCCCAGGCTGACCTTTCCCTTGCTCTACAGCTCAGGTGAGCTTTGAACTTGCAATTTTCCTGCCTCAGCTTTCTAAGTAGTTGGGATTGTAGGCCTGAACCACCAGGTCAGGCTAGGAGTTAGTACTGACTGATGTCTGAGAAGTGTACATGACTCAGGGGATCTATTTTGAGCCATAAAAGCCAGTTTCAACAGGATATGTCTGGCATGATTCTTTTTCTAAAACAGTCATTAAGTAACGTAATTACAGAGGTGGAGGTAGATTAGAGGTTGCTGGGGGTCAGGGATGGAGTTAGGCAGGGCTGTAAAGGGACAGTCACAGTTGCTTTAAGCTATGCGAGATAAAACTGCAGAGCCCCAGAGTGTGCACACATGCAAACACAGACACACGTTCATGTTTGACGCTGACTGATGCCAGTGTCCTCATTTTAATACCCTGCTCCTGTTCTGTGATCCGTTCCCATTGGGGGAAGGAAGTGTCTGTAGGATTTCCTCTGTACACTTTTCTGAAAATCGTTAACAATCAATATTCAAATAAAAATTGTAAAAGGCCACACTGTAGCTAGGATGTATAGACCCCAAATTAACAATGAACTCTTACAGATTAATAGTAAGACAAACAACACAATAGCACTGGATGGACAATGCTTTAATGAAATATCATATAAAAATTAACATACGGAGCCGGGCTCAGTGCGCATGCCTGTAATCCCAGCACTCGCGGGAGGCAGAAGCAGGTGGACCTCTGTGAATACACAGAGAAACCTTGTCTCAAAAAACCAAAACCAACAACCAACCAACCAACCAAATAAATAAGTTAGCATATAGAAAAGTACTTTATCATAATTCCTTGGGTATATACAAATGAAAGCTACACTAAGGTTTTACCCATTGGACATGCATTAGAGTGATCAACATGGAAATGACTCCTGGGTAGTTAAGGTGGGGAAGCAAGCAGGCCCACTGTGTGTGACAGTTCACGTGAGGAAGCAAGCAGGCCCACTGTGTGAGACATTGTGTTGGCTAAGTTAAGCACACTGTAAGGGCCATCCAAGATTGGGGGTGAGGGTGGGAACATTTTCCCCAGAGAGGTGAAGGCGATAGCCCAGAGCAGCTGGGTTTATGAGTTAGGCGGAGAAGCCCACACAGGGGTAGATGAGCCGGTTAGAAAATCGGCCTGCTCTGTTCTGAAAAGGACGCTTCCCACAGTGTCAGAGAAGCCAGACATAATAGCTGTGTGGGTTTGAGGCTGGGAGCCCCTAACAGCCCCAGAGTGGCACCTGAGAGGTGAGCAGGGTAGTGTGGGCTTCAGGGAACTTCTTGGGGAGATGAAGGGGGCTCCCCAACTTCACAGGGGTGCTTGGCCAAACCCTGTCAGCTCTTCAGAGTGAACTTCATGGCACCTAATTCACACCTCAGCTGTGCTTTGGCAATGCTGGGCACTTGGACTCTGCTTCTTAGGAAAGCACTGCCCAGGAGCTATAGTTTCCTTAGCCTGAGGAAGTTGATTTGCAACACTCTCCCACATGTCCCTGTCCCCTTTTCTGAGGCTGAAGCACATTTTGAAAGTCACCTACAACAGGGAAGGACCACGGTCTGGGCCAGTCAAAACCTGACAGGAACGCTTTCCCTACTCTTGTCTCCTGTGGGCAGACTGGATAAAACTATCTGCTCTCTGGCCCACCTACCAGCACCTTCCTGAGGCCTGAGCGTCAAAGCCCTCCCTTTTCATCTTGGTCAGCTAAATCCTTTTCCTCCCTGATTCTGTGGCAAGATCGCCTCCTTCAAGAAGCCTCTCAGGGTGCTCCAGGCTGAGCGCTTGGTGTGTCAGCGTTGACCTGTTATTTGACTTTCCTAGAAAGCCAAGGCTCTGTTCCCCCACTCCACTGGGGTTTCTTTGGAGGCAGGCACCTCCACTCGGGCTCCCCCACCCCCTGCCGCGCAGGCCCTACAGAGTGGGCAGGAGGTCTGCATCCAATCTCAGAGGCCCTACCTGTGTTTGGAAATCCAAGCCTCACAGGTGGGGCGGGCCCTGCAGTTGGGGAGGGGTCCTGAGCTGATTCGTTAAAAGGTTTTATGAAAGCACGCTAAATAGACCGTGCAATTGCGAGAGTAAGTTCTTCTCTGGTGGAAATTACTCAGCCATTTGGTTCTTATTTTGGCGAACGCAGCTCGGCCCTTTTGAACGCACTTGATACGCCTCGGCTGCCAGAGCAACAGGAAGATATGCTTTGAATTCCCTGTAAACCCCGTGTAAACACCAGGCTTACGGGTAATTGCAACAGAACCCGGCTCCGCCCCGCAGCCTCTGCAGTGCCACCCCTCCCGACTACTGCCTAGGCCTTCATCCCGGCTCCGCCCACGGCTTCAAGGTCTAACACGTGCCAGCCCAGCCTGCACCCAGAGGCTGGCCTTCCTCCCGCAACAGGGAGCTGGTAGCTTCCTAGCCTCGGGCCTTTGCCTCCTGCCAGGCAGCCTGGCCCGGTGTGGTCCACAGTCACTACAGCTCTGGCCTCATGCCCTGACTTCAGCACAGAGGCTGCGGGTCTCTGGACGGCTCTGCCCTGTCCATTACCCCCAGGACTGTGTATTCTACACCACAACCCTGGGGGGCCTCCAGCTCACAGGACACTCGCCAGCTCTGACTTTTGGTGGACGCGAAGGGCTTTTGGTGGGTCTGGCCTTTCAGGGTTGTGCTTTACAACGAATCTGAAGACAGGCTTTTTGCTTCCTAGTTTCCAGAATCTTATCGGGTTTAACTGGACCATTCATGCCCCCAGAGCCACGCTGGAGCGCTGCACAGATCTGGTGCTCAGCATCATTGGCCCCAGCAGCAGTGTGAGGACTGGAGTTTGGGTCCCCAACACCCACATAAATGGGGGGGGGGGTGGATGTAGCGGTACACCTGAGAGATCCTTAGAGCAAACCGACTAGCTAAGCTAACCACACCCTCAGGTTCTGGCTGAGGCAGAGACCCTGTCTCAGTATGTAAGGTAGAGGGGCAACTGAGTAAGACACCTAATGACAGCCTCTGGACACACGTGCATCCACACGTGAACACACATACTCACGCACCCCCATACACACTCAGAGTGACAGAGACAGAGAGGTAGAGATGGTTGGTTATTCCAGAACTCCCCTCTCGCAGATGGGATTGGGGCTGTTCTTAAGGACCCCAGGAGTCCTCAGCTCCCTGGCTTTTCTGTGCCCTGTCACTTGAGAGCAGAAACCAATCCTTGTAGACCCAGGCGTTGCTGGGACTTTCATCCTTTCCTCCCTCAGCCTCCAGAACCATGAGAAATCAACCTCTAATCTGCATAAATGGCCCAGCCTCTGGCATTTTGTTATAGCAGTTGTAGTGAGCTAAGCCCCAGATCTTGTTGATGGGCATGCTCCAGCCCCCAGGAGTACCACCTGATATGTGTGTGGGTTCCTCCCATTCTGCACACCACTTCTTCAACTCTCTTGGTAACCATGGTCACCTATTTCTCTCCATATCTCCATAGCAGGGAAGTGACCCAGCCCAGGGAGGAGCTTTGCATGCTGTGGTTAAGAACTGAGTTGAATGGATGAATAGCAGCTGGGACATCTAGAGACTTCTTTGCTCACACATTTGGCTGGAAGTGGGGTGTCACTGTGTGACTTGGGCTTTGGGGGTGGCATGGTGGCCTTCTTTGGCTAGAGGCTCTTATGAGAAGGTTCCAAGCTCCGTGGGAGGACTTCTAGGGATCCTAGGCAAGGTGAGTAGCGTCTGCAGCCAGAAAGACTGTCACCGAGTCATTCTTTCACCCTGTTGACCACACTTCACAAGCCCAGACACATTCTGGGGGGACCCCGCCTCTCTTCTTCTCCTCCTCCTCTTCTTCCTCCGCCCTTTCCTCCCTTTCCTCCTTCTTTTTCTGAGACAGGGTTTCTCTGTGTGGCCGTGACTATCCAGGACTCACTTTGTAGACCAGGCTGGCCTCGAACTCACAGAGATCCTCCGGCTTACGCCTGTCTGAGGGCTGCGATCAAAGGGGTGAGCCACCACACCTGGCTACTTCCCTGCTTCTTGATGGGAGACACATCAAAAGTTGCAGCCAAATGTCCCATCAACACAAGCAACAAAAATAGCATGGCCTTTCCCGGGGGGGGGGGGGGTGTCCCTGGCCTTTACCCTGGCCTGTGCCCCTGAACCCTGCTTGTGTGTGAGACCCCATGAGTGGATGCTGCCCTCCCTGAGGTCCCTTTGAAAAAAAAGCAGGCGCACAGTGCAAGTGGGATTTGACCCTGAGTGTCTGTTGGGGTCCAGAAAACCCTCTCCTTCGGCAGCCACTGCACCTTACAGTTGCGGGAAAACCTTTGTTCTGTCCATAATTGTTCACTCTGTGCTAGTACCAGTGACCAAGCTGGATGAGGCTTCTGTTTCCTGTTTCTCACAGCCAGTGGGGCTGTGAGAAACAAGAAACCAACTGGGAAACAGCAGTCCCAGGAGGGCAGGATGGGAGCTGCAAGGACAAGGGGTCCTTGGAAAGGACACATTACCTGACACCACGTGGAGGGATGGTCCAGGAAACAGATATAGCTCACACACACACACACACACACACACACACACACACACACACACACACACAAAAGTCCTGGGGGTCCAAAGGCCCTAGGGTGTCATCAAGCTGGAAGGATCTGTGGACCCAAACAACGAAGTCAGGGGCCATCCTGAGGGTTCTGTGGATCCTGGGAAAACCAGGGCTGAGTAAATGAGAGGTCCCCTAAAACCTAGCCAGTGCCCCTTCCTCTTACCCCAGGCTGCATACTGAGGGCTACCAGGAGCACCAGCCCCCCACAGCGATTTGTTCAGCCTGGTCAGTGCCAAGGCCAGCCTCAGATGCCCCCCTCCTTGCCCGACCTCTGCCTGGGTGCTGGTGGCTGTCAGGCAAGGCAGGCGGTAGATCAAACGCCCCCCCCCAAAACTCCCCCCCCCCCCAGGGCCTGGCCTTGCCCATCAGGAAAACATCACGTGACACTGGAATGAGGTGATTTCGAGCAGCCGATGTGAGGAAATGGGTATTTATGTAGCTGCGGGCATGGTTTTTATTTTCCCTAATTTTCAGATTACTTTCGATTAGGCCTCTTCGGAGTAGAAAAGGCTTGAAGTGAAATCGATCCTGCCTAAATCATTATGGCCGGCTCAGCCCCGGGCTGCCTCTGTAGACAATTACCCCAGACCCTGGGGTTAGGGGGCAGACTCCAGGCAGGGGACACTTCCCGGGGCTCACCCAAGACTTGAGCTGGCCCAGGGTCTTTGTGCCTTGTGGCACACAGCAGCCATTGATTCCCAGTCTCTGACCAGAGGGGCGGGAGGGAGTTGAGCACGGAGCAATTCCCCCCAGCCACCATCTGGACTCTATCTCTGCTCCCGCCCCTAAGCCAGGACAGGGAGGGGGCTGGGAGAGGGAGAAGGGGAAAAATGCCCAGGCCAAATTCAAATGCTTTCATGAATTTTGCAGTAGAAATGTTTTGACGTGAATATTTTTGTCAGTCTCTAGAGTTTGCCAAAAGAAACTCAACTCCCCACCACAGCTCGGATGCGTCCTGCAGTTGGCTCTGTAGCCACTGCAGGACAGGCAGTGGGGCCCAGCACCTGCGAGGCATGCGTGGCATGTGGGGAGGGGGCTCAGAGGGTCCCAGTGATACACAGCGAAGACCCCATGGGGCACTTTGCCTCCAGGGGGAGCCCTCGGACGTCTGAGGGGTAGATCCAAATACAGAGGCAGCTGGGAAGCTGGAGAGAAAAGTGGGCAGCAGAAGTCCCTGTGACAGCAGGAATTTGCTTCTGGGAACTTGGAAGAAAAAAACTTTCTTCTTTCTCCTTCTTCTTCTTCTTCTTCTTCTTCTTCTTCTTCTTCTTCTTCTTCTTCCTCCTCCTCCTCCTCCTCCTCCTCCTCTTCCTCCTCCTCCTCTTCCTCCTCCTCCTCCTCTTCCTCCTCCTCCTCCTCTTCCTCTTCCTCTTCCTCCTCCTCCTCTTCCTCCTCCTCCTCTTCCTCTTCCTTCTTCTCATCTCACAGAGTCTTATGTGGCTGAGGATGACTTTGAACTTCTGATCCTCCTGCCCCCACCTGCTGAGCACTGGGATCGCAGCCATACCCGACCATGCCTGGCTTACTAGGTGCTGGGGTTGGACCCTATAGCGTCGTGCGTGCCTGGTAGGCGAGTACTCTACCAACTGAGTTACTTACATTCCCAGCCTCTATATGCTTTCTTTTTAAACACATACATTTTTATTTATTTTTGGGAAATTTCATAACGTATACAATGTATCTGAATCATACCCATTCTAAACATCCCCCCTCCAACTTCCTTCTAACGTTGTGTACTCCTTTAATAATAATCATTATTAATTTATTTATTTTAATGCATTGAATACAAATTGTGCTGTCCATATGCTCACGGGTGCAGGGTCACCCACTGGGGCAGTGAACCCGCCACTGGCCACATTCTTTTTTTTTTTTTTTTTTTTAATATATTGATTTATTTATCTATCTGCATGTACTCCTGCATGCCAGAAGAGGGCACCAGATCTCATTACAGATGGCTGTGAGCCACCACGTGGCTGCTGGGAATTGAACTCAGGACCTTTGGAAGAGCAGTCAAGGCTCTTAACCACATTCTTAAAGAAAAGTGACTCTGCCTCCCTCAGTAGCCATCAACTGCCAATAGCTCCTCATCGAGGGGTGGGGCTTTGGGAGCCCCTCCTACTGCTCCACGCTGGAATTTTTAAGGGGATTGATCTTGTGCAAGCCTTGAGGAGAGACCATGTGTACAAGGGCTGTGTCATGTGCAGGCACTGCTCCCCATCTGTCAGCTCTTGCATTCCCTCCACACCCTCTTCCTCAACGTTCCCTGAGCCCTGAGGAGGTGCCTGATACAGATGTCTGCAGCTAAGTGCTCATTGCCAGTCGTTCTCAGCCCTTAACAGCCGTGACTTAACCACTCCCCATTGCAGCCACCGACTACAGTGTTGGCGATGGCACAACTCTGGCAGCATGGTGAAAGGACGTGAACCCTTTCTTATTGTTTCCCAATGAGTATGAAAAGCTAAAAAGACTCTTAAGTGTAACTTTTTTTCTTTTTTTAAATCTCTCTCAAGAGATTAAGCCTAGGACTGACATGTCACCCAGCCCTTCTGCTGCTGAGGGTTTAAGGCAAAGAATCAAGAAGTGCTCAGGGTGAACTTGTCATTGTTCCCAGGTGCAGAGTAGGTAGGCAGAGGCGGTGTGTCCTTTGACTGTGATGAGGAAGCCTCTCCAAAGGGCAGAGGACAAATTGCAGCGAGTGACCTCAACAGGCTACCTGGGACGCAAGAAAATGTAACCGTCTTGTGATGTGGTCAAGTACCCTGTGACTAGCTGAGCCTACAGGAGGCTTATGTCAACCAGCTCTGGCTGGCTGTTTACTCAGTCTATGCTGTTCATAAAGACTCTCCTCTCAGAAACTGATTTCTCCTCTTGTGAGGAGCTAGGTAAAAACCCAATCACCTGGTGCTGAAACCACTTCGCCACACACCACCTGACATACTCACTGCTCAGCTGCCTTCATCCCTACCCCTATTTTTTTCAATTGTGACAAAATATGCACAATATAAATTTATTCTTTTTTCTTTTTACTTTCTTTCTTTTCTATTTATTTATTTTTGGTTTTTGGAGACTGGGTTTCTCTGTGTAGCTCCTGGCTGCCTTGAAATTCACTCCATGTATTAAGTTGGCCTTAAACTCAGAGATCTGACTGCCTCTGCCTCCTGAGTGCTGGGATTAAAGGTGTGTGTTACCACCACCCAGCCCACTTTTAATTATATAGTTGAGCAAGATTAAGAATAGCACAGAGGTAGCCATGTGTAGTGGTGCATACCTTAAAAAAAACCTTTGCATTGATTCTTTGTGAGTGTCGCATCATGTACCCCAATCTCACCCATCTCCCCATCCCCCCATATCTGACTTCTACTGTTGCAAACCTCCCCCCCAACCCTACAAAATAAAAAATATAAGATATAAAATACCCAACCCGAAAAACATCTTGTCATAGAAGCTGTAGGATGTAACAGCGTGCCACATATTTATTCGCAAATATTCATTGCAATGAGGCGTTGGTTGTGTTGGAGGCCTCTGGCTCCTGCCACACCATTAATACTGGATCCTCATCAGGACTCCTCTCAGATATCCTGTAGTTGCCCTGTGTCATGGAGATCCTGTGGCTTTGGATCTTCAGGACTGGCCTTTTCATATTCTCCAGCAGTTCATAGATGAGGTAGATGTTGGGGTGGGCCAACTCAAAGCCCTGGATCTGGGTGGTAGCTGAGTTGGTCAGCCTACTACTAACTCTCTTTCACCCGTACCACCAGGGTGAGTTCTCCAGCACTGTCCTGACTAGCTCACCAAATGCCTCAGCCAGTAAGGGGCAGGGCCAGCCCTCACTCTCATGCCTTTGGAGTGGGCTTACCTGCACCCATGCCACCAAAGCCAGTTTTACTGTGCTGCCCAGGCAAGGTGCAGAGCCTGTTCTCCTGAGCACTGTAGCCAGTGAGGGGCAGGGACAGCTCTCTTGCTCTCATGACTGTGGGGCCAGTTCTCCCATATGCCACACATGGCAAGGGGCAAAGGTGGGAGGGCATCTCTCCCTTTCCTACATCACCTCATGACAGATGAGTGGCAGGGCCAATGGTACATACCCTTAGCCAAAGTATTTGGGAGGCAGAAGCAGACAAGTCTCTGTGAGTCCACAGTACGTTTCAGGACAGCTAAAGCTACATAGTGACACCCTGTCTCAAAGTAAAAACAAAAGCGAACAAAGCACTTGCTATATAAGCATGAGGACCTGAGTTCAAATCCCAAGACTCCACATAAAGCCAGTCACAGTAACATGCCTCTGTAATCCCAGAGCTCCTACTTGGAGATAGAAGGTGGAGAAAGGAGAATACCCAGAAACTTGGGGGGACAACAAGCCTGGTATGCACAGCTATGAGCAACAAAGAGACCTTGGTGGAAGGCAAAAGGTAAGGACAGACACCCAGTGCTGTGCTATGACCTCAACATGCACACTATGGCATGGATACTTTCACACTTGTACACACAAACAGGCATGCGCGCGCGCGCGCGCGCGCGCACACACACACACACACACACACACACACACACACACACACACACCATATCATACTGTTAACCATCACCTCCATCTATCTTCATAGCTTTCTCAGCGTCCCCAGCTGAACTCTGTCTGCAGTTACTCCCAGGCCCTGGCAACCACTGTGCCAATTGCCGTCTCCTAATCCATCTCCTTGGTGTACACCAGGAGAGTCATGCAGTGAGCATCCTTCAGTGACTGACTTGTTTCCCTTAGAACAGTATCTTCAAGATATCTATTCCACAGTGTGTCAGCGCATCCATCATTTTTATGACTGGATAATATTCCATTCTGTATCCATGCCACCTTTGATTGCTCCATCGATCCCTTAGTGGACACTTGTGTTGCCTGGGTTGTTGGAATGGCTCAGCTATGGCTGTGGGTGTACAAGCAGTTCTTCAAGTCTTTGCTTTCTGTTCTTTTGCAGGAGCAGGGGCAGGGGGTAGAGAGCACACCCAGATGTGGAATTGGCGGGTCACATGATCATTCATCATCTAACTTTCTGAAGAAGCATCATGCCGTTGCCAGGCAACATGCCACGCTCCGGTTCCATCAGCCATGTACAGAGGTTCCAGTTTCTCTACATCTGGCCTACACACGTTCTTTTCCATTCTAAGAGCAACAGCTGTGCCAGGGGCTGTGAAGTGCTTTCTCCTTACATTCTGGGCGTGTCTCCCTCATGGACAACAGCGTTGAACACCTTTACATGAGTTCAATGACTGTTTGGATGTAGTCTTTGGCCAAACACCTAGTCAGTCCTTTGCCCATTTGTGAATTCAGTTGTAATTTTTGTTCCTGCATGGTAATAGATTAAAAATGTTCTTTCAGGAGCATATTTAGTGTGCGTGCAGGCACACATGTGTACACATGCATGCAGGCACAGGTTCCATAGCATGTGTGCTGAAGTCAGAGGATAACTTCAGGGGTCGTTTCTCTCCTTCCACTAGGTGGGTCCTGGACATCAAAGTCAGGTTGTCAGACTTGGGAGCAAGTGCCTTTATTTGCTGAGTCATCCCATCAAATTTTCAAGTGTGTCTTAGGTATGAATCTCTTCTTAGTGGTTTGATTTGCAAATCTTTTCTCCTGGTATGCATGCTGCCTGCTTATCTTCTGGGTTTCCTTTGGGGTGTTTTTAGTTTTAGCTCCGAAGCTTAGGGTTTTTGATTCATTTGGAGTTAATTTTTGTAAACAGTATGAGATAAGGGGTCCAGTGCTGGTTTTTTTCTTCTGAGAAGAAGATCGAGTTTCCCCAACATTTTTGGTTGAAGAACACATTTCCCAGTAAGTGGTCCTGGCATCAAAATAGGAAATCCCTCCCTGTGCGTGGGAAGGCTTATCTCCTTGTCTGGGTTGTATTCTACTGGTCTGTATGTCTGTCATCCCGCCAGACCGCACACTGCTGGTGCCTGGAAAGTTCTGAGGTTGCAAGCACAGGTCCTCCAACTCGATTCTTTTTTGAAATTATTTTGTTTCTCTGGATTCTTTTGGGATTCCACATGAGTTTAAGTGTGGGGTTTTCGTTTCTATAAAAAAAAATGCTGCAGTGATTTTGGAAGCAATTATGGCTGTTGGTGATATTGACAGTGTGCAGCCTTCCACGGGGCCGCAGGGTGCTGTCTCCCACTCACACCCTCTCTGATTTCTTTCTGCAGTGCGTTAGGATATGCACATCTCCAGTCCCTGAAGTGCTGCCATTTCATGCCCTTCATTACATGAATCTCTCAGCACTTTATATTTTTACATCAATAAAATAATTTTCATGATTTCATTTTTGTTTTTAGTTCCTAGAAATGCAATTTATTCTGGCATGTGGATTTTGTGTCCTGAATTTGTGATAATTCATTTCTGGGTTCTGATAGTTTTTTGTTTTACTTTTTATTCCAGGTATAACTTTTTCCATATATGTGTGTATATATATGCATTATTTAATATTTAAACAAGGCAGTTACATATAGAGAATACATATTGTATAATACCTATATGGTATAGGGCCATGCTATTGAATAAAGATCATCTTACTTCTTTTGAATTTGGAAGCCTTTTTTAAAATTTCTTTTTCTTGCCTAATTGCTCTGGCTCTGACTTTCTATTTTGATTTTTGAGACAGGGTCTTCATGCATAGCCCTGGCTAGCCTGGTACATGGTGCGTAGCCGAGGCTGGCCTCAGACTCCCGTAATAATCTCCCTGCCTCAGCCTCCTAAGTGCTGGGATTACATCATCAACCACCACACCTGGCTCAGGCTAGGAATTCTAACAATGTGAGGGACAGCAGTGGTGAATGTAAGCATGTTTTTTGGTTTTTTGTTTTTTGTTTTTTTTTCTTTTTGGAGACGGAGACAGGGTTTCTCCATGTAGCCTTGGCTGTCCTAGACTTGCTTTGTAGAACAGCCTGCTCTTGAACTCACAGAGATCCGCCTGCCTCTGCCTCTCAAGTGCGGGGATTCAAAGTGTGTGCCACCATTCTTCTAAAGGTTTAATTTTAATTATGTGCATAGTGTGTGTGTGAGTGTGAGTGTGTGTGAGAGTGTGTATGTGTGTGAGTGTGTGTGAGTGTCTGTGTGTGACTGTGTGTAAGTGTGTATGTGTGTGTGAGTATGAGTGTGTGTATGTGTGTGAGTGTGTATATGTGTATGTGTGTGTGATTGTGTGTATGTGTATGTGTGTGTGATTGTGTGTGTGAGTGTGTGTATGCATGTGTGAGTATGAGTGTGTGTATGTGTGTGAGTGTGTGTGTATGTGTGTGTGAGTGTGTGTGTGACTGTGTGTATGACTGTGTGTAAGTATGTGTGAGTATGAGTGTGTGTGAGTGTGTGTATGTGTGTGACTGTGTGTATGTGTGTGTGACTGTGTGTATGAGTGTGTGTATGTGTGTGTGAGTGTGTGTATGTGTATGTGTGTGACTGTGTGTATGTGTGTGTGACTGTGTGTATGAGTGTGTGTATGTGTGAGTGTGTGTGAGTGTGTGTGTGTGTGTGTGTGTGTGTGTATGTGTGTAGTCTTGTGCATGTGAATGCAGGTGCTCATGAAGGCCAGAAGAATGTCTTGAATCCCCCCCAGAGCTGGAATTAAAGGTGGTTGTGAGTGGCCACGTGGATGCTGAGAACAAAACCTGGGTCGCCTGCAAGAGCAGCGAGTGCTCTTAACCACCAAGGCCCCTCTCTAGCCAAGTTATAACAATCTAACTCAAATCGACACCGAGTCGGTTTTCAGAGTGCGTCATTCTGCCTTCTACATAGCTCTGTCCACTCCTGTAGGTAACCAACATCACCAACTGCATCTTAGAACATTGTGTGCTCAGGAATGTAGGCACATTGTTTTATGTATCGATCTTTCTGATAATATAGTGTCTTAATGAGGTTTTCTGTTGCTATGAAGAGACACTGGGACCATGGCAACCCTTATAAAGGAAAACATTAAATTGGGGCTGCCTCACAGTTTGGAGGTTCAGCCCATTATCGTCATGGCGGGAAGCATGGCGGCTTGAAGGCAGACATGGAGAGGTAGTGGAGAGTTCTACACGTGGGTCCACAAGCACCAGGAAGAGACAGTGAGACACTGGATTGAGCTTCTGAATTTGAATTCAAAGTCTATGCTCCCCGGTGACACACTTCCTCCAATCGGCCACACCGCCAATAATGCCATTCTCAATGAGTCTATGGGGGCCGCTGTCATTCAGACTATCACATACAGTAAATAAAAAACAGAATTGGTCTGGTGAGATGACTCAGTGGTTAAGAACACTGGCTGCTTTTCCAGAGGACCAGGTTTCAATTCCCAGCACCCACATGGCAGCTCACAACTGTCTGTAACTTCTGTCCTGTGGGATCTGACACCTTCATACAGGCACACATGCAGGCAAAACACCAATGTACATACAAATAAACATTATTAAAAATAGAATCAAAATACAAACAACATATAGCATTTCCCCCACCTGTCAGGTGAGTGAAGCCAGTGTCTGCCCAGGCCTGGTCATTAGAACATACACATACAACAGTTTGTCAATAAATTTGTCTTTGCTCTATCTGAGGGTACAGAGTATTATTGTGGGACCACAGGCAGTCACCATTTCAAAGCCAAGGCCACCAAAATGATGGAGGGCAGGAAAAGGGTGTGAGTAAGTTGTGTTCTTGACAATTTGAGGTGCCCTTTTCTGTCTGGAGCATTGTCATGGATGCTACAAGCCCTTGCATACACCCAGGAGTTCTGACAAAGTGAGTTGGTCACACCTGATATGTTTGTTTGTTTGCTTTGCTTTCTTCTTTCTGTCTGGAAACAGGAGCTTGGAGCCGCCCAGCCCGTCATTCCTAGGCACACTTTCTCACTTCTCTCCTGCCTGGAGCTACGGCACTGTGGCCATCTGGGCTGCAGCCAAGTACCAGTATAGGCAGGCCTTGGGTGTCATGGGTGTCCTCAGTCACTATAGAGCTCTAGGAGGTGGGAGCCTTGGCACTGAAGGCATGTCCGGGCAGTGACAATGCCGGGATTGGTCCCTAGATGACCCAGAGTGATGGTGGAAAACAACCATAGTGTTCAATTAGTAACATCTGCCCACAAAAGCAAGTGAGTAAGGGAGGGGAAAATGAGTAAGCTGTAGTCTTAATTAGGGTTCCATTGCTGTGAGGAGACACCATGACCAAGGCAACTCTTATAAAGGAAAACATTTGACTGGGGTTGGCTTACAGTTCAGAGAATTAGTCCATTGTCATCATGGTGGGAAGCGTGGCAGCAGGCAAGCAGACATGGTGCTGGAAAGGTAGCTGAGAGCTCTACATCTTTTCTTTCCTTTTTTACATATACATTTATATTATTACACATATATACAATAAACTACCTACAGCAAGAAGAATCACAAAACAGTCAAGAATTATCTAAATGTTACATTCGTAGTGTTTGGCTATTTGTATTTGGCAACCTTGAAGAAAACCTCTTGGCTATCTTGGTGCGTCTAAAATTCTGAATGTAAATGAATACCTACCATATCTCATCTTTATCAACTTAAAACATATATCTAGACCTAAGAACATGTTAACCTCTAAACAACCAAGCTTTACTACAAAACTAAACTACCTGGTCTTCAACCCCATCAGAGACTTGAGAAGGAATAGAATTAGTTACCTGAGTATACCGGAGTGCAGGTTAGCAGTGTTCCAAATGAGAAGATGACAGAGACAGTTGCTACACCAACAGTCACCCAAAACTCTCTATAACACTGGAGCATCATCTTCAGCCTTCTGGCCCAATATATCTGACAGACATCTTTGTGAGGCAGGAACGATTGAGGATTTGCTTACCCTGTCTTAGCAGAGTTTGGCTGTTCACTCTGCCTGCATCCAAGCTTGTCCATTTTTAGGCAGAATTCTGTCTGTGGCAGAAACGAGGACATTTTGCCAAGTTTGCTACATTTGAAGTCATCTCCATAAAAAGGTTCTTTGATGCTCATCATCTTCTATGAGGTTGGCTGGGTGTTGCCAGGAGTTAACCTGTCTTGTCAAAGAATCTTTGAAATAATAAAAGCATCTTTAAATGCCAAATTCTGTAGTTCTCTGAGATTTTTTGAAGACCTTTCTAACTATTTTACCTTATCTATCTATAAAAAAATCTATCTATTAAACCTAGGATATATATACTTGTGATAAACGTAGACTAGTAATTGACATGACCATGATTTGATCAACTAACAATTGGCTTATATTACTAAATTATCCTAAGCAGCCTGCAATAGCACTTTCAAAGTATTAGAAGTAAAGCTTGTATTATAGTTGAGTTGGTACAATACTTCATATTAGAGTAGAAATATATATATGTGAATATATATAATATGTGTGAATAATCTTAAATTTGAATTCTATACCAATATATCAAAATTAGACTTACTTTGCATCAGTATACAAAATTCATACCAGTAAATTAAAAATAGTCTTGTGAGTAACAATTAAGGCCTTAAGTTGAGGAGTAGATTCAGTAATCTACTTTTTGTCCTATCATCCCTATATATTTCTATATTCCCCCTTCTTTCTTTTCAAGCCTTATCTCCAAACCTAAGAATGAAAGATAAAGGAAAAGAGAGACTTCCCTTGTTTTCTCTCTAAGACCAATAATAATTTATAACTAACTCCCAATGAAAATAAACATCTATATCCCAAGAAAGCAACCAAAAATCTACCCAACCCCCCCTTAAGGGAAATGGGGCATTGTTCTCTTAAGGTTTCTTCTGGCTGATTTGGGATGAATGATACCTTTGTAGGGGCCCAAACAAAATTGAGGAAAGTGGTTAAACAGGCTGGGAATAGCATTTGTGGTCTAAGTTTCTAAATGTTGAGAAGTTCCAGGCTTAATTAAAGTCCTGTGTGAGACAGTCTGAAATGCTGGACCAATTGAGATCAGATGCTTTCCTTCCAAGCTATCCTAGGAACTGTCGTGTTCTGATGAGGAACAGCAACTGAAACACTTGGTGCTAGAACATGAAGGATGCAGGATGTCAGTGCCCAGCCTGCTGAGAGGAGTAAATCCGGTCTAGTCTGACTGGTCTAGTGTCAGTGTCTGTTTCTTTTGTTCTGGAAACATATAATTTCTCACAAGCATTATACAGTCCTAAAATTATAAATGTATGAGGTATCTGTGATGCAGGGGACGATTAAAGCTGGTTCTCTGCTCTTTATATGAGCAGAAGAAAGACATCTGTAAATCTTCATTCATGCCATACAAAGAATAGCATCAATAATAAACCACAGGAATTCTGTGAAGAACAAGAGGCGTTGTCTATGCATAGACATTCATGTCTCAGTCAGTCTCAGAGCTATTGCCATGTAGTGGGATTAGGAATATAAATTACCTGCTTGTTCTGCAGTTTGAATTCTTCACATTCCGTTTGTAGCCCCCTCCCTCATCATTTCCCGATCCCCCTCCCTTCCCTAGTCCCCAGAAAGGGAAGCCCTCCTCCCCTAACATCTGACCTCAGCCTATGAAGTCTCATCTGTACTACCTGTATCCTCTTCTTCTATGGTCTGGCAAGGCTGCCCTGCCAGGGGGAAGTATCAATGTTGAGAGGCCAGAGTCCATGTCAGAAGTAGTCCCTACTCCCCATGTTGTGGGACCCACAAGGAGACTGTGCTGTCTATCCACTACATCTGAGCAGAGGGTCTAGGTCCACATCACACATGCGCCTTGGTTGGTGCATCAGTCTCTGTTATTGTAGTGTGGTTATCCTGTATTAAGTGGCTAATATCTGCGTATTAATCTGCTAATATCTACACCATGTGTGTCTTTCTGGGGCTGGGTTATCTTATTCAGGATGGTCTTTTCTAGTTCCATCCATTTGCCTGAATATTTCAAGATTTCTTTGATTTAATAGCTGAGTCGTATTCCATTGTGTAAATGTACCACAGTTTCTTTATTCATTCTTCGAGTGAGGGACATCTAGGTTGTTTCCCAGTTCTGGCTATTATGAATAAAACTGCTATGAACATAGTTGAACAAATGTCCTTGTTGTATGGTGGAGCATCTTTTAGGTATATGCCCAGGAGTGGTATAGCTGGGTCTTGAGGTAGAATTATTCCCAATTTCCTGAGAAAGTGCCAGATTGATTTCCAGAGTGGTTGTACAAGTTTGCACTCCCACCAGCAATGGAAGAGTGTTCCCCAAGTTCTAGATCTTGATCCACGGGCAGCAGAAGGAGACGGTGTGCTACACTGGGCATAGCTTGAGCATAGGAGACCTCAAAGCCCGCTCCCATCATGATACACTTCCTCCAGCAAGGCCACACCTAATAGTGCCACTCTCTATAGGCCAACCATTCAAATGCATGACTCTATGGAGGTTGTACCTCTTCAGACCCCCACAGCTGTACATTTGCCATCTGAGTTCTTTCATCAACTTAGATCCCTGCACATGGGAGACTAAAACTCAGCTCATCTAAGTGGACCATACTGGTATTTGGTCTTAGAACATAAGTCCTAGATTCTGGTTAGCTTTTTTTTTTCTCAAAACAGCAATGTTATTCTCATGTTATACCCAAATTTTGAGAGACTCCCTGAACAGACCACCCAAGAGCCGAGTCCAAATGCAATGGCTAGGAAGTTTTTACTGCAGGTTTGAACCCGGGCCACCTCTCCTATGCACTGACACAGCAGAGACAGGGAAGTAGCCTCAAGTATCAATTGAGAGAGATTTGGTTGTTTTTTAATATAGGTTTTAGACAAAGAAATGGGTTTACAGTATATGATTGGACGGCACTTGGGCAGAAAAGCTGCAAGCAGGGAGTTACAAGCCTTGGTGTTTCATGGTTGGGTAATAGGTGTAGGGGCAAGTTGGCCTATAGAAAAGATGGGTTGATGCAGTCATGGGGGTGTTAGGAACTTCGGCCTGGCTTCTCCTAATTGGCTGTGGCTATGTGCCAGACCACCTGCAGGGTCAGCTTGACAGCAAAGAGTATATTTGGACTTTCCCAAGGTGAGCTGATTGTGTTGCTAGGGAATATTTTTTTGTTTAGACTAATTTGTGGTTTTTCTGGAATCTGGGTTCAGCCTTTGGCTAGGTTTAACACAAAATGGAGTTTCTTTTTCAAAATGGAGTTTGTCTGGTCCTTACACTAATAGGTTCTGTGGGTTAGAAATTGGAACAGGATATCATGGCGACAAGTCTCAAAACTAAAAACCAGGGCTGGCGAGATGGTTCCACTCAGAGAGGTGCCTGTTACAAGCCTGGGAGCCTGCGTTTGATACCCGGAGCCCACATGGCAGAAAGAGGGGACCGACTCCTAAACATAAACAGACAGCACACACACACACACACACACACACACACACACACACACACACACACACACTAAGTTTAAAGCCACTGGTGGTGGTGCATGCCTTTAATCTGAGCACTTGGGAGGCAGAGGCAAGCGGATCATTGTGAGTTCAAGGCCAACCTGGTCTACACAATCGAGTCCAGGACAGTCAAGGGTACATAGAGAAACTCTGTCTTGAAAACCTCCCAAAAAAAGGCTTTAAAAAATGTTTTAAAAAGTGAGTTCTTCAATAAGAGGTAAAACAAACTGGTGCATTTAGTAAGCCATAAGGTAAAAGAAAAAGAACTATTTATTGTAGCCCTAACAGCTTGGATGAATCTTTGGGGCATTATATTGAGCCAAAACATCAGTCCCCAAAGTTTGCATGTTACATTCTGGAGATGGCACAATTATAGAGATGGAAATCAAATCTGTAGTTGCTGTGGCTAAAGGGACAGATGAGAGGATGGAGATGAGGGAATCTGTGAAAGGGCAAAAGGAAGGCAGCTCTGATGGAACGTGTTGATCTTCACTGTGTTGGTAGAGCCATGAGCCTACATTAGACATTGCATAGCACTAAACAGGCACACAGGCAGACAAGCCAGAGGAAAGCCAGGGAAATCAAAGTACAACTTGGTCAACCACTCCAATAGTGATGCCTTGGTTGTATAATGTCGTATGGTCAGTCACACAATGCTACTTTGGGGGAAACTGAATAAAGCAAAAGATCCACAGAATCTGTCTGTAGAAAGTTTTTATAATTGCTCGAGTGAGTTTGCAATGATCTCAATAAATATTCAGTTGAAAACTATTAAGGAGATGGAGCGATAGTCTAGGTTTAAGAGCACTGGCTGCTTTTCTGGAGTTCAGTTCCCAGCACCCACATGGCAGCTCACAACTTTCTGTTACTCCAGCCTGGGGGGATGGGGGGAGGGGCAGGATCTGATGCTCTCTTCTGGCCTCTAGGGGGACTGCACACACCACATATATATTCAGACAAAGATTCACACACAAAATAAAAATAAATAAAATCTCAAAAACTTTTTTAAAAGAAAAATAGTAAAACATCATAAATGGTACTTTATCCACATATGAAAAAAATCACAAAGGTCTTTAGAAAAAATTAAACATCAACAATAATCATTGTTTTTTAATAATAGTATATTGTATATTATATAACAAAATCCCTTCTTGATGGAGAATTATTGTCATTGGTGGTCTTCCCTCTAGAGGAGTTTCTATTAGGTGTCTGTTTTTAATTAATTAGCTGTTAATTAATTTAATTATGTTGAGGCAGTGTCTCATGATGTAGCCTAGTTCTGGAACTAACTATGCAGCCAGACTGGTCTTGGAATTGTGATCTGCCTTCCTCAGCCTCCTGGGCTCTGGGTGACAGGTGTGTGCCACTGCACCTGGCATAGGTCTTTGTTAAAGCAGAGGCTGTGATTATTCCACCGTGTTTCACACTGCCGTTCACCATGTTGGCACACTTGTCTCATCACTGTGTGCTTTGACTCTGTAGTTCCTAGGGAGGCTTCTTCTGACATCAGATCAAAATGCAGAGCTTTGTAATCATCCCACGGCAGGCATGGTTCCCAAGCGGAAGCACGCCATCTGTCAGCTGCCAGAGCACCATCCCTGCATGAACCTTGCCTGATGCAGATGCTGATGCCACGGAGATGGAACCGCACAGTTGCAATCTCCAGATTGGTAGGAGGTTTCTGGAACTGGTTAGCCAGTCTTAAAGGTACTAATAGTCCTGTTCTCCATGGTAAGGAAGACAGTGCCAGGGCTCTGTGTGCAGCTAGCTCAGTGATAAAGCATTTGCCTAGCACCCACAAGGGCCTGAGTTCAAACGCCAGCACTGCAAATAACAATGAAACAAACACAGCTAGTCTGGGTCAAGGTGTGGTGGAATATTGAGATTATTCCTGTTGGACAGTTATAATCAAATAGAGAGTGTCTGGGTCGCCAAATATTTGCTACATTAGAACATTTGAGTTAAAATAAGGACTAGAATGACGTTGAGTGGTTTGTTCTTGATTGATGAGGGAACTGGAAGAAAATAGGAGGCCAGGCTCCCAGTTCCCACTCAAGTTCTGCGTCAGTGACGCAAGAGTCTCTGCCTGCCCTGACATCCTTGTCCCTGACAGCCGCGGGAAGCCCCGAATCTCACTCTGGGCATGGCTGAATGGCTGCTCATGGTGGTCAGCTCTGTGCAGAGGTCAAATTCCCAACTTGACATTATCTTTGCATTAAAGTAAAAGCATCAAGTGAGAAGGAAATGAGAGTCTTCAACTTGCAGTAGATAGAAGTCGAGGGAACAACATGAGTGAAGTCACCAGACATTGAAGTCCTATTGGTTTGGTTTGGTTTGGTTTTCTGATAGAAGCAGACCTTCTCGCCTGCCTGGGAAAGCAGCCTTCTGTGTGGTCTGGAGGGCCTTCTCGGAAGTTGCACCCTCTAACGCCAGAGCCTTCCCCCCTTAGGCAGCTGTTTCCCTGGGCACTGCCTGGTTTCCACAGGACTTCTCTCCATCAGGTATTTTCCGTTTGTAACTGGTCTTGGGGCTGGGGCCATAGCTCAATGGAAAAGCTCGTGCCTAGCACATGTTAAGCCCCGGATGCTCTCCGGAGCTGCGGGAAGAACAGGAGAAGAGAAAAAGCTGGCTGCTGGCGTTAAGCTGTATTTAAAGCCCAGCAGTGCTCAAGGCAAGGCAGGAGGTATGCACGCATGACCAATGAGGAAATGTGCATCACCCCCAAACCACCCATTTTCTGTGCCCCCAACTCAGACAGAAATTTGGGGAAATACATGTGAAAATGAACAGACACTAAGGATGTGGAACAACTGTGAAGGGAGCAGAATGTCAGGCAGGAGGGGGTGTTGGTCTGTGTCCAGGCTGACTGACCTGTCAGGCGGGAGGGGGCTGTTGGTCTGTGTCCACTAGGTGGGCAGGCTGACTGACCTATCAGGCAGGAGGGGGTGTTGGTCTGTGTCCACTAGGTGGGCAGGCTGACTGACCTATCAGGCAGGAGAGGGGTGTTGGTCTGTGTCCACTAGGCGGGCAGGCTGACTGACCTGTCAGGCAGGAGGAGGGGGCTGTTGGTCTGTGTCCACTAGGCTGGCAGGCTGACTGACGTGTGAACCTGAGCATCCATCACAAACCACACAGAGGTATGAGAACATCATGGTGTACTGTGTAGGAATATGCCCAGCTGGGGGGGGGGGGGAGGGCCAGGTCAGGGGTGGGGGGAGGGGCGGGGCTTAAGACTCTGGACCTGGTAGAATCCCACATTTATTCTTGAATACATAAAGTGAGAACAATGATGACGGGAAGGCCCAGTACAACTCTTAGAACGGCCTCCGCCACTACAACAGTCAATCGAGTGCAATTCTTTGGGGAACCAGAGGTCTAAGTGCCGGAGGTGGTGGCTTCCACACCTCCCTCCATCCAAACCCATTTGTGTTGAGCAAGAGAGCCAGATCCAGGAGAGGGACGTGGACTGTCTTAAACTCAGCCAAGTGAGGACTCTCTCCACTTGCGGCTGCCATGCCAGATGTGGTTGTATTACTTGCATACGTGAACTAGTGCCCTGGCACCTGACGTGCAGCCACAGATGCAACAAATCCTTCTCCGACATCCCTGTCCGGGGACACAGCTAGAGTAGTGTGCTTTTAGCCACCGAGGCCAGCAGTGCACCCTCATGCCCCGCCCTTGCTCAGTGGCACGCCGACTCTTTGGCTCTGCTGTAGTTTGTTCACAGGAACCATTCTCACCGTTGCCTGGCACAGGGCATCATGCTGGTCAATAGACTTGACAGCATTGTGCTGGTTGCGCCTGGTGAGGAAAGAGCAACAGTTCTAGACTGATGGGTAAGAAGACATTTGCATGCCACAGAATAGGCAAGGGACTTCCACTTTGACAAAATATCTATGGGTCTGCTGTGTCAGACGTGTCATTACTGTAACAAAACTGCTGGCAGACACAGGCTAAGGTAATGGAAGGTTTATTTTGGTTTACACCCTAAAGATCAGTCCATCATGGTGACAGGAGCAGGAGGCAGCTGGTCACACTGCTACCCACATTTAGGGTGGGTCTGGTTTTTTTTTTTTTACCTCAGTTATTCTAATCCAAAAATCCCCTCACAGATGGGACATACCCAGAAATTTGTCTGCAGATGACTCTAGACCCTGTCTTTATTGGCGATCCGTGTTAACTATCATATAAGGTGAAGGGTCAACCTGCATCTGGCCACTCGCAAAATCAAGAAAGAGGCCTGAGGTGGGCGTCTTTCCACTAAGGAGATGCAACTCTGACCTTTGACTGAGCGACCCAAACGTGGCAGGCTGAGTAGGGCCTGGAACTGGACTCCACTGCCACAGGCCCAGGCCATTGTGCAGGTGACTCAGAGACTCAGACTATAAGCTCCAGCAGATCTAATGGTGCTTGGGGTCTCGGTGGAAGATGCTGTTTGGAGCCTTTGTCAGGTGAGCGTCTGGTTGTTGGGATGTGGGAGCTAGGCCCTGATGGGGTGCATGAGCCTCTCCTATGAGTCTGCTCTTGCTCGGCTGTTGGGCCTCAGTAGAAATGGGAAGAATGGCTATAGGATGCGCCATCAAGTTGCCACACAGCCCATGTGGCTGTCACGGTGTCAGCTGAATACCATTACGTAAGCTTGGGGTACCCATCACAGTTCCAAAAGATACCTCCTCGAACACTGTAGTCTCAAATAGTGATCCCTAAAAAGATCAGAAACACTAAAATGTAAAGTTCCCCAAATCATCCTTTCTAAAGCTTGTCATCCCAAACCCTGGAGTCTTGAGAAAAATGATCCCCAAAACTTCAATTCACACGGGAGCAAAGGATTATGCAAGAGGACTGAACCCTGACCCCTGGCAGAAGGGTTCTGATGAAAAGGACACGTAACCCAGCAGTGAGGAGAGTGGCAGCGGAAAACGCACCTTTTACATGTGTTGGCTGCAGAGGGAGGTTCCAGAGCTCGTAATGCATTAAAGCTGCCTTTTGTTGGAAGAAGCCGAGCAGAGACGCTGGCAAAGAGGACAAAGAGACAGTTATGCGCGAGTGCTGCTGTTGGGTCACGCATATCACCTGTCAGCTCCGTGCTCTATATGTGAGTACAAGCTTCCGAGTGCACTTCTGAGCCCAGAGCACGGACATGTGTACACAAGATGGGGCAGTTTAACAGGAATCCATGTTAGTGAATGCTGAGCCACAGAAGAGCCTTAGAAAGAGAAGCCGTGGATGTGAGTGCCTTCTCCAGACTCACACAATAACCTCAAATAGAAAGGAAGAAACTAAGAAACTATGGTACATTTACACTATGGAGTATTACTCAGCTATTAAAAACGAGGAATTCCCGAAATTTGTGGACAAATGGATTGACCTAGAAATTATCATAATGAGTGAGTTCACCCAGAAGCAAAAAGAGACAAACGGTATATACTCACTTATATCAAAACACTAGTCCAAGGGATACGTCCCATGAAAAACCTTACTTACCAAGAAAGTGGGTCAGAGGAGAGGACATCCTATTGAGACTTTAGGCGAGAGTAGCATGGAAGAATGGGGAAATAACAGGACCCACAGGGTCCTGGAAACCTACAAGAAGAACTTTATGACAGGCAGATCTGGGTCCTGGGGTCCTCCTCAAACTAAAGCACCAGCCAAGGAGAAATAGGCAGTAAACTTCGAACCCCTACCAAGACCTAGCCGACGAACACGATATTCTCCACTGTTGAGTGGAGAGTGAGATCTGATTCTCACGTGAACTCTGGTGCCCCTTTTCTGACCATGTCCCCTGGATGGGGAGGCCTGGTGGCACTCAGAAGAAGGATAGCAAGTTACCAAGAAGAGACTCAATAATCTTAGAGCATACATAGGGGGAAGAAGTCTCCCTCAATCACAGACATAGGGGAGGGGAGAAGGGGGGAAGTGGGAGGGAGGGAGGAATGGGAGGAAACAGGGGAAGGGCTAACAATCAAGATGTAATATGAATAAATTAATTTAAAAAAAAAAGAAAAAAAAATAAAAGACTTAGAAATTAAAAAAAAAAAAAAAAAAAAAGAAAGGAAGAAATGCTCATTGCAATGCAGCCAGGAGGCAGTCTGCTCTTGGTTGTCTCCACGCAATTACCCAGAATCTACCCCTGTAACACTCTTCAAATATTCAATTATTTGTAGTTTTTTTTCTCCTTAAAAACAATCCCCTGTTTTAATTTTCCCCAGTTTTCTATTTGAGGTTATTGTGTTCAGAGAGTATGTCTTTCAGATTGCGGTTGGCACTGGCATTTGCCCAGCCTGCACAAACACGTCCGTCTAAACCGCCCCTGTGCCGTATTCCCGGGTACTTGAACGGTGTTGCACCAGGTGGAGCTTCTGACTCAGGAGCACACCCGGAAGCAGAGACAGGCAGCCATTGCCCTGCTCACAGACTCGCTGGTTCTGTTGTGTCCCCACCCCTCCAGCCCCCATCCCACACCCCGACCAGTTGGGTGTGGAGCGGCAACTTTTCTTCTCACTAAGCCAGGATCTCACCATGTAGCCCAGCCAGGCTGGCTTCAAACTTGCTGCCGTGTGCGCTAACTCAGTGCAAGTTGCACGCGCGGCTTCTGTGGCAAGGATTTGTTTTCTCACAGTTCTAGAGGCCAGGGCTTTGGAGTCAGTGTGTCCTGGCCAGGCTTCTTTCTTCCTGACATTCGGGGCGGGGGGGGGGGGGGGGGGGCCATCTGTCTCCAGCCCCTTCCTCCAACTCTAGTGCTGTTGGCAATCTGCAGTGTGTTGAAATCAGCCTTCCGTCCTGGGATGAAACGCCTGAGGCAATCACCTGAAAAGGTTGATTTTGGCTCAGAGCCGCAAAGGTTTTGGACGGACATCTGGCTCCATTGCCTTGGGCTTGGTTAGTGCAGTGGAAGCCCAGGATGGGGAGGCTACTCACCTCACAGCAACCAAGAGGTGGAGAGAGGAAAGGGCAGGGTCCCAATATTCCCTTCAAGGCCATGTGCCACGCCCTAACTTCTTCTACATGGCCCCACCCCGTCAAGTTTCCACCACCTCCCAGTAGCACACTGGGGTGGGGACCAAGCCATTGACACTGGGGCTCCTGGGCACATTCAAGGCCTAAATATGACAGCTGACTTATTGAACCATCACTGCAACCTCTGTCCCCGTCATCACAGGCCTCCTGGCATCTCCTCTGGTTCTGTATCTGCCGGGGGTGCTCTTATATAAGTCTAGAAAGGAGGCCCAAGCTAGCCTGGTCTAACCTTATCTTAGTCATATCTGCAGGATCCTGTCTTCCAATCAGTTCACCTCTCACATCTGGATACACCCGGGTCTGGAAGGATATTGTTCAACCTAATACTTGACAAAAAAGCAGCAGAGGTAAGGGTGTGTCATTTCTGCACACTTGCCTCAGTTGCCAGGCTGGAACAGCTTCAGACAGCCACCCGGATAGGCCCCTGTGATAGGAAGCTAAGGATTCCAGCCAAGATCTATAGAGCGAGCTCAGAGGCCGGTCCAGCAGCGCCGGTAAAGTCACCTGACATTGCACCTGCAGCCCCAGGGCAGCCCCAGCCCCAGAGCCATAAGGCCAAACTGTCCCAGCCTTCCAGATTCACAAAAGCCACATGTTAATAAGGGTTCGCTGTTCTCAGTTACTAAGTTGGGGAGTCACGTGAGCCACCACAGACACGGGGCCTGGAGTGTTCTGGGATTGAGGGCTGTTTCTGGCCCTAAGGGTCTGGCACCCAGGGAGGGGGCTCTCTGATCCAAGCTAGACAATTCTAGAACAAACTGAAGATGGTGTCTCTCTGGCCTCCTGCATAGTACAAGAGAGATGTCTACCAGTGTAAGGCACCGGGGGATGGGGGGGTGTGGAGAGGAGGGGGGCATAGGACCCCTCCTTTCCCTGCCCTTTGTCTCCTCCTGTTTTGGTCTTCCTGGCTTCCTCCATCCCAATCAACAGCTGTGAGCTGCTTTCCACCATGCTGGCAGGGCCTTCTCGAAGCTATGGAAGAAAAGCTCGACCCGGACTTGTGAGTTATAAATGAGTCCATTAAGGGAGGTGGATTCACTAAAAGGCTGCCTTTGCTCCACCTGGTCCAAAGCCTCCCTCGTATGATCGATGACTCCATAGCCTGCAGACGGTCCTGAACCTCGGTGCGTTCTTAATGCCTCAAAAGTTTCCAATTAAAGGCAAATGGCTCTTGGCAAAGTGCAAAGCATTTTTACTAACTAAAATAAATACCTGGGCAGGCGCCATGGTTTATGACTTCTTCACACGGCTGAGAATAAGCAGCTAAGGAGTCAGGGGTGAGGGAGGGTAGGAATGAGAGGCCCGGGAAGCCTGTGAAAGGCACCTCAGTTAACAGTGCTGGCGTGGCTCTCCTGGGCCGCAGGATGCCCGGACTGGGGAGCCCTGCATGTGTGAAAGTTGGTTGATGCTATTGCTGTTTGAAACAGGGTTTCAGGAAGCTGAGGCTGACCTCAGCCTGTCTATGTAGCTGAGACCATGGCCCCTACAGCCAGGGACAGAAGGAAAGTGTCCTGGATAAGGGTCTGACCGTCCAGTTGGGAGGGGACAGTTTCTGGGCAGCTGGCATTTCCAGTGTCAGTTGGTTCAAAGCTATTGTATATGGCCTAAGCTGAGGGGTGGGAATTCCTGTCCCTACCTGCCAGGCTACCTTCCTTTTGTACCCCACTTACCTAAGCAGCCTTGAGTGGAGACCGCACACATCTGGTTTATAGAGAGGATACAGATTCAAAGCGGAACTTTGGGGGCAAGACACAGGACTACCACAGCTCAGAGTCCTTGACGGCACTGGGAGAGTGATAATAGAGTAGAAAGAAGTAGCTGGAACATCCTGGGCCTTGGAAGCATCAGACCACCAAGACCCCCATTCTCAGCATCCCACTGCCTCACATGGGATTCCAGGTATGACTGGCCGAGGCATGGCTGGCTGTGAACAATGCTCGAGCTTGGCCCTTCATACATGCCAAGGGGCCCTCACAATGGTCCAGTTGCCCATCATAGTCCTGGCTGCACACCTAGCAGTCTCAGGAGAGAGGCAGCGTGACCCGCTCTGCAGGTGGCAGCTCAGTGTAGTGCTTTCCAGGTCCTTGGTCTAGAAGGGGCCATGCTGGAGATGAGAGCTATTCAGCCTGTGCTGGGATGGCTGCTGGGACCTCCTCAGGACTGGGCTACGTTCATGGCAGCCAGGCTTAGGGAACTCCTGTGAGATGGTCTGTGGGTTTTCTAGGTGGCTGGTGTCCTAGCTCAGTGTGAGGACCCAGAGGCTAACGCTGCTTCTTCCCACCCCCTGTACCCGGCCCCAGGATGGTGGCACTGAAAGGACAGCTGCTGGTCACCTTCCATGGAGACCCTAGGCACTCACAGCAGTAGGGTGAGCCTTATCCTTCCTGGTTGTGTCCCACTGTCTAGGTCGGGCCAGCCTTTCTTCCCCCAATGGGGTCCTGTTTGTCCTACATATCCTGTCCTTTGGCTTGTACTTGCCAATCGGCCAATAGCGCTTGATTCCAAAGTTGACCTCTAATGGCTGATCCTGCTGACCCATGACCTCACTTCAAGTTCACCATGCCTGTTAGAACCCAGCTCTTTCTGCTGCATATCTGCCCATGGGACATAGTGAAAGGACACCTTACATGACATGAGGAGGAGGAGGAGGTACACAGCAGGATATGGGTCTAAACAGATGGGACCTGGGACGTGGGATAGGGGTGTGGTTGCCTTAGGCTCTTGGTGGCTCGGGTGCTTATTTCCTGGCATGTTTCATACAGCACACATGTTATGGAAAATCACTCATATGAGCCCTCATTAAGGAGGCCGTGCTTTCAGTTCCTTCTCTCCTGAGTCATGCTCCGATCCCTCTGGCCTGCCCTCCTCCCAGGCTCCTCTTCCCACAGAAGTCCTTGGACAGAGAGGACAGCGTTGCTCATTGTTGGAGTCCTGTTCGTCCTGGCTCTGTGAAGAACCCAGTGTCTTAGACCTGCCTTCAGAAGGGACAGTGGTAATCTGGTGCAATACGCCCAGTGCGTGTCTGTCCCGACAGATCATTCTGAGTGACCCCCCCCCCTGCCTCTCTCTCTCTCTCTCTCTCTCTCTCTCTCTCTCTCTCTCTCTCTCTCATTACTGATAAACCAGGAAACCATTCCCGAAGACTCACCGTTAATAGTGAGCACAGCTGACTTTGACCTCAGACCCCTCTCCTGGAGTCCTTCAGTCTAGGTTTTCTGGAAACCCACCCTGTTTGCAAGGCATGGCTGCCTCCCTAGGGATGGAACCTGAGGTAAGAAAACACTGTCCACTGGGGCATCCACCAGAGCTGGGAGGAACCTGTGACTGGCCAGGAACACAGATTTCTAGCTATGGGCACCTTCACCACCACTCTCCAGCTGCAGAGGGCCGTTTTCTCACCCTGGGGCGTTATGCCATGTGCTGGGTTCCTGCAAGAAGCCACGTGGGGGTCCTAGTCCAGAGGACCTTGGGATGCTTTTCGTTTGGAAGCAGAACTACCACAGATGTATGGGTTACTGGGAGGCCATACTGGATCTGCACCCACATCCAACATGAGTGGCGTCTTTATAAGAAGACAGGCACAGGAGACCATGGCCTCCTGGCCTCAGAGGCAGGGACTCAAGTGTTACAACCAGAGGCCAAGAAGAATCAAAGCTTGGCAGCCTCCACAGCAAAAACAGGGAGGACTCCCCCCCTCCCCACAGCACTTTCAGAGGGAGCGTGGTCCAGCCAGCAGCACCTTGGCCTCCATAGCTGTGGGACTATGTTTAAAACACTAAGGTTGAAGTCCTTTGGGCAGCCCCAGAAAATTCAGACCTCACATCTCATCACAGAATAAAGTTGAAAGGCCTCAAACCCGCCCCTACCCAGAGGAACGTCATTGGCTGTTTCCATGCAAAGCCCTAGCCCCCGGTGGCACCAAGGGGGGGACTTCTGGGGCTGTGCTCAAACATCCCTGACCACTTACACACGAGTGCCTGGGCTGGCTTCACACAGGTGGGAAGTATTGCCACAGACGCAGAACACACGTCTACAAGACTGTGCTCAGTGGACACTGAACCTTTTCCCACCTCCTCTCTCTCTCTCTCTCTTCCCTCTTCTCTCTCCCCCTCTCCACTCTCGCTCTCCGCCCTCATCCCCCGCTCTCACTCTCAAATCTCCCCGACTCTTTAAAGCAATGAGAAAACACAGACCTTTCTGATTGCAAATGTTTTTAAATGCCTGCGTATTAATGACTGGTTGAGTATGCACGCTGGCGAGTGGAGGGCGATCCTTCTTGTCTTAAATGAGAAAAAGTCATAGGAAAAATGGGCTTTGTGTTGTCAAACATTACTCTGAGCAGACGCCCTCTGAGCGCCCGGCTCTGGGGGCTTCCTGAAGCCAATTGCATTTTTCCTGGAGTGTGTTTAACGTCAGCACCCTGAGGAGCTTGGCTGTGAAGAGCCCCGAAGGCCAAATATTTACACAGCCAACCCTCAAGCCCCATGGAAATGACCTCAGGAACATTGTTTTTAATTCATGAGATGTGGAGAGGCACGGCCTTCTCAGCACTTGTTTCTGGACCATGGAAGCCCAGGGACTGGGTTCCAGGGCAGGGCACTGCCGGTCCTCTCTGAATCCAACTTTCTTCCTGTGTCCTTATGTAAGTCACCCAAGTTACGGAGGAGCTTGGGTCCACTTCTCCTATAAAACACAGGTAAAAACAACACAGGATCCCTGGGGTCCATCAAGGATGGGGTGCTGGCCGGGTGGGGTGGTGGCAGCAGCTCTCCAAGTGAAGCTCTCAGCAGAGAACTAAGCTGCTGGGCCCAGGGGATCTAGGTGGAGAAGCTTCCAGAAAAACAGCAATCCAACCAGAAGACAGTATTGGTCTTCCCTTGTCCTCCCTCCCTCCCTCCATCTTTTCCTTCCTGCCTGATGTTTTATTTTGTGACAAGGCCTCAAGTTCAAGTTCAAGGAAGATCTTGAACTTCAGGTCCTCCCAGGATTACAGGTGTGCACCATCACACCTGGCTTATGCAGTGATGGGGGAGGAGCCAGGGCTGCATGCATGCTAAGCAAGCACCCTGCCAGTGGAGACGCCTTCCCAGGCCCCGGTGCCTTCTTCCTTCTCAAATCTGAGAACTCCCCAGCTGAAGAGCAGTTTGTTTCTCGAACTGTCCTTTGGCCACCACCTTGCCCCACTCTCCTCGCTGGTCTTTTTTAGCCTCCATCCCCTGCTGGCACCAACACTAACTCTTGATGAACCCAGCTCCCCAGAGCCTTGCCTGCGTCAGGTGTAACAAATCTTCCAAATTGGCCCTCAGGTCAGCTCTTCAGCCAGCATGCCAGCTCCCTTGTCCCCCAGGCTGCGTCTCTCTGAGGGGCAAGTTCTGCACTGCCTCCTCCAGTTCTCCAGCAGGCTTTGGTTCTAGTGCACTTTGGTTGTAGTACACTCTGTTTTATTTTATTTTAACTATATGTCTGTGTGTGTGGTGGCGGCGGTGGGCATACACGTGTGAATATGGAGCCTGTGAAGGCCAGAAGAAATTCCAGATCTTCTGGAGCTGGGGTGACAAGAGGTTGTGAGTGGGTGCTGGGACCTAAACTCAGGCCCTTCGGAAGAACAGCTCTTGGGAAGACCACTGGCCTGTTGATGGTCCTTTTTAGCTGGATTTTATTTGGGGTGTTGATGCCTCTACCTTCCTTCCACCAACTCCTTAATCCTGGGTATAAGAAAGAAGGTTGGGGGGGCTCAGACCCCTTTACTTCTCCCAGCTGTTTAGGGTTAATTGGGTTCTTTTAGGGCAATGCCAATCTCTGTCAAGAGCAAACGCAGCACACCGTCTCCTCCGAACCGCTGCATTGAAATATTTCTCCGGCCTCTCCAAACTGCTACAGGTCACCTCTGCACGCCATATCTTCTCTCTCCAGGCTCCCTATTTTTCTTCCTCAGAGACCCAGACCACGCCCCTCTCTGTGCTACAGGAGGCAGGCCATTACCAGCTGGCAAAAAAAAAACACTCCCAGCACAAGACAGTTATCAGCTGTGGACAAACTAAAGCCCAAACTAAAATCCCACACTTGGGATTAAAACACAAACATAGTTACATAACATATCCGAGTTTACAGAGAAGCCAAAACTTCCATTGCAATGATCCATCTTTCCCGTCCCTGCAGAAGACTCCTGATACCTCTTCTCTTTACCTGCCCTTCCCCATCCTGCACCACATCCCTCCTTTCCCTTCTGACTTCCTGGACTTCACTTCCTGGACTTCACTTCCTGGACTTCACTCAGGTAGGCTACCTGCCCTGCAGACTTGTATGCAGGCTGGATTCTGGAGGGGCCCAACAGGTGTGCGTTCTAAGCTTCCAGGGGTTGGTGTGTGAATCCTGCTGTGCTCAGACACACATGGTCCCTGCCTCTGCAGCTCAGGAGATTGTGGGGTGCAAATGTGGGTTTACTCTGGGGATCCCATCTTTAGCCTTGTGCTAGATAGTTCTATGTTAACTTGACACAAGCTACAGTCATCAGGGAGGAGGGAGCCTCATTTGGGCAAATGTCTCCATAAGATTGGGCTGCAGGCAAGCCTGAAGGGCATTTTCTTAATTAGCGATTGATGTGGGAGGGCCCAGCCCATTGTGGGTGGTGCCACCCCTGGGCCAGTGGTCCTGCATGCTTTAAAAAATGAACAAACCATCAGAAGGGAGCAAGCCAGGAAGCAGCCTCGGCCTCTGCATCAGCTCCTGCCTCCAGGTTCCTGCCTTGCTTGAGTTCCTGTCCTGACTCCCTCCATTGATGAACAGTGATCTGGCAGTGTAAGCCAAATAAACCCTTCGTTCCCCGGTTTGCTTTCGGTCATGGTGTTTCATCACAGGGATAGTAACCAAAACTAAGACAAGCTTCAAGATCACTTCCTGGAGAGACCCCTCCTGATTGCCCAGCCCTGAGCAGCCTGGAGCTCTCTGTGATCCTAAAAGATCATAGCCTGTTTTGCTGTTTGTGCCTTTGTAGAGCCGATGATGCAAACCAGACTGGGGGTTTCTGAGGGCCGTGCCTCAGCTGGTCCCAGAGACTCCTCATTTTAGCAGAGAACCCCATATAAGAAGAGCCCGAACCTGCTAGGGGCTGTGGCTGCCTCTTGAGAGCCAAACCAGCACAATCACATGGAGGTTTGTGGTGCTGAACACTTGCAGGGGCAGCAACAGCCACTTTCAGGTGACAAAGTAAAGTCAGCTGGGAAAAGGGAATTTCAGTTGAGAGATCACCTCTATGACACTGACCTGTGGGGGGCATTTTCTTAATTGCTAAATTGATGCAGGAGGGCCCAGTCCACTGTGGGCAGCATCATCACTAGGCAGGTGGGCTTGGGCCTTTATGCTAAAAATAGATAACCATGCCAGTAAGCTGCATTCCTCTGTGTTCTCTGACTCAGTTCCTTGGCTTCCTCTTTCTGGTGTATCCTGTAAGCCAAATAAACCCTTTCCTTCTCTAAGGGGCTTTGGGGACAGTGTTTTATCATATTAACAGAAAATAAACCAGAGCAACAATTCTTTTTTTTTAAAAAAAAGATGTATTTATTTATTACTATTACATATACAAGTGCTCTGCCTGTATGTACACCTGCACACCAGAATCACATTATAGATGGTTGTGAGCCACCATGTGGTTGCTGGGAATTGAACTCATGACCCCTGGAAGAGCAATACGTGCTCTTAACCTGAGCCATCTCTCCAGCCCAGGAAACAACAATTCTTGAGCCAGGAAGTTACACTAGCCTATTCCCTGACCCACTGCCCCTGGCCGTGTGACATTCCTGCTCTGGTCTCAGTCTTCTTTCCCTACATGAGATCATAATGAAAGGAGAGGGTATCCTGAAAGTGTGGAGCACCTAAGGGTGTCTTGGAAACCATGAGCCATTTTCTAATTGTCATCGTGTATCTGTCCAGGAGCCCCAGGCTTAGCCCCTGGAGGTGTGGGAGCACTGAGGTCCCTGGCCACCAGCTCTACAGCTAGTGAGGAGCTGACAAATGGACATTCCCTGGCCATCCAAGTGACGAATGTTGACATGCTCAGAACAAGTGTCTAAGGCCTGCGCTGTCAGGCCCTGTGAGCCAATTTCTTAGGACAGTGCAGGGAAGGAGTCCAGCTCCAGGGCAGATGAGGACAGGGCAGGCACCAGGCTATAGGAGACAGTTACATCAGACTTGCAAGGAGGTGAGATGCAGAGGGGCAGTGCCTGGCATCAAAGCTGGTTTTGACACCCTGTCTGTGACCACCTTTGGGTCCTTGACTGCATATACATCCATGATGCAGCATCACATGGGACTCACTGTGGTGGGAGGTGACCAGGTCTACCCCATCGGTCTCCCAGCACTGATCGTTCACTTTACACACAGTAATAAGTTGACGGTGGGTAGCTGCATTAGGGGCGAAGACCAGTGTGAGGAGTCTAGGTTCCAGGCTGTACTGGAATGGTCTCAACTCCACATCTCACGGAAGTAGCCCCAGCCCCAGCTCCATGGCAGAAACGTGTATTATTCCCATGGGAACTGACTTTATTTCTTTTTTCTTTCTTTCTTTCTTTCTTTCTTTCTTTCTTTCTTTTTTTTTTTGGTTGTGAGCCTAGCCTTTAATGGCTGAGCCATCTCTCCAGCCTCCTTTTTCTTTCTTTCTTTCTTTTTTTAAAAGACTTATTTATTATTATGTATACTATGCTCTGCCTTCATGTACACCTGCAGGCCAGAAGAGGGCATCAGATCACATTATAGATGCTTGTGAGCCACCATGTAGTTGCTAGAAATTGAACTCAGAGCCTCTGGAAGAGCCATCAGTGCTCTTAACCTCTGAGCCGTCTCTCCAGCCCCCTGGAAGCTAACTTTCAAGGCTTCTCTGGGGATTTAGAGTTAGTGTATAGAAGATGCACACAGGGCAGGTGGTGGTGGCCCATGCCTTTAATCACAGCAGCATGCAGGAGGCAGAGGCAGCAGACCTCTAAGTCTGAGGCCAGCGTGGTCTGTGGGGCAGTTCCAGGGAAAGGAGTACACACACACACACACACACACACACACACACACACACACACACACACACAGAGAGAGAGAGAGAGAGAGAGAGAGAGAGAGAGAGAGAGAGAGAGAGAGAGCTCATTGTATTTGCTACATAAGTGCTTGCTATCCTTGCAGCAACTGTTACCTGGCTGCACCTGCTCTGAGAAGTGGGACAAGCCTGCACCTCTTTTTCTGCATGCTGTCACCTGTCCTCGCCCTCATTCCTCACCAGGCTTGGCATCAGGTCCTAGGGCCACCTGTCCAGAGAGGCGTAAGGCCACCTTGACCTACTTTACACCTGAGAAATGATTCTGCCTTCAGGCTGTCTCCTTCGGGGGAACAATCCAGCCCAGCCCATGGATGTCCTATTCCCTGCTGAGCCCCAGCCCTAAGCCAAGCCTGGTGGGCAGAAGCCCAGCCCACACCATCCACTGGATTCCAAAGAAGCATTTTACTGCTGTGATCCTGTCTACAGTGACCAGCTGAGCCCCTTTGACATGGCGACAGACCCCTACCTGCCTGTCCCCCCAGGAGAGTGACTTCATGATGTCACCCAAACCTGCCAGACAAGTCACCAGTGCATGGGCTGGTGAGGTTTTGGAACTGTCCCCTCTCTTTCTCATGTGCTCCTCCCAAAAGCCCCTCCCCCAACTGGTACCCCCTTCCGCCTGCCCGTGGCCAGCACTGGCGGCTGTGTTTAAGTGAGTAATTTGGCCCCCGTTTAAGGAGAGGAAGTAATAATAGTGGCCATAATTGTCCAAATTACGGCTGCCCCTTGGAGTTTGACATTTGCCTAATGACGGCAGATGGAAACCTGACCTGAGGCCTAGGGCGAGTGGGCAGTGATGAATGCTGGGAATGTCCCCAAAGCCAGGCAAGCCTCTGCTGGCCCTTGGCCTGGAGGATGAGCCACTCAGGCAGAGACACTTGCAAACCAGAGCCCAGAGAGGGAGCCAGTGCTCACAGCATTGTGGAGACCAGCTGCCATCCAACTATTTGGTAAGCTTCTTGTTTGAACGAGACAGTGCATTGTCCATTCAGATCTTGGAGTGTGGATTCCTAACCCTTTGGCATTGATTTTGCTTGCTTCTGGTAGTTGTTGGTACATGGCATCTAGGTGAGACTCCTGTAGCAGTGGCTGGGCATCCAGGTGTACCTGACACCGAGATGAAAAGTGCATGTTTGTACTGGCACCTGCTTGAGTGAGAAGCACCTGCTGTATCGGCCTTCAGGTGAGATACTGGCATCTGGGTGAGAAGTGCCTGCTATACCAGAATCCAAGTGAGGCACCTGCTGCATTGGTGTCCAGGTGAGAAGCACCTGCCATACCGGAGGCCAGGTGAGAGGCCCCTATTGTACTGAAGTCCAGGTAAGATGCCTGCCATATTGACCTCCAAATGAGACATCTGCCCTGCTGGCATCCAGGTGAGACACCTGCTGAGTCAATATCCAGGTGGGGATCCTGGCCATTCAACACCTGGCTATCAGTGCCTGCTATGGAGCCAGCTGCCACACCAGCATCAGGTGAGACATGCAGGCTCTACTTGTAGGGTTCTATGTGACGTCAGTCTGCAGTGACCTTGCCATGATGACATACAGATGAGTGAAGCCTTGACGTGCAACAGTCCTGTCTATGGTCTTAGCATTAGAGGCTTCGAAGCTCCAGATCACGGGACTCCGTGGATCATAGCTTCTAAAGGCCAAAGAGAACACATCAGGCTATACATCATATCACACCACACACCCTGTGACCTTATATGAGCCCACTGCCACTACTATCGTCGAAGAGCAGACATCTCACCAAAGACTTCCCAAAAGGAAGATAACACTGTCTGGTCATGTTGGCTATGGGCACACTTCCTCCCAGGCCAACTCAGGGAGCCAAAGAGGCTTATGTAAGCCTAGAGGCCAGGAAGGGTTTCTGCAGGCTGGGCAGGCCCAGTGGTGACCCTAGGGGCACCTCTGCTCTGCCTCCAAGCTCAGGCGGGGGATTGTCTTGGGTACAGAAAAAGGGCAAAGCAGGAGAACCTAGGAAGCTTGGGGCTCTAAAGAGGTGGCCACACTCCCACATGTTGAGGAAGCTGCAGCTGAAGCCTCAGTTTCCCCACTTGGGGGGACTCCTAATCTTGACTCTGGTCCAGGGGTTGAGGGCTGGGCGTTGGGCTCAGGTTAGTAAGAAACGTAACAAGCATGCTGCTTCCTCCACTCCTGGTGACCCAGCCAGTCCTCCTTTCTCTCTGTCCTTCTTTTCTGTTTTACTGTGTACAATATATGTATTTATGGCGGGTAGGACAATCTTGCGTGTCGTTCTCAGGAACACTGTCCACTTTCTTTGAGACAGAGCCTCTCATTGGCCGGGAGGTCACCAGATAGGCTAGACTGGCAGGCCAGTGAGCCCAGGGATCCTCCTGTCTCTGCTTCCTGAGTGTTGGGGTTACAAGTACGCATCAGTGTGCCTGGCTTCTCATGGGGGGGGTCCTGGAACTGAAACTCAAGCCGTCGTGCCTTTTCAGCAAGCACTTTGCCAATGAAGCCATCGCCCCCGCCCCTCAGCCAGCCCCTTGCCTTCTGTGTGTCTGAGAACGCTGTGCTCTGCGGTGGCCCTGGCCTGGTACTAGGGCACAGAGGTGCTGCCCATATCCCGGGGCACAGCAATTCCTGTTCCGGGTTCACCCTCTCTACTTGTTCAGCCGCTGCTCTGGGTGCTCCTGGCTGTGGGAAGGCGAGGACACTGCAACACTGTCCACAGTCGCTTCAGTGTCTATACCTCTGTTCACACCTCATGACTCCATGTATCTCAGGTTCACCTACAGGGCCGGGCCTGGAGAGCCCTGTGGGGCCACTTGCCCCTGCATCCGGGGTTCACTGTGTGTTTTCTGACCACCTGTTCAGAGGTGGGGATACAGAGCTGCAGGGCCCATGAGGTCAGGTGGGATTGGAGACCTCGGATGGGTATGGCTAAGAGCCTTGTGTACCTACCTATAAGGAGGTCCTGGACTTGCAGGTAGTGGACCTTGGCGAGCAGGAGTCCTTGTCATAGCCTGGCTGGGTGCCTCGAGTGGCCATCCTGGCCAGATTCCCATGATTGGTAGAAACTTACTACACTGCAGGAGAAAGAAGCATGGGGGGGCGGGGGAGAACTAGAGAGGTACTGAGCCTGTCCCAAGTGCCAGTCCTAGAACGGGGTCCCACTGACCGCACACCAAACCACAGCTGCTTAGCCTCCATGGAGGGCAGGGATGAGCACTCTGAAGACAGGGGGCCTTGTAACAAGTAAGGATCCTTAGCCTGAGCCCACCGTTTAGAAGCCCCAGAAGCCCGGGGCCACCTGAAGCTGCACGCCTTGGGAGCTGGACGAGCCTCTTATCGGCAGAGTTCCCCCAGGACCATACGTCATCAAAGGCACACACCGGCACATCCAGGCTTTGCATGGGGGAGACATGGGCTGGCTAGAGTGGGAAGGGACTCTCAAAGATGTGCCCAGGCCCACCCCAATCCCCTTTGGCCTGGAGCCTACTCAAAGCAGGGCCCCTCAGCCACTGGTTAAGAGCTCACGCCTCTGGCCACGAGGCAGCTGGGGCCTGTGGAAGAGCATAAAAAGATCTAGCTGACACTTGGTCACCTTTATTATACACAGAGGCCCCTCATCTCCGGCCTCTCGAGAGGGCTCTCCAGCCAGGCTGCCGCCTGCCCTTGATCTGTGTAGGAGAGTAGGCGGGCCTCCTCAAGTTCAGTCAGGGAGGGTCTTCCACAGCCTGACTCAGGGGATCCTGGCTCCTAGGTCTTCCAGTCAGGCCGCACCTGTCTCCTGAAATGGATTAGGGGCAAGTTGCCCATGGTAGAGGTGGGCCATTGCAAAACAGCCCAAAGGTTTGGGACAGTCACACTGCCCTATAAAGCATTGCCCCAGCACTGCCAGCCTTCCAGGGGACAAGCATAACTGTGCATCCATCCCAGGGGCAGAGGTGTGCCTGCCACAGCCTCATCCACAGCTGTGTGTATGTAACACATGAGTTGGAAAGTGTTGAACCAACCCGTGGACTCATTTCTCTCTCTCTCTCTCTCTCTCTCTCTCTCTCTCTCTCTCTCTCTCTCTCTCTCTCTCATTGTCTGCTGTGTGCAACCTGGAACAAGCATGGTTCCTGCCCGTGTCTAGGCCCACTGTGCTTTCTTATGTTGAGGCCTCCCTTTAAAATGGAAGTGCTAGGGGCTGGGCAAAGGCTCAGCTAAGTCACTCGCCGTACATGTGTGAGGGCCAGAGTTTGGATTCCCCAGAACACATTTAAATGCTGGGTGGGTGAGGTAGACTTACCAGGTGTAGACAGGGGATCCCCAGGGACAACTCTGGCTAGAAAGGTCAGCCATATCAGCAAGCTCTGGGTTTGTTTGAGAGACTTTGTCTCAATAAGTGAGGCAAAAGAGTGATTAAGGATCATTCCCAACGTTAATCTCAGGCCTCCAGGTATATAATTATATGCACATGTAAAAACCTGTATGCACACATATGCACAATACACACACACACACACACACACACACACACACACACACACACACACACACACACTGAGTCCTCCTGCATCTCTTTCAATTGCAGTCACTGTGTTTCATGGAAGCAGGAATTCCGTCGTGTTTCAGGGGTGAACTCTGGATGAGGCACCCCCCAACTCCGCACCCTGCACTCCACCCTCCTGCTCTTTCTTCTTCCTCCTTCCTCTGGTCATCCCACTGCGGGTTGGCAAACACAGCCCTCTTCCCACCTCTGCATTAGGAGAGAGGAGACTAGCAGTTCAAAGTTAGCACTGTCCACTCCCGCTCTCACACCCTATCACACCAAATTCTGCGTGACCCACATCTGGGTCAGGCTGATCTCTGCCAGGTCTTGCTGTAAGCCATAAACACATGCATGAGCAGAAATGAGCTCATGTCCCAAGCTTTCAGGGCTGATGAGGAATGTCAAGAGGAGACAGCTGCAGGAAAAAAAAAAAAGTACTCGTGTGTGTGTGTGTGTGTGTGTGTGTGTGAGAGAGAGAGAGAGAGAGAGAGGGAGAGAGAGAGAGAGAGAGAGAGAGAGAGAGAGAGAGAGAGAGAGACACACGGGACTATGGAGAGATTCATCCCTGGAGTAGGGTCTGTCGTTCCGTGTCAGGTGGTTCCGGAAGTGACATGGGTCAGAGGCAGGTGGGATGGATTAGGTCTCGTGTTCACATAACACAGGGGTAAAGGGTATAGCCATCCTCCCCATCAGGGTCCAGGGCCAGTAGCTTTGGTGCCCTCTTCCTGACTTGTCCACTCACAGACACAAGGAAGCTGCTGTGGTTCCAGGCATCAAGTGCACACAGAGCTGCAATTCTCAGGGAGAATAAGCCTCTTTCTGGTGACCTTCTGAAGTTTGTCTGCCTCTCCCACCCTACTTGACTGACAAGTGAGGAAGAGAGGAGCAGGGGAAGTAGAAACGTGGCAAACTGGACAGGTTTCCGTTTTGGACTTTTCAGAACCTGCAGTTTGTACCTGGGGGCTCTTCCAGGCAGTTCCCAAGTGCACGTGACCATTTCTTCTCAATATACCTCCCAGGACTGAATTCTGGGGACCACTTGGTCCCCTAAGTCGATGTGCTGAAGGTAAGAAGAAAGTGACAGAAATGTGTAGGGTGGTTGGCAGGGTGAGAGGCGTGCAGGGTCCCCCGGGGTTCGAAACCAGAAGGAGGCTGGGCATGGGAGTCCTCCGGACGGTTTAACACTTATAATTGTCATAGGAAAAGAAACTGAACACTTCAAAGGACAGAGGGAAACAAGGCCAGACCTCGGAATTAGTTGTGTGTCATTGAGAATCACTCATGATTCACCTGAGTGAATCAGGTGGGGTCACGTGAGGTGGAATGGGGTTGACCCAGGAGCCAGCAGAATCCAAACCTCCCTCTTCTTTCCTCCCTGGCTACATCCTGTCTTCACACAGTTGCTTACGCCCTAACCTCTCAGTGTTGCCCCAGGGCCTTGGCACCCAGTCTTCCCTGGAGCACGTTTCTGCAGACCTTGCTCCTCTGCGTAGACCCTCCTCTGGCCCTCTGCGACCTTTCCTGTCCTCTCTTGTTCTCAGCCTCAACATACACACACACACACACACACACACACACAGTGTGGCTTAGGATAAATGCCCAAGAATTCATTTATTCTTCGATTTTTATTTTTATTACATTCTTGTGTGTGTGTGTGTGTGTGTGTGTGTGTGTGTGTGTGTGTGTGTGTGTGTTTGCTTGCTTGCTATGGTCTACACGGAGGAGGTCAGAGAACAACTTGCAGGAACCAGTTTTCTCCTTCTACCCCATGGGTCCCAGGGATGGAGGCAAGCCCCTTCACTTTACCCGCTGAGTCATCACCTTGCAGCCCTTTTCATTCGCCATCTGTTCATTCGAGGGCTGATGGTTAGCGCTGGCCAGGGAGACATGGTCCTTAGCATCCTCCAGCAAGCTCCCTTTGTCAAGGAGGCAGTTGTAAGTGGCAGAAAATACCAGCAAGCATAGAGGTAGGGAGCACGGAGGCTCCTGTGATGTGGATGCTGGAGACATTGCTTCTGGGAGGACTGGGCAGCTTGGCACAGGCGGAGGGTAGGGAATGGTTGAGTGCCGGAACTCTATCCCCAGCTCTGTTGGGAAGGATGCTGTTCAGGGGGGCTGCATTTTTGTCTCCTCTCCCTGTGGGCAGAAACACCCCTGGTGGTCCCCCGGCCTGGCTTCCTGCACAGGGAGAGGATGTCCCCAGAATCAGGTGCACAGGGTGAGAGCCCTTGCCTGCCTAGCCTTCCCCTCTCTAAGCCCTGTGTTTACAGGAGCAGCCCACAAATCACAGCCTGTACTAATGGACCCTGCCTGCGGCTTCTGACAGCCCAGGAGGCTTTTCGGAAAGGCCTTTGACTCCATTGACCCGGCAGTGACTGTGGGTGCACTCTCCTCCCCATCCCCCTGCCTTGGGAGGACACACAGGGCTGGGTGTTGCTTCCGGCTCTTCTGAACATTCTCAGCAGGATGAGACAGTCAACACAGGCGTCCCCTGCCACCCCTGCAGTCCCAAGGGAACACCGAAGGCCAGGCTGGTTCCCTCTGCATGCCGCACAGAATTGGGGGGGGGGGCTGTGTGGTCCACCCTCTCCCTCTGGTCCCCAGACCTTAGTGTTCCCAAAGGCGGAGCTCAGCTTGGCCTACCAGCCAGGAGGCACAGGTGTATACCCTACCTAGGAATGCCTGGCTCCTGGGGAACTTCCTCTCCTACCATACCCCAACATGGAGCTTAAGGAGGGGAAGGCCCGGAAGACAGAGGCTTACTTACCAAGTACACAAGTACACAAGTACTAGTGGTGTGGCTAAGCCTAGGTTGGGGGGGAGGGAGTCTGTTAAACAGAAATGAGAAGGGCTCCTGAGAGAAGCAGGGCGGCAGTGGCAGGCTCTGCCAATACCTCTGAGGGTTTGTATGATCCAAACATACGGGCACCATGTAAAAGAGGCTACCACGTGGCCCACACCACCAGCAAAGCCACCTGCCCCAGACTCTCATTACCTCCCTCAATCCCTCAATAATCCATCTGAGACTTCAAAGTGGAACACTTGTCCCTGCAACTGTGGGATATGTCACCTGGTAAAATAATGTTGGGTTTAAAAAAAAAAAAGCATACCACTTTCAGCCCTTTGAGTCATTTATTTCAAAAAATGGTTACTTCTTTTATATGTAAGTATTAGCTAAGAAAGAAAAATAGGTAGGTTAACCCCAAATTCCCTATATTGCCAATAGTAAGCTTGAATTTCTGATCCTTCTGCCTCTACCTCTCTAGTGCTGGGATTACAGGGGCGTACCACCATGGCTAGCTGTATTTATTTATTTATTTATTTATTTATTTATTTAGGCAGAGTATGGTAGAATCATTTAACCAACTCTATGGGATTTAGAATCAGCTGGGAGAGAAGCCTCTAGGGGATAATCTTCATTGTATTAACGGATGCCGGATGCCGGAAGACCCATATTACTTGTGGGTGGGGCCATCCCTTGGCCCAGTGATCCTAGACTGTGCAGCAGGAAGAAAGAGAGCTGAGGATGTGTGCAACCCTCTCACCAGCTGTTTCAGCTCCTGCTGCCCTGATTTCCTGCCATGGGGAATGGGGCACACGCACCATGAACTGTGAGCTGAGATTATGCACCCCCTTAAATTGCTTCTTGAAAAGTGCCTTCCTTTTTATTTTCTGTGTATGGCTGTTTTGTTTACACATTTGTCTGTAAACCGTGTTCATGTGATGCAGGCCAGAAGAGGGCATCAGATACCCAAGGGATGGTTACAGATGGTGTCGGGGATTGAACCCTGGTCCTCTAGCAAGGCAGCCAGTGCTCTTAACTGCTGAGTTGTATCTCTAGCCCCCAGTAAGTTGCTTTTGCCGGTGTGTTTTAACACAGCGACAGGAAAAGAAAGTAAGATGTAGGTCTCACTCTGTAGCTTAGGCTAGCCTGGAAGTCAGCAATCCTCCTGCCTTAGACTCCTGAGTGCTGGGATTACAGGCGTGAGCCACCATCCTAGCTTGCATATTATCCGTATCTGGACATGGCTTGGTCTTGTCTTGTCTTGTGGCTCTTGTAAAGGATGTCATTATGAACCTGCACGTTTTTGGATGAAGATGCTCTTTCTAGTCTCTTGAGCACAGGTCTGGGATATTTTTCTTTGTCAGGTAAGTGATTCCTTGGTTAATGTCAGGAGGGATTGCCAGGATATTTATTTGCCACTATGTCTGCACTGGTCACTGGCAAAAGCCAGAGTTCCCGGATCCCTCTGGTACTGGGGGTGCAGGTGAGGGTGCAGGTGATTGTGAGAGCATCCTAAGTGGGCACTGGGAAGCAAACTCAGGTCTCTGCAAGAGCATCAAAGGCTCTTAACTGCTGAGCCATCTCTCTGCCCCACCCCACCCCCCCACCCCCCAGAGCACCATCGCTCTAGAGAAAGGTCCCTTCGGGTCCTTGCCTGGTTTAAAGCTGGGCTCTTGTCATTATTGGCAAATTTTAAGAGTTCTTTGTCTAGTCTGGGCATGAGACCTTTATCGAGTTTATGATTTGTAAATGTTTCCTCCCATTCTCTGGGTCATGTTTCCATGTTCCTTTGAAGCACAACGGTTTTTCATTTGGATCAGACCCACCCATCCATTTTCCTCATTTGTTTCTTCTGCGTTTTGGTGGTGTATCTAAGAATCTATCATCAGATACAAGGCCGCCGAGAGTTATCCCTCTGACTGCCTAAGAGCTTGGCAGCTCCGGCTCCTGCGCTGCGTCTTTGATCCGCTCGGAGTTATGTTTGCACGCAGTGGGTTTGTATATTGTTCTTGGGAATAAACGCGGGTGTTGCAGCAGAGTACCTTGAAATGCCGCGTCGCGAGACAGCCTTGAAGCCTGGCTTAGGCCGCTCCACAAGGAGCCCAGTGTCTGCCCATCATCTGTCTCCCTCTTCACCCAGCTCTGGCCTTGACAGTTAGGGAGCGAGCATCTCAGGTAGGGACACTGAAGCTGGAAACCAGGAGCCCTCAGAAGGACAGCGTGGACTGGAGCCACTGCTCTTTCCTCAGGCCCCTCCCCTTCCCCTACTCCTCCACCCATGAGCTGTTCTAGTAGGGGTGCTCCAGCCATGTGCTCATGCCTCCCACAGCCCCCACCGACTGTGTGGCTGATTGTGCTGCTTGCCGTCTATTTGCTAGTGGAGCTAATGGCAGCATGCTCCACGCCGTTTCTAAGCCATCGATTTCGTCTGCGGAAAGGAGAGATAGAGGGAGGCAGGACATCAGTTACTTCCTCAAAGAAGCAGCAGGATGCACCTCTATCCCCTGAGTGAGGTGGGCTTCTCTGATCCCTGGACCATTATGCTACCCAGTCTGACATCTACCACACAGAGCCCCGAGTCTGGCAGCTGGGGGATAGGTATAGTCCTGGTGCAGGAGGCAAAGCTGAGAGGCTAGACTGGAGGTGCCTGTTCCTCCTGCTCTGGCCCTGTACCCTCCTCGTCCTCAGGGTCACAGTACCTCATCTGTCAAGCCTGAGGCTAGGACAGGACCTGCAGCAGGCCTCAGGCTAAGATGCTAAGTGCTGCCCCAGTTAAGGTGCCATACAATCTCCAAGGCTGTCAGAGACCCTGGTAGTCCAGTGAGTGATGGCCCCAGGGGATTGACCAGCTGCCTGGGTGTCCCATAAACACAGCCTTAAAGCGGCGGGTGACACCCATCCATCTTGCCATCGGGTTGCATCCTGGTGGCTTTCAAGGTGGCTCTCGCTGACACCGGCTTTGGCCCCTTCTGGGTGGTGAGATGGGGACAAGAATGGGACGGGGGATGGATAGATTCCCCACAGCGGATGCCCCAGAGGGCTGGGCTGGTGGTGCAGAGGCAGTGTCCTGAGGCTAAACACCCATCCTGAGTTCCACTGAGTAGGCCTCTGCCCCGGAAGCTGGAGCCACAGCATGTTGGGGTCTATCTCCTGACCGCAGACAGGACACCAGGCACAGGCCTCCCCGAGGGACAATAGAGAGGCGGCAACTATGCAATAGAACTCTCTGGAGTTGAGATCCAGGGTGCCTATGTTTCCTTATTCCACCAAGGACCCCTAAATATCACACTCAGGCCTCCCCCACTTTCTGCATCTTGCCAGGGGGCAGGTAGGGCACCCCTACTCAGCTACTCTGCCAATAGGAAGACACTGAACTCCAGTTACAGAAGAGGAGGCTGAGGTCCCGTGAAGGAGGACCTTCTCCCTTCTCTTCCCTCTCTTCTTCTGCTTCCTCCCTCTCCTCTTCCTCTCTCTTCCTTATCTACGGAAGGAAAAGACAGAGCGAGGGCATGAGGGGGAGAGAAAGGGAGGGAAGGAAGGAAGGAGGAGGCGGACACACATCACCCTGTTAGTCCTAGCATGTCACCCTATCATTTGTTTTGTGGGACGCGTTAGAATTTTTCCGGGTGATGAATCCACTTTCCCTCTGTTTCTTGACTTCATTCTGATTGGAGACTGGCTTATTCCGTCCTTTGATGCGAGCCAGGGCCATTTGGGAAGTCTAAGGGGGCTCCATGAACTCTGTTGGGATTATCAGGCCTCCTCGTCACAGATAGTGCCGTGCACCAGGTGGTCTCAGGCCCAGCCTGGGGCAGACCATCACTGGGCAGTAGTGAGCACCACAGTGCAAGCCCAACCATCACTCTGTAACCGCCATGGTGCTCTCCCGGCTTGGCTACAGGTAGAAGCAGCTCGGCGTCCTCACGGGCCTAGGCCTTTCAGGAACCACAGCCTGCTCTGCAGATTAGGAAACAGAAGCCCAGTGGGACCTGGCAGCACTTTGAAAAGAAGTGGGGTACACAGCTGCCCAAGAGTTTCGACCCGGTGTACCACAAACAGCCTTCTGTCTGTGCAGAATGGAACGTCTGAGCACACTCACTTTTCAGCCAATCACACCAACGATGCTTTTATGGAGCTTCCTTGCCTGGGACGGGACAGGGACCTCTGGCCTGCAAGCCCAGCTCCCTGTCACGCTAAGGAAGGAAGATCACAAGTGCAACTCCTGCCTGAGCTACAGAGCACATTGATTCAGACATGGGCAGTGTAGTGAGAAGCTGTGGCTGAGCTTCAGTGAGTATTTGCCAAGTATGCACCAGGATGCCCTGGGATCCATGCACAGCACCAAGACCAGAAAACTTAAATAAACAAACTGTGTGTGTGTGTGTGTGTGTGTGTGTGTGTGTGTGTGTGTGTGTGAGAGAGAGAGAGAGAGAGAGAGAGAGAGAGAGAGAGAGAGAGAGAGAGAGAGAGAGATCATTTGTATAGGTCCCTACGGTATACCCTTGAGACATGGTCTCTCACTAAGCCTAGTAGGCTAGTTCTTAGCAAGACCCAGTCACCGGCCTTGCCTTGCTGCCATTACAGGCACGAGTGGCTGTGTTAGCACTCGGAATTTGAACCCAGGTCCTACTGCTTACACAGCCAGCACTCTTTACCCACTGAGCCATCTCCCCAGCCTCCCAAATCTCTCTTGCCTTCTCTGTCTGAGACCGGCAGAGCCAGGACAGGCGAATCCACCTGTCCCATTTCCTTCACCCTAGTCTCAGGGGTAAACCCACACCTCCACCCTTCTCCCCTGTCCCCAACCTGGACCCAGCTCCTGCACACCCATCCTTCGCTGAACCTCAGCTTCCTCTTCTGTAACTGGAGTTCAGCATCTTCCTATTTGCAGAGTAGCTGGGTAGGGGTGCCCTACCTCCCCACCCCGCCCCCCATGGTGACATGCCCCCAAGGAATTCATGGCTGCCCCCACATTTCATTGTGTGACCAGCAGACATGAGGGAGGGGCGACCAGATCGTTTTTCAAACAAAACGGTATCAGATGTGTGATTTGGTTTAAATATATATATATATTCCTGGCAAAGGCTTGAGCTGTGTTCAAGCCTGGGTGGGGGAGGAGGTGGAAGGGAGGCCATTCCAGTGGCTTAAAACACCCCAGATAAGTGTGCGGTGATTAAGTGCCACCATTAGCTCTAATGGGCAATAATTGGCGATGAGAAACAATTTTCTAGGGCACCACGGGCCTGGTGCCCCACACCCTGGCCCCAGCGGGGACAGCTGAGGGCTGATTAACTCCTGGACTGGAGGAAATGTCGGAGGCACAAAAAGTTTCCAGATTCGACCGTAATTGGAAGGAGTGATTTCACTTTCCACAGCAGGCTGATGAGGGGCCACCCACCTGCTGGCGAGGGTGGGGCCTCATGACTGCTTTCTGCCTACCATGGACAGGAGTGACACCCCACTGCTGTGCAGGGAGCCACGTGGTGGGGGTGGGGAGTGGAGATGGGGCCATACTGCTCACAGACCCTTCTCTCCTGATTTTCTCCCTAAAACTCTGGAGAAGACGCCCCTACTGGCCGGCATAAAGAGCACTCCAACCTGGCAGGAGGCAGTGCGGGGGTGGGGGGGAGGGTGGGGGGGGTGGGGGTGGGGATCCTCCAGAGCATTCCTTCACACACAGCTGTGCCCATGTCTCCACTGCCTTCCCCTCTGTCCCTAGAAGGAGCCCCTGGTTGCTTCCACATGGGTAAAGCTGAAAGGCACACCTCAGCCCTGTCTCTCTGCCCACTGTTTCCCTCTCTACCCTTCCTGCTTCCCACACGACGTTTCTACTAGTGTCACTCCCCTTTCTCCCAATCTGAAGCATAAATCACCACCTCCCACCTGCCTTCATGCCCATCTGCTGCTCAGTGGCTCTGAACTGCATCTTCTTGCCTCACATTCTGGCCATCTCTTTCCCAGACCTGTGCCTTTCCCTACATCCACTAAGTGGACAGCTTCACTGTCTTTCCTACCTGGGTTGGGGACAGCTGCAGTTGGCACTCTGTGATGACTATTTTTGTGGCAGTCACTGGCCACGGGTGCCTACCTGCAAACTAGGAGTCATAGTGAATTGTTCTGGTTTGCCTCCTGGCCCTATGAGAGATAGTGTTTTAAAATGTGTGCTGAGGCCTGGAGAGATGGCTTAGCAGATAAGAGCACCTACGGCTCTTGCGGAGGACGTAAGTTCAGTTCCCAGCACCCATGTTCCAAGCTTAATACTGCCTGTAACTGCAGCTTTAGGGGATCTGATGCCCACTTTTGGCCTCTTCCAGTACCTGAGTGTGTGTGTGCATGTGCACACACACACACACACACACACACACACAGAGAGAGAGAGAGAGAGAGAGAGAGAGAGAGGAAAATATACATGATTTTAGCCAAAAGGCCAAGACACAATTATTTAAAATTAATTTATTAATTAATAAAATGTGTGCTGAGGGCTGGAGAAACGGCTTAGTTGGCAAACTGCTTGCTGTGCAAGCAAACATGAGGACCTGAGTTTGAAATTCCAGAGCCAACGTAAAAACCCAGGCAAAGTGGTGTAACCCTGTGATCCCAGCCTGGGGAGGTGGAGCCTGGAGGGTCCCTGGAGCTCACCAGTCAGTCTAGATCAATCAGTGAGCTGCAGGTTAAATGAGAGACCTTGTCTCGAAGAATAAAGCAGAAATCAGTACAGAGAGGTGATCCGTGAAGTCAGTCAGCCTTTGACTTCCACACGCAAGTACATACACCCACACTCACACAGTTGCACCCGTATACACAGATGTGTACTGAATCTCCCCTCCTCCCTTTCCCCAGTGCCCCTCCTAAGTGTGACTGATTTAGCTGGGCAAGGCTGGCTAGCTCCTTGTTTGACACTGGTGTTTTTGTTTGTTTGTTTGGTTGGTTGATTTTTGGTTTGTTGAGACAGGGTTTCTCTGTGTAGCCCTGGCTGTCCTGGACTCACTTTGTAGACCGGGCCAGCCTCAAACTCACAGAGATCCGCTTGCCTCTGCCTCCCGAGTACTAGAATTAAAAGTGTGCGCTACCACCGCCTGGAGACAATTTAAAAGGGACCCAGGCAAGAGCCAACAGACCATGGATGGATGGATGGATGGATGGATGGATGGATGGGTGGGTGGATGGGTGGATGGGTAAATGAAGGGGAAAGGTCCTGAGGTCCCGCTGGGCTCCAGGAAGGCCTGTCTATGTGGCAAAAAGGCCTTCTCCATTGACTTGGGACTGCAGTCCCCACTGGGCCCAGGGATGACCTATTGCCGGGAGACAGTGCAAGGGGGAGTCTTTCACTGTAAGAAAGGTCCAGGACGAGTTCAAGCCTTTGGGTTGGCTCCAGCTATCCTGCTGCCCTGCAGAGGTCAGGGCCCCGCTCCAAGCTACAGGTGTGGATGGTCCCAGATGCCTTCCCTGCTGCCCAGTTGTACAGGGCGGGCTGAGCAGCTTCCCTGAGCCACCACGCCCTTAGCCAGGAGGCCCATGATTCCAGTAAGCTCAAAGGACTGGGCGTGAAGATGAGCCAGGCTGGCTGTGGAGCCGCTGCCAGGATCCCTGTGTCAGGTACCGCATGAACACTGTTGTGGTTACCTCACCTGTAGGCTGCTACCCACGATGTCCACCCTAAAGTTCCGGGAACGTCATGAGCCTCACGACATTAAGGCTGTGCTGTGCCCTCTAAGGCTTCTCTCTGTGCGCTCAGCTATTTGGTTACACACTGCCACAACTCTGACCGTTATCACAAGCACCACGACACCTTCCTCCTCATAGGGAACGCAAGATGCGGTGCCCTGTCCATAGGGACTATGGAGCCATGCAGTCTCCATCATCCACCCCGCAGCAAACGGGAATGCTTCGCGTCGCCACCAGGCGGCGCTACAGAAACCCGGCCCCGCAGCAGGTGAGGCCGGTGACCTGGCCGCTAGCACCTGCGGGGGAGGGGTGCGGCGCTGCAGGGACCCGGCCCCTCCGGGGCCCGCTGGGGTTTTCAGCAGCTCGTCCGGGAACATTTGCATGTAATTTGGGAGCAGGTCACATGTGGGAGTCATCAGGCGGAGGAAAGGCTCAATCAGGACCTAATCACTGTCTGTTTGGAGGGGTCTGGGCCCAAGTGAAAAATGAAAACGGGCCTATTTTGTTTGAGTGACAGCCATCAGCAGCCACCTTTGACCTCCCCACTCGAGGTCTGCCCGAGCTTAAAAGCCAATCATCAGGGTAGGGACCAGAGGGGCACACCCCTCCCTCACCCATCCACCCCTCCGAGCTTTTAGTATTCATTCATTTCTTTCTTTCTTTCTACTCTCTAGCCTGGAGCAGACGCACGGGGGGTGTCTTGAGCTGTCACTTGCCAACCAAGCCACCTGGCGGGCGATTGTTAATGTTCCCACCTGCAGAATGGACGCAAGAGATGTGCCCCAAAACAGCTGGCTTTGATGAGCTAGAAGCTGGCTGAGGACTCTGAAGGGGCCCTGGTGGGTGAGGCTAGCGCTAATTGCCAAAGGACAAGGGCGGAGTGAGGTGCGTCTTCCCTTGGGACATGCACTCCGAAGACAGCCGCTGCTCGGACTCGTGGGGCACCGCTCTTGCTTCCTTGGAAATGTATTCCGCCCCCTCCCCTACTCCCCCAGTCCTAGAAGATGGGCCTGTGCCAGGTGATGAGAAGGCAGGCCCAGCTAGGAGGCTGAGGTGACAGGAGGACCCAGGTGGCTCTGCACAGTGAGACAACCTGGTTCACCCCGGCGCCTAGGTTCCTCCTCCACCTGATTTCTTGAGTCTCTGGGGGAGGCGTGGGACCGCGGGCCTTCACGAAGAACCACAAGGCTGCCCCGCCAGGCGCGAGCTCCCAGCGCGAGCCACTGCAGGACGTACGTGCCCCCGGGGCTCCCCAGGAGGCGCAGCTGAGTAGCTTGGCCCGCGGACCGGGGCGGGGCGGTGCATTAGCGCCTGGCCCCGGCGTGTTTATCGGGATGTGGAGCGGGGCCTCCAGGAAACCGTCTGGCAGGCCGGCCCTCGGCAAATGGATTGCCAATTAATCAGCATGTATTTATGAGAGCGTTTAAACCATTATTAATGTAGTGTAAATACGGAACCGCTGGCGGCCCCGGCAGGGCGCACAGGGGCCATCTGCTAGGCGACCGCATTCCAGAGCCGCCCCCGCCCCAGGATGGTCCCGCCTCCTGGTTCCCGCCTCCCAGCCCGCGGTGCTGCCCTATCAAAGGGCCAGGCGGAATCCCAAGGATGAGCGGCAAGTAGCGACTTGTACCGGCGTGATCCCGCAGTCACGTCACGTAGGGAGGACCGGTGATGTCCCAGGAGTGCCCTGGATGTTCCTGTCTTGGGGAAACCGAACAGGTGTCACGCTCTGGTGATGTGTGGAGGTTCCTTTCCTCTTTCCAATCGCGCAAGCCCACCCCAGCGTACCTTGGACCAAGCTGGGCCATCTTCCTCTGGGCTGGAGGGGAGATTACTGACTTTCTTAGGGTCGTTTCATACATACATACATACATACATACATACATACATACATACATACATTTATTTATTTAACACCATTTTACAAATGAGAGACTGTCAGGACCCAGTCCAGCTCCCCCCTGCCTCCTTCACTACCCTTCTGAGACTTCTTGAAACCCCAGGGCCACATTGCTTTGTGATTCCCTTTCAGGATCCACCACCAGATGGACTCACGTGTAGATTTGGGCTTCAGAGAGAAAGAAAAAAAAAGGGGGAAGCCATGCATCTGCACATAGATTAAAGAAAACTAAGTTTGGTATTTAAGGCAGCAGCGAAGGGGAGAGATGGCTCAGGAGTTAAGTTTCTAACTGCCCTTCCAGAGGACCACCAGAGTTCAGTTCCCAGCGGGCGCCTCACAATCTGAAACTCCAAGGGGGTATGTTGCCCTCTTCTGGCCTCTTTGGGTGCTGGCATGCACGTGACATACACTCACACACATACACATGAATAAAAATAGTCTTTTTTTTTTTTTTGACAGCCCCAAGGGCTGAAGAGATAGCTGTCGGAAGCCAGGTATAAATGTAGGCGTGGAAAGTCCCTTCCCAGGGTCACTGGCCCTAAAATGATGTGAAGACTTACCTTTTGTGTATTTGTTTCTTTACTTTGTAATACGTGAGAGTGAGGACACTTTCACCACCAATGTCATCGGAGGGGCCATTCAATGTTTGTTGACTGGCTAGCTGACTGTTGGGAAAATGAAGAGGAAATGCCTGCTTGGGTGCTGTTTTCCCAGGCAGCCCATTTTCTCCCTTGGCTGGCCACAGTCCATACGGATAGCTCTTCTCAATCTTGCATACTCCACTAGCCTAGGGGCCAGGGAGGGCACTAAAAAGACAGCACTGGATACCGCAAGCCTGTCCCTACCTGCTACGGTGCGAACACCAGACCCTAAGGGCAGGGACCAGCCCATGATCCCGCCAGTGCCGGGCTGCCTGGACACTGGGCCCAGCCTTGTTCACTGGCATTCTGGGAGAGGAGAGAACAAAGAACGTGGCATGTGCCCCTATTTCCTGGCCCGCCCCCGCCCCCCATTAGCCCAGCAAGGCTTGTTTATATTACACCAGGAATTATTCCAGCCCTAATCAGAGGCCCTACGAGAGCTTTCGGCATTCTTTACCCAAGGACACTCTCCAATCCTATAATTTCCATCTCCCTAGACGCCCCTGATTGAAAGCAAACATTTTTATATTTGGAAAGGAAAAGGGCTGTATGCTATTCATAGCCCAGTCAGGCTGTCCAGAGCTGGGCCCTCGGGGGGGGGGGGGTTGCGGGGGTGCAGCAGATCAGGGCTCAGCTTTAGGGATGGATGCTAGAGGACACAAGGACCATTCGAATGAAGAGTCCATGCCCCATCCCCACCCCCACCCTGCCTGTGGGGGAGCCCTTGTTCTTGAGTGACCACAGGGCTCTTTGTGTGAGGGGCAGCTGTGAGGCACTGAGCTGGGTGCGGTTACAGCAGGGTCCCCTTCCTCTCCCTTCCTCCCTCCCTTGCCCAGGTGAGGCTGCTGAAGCCTGTGGAACCTCACAGAATGATATGCTAATGAACCCTGGGAGACCTGCCCTGACAGTGAGCCCAGCTTTTGCTGAAGAGGCTTTTTGGGGGCCCCATGGCCAGGACCCTGGCTGCCTTTTGTCCTGGAACCTGTTCCAGCCCCTCCTGGTTTTCTCAGCCATCACTCTACAACTAGTCTGGGTCCCTCACGGGTCCCAGGCCTCCTCTCCTCCCCCTTCTCCCATCTTCCCTTCCCTCTTGCCTCCCATGATTGGTGCACGTGGCCTATCTCAGCTCTGTTCCAGGAGCCCCAGGCAGGACTGTATGTGTCCTTCCCTGGTGGGGTGTGAGAGGCCATCTTCCTTGACATTGTGTGCGCCAGCTATTTCATGGGCTGGTCCTCCTTGATGTATTAGAAAGATGCTCTCCCAATCTATGCTAGTCAGCAGTCCCCACACTGTGACAAAACACCTGGTGTAACTCAGGTGGAAGGGCAAAGGGCTTTGCCTACGGCTGCTTGGGCGCTTTTGTACAGACTGTTGTGGCTGAAGCACATGGTGGGGTGAAGCTGCTTAGTCAGAGAGAGTCAAAGAGAGGGAAGAGCCAGGGCCTCTTTTCCACCTCAGAGGCCCGCAGTGAGCTGCTAGATCCACTCTTTTACAGTTTCTCCCGTGCCCCACCCCCAAGCAGCAGCTTGAGGATGAGGTCTTGGGGGAGGACGTATGATTCAATCTGTAAAGTCTATTGGGTAGTGCTCAATACTGCCGGCTTATGGATGGAAGGACCAAGGCTTGGGGAGCCCAGAGGAAAACATCACTGGAGCATCCATGTTCCGAGACCCCAGAGCTGCCATGATGAACTCATAAAGCTGGTAGGGGTAAGCTGAGGCCAGTAGTCACAGCCTGAGTAGTAAGTGTCAAGGAGGTGTAGTGTGTGTGTGTGTGTGTGTTGTATGGGTGTGTGCATGTGAGTGTACTTGTGTACATATGTGCATATGGAGGCCATAGGTCAAAGTCAGTGACATCCTAGATTGTTATTTATATTCAGTATAGGATATCGAATGGGGAAATTTAGCATTTGTATTGTTAGAATAACAGACTACATCCGGATGTAACTTTCCCTTCAGATACAATTTTAAAAGATGTATTTGATTATTTGTGTGCGTTTGTGCACATGCATGCAAGTGGCCAAGGAGGCCAAAAGAGGGTATTGGGTGCCCTGTGAGCTGCTGTGTGAAGGGGCAGGAAACAGAACTTGGTCCTTGGAAGAACAGAAAGTGCTTTTAACTACTGAGCACCTCTCCAGCCTCAAATATAATTTTTCTTCTTATCAAAATCACACATGTGCAGAATCTGTTGGCCTTATTGAAGTGTAACTTATATACAATAAAGACAGTGTATGAAGTGTCTGGTAAGTTTTTAAGCCAATCTGTTGGCCTGGGGAGATGGCTTAGTTGGGTAAAGTACTTGGTATACAAGCATGAGATGTAAATTCAGATCCCTAGCATCCAGTGGACAAAAACTGGGTGCAGTAGAATGTGTCTCTAAGCCAGTGCAGGGGGTAGGGGGAGCACAGAGGGGCAGATCCCTGAGGCTTGCTTACTGGCTAGCTGGTCTAGTGGCAACAGCAAGCTCCAGATGCAGTGAGAGGCCCTGTCTCAAAAAATAGTGTGGGGCACACCAAAGGAAGACACTTAGCATTGACTTCCAGCCTCCACATGAGAACATGTGAGTGAGCGCACCAGCGCACACGCACACGCACACACACACACACACACACACACACACACACACACACACACACCTCAAGTGGAATTGCTGGATTCCTGGTAATTTATTTCAGGGTATCCTCCTTTGAACATGAGCACACAATACTGCCATCTACAAGTGTGCTGGGCCTAACCCTTGAGAGCTACCACAGGACACCTGCAGTCACAGGTCACAGGTTGGACATGCCAGGATTTTAGCTTTTGGAGGAGTTGTCAGCCCATTTTTCTGCAGTGGCTGCCTCCCTTCCCAGCACCAGGGCTCCAGCTCCCCTACACCCCAGCACTGCTCATTAGAGCCATCGTGAGGCTGAGGTGCTCTCTGCAGCTCTGACTCGGTTTTCTTATCACTGATGTTATTGAACATATTTTCACGTCTTATTGATCAGTCTCATATTCTCTTAGGAGAAGTGTCTGTTCAAGTCATTTCCCAATTATTTAACTGAGTCATTTCTCTTTTTATTGTTGCGATGTGGGAATTGTACATATAAAATTCTGGATATTAAATCCTTATCAAGTATGATTTTGCAAATACTTTTGTCCCTTCTAGTTTGAGTTTGCCTTTTCAGTTCTTTCTCTTTGTTTACTTGAGACAAGGTCTCCTATAGGCCAGGTTGGCATCAAACATGTTGCATGTTCAGAGCTGGCCTTGAACTCTTAATCCGCTTGCCCCAACCGTCCAGGTGCTAAGATTGTAGGCACCTGCCACCACCTCTAACTCTCACCTGTGGGAAAGCAACAAGTGCCCTTACCTGCTGAGCCACCTCTCCATCCCAGGTCAATGTTTAAAAAACATTTTCCGTGTGGTGTGAGGTAGGCCTGAACCTCATCCTGCACGTGCGTAGGTAGCGCAGCATCACTTGTGTAGAAAACCATTTCTCCTCTGTTGCATTATCGCATTAATTTGTCATAAAGCAGTTGGCTGTAAGTCTGTCCACACAGCCTACCCGGTGAGCTACAGGGTCAGTGAGATCAACATCAACCTATGTTCTACACACAACACACACACACACACACACACGCACACGCACACGCACACACGCACACATGAGCACACACACACACACACACACACACACACTATACTAGCCTTCTAATGTACTATTTCCGGCTCCAGCCACTGGTTCCTGTGTGCTGCAATTCCCACACAGTGTCATTTCTTCAGTTTCCCACCAATGCCCTTTGTAAACATCCACACATACGTGTTTTTTTCATGTCTTCTTTTTAAACAATATTAGAAGAAAAAAGAAAACTCTTGTTATTTATTATGTTTTTTTAAAATTGGATAACTACCTTAAGTTTTAAAAGATTAAAAACATTTTTGTGTATTGATGTTTTGCCTGCTTGGGTCTCTGTACTGTGTGTACAGCATGCAGTGCCCAAGGAGGCCTGAAAAGTGCGTGGGATCCCCTGAGGGTGGAGTCGCAGACAGTGTGTGTAGCCCCTGTTGGGACAGGGCATTGCCCTGGGTACACACAGTCATGCTGGAGCGACACTTGTTCATGCCGGGCTCTCCTGCCTGTCCCTGCCTTGCTCTCTCCACTGAGCCATCCCTGTCATTCACCATTACTCTCTATTCTGCAGGCTGCATTCATTATCGTCCGATTGTCTTATTGTTTTTGACAATGCCCTGGAACCGATGTTTCTGAGCAGTCTTATCCCATTAAATTGGGAAAGGGGTAAATTTTTGAGGCCAGTTTTTGAGTTTTGTTCTGGGCCCGGCAGAGGGGTGGGGGGAGGGGAGGGTTCTTTCTGGTGAACTGGAGGGGGCCTGTGTATTGGCTTCTTTTTCTTAATTGAAAGGAAACTGCTTTTCAAAGCATCTGTACACTTAGCCTTCTCTCAAGCTCTGTCTGTCTTCCTGTGGAGCGCCAGCCTGGCCCTCCTCTCATTGTTTGTGTCTACGCATTTGTATGGGGCAGGTGGGTGTGATTCAGATGGAGGCCTGAGACTGACCCCAGTGTCTTTCTACCTTATACACTGAGGCAGGATCTCTTGCTCCCTGTTTCAGCTGGTGTGCTTAGCCATTCCGCCCTAGGATGCCCTATTTCTGTTTGCCAAACTCTGGGCTTACAGGTGGACTGCCGTGCCCATCCAGATCCTACAGGGGCTCTGCACATCCAAACTCTAGTCCTCAGTGGTGCCAAGCGAGTGCTTTATGCGCTGAACCGCCGCCTAGCCCTGGTGCGCTCTCTCTCTCTCTCTCTCTCTCTCTCTCTCTCTCTCTCTCTCTCTCTCTCTGTCTGTCTCTGTCTCTCTCTCTCTCTCTCTCTTTTTGTCCTCCTTGGGAGAAGGCTCATGCTATGCATGGAGTACAGTCCCTGGGTCTTCATGGCTTTACATTTTGGGGTGCAGAGAGTCTTCCTCAGACTGATTGTGGTGCCAGTCTTCTTTCTTGGTACAGAGCCTCTGTCATATGGAGTTGGCAGAAGAAGGAGTTGCTGAACTCTCCTGCCCTTCCCAGAATGCATCGGGCCTGCTGGTGACCTGCTCTCTCAGTAAGGCACAGGATGCCTCCTGACCCAGAAGGGAAAGAAAAGAGAGGCTCACCATTTGACCAATCAGCTTTAGTCCATTTTATGTTGCTGTCCTCGGCTCGGTAGGTATTTTGCAAAGGAGCTCATGGACCCAGAAGGTCAAGGGCCTCTTCTCAGTTCTGGAGCTGGGGACCCATGGCAGGGAGGAATGGCAGGAGTTTGTGAGAAAGAGGGGCAGAGGTCACTACGAAAGACAGGATGCAAGAGACACAGGGGAGATGCTAGGCACTTATCACAGCTACGTTTAGACTTCCCACAAGAGTAAGAATGTCCTGTTAGGAAAGCTCTAATCCCTCTTAAAGACCTAATCACTCCCCACTAAGCCCATCTCTTAAAGCCTCTGCCAGCTCAAGGGGGTTGGGGGGGGAGCTGCATATATCCACTGGTTCTTGTCATCCTTACTAAGTTGTATTATGCTTCCTTGAATAGCTCTCTCACTTAGTGTACACCCTGAGGCCAATCTCCAGACACTTCTCATTGTTGAGATTTTAATAGCTGTTGCCAGCTTCGCTTCTTTCTCTGGGAGTAGGTTGACATACCTCTGCACATCTTATCAAAGGGTTGAATTGTCTTCTGAGGTCTTTGTACCAACTGGCTACATTCCCTCCGGGCCTAGCTTCTCCACACTCCCACAAGCTTTTCAGATGCTTCCATTTTAGCGGGGTCAGTATGTATACAATAACGTGCTTTTAGTTCGTGTGCCCTAGTAACCGCACTGATATTCAGTTTTTCTTTGTGTGCCTGTTCCCACCCACATATATTCATTCATTGGTGAAGTGCCTGTTCAAAGCTTTGCCCATTTTAATTTTTAAATTACAGATATTTTATTTATTCACTTGGGGGGGGCACACATGCCACAGTATGCACGTGGAAGACAGGATTTTTTTTTGAGACAGGGCTTCTCTGTGTTAGCTTTGGCTGTCCTGGACTCGCTTTCTAGACCAGGCTGGCCTTGAACTCACATCGACCTGCCTGCCTCTGCCTCCCGAGTGCTGGGATTAAAGGCGTACGCCACTGCGCCCAGATGGAAGACAGGATGTCTTGCAGGAACTGATTCTCATCTCCTACCATATGCGGCTCAGGGACAGCTTGATCGGACTTGAGACAAGCAAGCACTTTTGCCCACTGAGCCACCTTGCCAGCTCCCCCCCTTTTTTTGTTTTTGTTTTTGTTGTTTGTTTTGTTTATTTTGTTTTGTTTGAGACAGGGTTGCTCTATGAAGCCCTGGCTGTGCTGGACTCACTTTGTAGACCAGGCTGGCCTTGAACTCACAGAGATCCGCCTGCCTCTGCCTCCTGAGTGCTGGGATTAGAGACCTGCGCCACCGCACCTGGCTTTCCATGCTCATTCTTAAGTTGGATCCCACCCTCCCACCCCCACTCTGAGTTTTGAGAAATGGCCTGTAAACACCTTTCTCCTATCTCTGGTTTGTATTTGCATTTTATTAATAATGCCTGATGCAAAGCAGAAATTTCTTATCCTGTTGTAGTTAAACTTACCAGGTTGTTATGGTACGGCTGGTGCTTTAGGTAAACAGTGCCCAGGTCAAAATTGCAAGGTTTTTTGTCTTGTCTAGAAGACCCTCATATCTTCTTCTAGAAGTTTCATAGTTTTGGTTTCTTTTGTGGAGGGGGGTGGCAGCTACATTACTAGGATATCCCCTGAGCAGCTTAGGGGTACCTGCACCACAGGCAACACACGAAAACCTGCACCCATGAGGGGTCCCCTGGGTGATAAGTAGGCAACCACATTACCAGACTTTGGGAGAGTTTCCGGAGGGTCACGAGGCATGAGCACCCCTGAGTCCCATGAGTCTCCTCTCTCTCCAAAGAGCATGCTAGTCCTGATCACGTGCAGACAGTCAGACATCGTCATCGCTTCGGTTCAAGACAGGAAGGGGCGTTTCCGATGCAGAGGAAGAATGCGCAGCTCTCAGCCTCATCTTCCAGCTCTTTCATTCTTTTCGCTTCATTTTCCATGATATCCCTGAGCCTTGGAGGGGGTGACATAGATTTATAATCGTTTTAGTCCATTTAGGTCTAAACACTGGGATGTTATGCCACAGAAACCTATTCGTCGTAGCCGCTCCGTCAGTTCCGAGTTTCTGTAATGACCACTACTCACCGCAAAAAGAAGTCTAATCAACCGTGGCCAGCATCGATAGTACTCTTTAGGCACAGACACACATGTTTAAAAGGCAGTTTGACAGGCACACGTCTATCAGAACAATAGGAGTAACTTGCTGGGACCCATGACGTCAGAGTCACCAGCTTTGTCCTGGTTTATAGTACTGTTCTGATTTGCATGTTGCCGCTGTGATAAACATCGTGGCCAAGAGCAATTGGGGGAGGAGTTTTGTAGGAACCAGGCCCGACTGGGCTGCCTGCCTGTCTTGCTGTTTCATGTCCTGTTTCTAGCAGCTTCCATGTCTGTGTTTATCTTGGTTAGCTAGTCGTGTTTACTGCTCTGAGAATGCGCCCCTCCCTTCCTTGAGACTTTTCCTCCTCTGTGCAATCACCTCTTGAGAGATTTCACCTGGGAGGAGGATTCCTGTTTTGCTGCCTATAAGAAGGCTCTTGGAAACTCTGGATGAGAATAATAAACCGCTGCCGTGGCTGGTGCTGCGGCTGCTGCTCTCTTAGCATGAAGGACCCGCTGTATTATTGTGTGTGTGTGCATGTGTGTGCGCATGAGTTAAATCCTCAGTCCCTCGCCCTCGACTTGGTACCGCGGTGGTGCGGGCGCCACAGAGTTTATTTCAGTTTACGGATTATAGTCCATGGAGAGGAGCCAGGGAAGGAATTTAAACCTCAGAGGACACTGCTTGCTTACTGGCTTATTCCTAGGCTCACAATCAGATACTTTTCCTATTCAGCCCAGGCCCTCCAGCCTAGGGATGGTACCGCCCACAGTGGTATGAGATCTCTGACATCAATTAGCAATCAAGAAAACGCCCTACAGGCATGCTCACAGGTCAGTTTGAATGAAGACAATTCTTCAGTTGGGCTTCTCTCTCTTCACAGGTTTACCCAGATCAGCCATCACAACTACCAAACGTGGGTTATCTCCCAAAACCAAACAAAAGGTAATTGGTTTCAATCATAACAGTTGAGCCACTACTGTACTAGCAGGCGCATGACTTCCGGAATATGATTAATGTTACTTGCAGACTCTAGAGCTGGGGAGGGCTATGGGTGATGATTTTCCCCTAACAGCCTGTAAGACACCTCATGACACTTCAAACATCAGCTAGTAGAGAGAGAGAACTACCTGCTCGGTCCCAGCCTGATTTCTCCGTATCCTGCAACTGGAGTATGTGATGTCCTCAGCAATAGAGACTTACTCTCTGGTTGTGCCATGCAATCTGCAGCAGTTGCAGTAGTTTGTGTGGTATGTGGAAGTGGGCATAGGTCAGGATTGTCCTTGGCCAGCAACTTGCACTCACTCTGAAGGCCACCTGTCATCCTTCCCAAATAAGTGCAAACTGATCTTGGGATGCAACATCTCAGAGAATAGTTCTAAAAAGAAGTTAGCAAGGTCCAATATAGCACATAAATATTTCATCGCTTGTATCAGTTATCCCGTCACTAAAGCAGTGTCGAATATAGCAGTGTAATAGGAGGTACCACTCCGTTAAGGCCTTCATAATCCCCAGTCATTCTTCACAAGCCGTCTGACCTCCTCCCGATGATGTCTGGCCATTTTGAAAAGGCCTCGGGCTGGGGGAATAATCACAATGTTAAAAAGCACCTACCCCACTCAGCCATGTATGACTCTGCCTGTGACAAAGCTCACCTCATTGGCCGACTAAGCCTGCAAGCCAAAGAAGACAAGGGGCTTTGCACAGTGTTATCCCATCCTCCAAGGCAGACGCCTTCTCCGCATTGATGATGCTCAGAACCCAGTGACAGAAATACCTAGGGTCTGGGGATAGTGAGGAGCAGCAGCAGGAAGTGTGGGCGCCACTAACCATGCTGAAGTCGCGTGAGGGCCACACACTCATTTGTTCATTCATTAGTGGGGTGTGCCTGTGTGCTGTGTGTCTGTATGGTGTTCCTGTTCATGTGGATATGCACACGTGTGCGTGCTGGCAGGTGTGCACGTTTGTATCCGTGTGTGGGGACTACAAGTATATTCCTCGATAACGCTCCACCTTGTTTCCTCAAGCATTTTTTATTAAATCTTTGAGAATTTTATGTAGTTTATTTTTATCACATTTACTCCCCCTCCCCAGACTCCTCCAAGACCCTCCTCCCTACCTCCATACCTACCCAATTTTGCGTCCTCTCTCTCTCTCTCTCTCTCTCTCTCTCTCTCTCTCTCTCTCTCTCTCATCATTTGAGTTTTATGAATATAGTATTAAACTGACATCTAATGACTGATCACTATACACATAGATTAGTGTACTTCTGTTTTTTATTTTATTTTATTTATTATTTTTTTTATTAATATACTTCCGAACCCTCATTAGAGAAGCTTCTATGTGCAGTAGACAGTGATTAACCTGGAGATTCACCACTGGCCGAAGTCCGAAGAATAAATAGCTGTAGAGTGCTTGGCCCTAAATGGGACATCTATCTCACAGTCCCTTGAGTCCAGCTTGTGTGGGGAGGGGTACCCCTTAGAGTATGCTCAACCCACCAGGCGTCAAACTCATAAAGAAATCAGACTCCCCGTCTCCCAGCCACTACCAATTGCCAACACTTCTCAGCTACGGGCGGCAACTTTGTGCCCATCTCCCCTCTCTGTGTCAGTATTTTGCCTGGCTTGAGATTATGCGGATCTTGTGCAAGCTATCATATCCCTTGTGAGCTCATAAGTGCAACTTCCCTGTTGTGTCCGGACAACACTGTTTACATCGTGGTCACCCACCACCTCTGGCGCTTATAATCTTTCTAGCCCTCTTCCATGGTAATCTCAGACTTTGAGAGGAGGGGCTGTGATATAAGGGCCCCCATTTAGAGCTGAGCACTCCGCAATCTCTGAATGTTGACCAGTTGTGGAGCTCTGTGTTAATCACCATCTACTGCCGAAAGGAGCTTTTTTGATGAGGACTCAGTGGTCCACTCATCTATGGGGTTAGTGATAGGTCATTAGGAGTCAGTTTAATTCTGTATCTGTTTAGCAGAATGATAGTAAGAGGTTGTCCCGATTGGGCCTGTGGCCTGTGTAGTCATGGGTTCTTGGTCTGTGGTAGTGCTAGGTAAGGCTTTCATTTTGTGGAGCAGGCCTTAAATTCAGTTGGAAATTAGTCGGTCACTTCTATGACATTTGTGCCACTATTGGACCAGCAGGCATCTTTTGCCAGACCAGTTATTATTGCGGCTTGCAGGGTTCAACAGCTTTGTATGATTGATTGGTGATTACTTTTCTTTTCTGGTAATGTGCGTAACAGCTTTAAGCCCTACGGAAGCTAGGCAGGAGGAATGAAGTTTCCAGGCCAGTGCCAGCTTGATCCCACCATGTTCCGTTAACTCAGTTATGTCCCACCTTCAGCAATTGGGGTCATACCATCAAGTTCTGAAGGGCAACCAAGGAAAACAGCCTACAATAGTCAGGGATCTGTGGAACCCCACTGACCAACAACTACAAAAACCAATAACCCGTTCTTAGCAGCGAGCTTTGTATTTGCTAGCCCGTTGGATCTACTATGGAAGTTGTCACCCTGTTACAGGGTAACCAACCTTAAGCTTTTTGCATATGTATATGTATGTGTAAATTATGCCTTTCAGGAGGCTTCTACACTAAAGGGCTTTTATATGACTTCTTCAAAAGGTCTTTAGTGTTAGTTACTTCCCTCTACTCTTCCTCTTCTACCCGCCCCTCCCATCCACCTTATATTTTTCTTGTGATTTTTTTTTTTGAGACATGGTCTTACCATATGACTCTCCCTGGCCAGGAACTCACTTTGTAGACCAGGCCGGCCTCAAACTCACAGAGATCCACCTGCCTCAGTCTCCTGAGTGCTGGGATTAAAGGCGTGCACCATCACATCCAGTTCCTTTTTGAGGCAAGGTCTCTCACTGAACCTGTAGCCCTGTTCTTAAAGAATCCAGCCGTCTAGTACCCCCTGCCCTGCCTCCCACCGCCAGCAGCCCAAACCATCTCCGTTGAATCCCTTGGATCCATCATTCTTGTCACTTAAAGGCTGTGTTTTGGGAGCCCTCATCTTACAGACAGGAGCCCTGGCCTGATCTGTCCCTTCTGTGATGTATTTTCCAGCCCTCGAGCAGAGGCCTGCGTTCTACCTTGTCCTCTTCTCTCTTTCCTCCAGGACCTGGAGGTTGCAGCCCCTCCTGCCCATGCCAACATCTCTACATTCAGCTCTGAGTCCTCAGGACTGCCATCACATGAGTTAGGGACTCAGCCACACCGCTCCTCACTAATGTGACGGTCTCACTGCTCGTTTCCAGCAACCACCATCATTCACAAGTGAGCCAGGGAAACCAAGCAAGACGTTATAAACGTGGGCTTAATGCTAAGTCCGTAAGAAAATCTCTGTACCTCCCTGCTGGGCAATGGGGATGCTGTCTGGTTCCTATAGGCCATAATTTTGGGGTGGGGGTGAAGAGAAATGTCCCCTACCACATGAATGGTAGGAAGTCAGCAGTTATGGTTGTGGGTAGCTGTTGACGCTGAGAAACTGTGTGCAAGGTCCCGACCCCCCGCCTCCTTCAGCTAAATGGTGTCTTTATGAAATCAGTGAGCTTGGTCTTAATGAAGGGTGGCAAAAACAAACAAACAAACAAACAAACAAATAAGCAAGCTTTCAATGTAACTGGCAAACTGACCTTTGGAAAATATTTTCCCACCCAGTTCCCAAGCTGAGGAAGAATGCGTACTTTGTGCAAAGAGGAGCACCCTATCTGGGAGCACTCTGGGCAGGAAGTAGGAAGACTGGCTGGGCTCTCAGGGTGTCCTTGAGTTACAGGAACAGCTGAGGATAGAATACCAGAGCAGCACAGACATTCTGGGCCCTCCTCCTGGCAATGGACACCCACGTGGGCTAGAGAGGCCAGGCCTGCCCTCACAGAGCATACACTCTGAGAAATAGGCTGAGGAGACTGTGCACCCTGGGCCAACTCTGCTTCCCATGAGGAACCCAAGAGGCCTCTCTAAATGGCAGTAGATGACATCGGGGACCCGGTCAGTGAACTGCTTGCTGCGTAGGCACGATAGCCTGAGTTCAGAATGAGTTCTAGCATCCATGTAAATGCCGGGTACAGCCGTGTGAGTCTATAACTCCAATGCTGGCCAGGGCCAGAGACAGGAACCCCAGGGGAGTTGCTGAACAGTCAGTGCAGCTGCAACAGCAAGCTTCAGGTTTAGGGAGAGACTGACCCTGTCTTAAAGCACCTTAAGGTGGAGGGCCAGTGAGGCGAGACGGCTCAGCAAGTAAAGGTTGCCACTAAGCCAGATGACAATGGGGAGTGGTAGAAGAAGACCCCTGATACCAACCTCTGGCCTCTACTTGTGCACACAAAGTGTGGGCATGCATTGACACACACATCCATAGGAAAGAGTGAGGCGCAGAGCAAAGGTGACCCCGGGGGCTGTTTGTGTTTGCTGTCCACCAGGCTCCTGGCTCCTCTGGGCACCTGTCTCTTCAACCTTTGCAGATAGGGCAGGTGCTACGATAGGGCACAGCAGCCATACCTTCGTGACTCTAACTGATTGGCTTGTAAGGTGCCTGGAGCAGGAGACAAGGCGGCAGCCCAGCAGGTTCCTGGCTCTTTCTGCTTCCCCCTCAGGGCTCTGCCTCAGACTCTCTGGGAACCTGCCTGGTTGGCTGAGCTCGTGATAAAGTCCCCTGGGGGGGGGTTGGGGGTTGGGGGCAGCGTCACCCACCTCTTGATGAAAGTATTACTGTCCCCACCTTGCATTCAGATGGGAAAACTGAGGCACGCTAGGTCAGGTCAGATGCACTAGGTGCTCCCTCGGGAAGCCAAGGAAAGCCCCCCCATCCCCGCCGCGCCCCGCCCCCCCCCCGTGGGTTTCTCACCTCTGTCCTTCTTGGAAAAAGAGCAGTTACTAATTACCATTCACTAATTACTACTCAGGCAATTTCCATAATTGTCTCAAGGGGGGAAAAATCCAATGAGCTAAGTCGTGAGCGAAAACAGCCCCAGGAAGCCAAGCCAGTGGAGCATGTGGCCACCCTCGGGAGCCCTGGAATGTCTGTATTCAGCCTATCCCCTCCCCATCCAACGGGGAAACTGAGGCCCGCCAGGCGGGGTGTCAGACCTCACACACACAGAGGGGCCCCGTGTGCAACACGGAAGGCCGTGCTCTCCGTGAAGACCTTGGTACCCTCGGAATCCATCAGGCCTTCGCTCTGGAGAACCCTCCCGAGGCAGCGCACGCTTCCTTGAAGCTAATTGCCTTAGTTTGAGGTAATATTCGTCACAGAAACACCAGCAGTAACCTTTGGTCTTGGCAAATTCTCCCCTCAATCACATAACGTAAACAGCGATAAACGAGGGCTTTTTAAGGCTTTCTTCATAATACGTTACACATGCATTTGTTACCGAATCTGGGCGCTCAGAGTCCTGAAACCTGAGCTCAGTGGGGCGGTGAGCCGGCTGGGCCCCCTTGCTGGGGTCAGGGTCCCCCCCAACCCCCATGCTGCCCCTCCCCCTCCCTGGCCTGCTCTCTCTTTTCTCCCCACCCCTTCTTGCCCCTGCTCCCTTTGTTTCTCTCTCTCTCTCTCCCTCCCTCTCTCTCTTTCTCTCTCTCTCCCTGTTTTTCTTCCCTTTTGTTACCTTGTCTCAGTTTCCATCTCTAATATTGCTCTCCTTGTCCAATTCCTACTGTCTCTGCCTGTCTGTATTTCCCTTTGCCTTGCCCCGGGCATCACTGCCTCACCCTCCCATTCTCAGACACAGGCCAAGGAAAGGCTTGGACCCAACCCTGCCTCCTTCCTTCTGCCTCAAGCCTGGTATTTGAGGCCCAGCAGGCCCAGCCCACCCAGCCTGGAGTGAGCACTGGACTGGGGATGAGCAAAGGTGGATACAGGGCTAAGAGGAGTACCAAGCTCTGCAGACATGCGAGAAATCACAGCGGACTGCATGGCAGCAGTGCCTTAGGAGCAGCGCAGGAGAGGAGCACTAGAACTGGCTGCATCAGACTGTGAGGCAAGAGTGTGGATTCCCCAGAGATGGCTCCGTGGTTAAGAGCACTGTCTGCTCTTCCAAAGGACCCAGGTTCAATTCCCAGTATCCACATGGCAGCTCACAACTGTCTATAACGCCAGTTCCAGGGGATCTGACACCCTTACACCGATGCACATAAAATAAAATAAGTTATTTTAAATTGAAAAAGAAAAGTGTGGATCCCAGGCTAGGCAGAGAGTCCATGAGAGAGCAGAATCAAGATAGTCTGTGTGGGCAGACCCTGCCTCAGCCAAGGCTTCCACAGGCCTGGGGATGGTGCTGGGAGCTTTGGGAGGAAAGCTTGTTAGTGCCTGGAGAATAGGAAGGGTGGACAAGTGGCTAGGCCAAGTGTCATGGGTCAAGCATCTCTCCAGGGCCTGAAAAACAGGTCCTTGTCCTGCTCAGGAGGCCTCGTGGGAATAACGTCCAGGTCCTGGCCAGGCTTCCCGTGTCCCATGGGGCTTGATCCTCGATGACTAGGAGTATTGATGGATGCTAGGTGCCCCGGCAGGTAAGGGTCTCACTTACCAAAGATACCGAAAAACTGGGGAAACTGAGGCAGCAAGGTTTAGGAAACAGAAAGACTCAGGAAAGTGACTGGTTGAGCCTTGTCAGTCACTGCTTGTTCTGTGAGTGACCCTCAGGCACATCATGGGGTGGGTGGAGTGATCTACTGAACCAAGGGGAGCTAGGGATGGGCAGAGGGAGCAGTGCTGCGGAAGATGAGGATGAGGGGACCCTTGGGGAGGGTCTTCTTTATATTCTAGATGGGCACAGAAGGGAAGGCTCCAGGAAGGCCCAGCTACCTGGCAAGGGGCAAAGCTTGCTCCTTGGGAACCAGCAGGCTCAACTGGAAAAGCCCACCCCCTCCTGGGCCACAGAAAGATCCACTCCCTTACTTTCTTGCCCTTATCCCAGCGAGCTTTCTATTTGTCCAGCAAGCCTTCAACTTACCCTACTACTGGGTAATAGAAGTTGCCTACCTCTCAGGAAACCCTCCCCCCTACACTGAGGGCCATCCAAGGAGCAGCCTCGGGGTTGTAGCCTGAGTTTCACTCCAGTTCCTATCCTGCCTGGCCACCCTCTTTGCAGAGTGGCCTAGACTCACCTTTCTCTCTGTGTGTGTGTGTGTGTGTGTGTCGGGGGGCAGGGGGTGCCTCACATCCCTTGACCCTGTTCTTTATAGTGTCCCCAACTCTTCCCTGCCCCTGAATGGACTCCCAAGTTAGGGGCTGCCTGCCCTTTGGGATAATGCGGGTGGAGTGAGAGCCCCTGGTTCCCAGGTGACTCCTTCCTCCCTCTGACCCTTCCTGGGCTGTCACACATGGAGGTGATGGACTGTTAGGAGACTGGAGGCTATGAGCAGGTTAGGGGCTGCAGGGAAGGCGGCCTCTGTGGTAAGGCTGGCCACACCCAGGGAGGAGTACCCACAGGCTGAGGGCTAGGTCAAGCAAGGCTCTGAATCTTCCCCATCTTGCTGGAATTCAAAGAGCTGGTCTCGCCTGTGAGCTTCCTCCCTCTGAGTCCGTGTGGCCGGGTGCTGTTCTAATATTGAGAAAATTGAAAATTGAAGCAATTTACCGTAAAAGGCCATTTCCCTTCAGCAGTCACTTTAGTAAGACCTAGACAAAGCTGAAAGTGATTTCCTGGGGGCCCAGCCCCAGAAAGGGAGGCACCTTGTCACCGCCTCCCCAATTCCTGGAGTCCCACCCCCAGGCCCAGCAAGGATGGTCTGCCTGCAGCTGCTCCCCTCCTGGGGAGGCCGCTGTCTCAGAGCTTCTCCACCAGCCTCTGGCCTCCAAACTCCTCCCTCCAATCCTGCATCTCCCCACTGCATGCTGGGGTGAGGGGGTTGAGGCGCATCTCCCAAACACACAGGCAAATCAAAGATGGTTACTTGTACCTGCAACAAATGCATCCACCGCCAATCCCCGCCATCCCATGAGAACTCTGAGAACTCTGTCTCCAGACACCATCCCCTAGACAATGACTCCTTTGAGAAGGGGCCATTTTTCTCCCCAAGATCCTTGGTTTCTGTCTGTAAGACGGCCACTACTTCATCCAGGAGAAATTGGGAGATGAAGGTGGTGGCTCCACATGAGTGAGTCACATGAGGATGGGTGGGGAAGATGAAGGTGATAGAAATAAATTGTGTTCACGTATGCTTGTGCTGTGTATATGTGTGTAGTGTGTAGGTGTGTGCATACGTGTAAACCATGTGCACATGTATGAATGTGCATCTTGTGCAGCTGCATCTGTGTGTCTGTGCACAGGTGTCTGTTGTGAATGCATCTAGGTTGTACATGTGTTAATATGTATGTGTACACACCTGTATATGTGTATGCAAGTAGGTATAGTAGGTATAAAGATGTGTATTATGTATATGCTGTTTCTTTGTGTCTGTTATATGGTGGGCATGTGTGCATACATGTATGTTTATCTGTATATCAATGAAGGTTTTATACATATTACATATGTTTATACTATGTACATATATATATTGTGCATAAGTTTATATGGTATGCAATATGAATATGTGTGTGAAAATTGTGTGCCTGTGTGTATTATGGGAAGTATGTATTATGTGACATACATATGTTTGTGTGTTGGTATGCAGGTATATGTGTGAATCTGTGTGTCTTGCATTTTGTGTGTATCTGGGGGGTTATGCTCATGTATATGTGTGTACAATGTTCCAAGTGAGGGCAATGGCTAAGGCAAGATAACTAGATGAAAGCACTGCCTGCAATTTGATATGTAAAAGATATCAAACCAGTGAGGCTCTGTCATCATGGGGCATGACGATGACACAATGGCACCCATTTCCTAAGCCTTCCAGAAGTTTCTGCCATACAAGGGGCCACCACACACTTGCAGAGTAGGTCAGTGGGAATGTCAAATACCTGATACTCTTGGAGTTCCACTGTTCAAACAAAGAATTCACAGGGATGAGACCTGGGCACAGCTAACTCACTCCAAGGCTGCTTGTGTCTCCTGTGTGGTCAGCAAGGACTCCTGGAGAGCCCATGGGGACATGGCCACCTTTGCACAGCAAATCTTTCCTCTGTTACTGCCCTAGAAGTAGCCAGGACTTACTGTGGGGAGTTGTGCCCACTGCCGTGGCCTGGACAAGGGCTGTTGTGTCAGGTGCAGAAGTGACAGCAGGGCCTTTGTCCAATTGCTTCCTCTTGTCCCCACAGTCTGCCACCCATCACCACTCAGCTCTGGACAAAGGGGCATCTGGGCCTCAGACACCATGACACTCCCACCTGTGTGCTCCCTGCTCAGGATGCCAAAGTCAGAAGGAAGATGCAGCCCAAGGTGCCAATATCCAGGCCTCATGGCCATGTCAGCAACTAAGCAAGGCTGGGAGGGTTAATCTTAGGAGCTAAGAGGATAGCAAAAACCTCATAGCTCACACACACACTGCTCAAACACATATGTACACACCATACACCATGCACACCATATAAACACACATTCATAGAACATGAAACATTACACACTTGCACATGTCAATGCATCTTATACATTCACACACAGATGTTGCATATGCACCACATATAACACTCATACACCAACACTCCATGACATATATACTTATATGTACTGCCCACAACAAGCATCACACAAACGTGCAGACATACATACAATTTTGGGCTCTCCTGCTATCTCAGGCCCACTAGCTGGTCTCCAACACTGACAGAACCCAGGACTCAGAGGCTGGGGAATGAGTCTGGGGAGTGGAACTCTGTGCATGGTTACTCCTGAGCTACCCCATTACTGAGCCCCGATGCCTCTTACCCTCTGCTCTGCCAGCTTTGGAAGCCAGCTCTCTTACCCCCTCCTTTCCCAAGGGTGAAAACCAATGCAGAGGCAAAGGTGGAGCTGCAGTAGGCAGCAGGCAGCAGGCAGCAGGCAGCAGGGGTGGCGCTCCATCCCAAGCCTCGCTGATGGGCCACTCTTGCTGTGGTTTCTAGCCTGGCCTCTGCGCTGGAAGGCTCTCCACCTGCCTAAGCATGCTGCTGCTGCTGCAGATTTTAGGCTTTTACAGTCTTACTAAATAACCCAATATGGCCTCAAACTTGCAATCCCCCTGCCTCAGCTTCCCATGTACTGGGATTGCAGGCCTATGCCATCACCCGTGACTTCCTTGGCCATTTTACTTACTACTCCTCTTAGAATCTGCTCCTCCAGGAAACTGCCCTCAGACCCCACCCCCAGTGCACTGGGATGATTTAGAACCCCAGAGCTCCATCCTTCTAGCTAGGGGTTCTGAGATGAGACCCTGTACAGCAGATCACTCGTGGCCAGCATCCAGCCAAGTACAAGGTGACTAAGCCACCAAATTCAGACATGTCCTAGAGGCCTTTATTGACCAAACATATAGAGGCACTTGACCATCGTGTGTGTGTGTGTGTGTGTGTGTGTGTGTGTGTGTGTGTGTATGTATGTATGTATATTGCAGACATGACACATCCTGCCAGCCCTGCTTTCTTCTGCCATCTGCCACCACAGTCTCAGGGTGAGCTTTAAGAGTCTTTGGCAAAACATGCAGAAGCTGTACATACAAAGGATGGAGAGTGCCCCAGAATTCAGCATTTATCAGTCCTCGACTGTGATGGTCAGCCAGGAGAATAGCAATCCTTACTCTGCATGAGCACGTTGTGTACCCCGCAGGAGACATCGTGGCCACTGACCAGCTTCACATTTGGCAGAGGTTCCTTGGCTTTTTGCGTCTTTACTTGAGTCACTTCTACGCCGACTCTGCTTGAGATTTGTGACTGACTTATAACTGTGTCCCGAGTGGGTCTCTGAAGTGAGTCAGGAACCCTGCTGGCTAGAAGACGAAGTAAGTGTTGTCGCCCGGTAGGATGGCAGAAGCAAAGGGCTGCTTGCAGAGATGAGACTGCTGTGATGTCCCAAGAGAGTAGCAAAGCTAGCATGTCCTGGACAGGGGCCTGGAGGGAGGGGCAGCATGTGATGAGGACAGTGACAGGCACAGGGCTGCCAGCAGACATAGTGAGTTGCCAAGAACTGCACCAGCGGCAGCTGGGGAGATGGCTCAGTCAGTGAAGTATTTCTGGGGCTTGCTGCACAGCCAGCCTAGCCTACTTAGGAAGTTCCAGGACAACGAGAAACGCTGTTTCAACGGAGGAGGTGGACAGCATCCCTGAATGTGACACCCTACGTTGTCCTCTGTGCACACATACAGGAACTCGCACCTGTATTAAAAGGAAAGAAACTGCCACAACAGCACAAGTCTTGTGGTGGCTTTGGGGACCCTCCTGCCCTCTGCTGGGCCATATCTTAGAGAGAATCACATTTTAAAAGGGGATTAAAAAAATGGAACCCAAGGGTTTGGAATTATGCCTCAGTCATTAAAGTGCCTACCGTGCAAGCACGAGGACACAGTTTGAGCTCCAGAACCTGTGTAAAAGCCAGGCACGGTGACACGTGCCTGAAGGCCCAGTGTCAGAGCTCACTGGCCAGCCAGTCTGGCTAATTGGTGAACTCAGATTTCAGTAAGAGATCCTATCTTCAAAGAGCACAGCCGTGGATGGAGTTCAGTGGTGGAGCACTGGCCTAGCACGCACAGGGCTCTATACTTAAGGCCCAGCACCGAAAACAAAACAGAAAACCTCAAGTCAGGCATGTGGCAACGTGCCTGTAGTCCTACACTTGGGAGGCTTGCGTGGGAGGGCCAGGAGTTTGAGGTGGGCCTGGGCTATCTCAAAAAACAAACAAACAAAACCCAATCAACAAAAAGCAACTAACGCAAACAGGATTAATGACCTAAGTATAACAGCTAAAATTCTAACACTCTCAGGATAAAAAAAAAAACATGAGTGTAAATATTTATGACCTTAGATTTGGCAATGGATTTGTAGGTTATGATACCAAAATGTGATCAATAGAACAAGAAAGAGCTAGCTTGAACTTCAAATTGGAAGCTTTATGCACCAAAGAGAGCAAAGCAAAGCAGATACACGGAGGCATACGCCTCAACACAGGTGCTCAGACGGCTCTCAACCGAGACGTGGGGGAGACACAGCACTGAGAGGTTGAACCTGCCTTAGGAGGAGGAGGAGGGCCCCCCTCTTAGATGTGGGAAGCATCATTTGATGGATCTGGGGCCTAGATGGAATAAAGGGAGAAACAGGAAGAAGCGAGCTGAGCTCTAGCATGCCGTTCTCCCTGCTTCCTGGTCCGCTGCGATGGAAACAGTTTTCCTCTGTCCCACACCAGGGCCGCCCAGGAACACAGACCCAAATGACTCTGAAACTGTGACCCACAGCAGATCTTTCTGCCCCATAAGTTGTCTGTGTGGTACTTCCGTCACAATGGCAGGAAGTAACAAATATATGGACATGCAGAAGAATTCTGAATTTGATGCTCAGACTACTTAGTGAGGCCCTGTTTCAGAGAGAGAGAGAGAGAGAGAGAGAGAGAGAGAGAGAGAGACCAGGAAGGTGGGGGCAGAGGAGAAGCAATTGCCTGCAGAATGGGACAGAAGGATTGCAAGTCACATATCTGATCAAGAATTCATATCCAGAATATTAAAGAACTCTAATAATTCAACAACAACAACAACAAAGCCAATCCAAAAAATGGGCAAAGGACTTAAACTGCCATTTTTACCCAAAAGACGCCAAGTTTCACTAGTACTAAGGAAATGACCATCAAATCCAGGGTGAAAGATATTTCCTATCCAGTAAGATGGCCATAGTTAAAACAAATGAATAAAACAGAACATGGCAGGGTCTACAAGAATAAGGAGAGCTTAGAGCCCTCATATGTAGGGTAACATAAAGTGGTGCACCATTGTGGGAAATGGCTCGGAAACACTTCAAAAACTAGACCGTAGAATTAACTATATCCCAGAAAATCCCAAAGAACTAAGAAAGGACCCGGGGTGACAGTTACCTGTTAGTTTTCATTGCAGTAGTAATTAAATAGTCCGAAGGTGAGAACAGCCCAGGTGTTAATGAACGTAAGAAAAAAACACAGAGTGATACATATGAACTGTGGGGAATTGTTCAGCCTTAAGAAGGAATGGCTGCGGCCACACTGGTACATGGGTGAGCCTCGAAAATGACACATATGAGAGAGAGGCAGGCACAAAAGGAAAACTCAGGACGGACTTCTGTGGAGTATTTCGAAGTGGTGAATTCGTACATATAAAAACCTGGTGAATGCTGGGCGTGGTGGCGCACGCCTTTAATCCCAGCACTTGGGAGGCAGAGGCAGGTGGATCTCTGTGAGTTCGAGGCCAGCCTGGTCTACAAAGTGAGTCTAGGACAGCCAAGGCTACATAGAGAAACCCTGTCTTGAAAAACCAAAAAATTAAATTAAATTAAATTTAAAGAAAAGAAAGGCCTGGTGAGCTGTTTCTGGGAGCCTGTTAGGGCTGGGGAAGAGGAAGGGAGAATTAAGGCCTAATAGAGTTCAGCCAGAGTGTGTGAACATTCTGGAACTAGACAATGATGACTACACGGCATTGCACATATGAAGAAAGACCCCAGAACTGTACACTAGCAAAATAGTTAAAAACAGCAAATTTTACTTTTTACATATATGTCATAATTTAAAAATTAAGTGAGTGAGGAATATGTCATTGAAATACGCACTAGAAATGAGTTACATTATGTGAACTCAACATAAACTACATATAATTATGAATGATGCATTGTATATGCCTATTTACAGTTCACCTTCAATATTCACAGATCCCATCTTTCTAGATTCAACAAGCCTCAGATCAAAAATAATTTCAGCGAGATTATGTCTATATGGAATACTTTCTTCCCTTGCATCATTCTCTTTTTTAAAAAATACAGTATAATAAGGCTGTCTCAGGATAACAGGCCTGGCTATGGGAGAGATGTGATGTAGAAATGCTACCAGTGAGCTACTGCTGTGTAACAAACTACCCCAGAGCCAGCACAGTGCAGTCAGCATTGCTCAAAGACGATGGCCGGCTTGGTAGTTTGGCCTCGTCAGAGCCGACTTGGGTATCAGAGAAGACTGCTGTCTTCTCAGCCCACTCACGAGCTCAGAGGATGGATGGATGACCGCCGGCCAAGATGGGCTTAGCAGGCACGACTCCCTACTGCTCTATGCGACGTTTGACCTTAGGGACTGAATATGTCCCACCCACCCCCAAGCAGAAGCTTCAAAGATAATTAGGCCACTAGAGCCATCAAGTATGGTATTTCCGTTATTTTTCTCACCCCTGTGACAAAACGCCTGGCCAAAGCAACTCGAGGGAGGGTTCATTTTGGCTCACAGTTTGAGGGTGCAGTGAGTCATGGCTGGGGAAGCGTGGAGGCCGGAGGATAAGGCAGCTGGTCGCACTGCAGCTTCAGCCGGGAGGCAGAGAGAGGTGAATACAAGTGTACAGCGCAGCCCACATAATAGTCTCACCCACAGTCAGGGTGCGCCTTCTCATTTCAGTTAACATAATGTAAAACTTCTATCACAGGCACGGCCAGGGTCCTGTCTCCCAGGTGGGTTTAGATGCTGTCAAATTGACAGTCAATGCTGAGCGTCAGTACTTCTTTAAGAAGGGACACTGCGGGATGGAAAGATGGCTCAGTGGGGTAAGAGTGCCTGACTTCGATCCCTGGGACCCATGTGATAGAGAGAATTAAATCCCATTAGATGCTATCTGATCTCCATATGCATGCCTAAGCACTTGCACGCACACACACACACACACACACACACACACACACACTTTTTTTTTTAAGAGAAAGTAACTGCGGTTGGTCATGTGAGTACATGGAGTTTACGTGGAGCAGGCGGTTTAAACTCTGGTAGGCCAGGATGTGTTAACCTAGACTTCTAACCAGTAGCTACTGAGAAATGTGTCTGCTGTGTAAGCCGCCTAGCCTATTATAAAGTGTTAGAACTGCCTGGATTTAGGGACCTTAGGAGTTCTTGCTCAATATAGCCCAGGACTGGCAAGTGGGATCTGACCTTTATCGTATTGGAGCATGGCCGTTCCCCTTTCTATATCATCTATCGATATTTTGCACTACAAAAGCAGCTAAGTGGCACTGTGGCTCGAAGGCAGAATTCTTGTCAGAGGTGGGTTCCATCACCAACAGTAAAAAACACACACACACACACACACACACACACACACACACACACACACAAACACCATCACAATTCCGGCATTATAACAGAGTGACCTGCAAAATCTAAATGTGCATTATCCGAACCTTTCTGTAAAAATACTTGCTGACCTTCACATCAACTCCAGAAGAGGAGAGTCTGAAGGCACAGGCCTGCTTCGGGAACAGCTATAGCAAGCAAGGGGCAGCGTGGGCTACAGACTCAGATCATCCCAGAGGCATCAAGACATGGGTGAAATTTGGTTATGACCCTCCAGGCTCCGTCTTTCTGGAAGTGTGTGGTTCTGGGTGGGCCAGACCCCCACTAACCTCAGCACCGCACGTGCAAAATGGCCATAATTGCTGCCCCCAGGGGTGGGGGTGGGGGTCTTCAAACATCCAAAGAGAGTATCTCTGGTCGGCTTTGCCCTGGTCCGGCGTGCCTGAGAGTTCTGTACAGTCTCGCTGGAGAGGATGGGTCCCTGCCCACCTTCCTCCCTATTCTGCTGGTAGGACAAATTCCTGCAGCCTTGCATCTGAGGACAGATCTGCTTCCCTATCTGTGTTCTGCTAATAAAGAAAAAACACACTTGGCGAGGTTAGACAAACAACCCGGCCGTGATTGACAGACCAGCCCACGCCGAGCGCTCATGCCAGCACAGAGCTCCTGAGAAAATACTACGCAGCCTCAGCTCTCCCCAGCACGGAGGGCTGTTTGCTTTCTATTAGCCTCACATTGTGCCCTTTAGTCACACCACCACCACATCCAGCCCCTCCACCCCCAGGACTAGGGCTTGGAATCTGCTTTAGCTGGGCTGCTGGCGAGGCTTTCTCAGTTGCTTCTGTGAGGGCAACTCGGCCCCGCTCTACCTGTGCAGCAACTCTGAGAACGGTTCTGCCCAGGATCCCTCACTGGGGCTTGGAGCCCTACTGTCTCTCATTCGCACTCATACCTGAATCCTTTTAAGAGCAGACCTGAATTGAGCTGGGTCTGGCTTTGACTAGCGCTCCCTTGTAGCCACCTGGGGACCAGGTACCAGAGATCTAACTGGGTCTAAGAGACAACGAGATGGCAGAGGCTACACATTTCTGTAAAGAGGGTAGCAATATCTACTCCACTTGAAAATTCCCATCCGCCCCGAGTTGGAGGTCACCCCAGAAAGTGTCACAGCCTGCTTTGCAGGTACCCCCATCTTTCACGTGGGCAGGCAGTTCTCTAGAGGCCGTAGGAAAGGCCCAGGCCCAGAACACCACACAGAGACTAACAAGGTCCCTCGTTCCGTTGGGAGCATCCTTTTCTCAGTCAAGTCTGTTTCCAGAGAGAGGGTCTGTCTCTCCTGTTGGACTGGGTCCTTTTCCCTCACACTGACACCCATTAGGGGACAGTGGTTAGGGCTACGATGATCACTGCCCTGGATGCTTTTTGCAGGTGATCACTTACAAATAGTCAAAGTTCAAGGAAGTGTCAGAAAGAGCAGGAAGAAGTACATAAAATCCTATCTCCCGAAATGCAGAGCGGCCTCAGGTAGTCTGAGGTGACGAGTTAAATGACACCCCTCGGTGTACCATTTCCAAGTATGATGGAGAAACTGAGGCTTGGTGTAAGGGGGCCCCAACTCCCTTGAGATAGATTTAGATTCCTACCCAGGCCAGCAGAACCAGCCCTGTTGTGTCCTCTGTCCTCCTGAACCACTAAAATAACAATTAATTTAAGAATCAGCTATCCATCACACCTTTTCCCTGGTCTCTGCAGGAAACTCATCAGCTGGTGTATTAGAATGGCCCTCAGCAGGCTCAGGCCTAATTCCCTTTCTGTGAGGGTCTTTCGCCAGTCTGGTGAGGCCCTGATAAGGTGCCAGTGGCCCACTCACAGCAGTGGGCAGTCTGTGTCCATCTGGCCAGACTCTAGGCCAGGGTTGTCTTCAGCCTGTCTCTCTCAAATGGGTCCTTCCACCTCCTGTCACTTGAAGGGAAATTACCCATTAATGAGAGAGAATTACAATGCAGTGGCTGGCCCTCAGCCCAAGGTCCTTGGGCGAGTCGGGAGGGAGCCGTAGTTCTGAATGGGGAATTGGAAACAAATGCAGGAGGTGCAGGGTATTTATGTATATATATATATGATTATTATTATTATTTTTGTGGACTCCCCACCCTCCTCACTCCATTCCCTACCACTGTCCCAAATTTGGACTTTTACGGAAACGGATTTCATGCCTGGGCTTCCCGTGAACTCTCTTAATTCAATTGTGGGGCCATTATCGGCATCGGGTGTAATGGGCTGTTTCCGCAGCCTCGGGGAGGCCAAGGGGTGGGTGCATCTCTCTTCTGCAGGTGGGGGGCCACAGGAGTGGGAGAGTTAGAACAGACTGGACTCATAAGCCCTGCCTGCTAGGTTAGGGCCACGAGAACCCAGCATCCAAGGAGACAAGCTCAATGCCGTGCCTTGGTGTGCAGGCTCCAGACCCAGTGAAGACAGAGCCAAGAATCTAGCCAACCAGCCCCTCGCTGAGCTCCTTTCTTCTGGGAGCCCTTTCCATCCGTGATTTCATGAGAGAAATCCTCCACCACCTTCTCCACGAAGCCTGCCCAGTGCTCGCTCAGAGTCTCTGCTTCTGCCTTCACGGCAGACTGTGACTCAGTGGCCCTGGTTTTACCTTCCAGGAACTCCGGCCAAGCACTGGCACAAAACAGAACAGGAGGAAGAAAGGCAAGAGGAAGGGCTCCTTCAATCCCTGGGTCATAGCAGAGTCTGCAGAGAGGACGGTTGGAGCCCACCCGAAGTTCAGGATCGCACCCTTCTAGGAAGGGCTAGCATCCTCATCGTGAGAGCAGGCATACCAGCTTGTGATGGGGGTTGCTTCTGTAAAACAAAGCTTGCCTTCCCTAAACGACTGAGGCAGGCGGCGGAGGCTAGGAGGAAGCTTTCCAGAGCCAATTCCACTGCCTTCAGTGCTCAGACCCTCCCTGGCCTTTAATTTCAGCACTTGGGAGGCAGAGGCAGGTGGATCTCTGGTTGTGGTGGTTTGAATAGGAATGACCCCCATAGACTCATCGATTTGAATGCTAGGACCTTAGAAAGTGGCACTACTTGAGAAAGATTAGGAGATGTGATCTTGTTGGGATAGGTGTGGCCTTCTTGGAGGAAGTGTCACTGGGGGAGTGGGATATGGGGTTTCAAAAACCCAAGCCAGTCTCAGTGTCTCTCTCTTCCTGCTGCCTTGGTATCCGGATGTAGAGCTCTCAGCTCCCTCTCCAGCACCATGTCTGCCTGCATGCTGCCATGCCTCCCGCCATGATGATAAGGGACTAAACCCCTGAAACTGTAAGTAAGCCCAATTAAATATTTTCCTTTCTAAGAGTTGCTATGGTCATGCCAGGTGGCGGTGGTGCACACCTTTAATCCTAGAATTTGGGAGGCAGAGGCAGGTGGATCTCTGAGTTTGAGGCCAGTCTGGACCACAGAATGAGTTCCAGGACAGCCAGGGCTACACAGAGAAGCTCCTGTCCCAAAAGGAAAGAAAGAAAGAAAAAAAGAAAGAAAGAAAGAAAGAAAGAAAGAAAAGAAAAAAGAAAGAATGAGAAAAGAAAAGTGGTCCTTACTAAAAGGAGTATGGGGTTGGGGAGAAGAGAAGGAGGGGAGAGATGGAGAAAGTAGAGAGGAAAGAGAGAGAGAAGAGAGGAGAAAAGAAAGAAGTAGGAAAAGAAAAGAAAGAAAAGGAAGAAAGGAGAGGACAAGAGGAAAGAGAAGTACAAGCAGAAAAAGAGAGGAGAAAGAAGATAAAAGGAGGAAGAGAGAAATAAAGTAGAGAGGGAGAGAGAAGTAGGAGAGGGAGGGAGGGCAAGAAGAAAGAGAGAGAGAGAGAGAGAGAGAGAGAGAGAGAGAGAGAGAGAGAGAGAGAGAGAGACAGAGACAGAGAGACAGAGAGACAGAGAGAGAGAGACAGAGAGAAAGAGTGACAGAGACAGAGACAGAGACAGAGACAGAGAGAGAGAGAGACAGAGACAGAGACAGAGACAGAGACAGAGAGAGAGAGAGAACACACTTCCTGGGGCCACTATAGCGTGGCTCATTTAGAGACAGGCCACTGTGGCCACTCAGAGGGTCCCTCCTGGGGGACAGAATCAGGACCCAAAGCAAGCAACAAAGAAGTGTTGCCCAGAGGTTGGGAGAGGGCCACTCAAGGCTTCCTCACCTGGAATATGCCCTGAAAGGGGAACTGGGCAACACCCCAACATGGGGTTCTCCGGGCAGAGAGAGCTGTTTGCTTTCCTTCTCAGAGCCCTTTGCTGGTCTATTATAGATGTTCTTCTAAATGCTGAGGACATTCCTTGGGGGCATGTGTCTTCATTTCTACTGTCTAGGACACAGTGTTTGAAAGCCTTAGTTTTCTAGGATACGGTCCAGAGTTAATGCTGAGCAGGACGGGTTGGGAGGAAGCTGATGGTGGAGAGCATCAGTGGCCAGGCTCCTCCCCCACCCCTAAGGGGGGGTGGGCATCACAGACCAGCCTCTTCTATCAGATCCTAGGGCAGTTCCAGCCCCACTCCCAAGGGAAGGCAGCCAAAGCAGGCAGAACTTCAAATACTTTGGGGTTATTTTATTTTATTTTATTTTACATAAGTGGAAGCAAAAATTGGTTTCTCGTGTGGTCTGGAGCTTTCCAGGCAGTAAGAGCACTTCCAGCTTCTTCTTCTTCTTAATGTGGGGGATGGGACAAGATGGAGGAAAGGAATGAGTCTGGAGATCCTTTACTCACACGAGGACACAAGAGCAATGTGCCCTTAGCCTCCACGAAGCTCCTCTGGGCCACTGGCTAGCTGTGCACCCTGGGCAGACCACCCACCCTCTTTAGTTCATGTTCACTGGGGTATAAAATGGTCTTAGAGGGGCTGGAGAGATGGCTCGGCAGTAAAGAGCACTGGCTGCTCTCCCAGAGGATCAGGGTTCGAGTCCCAGCATGCACACATTGGCTCAGGGGATCCTAAGCTTTCTTCTGGCCTTTGTGGACATTAGGTATAAACATGGTGCACAGACATACATGCAGGAAAAACACTCATATACATGAAAAATAAAACTAAAAATAATTTTTTATGCTCTAAACGCTCCTTTGTCTACGGATTGTGAATATCTCTGCACATCAGAAAGGCACTCATGCCACCTGAGGAGCCTTCCACTGGGACTGGGCTCCCCCTTCCCGGGTCCCCGAGGCCGTCCCTTCCTTTGATAAAGCTCAGTCTACCATGGGCAGGGGACACGCAGAGACCTAGGGTATACCTTTTGTTGTCTGAGACTCATCCTAACAAGCTCTGTCACAGCCTCCCTTCCTTCCAGCCCTGTCACTGTGTGCCTCAGTTTACCACAGAAACTCTCAGCGACTCTGGAAACATGTGTAGGTAAGCTCCCACTTTTTTCTGACTGTTCTCTCTGTCACCCATTTCTCCCTTCTCCTTCATCCTCTGCTCTAGTTGCCTGAGAGAAGCACCCAAGCTCCAACCCTAGCCATATTCCAGAACATTCCATAGCTCTTCACTGTGCTCAGGACAGAGTCACCCAGGGGCCCGAGGTCTTGTCTCCGCCTACCTCTGCAGACTCATCTCCCTCTGCTGCCCTGACTCCCAGGATACCCCTAAGTCCCTGGAATATGGGTGCCCTTCTCCCCCCACTTTTCTGCCTACCTTAACTTTGAGCATCCCTACCCAACTTCCTGATCCCCAAACTACCTGCATTTCATTCCTGAGGCTCTCCCTCACAGGTATGGCTGTTGATAAGTACATCAGCCAGCTCCTGCCTTGTAACAAGTTACCCCACCAAATAGTGGCTGAAATCCCTAACTCACCTACAAAGTGCCCATTTACAAAGTTCACACTCAGGAACTGTGTAATATGTTGCCAAAAAAAAAAACAAAAAACAAAAACAAAAACAAAAAGCAAACAAACAAACAGAGCCAACTCATAAAGGTTTAAATAAGTTTACAATTTTATGCTGTATTCACAGCTGTTCATGGTTACATGAGACCCCAACTTCATAGGCTGGGGTAGGTGTTGGACAAGACTAAAAACCAAAGAGCACACCGGGACTGGGACAGCATGGCAGAAGATCTCTGCTGCTACTGGGTGTTGTCTGGCTCTGGTGCACACACATGATGGTGTTCTTAGAGACAGCTTCTCGTTCCAGGGCTGGCTTTCTCAGCTCCAGAGTGTGAGGCACCTTCTCCCTCCACCACAGGCTCACCTTCAATCAATGCCTCTGGAGCCCCCTGCCTCCTGGGGGTTGGTGGGCTGACATGGAAGGCCACAGCTGATGTCACACCACACAGGTCCCTCCACAACTTGGAAGCCACGCCTACCTTACATTATCCTGGCTCCTGGAGGCACCTCTCCAGGGCCTGGGTACCTCCATAGCCCCACCCTTCTTAGAAGGCTTTAACTCCAGTGCTCCAGCCTCTGGTGGGTGCAAAGGACCATGGGGCCTGAATCTTAGAAAAGCAGCAGGTGCAACACTCAAGGTAGGAGGAAAAGCAAGCTCTGCCTACCTCCTGGAAGAGGACCCCCAGGTCGCTGTCCCTGGAGACATCAGCCCTTAGTCCCACTGGTGCCCCCCCCCTTATCTGCACAGTGGAGAGCTATACCACTTGTATGGGGGTCGGGGGAGTCTTCCAAAAGACGTAAGGCAGCAGGGTTGGCTGGAAGGCATCCTGTCCTTCAGTGGGCTTGGAATCAGGTCCCCACCTGGCAGCTTCCTGCGTGGGAGCGTTGACAGTAGAATCAAGATGAAGGTACAGGAGTGTCAGAGTACTCCTGGGCCAAGGGCGTCCTAGGACAGAGCTAAGCTGGGACACTCCAAGATGGCAGATACCCAGCCATCGCTGCACCTCAAGCCCCACCCTTCCCCTCTCATGCTTAGGGCTCCCTCATCAGGAATCCACCCCAGGTACTGACAGGCCTGTCATTCAGGCGTAATCCCTGCCCATTATCTACCTGCCACCCAGGGCTTTGTGTTTCCATCCTTCTCACCGTGGTGTTGTCAGGGGGAAGGAATGTAACAGGCAGGGCAGACACCTCTCCCCTTCCCACCTATACCCTATGATAAGGGTCTACTGGAAACGCCCCGAGCCTTGCTTAAGAGACACTCTGCCTGGCTGATGGCTGAGAAGGTTCCAATGAAGCATCCAGGTGCCCACAAATAATATAATGTCTGTGCTGAGTCTGTACAGGACCTGGCGGCCAGGGAGCACTGCAGAACTGTGGGTCTCCTAGGGCTCCTAGGTCCCTCCTTAGACCGCCTCTCTGAGCCCCAGTTTCCTGTCTTAAGAACAGCTTTGATCACAGTTCCTTCAACTGTCCCAGGAGCAAGAGGCTTGTGCCTTAATGGAAGTCCCGGCCTTATTTCTAACCATTGTCTGTGACAGAGGACTCTTAACCACAGGGTCCTAGCCACTGCGGGCCTGACTTTGAGCCTGATGGTATCTAAAGTCGACAGTGCTCCTTAGGATATGCCTGTGAGTTGTCACAAGGTGTCCTCCCTATCATCGTTATAGCTCAAAGTCTCCCAGGATGATGCTCTCCTGTGTTCCTATTCTCTGAAGAGGTCGTGGGCATGGTCACAACCACCCACTGTGCTCCTAAAGGGGTCCCTTGGCATCAGAGGAAGAAGGAGCCCGTGTGGCCACACGGTGGAACCTCCACATCTAGCCCCTCACCCGGGACTCCTGAGGTGACAGGCTTCTGGGGCAGAAGTGTCAGCCTCCTCTCCGCTTTGACCCCTGGTTATCCCTTTAGTGGAAAGCGAAGTTTCTCCCCTGAAGTGACCCTCAGGTGACAGCACTCTCTAGTCAGTGCCTCTGGTACTCACACCTAAGGTAGACAGGAAAAGGGAGGTGCCCTTCCCTCTTTGGGCTGCTCCCTCACTTCTCTGCCTTGCTCCCGTGACTGCTCCCAGCTTCCTGTCACCACTGCATCTTGCTACCCTGACCCCAGTACTGAGCAGCCTGGAGGATCCTGGGAAGGGTCTGAGATGCCCACCCACTCCTGCATCTCCTCTATTGAGTTTGAGCAGAACCAGGGGAGCCCTCCAGGGACCAAGCACCATTCCTTACTTCACTTTTGCTCAGAAAAACAAAAACAAAAAACCAAAGCATAGCTTCAGGCATGTGACTGAGCTTGCCACTGAATATCAGCAGGTACTGTCCAATCTGGGCCTTCCTGCACCTCCCCAAGGGGAAGCCAGGGCTCAGAGAGGGGAAGTGCTTATCCCCAGTTGAGCTGCTGTCCTCAAGAAAACACACAGGACCTCAGAAAGAATGTTAATTGCAGCCGTGTTTTTGTAGCAAAGCCCTGGGCCCACCTAAATGTGCCTGTGCCCATCAATAGAGGAGTAACTGAACAGAAGAGGGAGCACACAGCAGCTCTGAGGTGGAGGATGGCTACATGCCTGGGCAGGTAAGGGCCTGGGAACCACAGAGCGTGACGAAGATAGCTACAGCTCAGGGAGGCCCAGGACAGGAGCCCAGTGAAGCCTTTTCAGCACCCCAGTAAATCCTGCACCAAACAAACGATCCAAAGAAGACGTAGCTGAGAAAACAGGGCAAGTGTGGGTGCCTCTGGGCATTAGATCCTTGTTTGCCAAGCTGTTGCTGATGGAGTGTGGCTGCTCAAGGCAAGGAGCCTGATCTTGAGGTGGCTATATCTTGAGACACTGGTTGACTTATAATTGTTTTTAGCATGTCTACTGGGTACGTGGGCCTCTTAGAATCCCAAACACGTGCTCAGGAAGTAGCACCCGCAGTTTGCATACAAAATTGATCTCTTCCTTTAGAGACAACAGGTTGGGTCTGCTGAGAGCTTGGGCTTTCCTTTCCATGAGTAGAGACAGGCAGGCGACCCTCAGCTCTCGGGACATCCAACCAGAGGCCTGAGCCAGCTGGAGCTGGTTCGTTCCCAAGCATCTCTCTGCCCTGCTAGTGTCAATGTGCAGCCGACAGGAGCAAATCCAACAGTCATGACTGCTCAAATCCAGCCTCTAGGTGGTCACTCACCACCTCTACTACAGGCTGCACGTCTGCGTGTGGCTACCCATGGTGCTCCAGCACAGCTACTGAGGGGAAGTGGTACATGCCTCAGTGCTCAGTATACCTTCCCAGTGTTGGGACGGCTCCCAGCTTGAGCACCATCACCTCTGCCATGGAAACCCAGCACTGACCTGTCGCTTTACTTCTGTGGCCAGCCTCCCCCTCTGCCCTTCATCCAGTTAGCCTTTCCTGGATATTAGCGGAATTCTTTCTTGCTGTTGTCCCAGCTCACAGCACAGTACAGAGATGGCTGTACTCAGGGGAAGCTGAGAAAATAGCATCAGCTGCAGTAGACAGAATGACGTTGGCCCAGGGAAGCCTCTCCTCACAGGGCAGGAATCTGGGATTTCCTGAGGACTCAGTGCCTTCACACAAGGTGCCAGGACTCCCTCTGTGCGTGTACCAGCTTATCTGAAAGCCCAAGGCATGCGGTGGGAAAGACCCTGCTGGGTGCTTGCTAACCCTTGGCTAGATGCCTTCCCTGCCTATAACTAAATGGCATCAAGTCCACAGCATCAATAATAGCAGAAATGGCATTCCATGTGCTGCCTCAGTGGATCAGGTGGATCAGTTAGCTAGGCCAAGGCCAGGCAATGGGGGCCTGGAGTTATCTAGTTTCCTGCATGCCCAAAGCAGGGTACAGCATCTACAGTGGGGCTGGCCTCAGCTGCAGAGAGCCAGCTGGAGTCCAGAGTCCAGAAAAGGACCTGACCACGGTCTCTGGCAGAGCTGGGATGGCAGAGGCAGGATGAAAGCTGGGAGCTGCCGAGCTGGTTCTGCCTCCTGGGCCATCTCATACTTTGGTCACTCCTCTGGGACCAGGAGTCCAGTGCTCCTTCCTTTAATTGGAAGCGTCAAGGGAAGCCACAGCATAGCCCGGCGCCACAGCTGCCGCCTGCCGGAGGCCCTGGGCAGCCACAGGATCTGCAGTCGTGCAAATGATTAATGTCAGCTTCGCAGAGGGCGAGGGTCCACAGGAAATTGGAGTGGATGAATTTAAGAGAGAAACCCCTTGTTTAAACAGAACTACTTTAGAAAATAAATACTGCTGAGCTTGATGGTAAATACAGATATTTGTGAGGAACGGAGGTAGAAATATGAATTTAATAAAGTTGGCGGCACGTGGCCCTACTCCAGGGGGCCTCTAAGTGGCTGTCCTAGAGCTCAGAGCAGGGCTGGGAAACCCTGTGGCTGGCACCAATTCTCCCACTTACTGTTCTACTGAGCCTCAAGGGAGGGTGGGGTGGGGGTCAACAAACCTCTACTGGCAGGTGAGGAGATGATGTCATGCCCACCTTGTCTGCACCCCACAGCCATCACACTGCCATGGGACAAGATCATACCAGGGACTGAGACTTGGCTCATGCTGTCCCTCCTGCCACGATATCCCCATGTCTCCTACCTGCCTTGTCCTCCAGCCCTCTAGAGCCAAGTGCTCCTCCCCTCCAGGAAGGTCCCCCAGCCTAGGTGTGTCCCTACAGCCTTTAGTCAGACTCCCAGCGGCCCTGGGCTGTAACCCTACAGCACCTAGGATCTATCCCAGGACCCGAAGACTTCAACCTCATTGGTCTGAAAATGAAAGTGGGGCTCCAGGAGCTACAAGAAACTTTCTCGGGTTACATAGAAAACAAGTGTCAGAGCTGGGCGCGGCGGCGGCACACACCTGTAATCCCAGAACTCAGGTCGGCAGAGACAGGTGGATCTCTGTGAGTTTGAGGTCAGCCTGGTCCAGGACAGGCAAGACTACACAGAGAAACACTGTCTCGAAGATAAACAAACAAACAAACAAACAGAAACCCAAACAAACAAACCAACAAAGACAAGTATCAAGATGACAGCAATTCAGGGCTGAAGATATGACTGTCTCAAGAGGGACAGGGACAAACTGTACTCACTGTCCAGCTTCCAAAGAGTAGCCATGTGGAGTGACATGGCTATGCTCCACGGAGGCTGACTCCTATATGTGCCTTTCTCTCCCTGAGTGTGTTGTACATTCTTCTGTGAGGATGTGAGAGATGCTCGTACCTCTGGTATGAACCATATATACCCCACCTATGAGGGACAGGTATACTTGGCCCAGCTACCTATACCTCCAGTCTTCAAGGTGGGGATCATTTATGCCTTCTTGGCATGGTCAGGGTGGCTGGCAGTACCTCATAGAGACAGAGCATCTCCAACACAGGCATCAGGGGCCCCAGAGAGGGAGTAACACCAAGAGTCTCTGAGGAAGGGCCTAGAAGATAGTCCAGGTCATGGCTGGCTCTCCTCCCAAGCACAATGCATGCTTTCTTCTCTCTGAATGTCTAGAGAAGGTTCTGGCACTTTCAGGTGGGGAAACCAAGGCATGGAAAGGGAAGGAAGTGGCCTAGGGATGTAACAACATGTGTCAGGTAGCCTGAGGTCATCTGCAGGCCATCCCTGAAGGCTGAACTCCCATCTGTGTCATCCACACGCCCTCCTCTTATATAGCTGAGCACGTGGAGAGATATGACAACCGTCTAGCCAAGTGAGTATTACCCAGAGTACCCAGTGCCCTTTTCTCTCATGAGAAGGCTGACAACACTCCCCAGGCCCCTGAGGGCTGACACAGCAGAAGGGCAAGTGCCAGAGGGCACATCCCTCCAGACCCAAGCAAAAGACACCTGGTGCTGGTAGGTGCCCACTCTGGGAGACAGGTCTCAGGAGCAGGTCCTTACTATGTCAACACATGTTGGGATGGGAGGTGATTTACATGGACTTCCTAATCCCCCGCTGGGCATCCTGACTCATGCAGCCGGGCACCCCTGCCCCCCACAGGTGGACGGACACTCACAGCGACGGCTGCTGCGCTGCTGTTATTTTTTCATAAGCCTGCCTTGAAATTTGTCAAACCGCATATTGTTCCAGCCCACACCCGGCAGGAGAACCAGCCGCCAGATGGGCCACCTCCTCCCCCAACTCGCTCCCGGCAGCGGCAGAGAAGTTTCAAACCTTTAACAGGGGTTGCGGGGAGGGGGGGGGTGGAATAAAAGGAGAAGACAGGGCAGAAATTCTTTAAAAAGAGAAAAAAAAAAGTGAGTTGGAGTCTGAATAAGGCAGGTCTATGGCTGTGCACAAATCCCAGCCTGCTGGTGCCCGGGCTTCACACGAAAACTCCAGCCAGCGGTAAATAAAACTTCCCGCCTGTCAAACCGTTCATTACCAAGGTGCACATAATTTATGTACTTAAGAGCTGCCCCAGCCAGGCTATCGCACGGCGAGCATGCTTCATAGGTGTTAGTGTTTATACGGACAGTAAATAAATGTCAAACACACACAAAATCCACTCTCCGGCGGCCGATGACGTGGTTCCATCCATCATCCCAGCTAGAGGCTCTGGCCCTATTGCCAAGGCCTCTAGGCTGCCCGGCCTGACAGCTGGGCTGGTGGGGGCGGAAGAGGTTTTATGTTGGAAAAGGGGGGAAGGCTTGGAAGGCAGGAAGGTTCCCACCTGTGCAGAGACGCAGCGGCATCCTGAGCTGTGACAATAGCCTGACCCTGTGCCCTGGCCCCCTAACAAAGTCTGTCTGCTGAGCCTGGTTCAGTGGGCTCCGGGCCTCCCCCTGGCCTTGGAGATTGGAAAGGCCTTGTGCATCCAAGCCCGCCAAGCCAGCTGAGCCTGAGCCTGGAGCCACCTCAGAGGCCAGAGCTAATAATAGCAGCGCCTGCCAGTGAGTCCAGCCAGACTAGAGAATTTCCATCCCTTAGCTCACTGCCCCTCACCAGGCCCACCAGGTAGGTCCTGTTTTTTTAAGGCTTCAAACCAGTTTAATAGAAATTTCAAATTCAAAAAATTTTGGTGCATATTTTACCATTTGAAATGCACAAGTGGTAGGCATGGGCCTCCTCCACTCTGCTGGCCCATCCCCGAATGTGGTTTTCTACGGTGGCTCTGGCCAGAGAGTTACCCCATAGCCTGCTCAGTCTCCTGTGGGAGCCACACCTGCCTGGCCTTAGCCACCCAAAGCTGTAGGATCTGTCCTAGCATCCTCAGGACATGTCACAAGCATCCGGCCACACAGGTGCCCTTGCCCTCCTTCAAGCCATCAGCCATCAGGTGTTCACGTGGGAAACTAAGAGGCTGATGTAGGATATAGTCCACTCTCCACATATATGTGTGTGGGACCTCAGGTAGGACTTTCTTTGGCAATAGGGCTGGTGACCAGGTCATTAGTTAAGATGAGGCGATGGTGGGATTGGCTGGGACCGAATCCAACATGGCTGTGTCCTTATAAAAAAGGAGAAATTCGGACACAGATTTGTGCACAGAGAAAATGGCTCTGCAGAGTGAGGTTGGTGGTGGGGTGGGGTGGGGGGGACAGGGGAGCTCCTGTAGTGAGGAGGAGGCTGCCAGAGGCTGGAAAGGCCTATCCAGGCTTCTGGGCTTTGTTTCTACAGCCCCAGGAAGGTACAGAGATACTGAGGGTTTGCATCAGCACCCCTCCAGATACAGACCAGGGAGTAGGCTAAGGGGAAAATTGGGCTGGGTGTGGGTCTTGCCTCCCTGGGGTGAGTGCCCATGAGTCACATGGCCTTTCTGTTCATCCACAGAACGGGACAATAGTGAGACCACTGCAGCTATGACAAACACAGCCCAAGGCTCCCAGGGTCCTCTGGGGGATTTCAGTGAAGGCCGTTCTCCAGACAGAACTCAGGGACAGGGTCATATTGAAATCCATCACCAGGAACACCCGCCGTCATGGTGAGCCCCATCTTGAAGGTACCTTGGCTTCTAGGATGCAGTGACAGCAGGTAAACGTTACCCTACTGCCATGGAGTCAGCCCAATCTCTCTGCTCTACAGGCAAAAAAGTTATCCCGGGGAGCTGGAGAGCACTGTCTACTCTTCCAGAGGTCCTGAGTTCAATTCCCAGCAACCACACGGTGGCTCACAAACCCTCTGTAATGGAATCTGACCCCGTCTTCTGGCATACAGGTGTATATGCAGACAGAGCACTCATACATAAAATAAATAAAATCTTTAAAGAAAAAAAGTCACCCTGGTGTGTGAATGAGCTCAAGGCCACCAGTGAGTCTGAAGCCCAGATGGAGCTGAACTGGCCCCCCTTACTCTACCCCCCCTACAGCCTGTGCTGTGCTTCCCGTCCATCCATCAGGGTGATATTACATTGCTCTTTGATAACAATACTTTGATGCACATGTTTTGCTTCTTTTGTCATTTTTCCTTTCAAAAATGTTTGTTACTATAGATTTATCTTTATTAAAGCTTTATCATAAAGAACTTTCAAATAGCTGGGCAGTGGTGGCACATGTCTTTAATCCAGCACTTGGAAGACAGAGGCAGGAGGAACTCTGAGTTCCAGGACAGCCTGGGATACACAGAGAAACCCTGTCTCAAAAAAAAAACAACCAACAAGATTAAAGGCAGTGGCACATACCTTTAATCCCAGCACTTAGGGAGGCAGGGGCAGGTGGATTGCTGTGAGTTTGAAACCAGCCTGGTGTACAAAGTGAGTCCAGGATAGGCAAGACTACACAGAGAAACCCTGTCTCCAAAAACCAAAACCAAAACCAAACCAAACCAAACCAAAGAACCAACAACAACAAAAAGAACTAAAAAAAACCTCACTAAAATTAAATTTTTTATTTCTTTTTAGTGTGCATGTGTGTGTGTGTGTGTGCGCGCGCGTGCGCGCGCGCATGGGCACATGCATGTGGGTGTCCTTGGAGGCCAGAAGAAGTCATTGGATCCCCTGGGGCTGGAGTAACGGGTGGTTGTAAGCTGCCTAGTGTGGGTGCTGGGAACTGCCCTCAGGTCTTCTGGAAGAGCGACACATTCTCTTACTTGCTGAGCCATCCCTGAGACCCAGGCCATTAGTGTCTTTTATGCAGGCTTTGACAATTTATTGTATATAAAGAATGCATCTTGGTCATATGGGCCCCTAACTCCTCTCTCCCACTCTGTCCAGGAGGACACCGAAGCTCTTCCCTTCCGTTCCTTCTAGGGAACCCCAACACATCCCCTCCCCCTTCGTGTTCCGTCACTTTTTGTTAATAACTCACTGAGTCCAGTTAGTGGTGCCTGTTGGGATGTTGACTGATCCTATTACAGGCTTGATGTTGTGCAGGTTCATGGGGACAACGGCCATGTCATGGCCTGAGGGCAGCATGTCACAGAACTCCTTCCCATCCTCAGCCTCTTACATCCTTTGAGCTTCTCTTCCGTGACGTTTTCTGGGCCTTGGGCTGGAGGGTGTTACAGATGGCCTGTGTAGGGATGAGCACTCAGCCGTCGCTTATTCGCAACACTTTGACCAGTTGTGTGTCTCTGCGTAAGTGCTGGCACAGCAGAGAGAAGCTTTTCTGGACAAAGATGACGACAGCACTAATCTGTGGGTGTAAGCACCAACAATGACAAGGCAGTGCAATGGCGGCATGTTGTTGTTCCAACACAACAGTAGTGGGTTCTCCCTAAAGCCTGTGGGCTCTTGAGCCATAGCTTCTGAGTATGTTTACAACAGCACACTTGAGCTCCCTTCTGTATAGCAGGCCTTACACCCAACCCCCCCAAAAGTTGGTAATCCCTATAACGTTCATGCCACTTTTGCACCAGTGGTCACATCTTGCCTGGCAGGTAGTAAGTACACTGTCTCTTAACACAACTGAGAGCGTGTGGCGGGTTCTGAGGTGTCGGGGTGATGGGTGAGGCAGGGTAATGGGTATGAAGGAGATAGACTGGCTGTCTCAGAGCCTTGCTGAGGGCCAGAGCAGGTCTCGGACATTCATTAGGAGACGGCAGGTAGTCTGGGCCTGCCACAGGAGAGAGTAGAGAGGGGAAGATGGCTCAGAAGAAAAGAGGTCCCAGCCCATGGGGCTGGCCTGGCTTCTTCAGCTCAGTCCTCAGTCTCCCCTCTTTCTTTCTTTTTCCAGATAGTTCTCCTGCTGCATGCTTCTTCTACTCAGGGTATCCCCGCCCCCTCCCCGCCCCATCTCCTCTCTACAACCTCATGTCCTGAACTCCTAGACAGCACACAAAGCCTATCCCTGGAGACAGCTTTCTACAGCATCTGTGGCCCAGCAAACCCTCAGAAGCCAGAGTGGGCACTGGGTATCCTTGAGTATAACCACCCCCTACATCTCAGTTCCCATGTATCTCAAAGCCTCAGTTTCCTCTTTTGTCTACAACAGTAGAAACAGCCACCTCCTTCGAGGACCTGGATCCCTGGGTTCTGACAGGTTCCTTCAAGCCAGAGAACACAGAATAAAGGTCTGTACTGAGGCGGTGGTCTCCATCCTTCCAGGCTGTAGCTCAGTGGTCAGCGCATCTGTGTTTGCACACTCATCTGCCACATCAGATTCTGAAAGCACGGAGAACGCCTTGGGTTCTGTGCCATTCATAAGCAACAGCAGCCTCAGGTCTGCGCACTTGAACTCATCTCATTGATTGACATTTCTCCACCACATCCCTAAATTCAGACTAAGTAAGGCTCCGTAGACCACTGCCCCCAGACCAAATCCAGTTTGTGGTCTGCTTTGACTCAGCCTGTAGCTAAGTGCGGTTTGTACTGTTTGCACTAGGGAAGAAGGAAGAGGAGGAGGAGGAGGACAATGAGGCCTGGGGAGGAAAAATAAAAGTAGGAGGGGAAGCAGTCAGGGCACAGAGACCCACGGGGCTGGCTGGACCTAGAGCATGACCCTTTAGAGGGAGGTTTGCAAACCTTTCATTTGGGCATCTACAAACAATCTTATGGCCTCGATTTGTGGCTTTCACAGCCTTCCACGGCCTCCATAGCCTATTGCAAACCACGAACAAGGGGCTGCTGAGAACGGGTGTAGAAAGGGAGGTCTTAGTGGCCTGTGAGTCTCTCCCCACAGACGTGGGAGCAGGGTGCCAGCGGCCCGGCATGGCTGATACTTCCTACATTGTGCCTTGAATCACTTTCAGGATGACTTGTGCATCCTTGCTATGGGACAGCCAGATGGGGGACAACAGCTGATTCACAGGGGCCTCCATAACAAGGAGGGACACCGGAAGAGCGGCCTGAGGTGCTTACCACCCTGCCTCGCTGGAGGAACGTCTATTGGTGAGTGCAGTGCCAGCCTATTCTGCATGCTTTTATCTTTCCTCCTGAAAGAGGCCGTAGAGAGCAAATCAGCGTGTCCCCTTGTGTTTATGATGTAGAGGGGGGCTGCCTGGGAGCCAGGAGGTACTATAGTAAGAATGAGCAGGAGACCCGTCAGGGCATAGGGTCGGGGTGGGGGTGGGGGAGGTCTTGGTGCAGATCTTGGTCACAGACCACCACGGCCACCTTATGAGGAGGCTACTCAGTGGCATGTCTTTTGGGGCTTCTGTGTGACTGCTTACACCTATTACAGACACCTATTAGAGCATTTCATCTAGAACCTGAGTTCAAGTCCCAGCTCCTGTCCTGTGGGCAGCCGATTGTGGATACCTGTGAGTGCCCATCCCCTAGAGTTTCCCCTGCAGGTGCATTCTGGGTATGTGTGTAGCCTCTGACTGTCGCAGCCATGAGCACAGAATGCTAGTCGTAGTCTGTCCCAGACATCTCAAAATGTGTCTGGTGGCCTGGGAGAGCCAAGAGTGCTGAGGCCACGTCCCTCTCAGGCCCAGGGCCCTAGAAGGTGGTGCACCAGCAGATCACTAGTGCCCTTCCCGGAATCCTCCTAAAGCCCTTCTTGCAGCTCTTCGGTTTCGAGAGCCAAGAAACTCCCAGCGAGGTTTAAAACAGTTCCAGTTGACTTCTGTCACTAGCTCCGAGTCTGGCAAAGACCTCCAGTATACTCTTCTAGCCCCGGCAAGCAACTCCATCCTCTCCAAGACGGGAAAAGTCCAAGATTAGAGAGGCCAGGACAGGGGAACTAGACCGTCAAGGACACCCAGGAAGACACCTGGCCAGTGGGGGCTGAACTAGACCAGGTGGAGAGGCACTGGAGCAGAGGGAGGAGCGAGGAAGAGGGAAGAATGCCATAGACTCAAGGGAGGGTGTCATTGAGCATTCAGCTGGTGGCACAGTCCAGCCCGAGCCATGCAGGGGACCCGGCGAGGGAGTAGAGAGAGGAATGGGGCAGGCTCCACCAAGAGGTGATTCCTGAGCTGAGGGGTGGTCTGAATGGGACCCTTGCCAATTGTCACACGTATCTCACAGACCCTTAGCCAGGGCGCAGGCTCACTCCAGGGTCAGCCTGTGATGATAGAGCAATGCAGGAACCCACCAGCAAGCCAGGTTCTGTTCCTTCCCACCATGTCTTGAGACCTGCAGCCTGCTCCTTAAGGGAAGCCAGTTTTTTTAAAAGCAGGAGGACTAGCGTTTAGCAGTAGGTAAAGCCACTTGCTACCGAGCCTGATGAGCTGAAGCCAATCCCAGGCCCACCCAGGGGAAGGAGAGAACAAATTCTTATGAGTTGTTCTCTGACCTCTACACCCACTGTGACATGAGTGTGCTCCAGCCCCCATACACACACACACACACACACACACACACACACACACACACAGACATACAGACACATAGACACACAGACAGGCACACAGACACATAGACACACAGACAGGCACACAGACACATAGATACACAGACACATAGACACATACAGACATACACACATATACATAAACACACACAGACACATAGACACACATATACAGACACATAGACACACAGACACATAGATATACAGACACATAGACACACAGACACATAGATATACACACAGACAGACACATAGACACACTGATACACAGACACACACACACAGAGACACATAGACACATAGACACACACAGCCACATCAACAGAGCCACATAGACACACAGACATATAGACATAGATATACAGACACACACACATAATCACACACACACATACACCACGTAAAATTTAAAAACCAACCGAAGAAGGAACAAACACCGGAAACAGCGCCCTGGGAAGCAGCTTGCGAGCCGCCCAGCTCTCCCCTCTTCACTGATTTTCCTCGTCCAGCTCCATCTTGGTCAGATATTCAATACTTCCTTTAGGAGAACACATACATTTGTTTGACTTGCAATATTGAATTTGGAGGCCGTTCAGCAATTTCAAATTTCAGGAGTGGGGCAGTGGGGAGACACTGTAAATTAAAAAATTCTTTCCTCTTCGGTTTCTACCCAAGATTGTATATTTTTTGATGGCAAAATTAGGGATTAACTATAAACATGTGTTTGTTCGATACTGACGCGGTTGTGAGAACAATGGCCGGAGCCACGGGGCTGGGGGAGGGTCTGCAGGCTGCAAATCTTCCGTGGGGGGGGGGGACGGAATGCTCTGTCTCCTGCGAGCTTCTACAAGGGTGGAGAAAGAAAAGCTGGGCTCAGAAAGGATGGGGTATGGGAGGGCAAGCTCCAAAGGAGAGTGAGAAGGAGGAGCCCTCCCACCAGCAGCGCCGACTTCAGAGTGCTGCAAAGCCTAGCTCCACTCAGGCACCATCCTGCCGTGTCCCCAGCCTTCTGGACTGTTCTTTCTCTTCAGCATCTCTACTCTAATGCTTCATTTCTCCCACAGCTCCCCACCGGACTACGCTGAGCACCTCTCACGTGCTAACACTGTGCTGGGCTCCAGAGACTGCCATGGCAGGTTAGGAGGTGGTGGCTGCTCCCACGGCTGCACTCCGTGTGAAGCAACAGCCAGTAGGCCACTTGGGTCACGAAGAGCAGATTTCTGACATGGATTGCAGATGTGTGGCACATCAGAAGCAGACAGAGAGCACTGCACCTGTGACTGTCCCAAGTGGATGGGGAATGGGTTCAGGGAAAGGTCTGTGGATGAGAATCTGAGTAGAGTTTGAAGAATAAAAGGAATTGACTAAGTGAAGGAAATCTAAGTGAAGAGAGTCTTCCAGGCAGAGAGGGAGGGGCCTGTGCAAAGGCCCTGAGGTAAAACAGCAGAAAGATTTGGGGTTAAAATAAGGCCAGCGAGTAAGCAGATAGGAAGAGTGTGGCCTAGCCAGGGAAGTCAATCAGATCTTCTGGAAGATTCTACCAACAGAAATCACTGGAGGGAAAAAAGAAAGAAGAGCACTGAGTGACCCTCTAGGAGGGGAGCCCCATGGAGACAACAAATCAGAGCGAAGCAGGGATGACAGATGCTGCTTCGCTGATGGGATTAGAAAGGAGCCTAGTGGCAGTGTGACAGGGAGCTGAGAAAGGGGCCTGACTGGAAGGCAGGTGAGCTCGGGGTGTCAGTGGACACCCAAGGGTATCAAGAAGGAAGCAGCCTGTGCTAGGAGACTGTGAGAGGAACTGAGCAAAGCAGATCCTGGGAGCACTGGACTGAAGAGCCAGGACCGGAGAGGAGGCCAGAGGGGTTGGGTAGATGGCCCAGTCTGTAAAGTGCTTGCCACACAAGCTTGTGGCCCTGGCACTCATGTTAAGAGCAGTGGGGGTATGGTGGCATGCATCTGTAACCCTAGCTCTGTTGGGCGACAGGCAGATGGCCCAGCCGATCAGTGAGCTCAGTGAGAGACCAAGTCTCAAAAGGTAAGGCGGAAAGTGAATGGATGAATGAAGGAATGGGAGTCCTGAAAGGAAAAAGGAGGGCTGGGCAGGTTGAGGAGACCACCACAGCAATTAGAGTGAGGTACCCATTGTGTTAGCTGATGCTGACTTCCTTGAAGCTGGGCATGGTCGTAGCAGACACCTATAATCTTCAAGAAGGTGAGGCAGGAGGATTATGGCAAGTTGGTGGCCAGACTAGGCTTTGTAACGATTTCTAGGTCAGCCTGAGGCACAGAGTGAGACCCCATGTGAAAAGCACAAACAAACAAACAAATCAAACAACCCTTGAGGTGACGTCACCATTTCCTTGCTGCTCTCACCTTACAGAGGGAAACTAGGGCACCTCAAGCCCCCATAGAAGTGGCTACAGAGCAGTGACAGGCCTCAGGAGAGAGATTCAAACGGTGCTAGCAGGAGCCAAGCCCTTACTGGGCACTGTCCCACCTGCTTTTTAAGTAGGAGCATTAGGAAGCCAGCTTGGTCTTTGTCATAAAGAAGAGGCATGGGGCACCTTAACTGACAGGCAGCAAGGCGACCCAGGCTGGTGGCTTAGAAATAGACGTTTGTTGTGCTCCTGAGCTGGCTTTTCCCAAGACCCCTCTCTACCTTACAGACGGGCCTGGGTCCTTCCATATCCACTTCTCTGTGTCTTTGTCTTAATCTTCTGTTCTTTTGTTTTTGTTTTTGTTTTTCTGAGACAGGGTTTCTCTGTGTAGCCTTGGCTGTCCTGGACTCCCGTGGTAGACCAAGCTGGCCTTGAACTCACAGCGACTCACCTGCCTCTGGCTCCCTGAGTGCAGGGTTTACAGGCCTGCGCCTCCCTGCCAGGCAATCTCCTGTTCTTATAAGGACACCAGCAGGTGAAACTAGGACCCACTCTCACGGTCCCTTTTAACACCCTGCAGTGCCATTCTGAAGTCCCGAGTTACAGATTCACCACAGGGACCTGTGCACACGTGTCAGTCCGTTACAGTGGCCGGACAGAAATCGTTCGTACAGAAAGATGCAGGACATAGAAGCTGAGAGGGATAGAGGCTACCGGCACTGGGAAGGGCTAGAAGGGTGTGTCCTGTGGGTGTGTCCTGTGGGTGTGTCCTGTGGGTGTGTCCTGTGGGTGTGTCCTGATAACAGTCAGCTCTGGGCTTCTGGAGCAGCTCAGAAAACAAAGCTGATGGGAGGCATCGCTGGGGGCCCTGTGAGGTTCTCCTCTTCGTGTGGCCTCTTGGGCTTGCTTCCTTACAACATGGCCACCAGCTGTGGAGACCCAGCACTCCCACCAGGCATTCCCTGCCTTATGCTGCTTTCGAAGATTTTGTTTGTGTAACACTTGCTCATTGCTAGTATCTCACGGGCTATGGCAGCTTCCATGGCCAAGCCCAGGATCAGTGTGAGAGGGGTGGCACATGGCAACGGCACTGGGGGTGCCTGCCCTCAGCACACAGCAGGGAGGGCAGTACAGGTACTACATGGGGGCTGTAAGGTTGCTGCAAAGTGTGTTTTGAAGATGCTGGTGACCCACTCACATGTCAAGAACAGAAAAAGTCAACAGAGAGGGTGAAGCTGAAGAAAGTTGCTGAGCACGTACTACGGCCTGTGCCCCATCCACTGAGACCATCGCACAGACAGCGCACATGACCCCAGGGCTGAGGTCCACAGGTGTGACGGTCGGCTCTGTGTGCTGTCCCAGCAGACAGTCCATCCCTATGCTGAGTGAGGTCCTGTCCAGGTTACCTCTCTTCTCGGTGTAACGAAATACTCAAAGAGGCAACTTTAACAGTGAAGGATTTGTTTTGGCCCACTCCACCATGGTACAATCCACCACAGCAATAGGAGCTAAGGCCACTGGCCACATTGTACCCACACGTTATGAAGCAGACAGAGCTACGAGAGCAGTGTTCGGCTCACTTTCTTTCTTTCTTTTTTTTTTTTTTTTATAGTCTGCCTTCCCAACCCATGGATGGGTGCTACCGGAATTCAGGGTGGGTTTCCTCATCTCTGTCAACTTCATCTAGATAGTCTCTCATGGGAATTCAGAGAGACTGACCTGATCTAGATGCTCTATCACAGGCCCAGAGGCTTGTCTCCTCGGTGATTCTGGATACTATAATATGATATGACAAGTCAACATTAGGCATCATTGGCCCTGACACCCAGGACCTTAAAATCCCTCCTTATTTGGAAGTAGAGTTGTTGTAGATGGGGCTGAGATGAGGGTACACTGTGTACTCCAGAACCAAATGTGCATGACGGAATCCCTAGAGAGAGGAGAAATGTACACATGGACATGTGCATGTGCAGATGCTCTGTCTAAAGACAGAGACAGATGGGAAGGCTCTGTGGCAGAGGCTTTGGTATAAGGCCCTGGATCCTATCCCTGGTACTGAAGACAAGGAGAGGGAAGGGAAAGAGAGACAAAGGCTGAAACTCACTTGGTAGAGTGCTTGCCTAGCATACCAAAAGCCCTGGGTTTGATCCCTAGCACTGGATAAACCAGGTGTGGCCATGCACATCTGTAAATCCCCACTCTCTGAAAGTGGAAATAAGAGGGTCAGAAATGTAAGGTTTTCCTGGGCTATATAGCAAGTTTGAGACCAGCCTGGACTGTGTGGGAACTTGTTTTTTAAACAACAAAAACCCCAAAACAAATGGAGGCTGGGAGAAAAAAGAAATATAGAGGCAGATGCCAGGCCGTCAGGATAAGGCTTCTACAAGCCAAAGAACACCAAAGCTTGCCAGCAAATCCCCAGAAGCTTGGGAGCAGACAGGGGACAAACTTTTCTCCTCAGCCTGGAAGGAAGCAACCCTGCCCACACCTGGCTCTCGGATTTCTGACCTGCAGAGCTGTAAGATAATCAGTTCCTGCAGTCCGCGTGCGCGCTGCGTCTGCACAGCTCCATCTCTTCAGCTCCAGGAAGCTGAGTCCCTGGAGAAGAAAGAGTTCAGGAGGCGGACAAGAAAGCAGAAGCCAAGGCAGACATGGCTTCCGGGAGGAAAGGGCACCTTCCTACAAGACAGGCTCTGTAGACACAGCGCAGAGAGATAAGCTCGGCCTTCCTGACTAAGAAGGAAATCAGAGTTCCTCATTTCCCCCGAAAGAGAGGAGAGGAGTCAGCCGAGGGCAGCGTGATGATGTATCAATTAGCTGTTGCTGTGCTGCAAGCTCCTCCCCACCGCAAAACTTAGTGGTTTAAGTCACAGCTGTTGCCTCAGGCTCACAGTCTATGGGCGAGCAGCTTGTTCCAGTGCCTGGCTGTGGCGGGGTGATCATCTGTGTCTCTGCGCCGTAAGACCTCCCAGACTCCAAGAGACGAGCACTGCCTTGTCCCCACTGAGCTTGAGCTCAGAACTAGAAGGACATTAGGGACGTTCTGTTGGCTGAGTCAGAAGGGAATACAAAGTGCACAAGGAACACTTTTCACACTCCGTCAGATGATGAGGCTTGACGTCATCACTGCCAAGCGTGGGAAAAAGCTGGCCAGAATTCCAAACAGTGCCTGCCTCTGCCCATCTCAGAGGCCCTATGGGTGTCCTTGAGTGAGACCATACACTGGTTCCTTTAACTCAGAGTCTCTGGCTTCAAAGAAAGGTGGGTGCAGGAAGCCCTCATGTGCCCCACTGATGACTTGCTCCTTGTTTATGATGTGGCCATGGGAGCCCCTAAGCTCGCTACATCCCCAGCACCCCTGTCCACCTCCTTAGCACCTGTGTCTCTGTCTATAAAATGGAGTTCTGAATCAGAAAACCAGGGAAATAGCAGCTACTACAGATTTGTGGAGAGCCAACTTGGAGGTCTTCAGTTACTGTTTCTCCTCTTGGAGTCCTTGGTCATATCTTGTCACACATATATATGACATGGTCATGAGACATAGATGACACAGTATTCAGGCCTAAGAACCTACAAGGGCCTCAAAGCCTGAGCCACTAGCACTTATCAACTGGAAAGGCTGAGCTGTGGTGAGCAGAAATGGTGCCTGCATCTGAGAGTTTCCTGAGGGAATCTTGTCCACATGAGTGCCTCAAAGCCAGATCAAGGCTAGGGAGGTGTCTCACACGGCAGTGTTCGCTATACGTGCTGACCTGAATTCAGATCCCAGCACCCATGTAAAAAGTCACATGTGACAGCTCATCTGTGTATTGGCACTGTGGAGGTGAAGACAAGAGGTTCCCTGGAGTTTGCTGGCTTAGAGATAAAGGGAGGTAGAGGAAGTCAGCCTCAGAGATTGACACAAATGCTGCCCTGAGGAAGGGCTTCTTACTTGGTTCCCACTTGGCCATGGTGTTCAGGGCTCAGGAGCAGAGTGTCCAGGTTCCAAACATGGTTATCTTTTGGGCCTTCCCGTCTGGCCTCCATAGCAGGCCTGACTGGCACCATATCAGCCCCTTCCCAGAACCAGTCACAAAAAGGTTTGGGGAGGGACATTCTGTTCATCATGGAGCACAGAGAGCCTTGACATTGAGTTCAGACCTTGGCCTTGCCTGCTGTCGTTTCTTGGTGGTGCTACCATAAGGAGCCGTCCAGCCTGGCTGGCCCTGCGCACGACAGAGACTGGGGTAATGCAAAGGGCTTAAGTCCTCATCCTCCCATTGGTGATTCTGCTCCCAGGCCTGGCTTCTGAGGACATTCTGCCTGATGACTCAGAGCCTCAGGTGTGCTAAGGGATAGAACCGGGAATCAAAACATGCCTGTCGCCACTGGGAAGGCAGGCGTGTGTGGTAGGGACGTCTGAGCAGCTCCCAGGAACAGCAGGCTACATGGCTCCCAGCCACACAAACAGGCCTTGAAAAACCACAGGGCAGTGGGAAAGAAATGGCTCAGAGCAAGGCGGCATGGTGACAGAATTATCCCAACCGCCCAAATAAAAAGCTCTCTTCAGTCACTCATTTCTTTATAAAATATGGTCTGAGGGCCTGTGTGTGCCAAGCACCGTCCCAGACTTCCAAAGAATAACACACGAGTGTGTATGGGTGTGAGAGCCCTGCCATTCAACACATCAGAGCTATGGTAGGGGGGAGAGGGGGAAAAAAAAGAGATGGCTGGGATGTGGCTAGCACTTACTCCTGGTCACTGACACCATAAAAGCCACATATGAAGGGCCGACAACAGCACTCTTCAGTCCAAAGTCCTCAGGACAGCTTTTGGAGGGGATAGGATGCCTCTCATGGGAGAAGCATGGTTTACTAGCTTGCTACTCACAGCTCAGTCAGTGAAAAGTCAGATATGAATTTTTCCTCCCCAGTGTAGGCGGCAGCTGTGAGTGGTACAGAACCTGCAGAGATATGTGTGGCTGTACTGTGTACTATGTACCGGTCAACCCAGTGTTAGCACACCCAGGTAGCCAGAGAGGGAGACTCACCCTGTGGTCCCTTCCTTCCTCCCAGGGCTGCAAGTGCCTACAGTGGCTGGGTCTGCTGTAAGCAGCAGGAGGTCATAGGTAACCAAGAAGGCTGGCCCTGCCCACCCAGGCTCCCAACTGTTTAGGGAAACAGGAACACAGTCAGTGTAACAAGGACATTAATGTGGAGACCCAAGGGAGAGCGAAGAGAAGACACCTCCTAGGCAGAATCATAAAAGGGAAGCAGGCTCCCGCTGACCAGTAGGCAGGGAGTGAAGCATCAATGATGAGGCGGGCCAGGGACAGGCACTGGCCAAGAGGACTGCTTTGAAGCCGTGTCCTGCATAGTCTCTGCTAAGATAGACAGCAGGGCCAAAAATCACCCTTAGGAGAAAGCCACACTCCGTGCTGCCAGCCAGCCCTGCCCTGTTGCCTACTCTTGTTCTAGCTTGGAAATAGGGCTCTTGATTGGGAACCAAACAAACTAACCGGCCTGGACTGGATCATAGTTGTGTTTCCAGGTAGGGAGGAAGGACCAACGGTGTCCACACACATACAGAGAGGGCATGTGCTGGGTCCCCCAGACATGTGTTCTGGAACTGTGGTGACGACAGAGGGTTTCCATAGAGTATGGAATAGGGAGTCATCCCAACAAGAGAATGAACCACAGTCTTGAAGCCCTTTATAAAATAACTTGCCACTCCACGTGGCCATAAATGCACAGAGGGTGCTAAGACAGAGACAGAAAGCCCGCTGAGGGTGGTGGACACAGCTGATGCCTGTGATCCCAGCACAGACAAGGTGGAAACAGGAGGATTGGGGAGTTCAATGTCATCCTAGACTATGTCCTGAGTTTTGAACACCTAGAACAATCATGGAAGGAGGTTAAGATAACGTGGCTGCTTTGGAGAACTGTCTGGAAGCCTCTAGAAAAGCTGAACTGGGTGTATTCTTTGACTCAACAATCCCACCCCCAAGGGACATACTGAAATGTATAGATTCACCAAGGGACATGACTCCATTTGTCAATGCACCTGCCCACACTCTTCAAATTTGTTGTAGTCTCTGTACGCCCAACCCAATCCTTAGAGCTGGAGACATGAGTAGGGAAAGAGACAAAGGAGCCTGGAGAGAAACACGGAAAGCAAGGCTCCTCGAGGGTGGGGTGTGAACTATGAAGCACACCAGGCAGAGTTAAAGAGGTTGGGCTGGGGGTAGCACATGAGAGTCTGGGAAGCCCATGCACCCGGAAGACAGCATCTGAGCATCTAAGTGGCAGTGAGAGAGGCTCAAAGGGGTTGGCTGGGGCAGGGCTGGAGAAACAGTCTAAGGAGATGGAGCATCTGCAAAGGTCCTTGGGCAGGTGGTAGAGGGCCATCCAAGGGGCCAGGGTGGCTTAGGGCTGATATAGAAGAGGAGGAAGAAGGGGCTGAGGAGATGTCTCTGTAAAGCACTCTCTGAGGACCTGAGCTTGATCTCCAGGACTCATGGAAATATAACGCGGGCTCTGGGTGTAATGACACATATTTGTCATCCCAGACCCGGAGGGGTGGGGACAGATGGCTCCCTGAGTCATGATGTCCAGGAAGACAGACCCTGGTGTTGTTTGGGTTGTTTTTCTTTTCTTTTTAAAGATTTATTTATTTTATTTATTATGTATACAGTGCTTTGCCCGCACGTACATCTGCAAGCCAGAAGGGGGCATCAGATCACATTATAGATGGCTGTGCGCCACCATGTGGTTGCTGGGAATTGAACTCAGGACCTCTAGAGGAGCAGTCAGTGCTCTTAACCTCTGAGCCATCTGTCCAGCCCTTGGTTGTTTTTCTTTTCTTTCTTTTTTTTTTTGGGGGGGGGGCAGGGTGTTTGAGACAGAGTTTCTCTGTGTAGCCTTGGCTGTCTGAGACTAAAGATGTGTGCCACCTTTCTCTTTCTTTCTTTCTTTCTTTCTTAAAGGTAAAGCTGAGAGATGGCTCAGTAGTCTCTTGCAGAAGACCCAGATTTGGCTGCCAGCCCCCACATCCAGTGGCACAACCACCTCTAACTCCAGGTTCGCAGGCTCTAATGCTACCTTGTGGCCTCCACGGGCATCTGCACGCATGTAGCACACATAAACCCACACAGGTACCCACCCTGACTCACAAAAGGAAAAAGAGCTAGTTAAGAAACAGAAGCAAGAGGGATGGCAGGGTCCACCCTCCTGGCCACCTCCCTGCAGAGGCAGGAGTGTCCTCGGTACACCTGTATATTTTGCAGACTATTAAGTCTACCACGGAAGAGACCAGGACCTAGGCTGCCCGAAACCTGATGTGGCCACCCAGGATCTGACAGCACTCCTTCCTAATTAGCCCTTCTTTGGGGCCTTGGAAAGAACTGTCACAAATCGGAGCATATAACAATGTGAAAGCCCGGGCTACTGGGTTTGCAGTACCCCCAGAGAAGGAGCGTGGTAGGGCCACCCAGCAAAGGCACATCATGCAGTTCACATGCGAGCTATGTTCCATGCTGCCAACCACTCTCTGACGCCATAAACACCCCAACCTTGGCAGAGACCCTCCTAGTCATGTTCCTCACAGCCTAAACAATACACCTTTAATAGAAAGAAACACACAGCCCCATTTATACAGAGTGTAAAATAGATTAAAATAATTTTAAATGTATGAGTCACTCACTGAGACCTTTTTTTTAAGATCACAAACAGCACTTTGTGGTGAGGCTAGACATGAAGAGGGACTTGTCCTGCAGGGGACCCTAGCAAGGCGAGGGCCTGACCGGGCATGGAATGTTTACTGCACATGCCTGTGGCCTGGCTTTTTCAGGAGCGGGACCCTGAGTCCAGCCTTGAGCCCACAGAATTAATGACATAGGGAATACACCCTATTTTGTCCTCCATCATGAGTACCTAAAGAGCAGGAGGTGACCCTGCGCACTAGATATGGGAGGGTGCAGAAATAATGCTACAGACGTCACCTGGGATGCAGCCTTTCCATTTACCAAGTGACACCGAAGGCTGGAGGCGCCCATGTGGTGAAACACTCCTGCAGCCATGCCTCTTGTGAAGGGGACCTCCCTCTCTGACAGACAGCCTTGTGACTGATGCTGGCAGGCAGTTCCCCCTTTATCTACACCAGCTGCCCCCAGAATGCGCCCAGGAACTGTTTCCAAGATATCATGTGCATCAGAGCCCCCAGCTCATCCCTGCTCCTGAGACCCCCCGTGTATCTTCTCATGTGGCCCTTGGATCCTCCTGACTGGAAACTGCTTGCTGAGCATCAGGTCACACTACGCGAGGCTGTTGTGGGCCTTCTGCTCCCTTGGGGTCCTTCCCACCCACACTCAGCTCAAGCCAACTCTGAACACACGCTCCTTCATCTTTCAGACCCCTTCTTCACCAGCTACCTCCTAGACTGTAGCAGCCCCTCCCAACAACTCTGGCTGGGGTCTCAGTTCTCCCACACACAAGGGAAGGGAACCCCCAGACCTCTACCAGACCCTCCTGAAGAAGAAAGCTGAAGCTTGGCCATGCCTCGTGGCTTCTAGCTAGACATCCCAGGAATCTTATGTCTGCTGTCCCTCTGTCCCCACCTCTTCCTTTCCGTTTTCTCAGCTTTTCAGTTTCTCACACACCCCTCCCTTGCCTGCTTTATTTTCACCAAAGCTCGCGTTGCATTCTCTCCTTACTTATTTGCTCACTGTCTGTCCTCTCCTGTAAGTACTCACCAGTGTTCATGGAAAGCGAAGCCCAGGGCTGGGGTTTGGCCCGCTTGGTAGAATGCTTGCCTAGCATGCAAGAAATCCTGGCCGATTCCCGGCACAACAGAAAACAAGTGTAGTGGTGAATGTCTATAATAATCTCAGTACTTAAAAGGCAAAGGTCGGAGGACCACAGGCTTAAAGTCATCCTCAGCCATATAAAGTTTGAGGTCAGGGGCTGGAGAGATGGCTCAGCGGTTAAGAGCACTGATTGTTCTTCCAGAGGACCAGGGTTCAATTCCAAGCACCCATAGACAGACAGCTCACAACTGTCTAATAACTCCAGTTCCAGGGAGTCTGACACCCTCATGGAGCCAAAGCACCAATGCACATACAATTCAAAAATTAAGTTTTTTATATATATATATATATATATATATATAGTATATATACAGAGAGAGAGAGAGAGTACCTGAGATACATGAGCCTCTGTCCCAATGAAAAAGAGGGGGAATGGGGAATGGGGTGAGGAGGAAAGAGGAAGAGGAGGCAGCAGACATGAGTCCATACTTAATGAATGAAACAAATGTATGAGTAAATACTCTGAGGTGACAGTGGAACTCTGGAGCTTATGTAGTATAGGCACAATAACAGTTCTGAAATGTGTGTAAAATATGCATACTATAAAATTATCCTGTGCACGAGGCTGGAGAAGTGGCTTAGAAGTTAAGAGCATGGACTGCTCTTCCAGAGGACCCAAGGTTCAACTTCCAGCACCCCCATAGCAGTTCACGAGCATTTCTAACTCCAGTTCCATAAGATTTGATGCCCTCTTCTGGCCTCCACAGGCACTGCATGCACAGGGAGCACAGACACACGCAGGCAAAAACACCCATCTACATATACTAAAAAGAAAGTAAATGAACTTCTTTTTTTTAAAAAGGTGTAATTGAGGGGTTTTAATGACATTCACATTCACACTCCTCACTGCTCCCCTGAGCTCACCATCTCCAGGACCAAAAACTCTGTGCCCACTGAACACAGCACTTGGAGAAAGTACACTCACCATGCCCAGCATCAGCACCAAATCACGTAAGCTCCACACTGCAGGAACAAGGGTCAAGACAAGCTCAGAAGCTACTGTGAGCTGCTGTGAGCTGCTTCTCAGTGTTTGGGACACCTGCTGGGGCCAAGGGTGGGGTCTTGTCTCCATGTCCCCCCATTACATGCACAGTGAGGGGGCTGAAAAGCTCTGTAGAATAGGTCACAGGGCAAAGTGACTTACTGGCCAAAGGGCATCTCTTTCCTCCCCATCAACATCTGCCCACAGTCTCAGAATCTTCTGGCCTGGTCCCTAAGGTATTTTCAAGAACTACAAACAAAAAAAAAAACAAGCAAAAAAAAAAAAAAAAACAAAACAAAAACAAAACAAAAACAAAAAACAAAAAAAGAAAGAAAAGTATGTGTGGGAGGGGTGAGAAACCAACCAGTCACCCCAAGGCTTCCATTCTACCTCCTGTGGATGCTAGAGGTCTTCGGCACATGAGTCTGACGGGAGCTGTCCCATGGTTGGCTGATTTTGCTGAGTTTGTTATCCTCTAAGCCTATACCTTTTTTCCCCCCAATCATATGCCATGATTTTCTTATTTCCGCAGCTGAATAATATTCAATCATACGCACACATCACATTTGGTTATCTGTTTATCCAGTAATGGGCACCTTGTGGATAGAGTAGATGTAAACATGGCTTCCCTTAAACATGGCTGCCCTGATTGGCTTTAACTGTCAACTTGACACAACTTAGAGTCACCTGAGAAGAAAGCCTCATTTGAGGAACTGCCCAGATCCAACTGGACCATGCACGCATCTGGAGGGGAATTATCTTAATTGATGTAGGGACGGGTCTACCCACTGTGGGCAGTACCATTCCCTACAAAGGTGGTTCTCGGATATGTAAAGAAACTAGCTAAGAGTGAGTGAATGAGTGAGGCAGCGAGCAGTGTTCCTTCATGGTGTCTGCTTCAGGTTCCGGTCCTGACTTCCCTCAGCATAGACTATGGCCTTGAAGTGTATGGTAAATAAAAGTCTTACCCCCCTAAACTGCTTTCAGTCAGTGTTTCATCGCAGCAAAAGAGAAAAAACTAGAGCAGTGAGTGTATCAGTTACCTTTTTATTTGCTGTGACCAAAATACCTGACAAAAAAAAAGGGGGGTGGGGAGGGAAGGGTTTATTTTAACTCACTTTGAGAGTACAGTTCATCACAGAGAAGTCATGGTGTTAGGAGCGCGAGGCAGCTGGTTACATTGCGGCCGCCGTGAGAAGGCAGAGACAGAGGGATCTGCACTGCTTTCTTCATTTTATTCAGCCCAGAACCACAGCCTGTGGAATAATGACATTCATCTTTATGGTGGGTCTTTTCTCTCGTCGGCTAACCCAACAACCTAAAACCCCACACAGGTCCACCCAGTCTCCTAGGTGATTTTAGGCCCTGCCGAGTTCACAGCCAAAATCCAGCCTCACAATGAAGATACGAACAAGGCTTGGTGACCTTCTGGCTGCAAGAGGGAGAGAGGGAATGAGGAAATGACCACATGGGTGAATACGTGGCGCATTCTGCAGGTGTACACTTCTCTCATAAATCCCGTAAGCTCATCTCCCCATTCCCTGCTTCCTCCTTTCCCTCCCTCTTCCCCCTCTAGGCTGTCATACCCATCTTTGAAAGAAACCAGGAAGCTCTTCGTGGACTGGATCTCCCATAGTCCAGTCAAGCTGCAGGCAGGTTCCCGGAACAAAGGATCATGTTCAGAAGAGCTCCCACCAGCTTATCTTCCTGCGAAGCCCAAGATCCCCTTGTGGGGGATGCAGACGAGCATCCAGCAGCTGCCACTGCAAAGCCCGGACCAGATAGACAGCAGGCAGATACTCTGCTCAGAGACTTTGCCTTTCTTCCTCCACCTTCTTTGCCATTTTTGTTCTTTTCTTCCCCCTTACCCACCAGGGTGCAGAAGAACAGCCATTGGATGCTTGAAGAGGAACTTGTAGCCTGTAGAAAGTCCTCAGAAAGCGCCTACCCGGGGACGGGGACACCCTTATGCTTCATTTGTTTGACTAACTGCTATTTAAATAAGACCCCATTCAGCCTAGACAATTCTGAGACGTGACCAGGCTGCATTCCCCCCACATCTCCTGCCATTGAGGAATTTACCATGATACAGTTGGTAAAAAGAGATGTACACAGCTGCAGGATGCTGCTGCGTGTCTCCACTGGCAGCAACAGGAGTTTGACCTTGCAGGGAGACTTTTCTGGAGCCCAGTGTGGTCACCGGTCCTAGGTTTGAAGCTACTTGGTATTTATCCACCAGTTCCCACTAGCCCCTGGCTAATACACAGGCTGGGGTGAAAGGTGTGAATTCCTGGGTGCTCCCAGGCTCTGATAGCAGCTGCAGAGCCTTCGCCAAAGAGAAGACCACATGGTGATGATCCACTCACCATCCATCTGTCCATCATCCATTCATCCATCCATCCATCTGCCTCTCCGCCCATGTACCCACCCACCTACCCATCCATATGCCTGTCCAGCCACTCATGCATATACCTATCCACCCATCTATACATCCACAAGTACGCCATTCACCTCCCTACCCATCTTTGTACCCACCCCCCCCCCACCTTCCTATTTTTCATCCATCCCTCCATCCATTGATTGTAGCATCTAAAAGGCGGAGGAGGAACTGGTAAAGGATAGTCATAAGTCACAGCCCGGCCTGACCTGCAAGGACCTGCGCAGGCAGTCAGAGCAGAGATTGCCCCAGTCAAAGCTGCCAAAGCTTTTCGCGTCATCTCACTCTTTCTTCAGTTTGCCACTAACCGCGGAGCTGGGAGAGGGGATTTTATGTTGTGGACTCCGTGAAAACAAAGAGCAGGCTAAAGATTGTTAGTTGAAAGCCTCAAAAATACACAGTAGCTAGGACCTCCAAGTCCAGCCACAGCCCTTCCACACGCAGGCACCTATGGAAGAGACAGGCTGGAACGCAACAACCATGTGCTCCTATGGCACACAGCACTCACTCCACTGGGGCAGACAGTGGATCTTGGTGGCAGCGGGGTCCTCAAGGAACTCAAACGAGATGTCCGGGTGTGTGTGTGTGTGTGTGTGTGTGTGTGTGTGTGTGTGTGTGTTGCCAACACCCACTCCATTTCCCTTTAACCCCTGTCCCATTAACTCTGCAAGCTTGTAGGGTGCACCACCTCAGTAGCTCTCATCACCCCACTTTAAGAGGAAATAAATTCAATTGCTATATACCCAGGCACCTCAATGAGACCACGAAGTCTTGTCATTCGTCCCATTTTAGAGAAGGGGAAACCGAGTCACAGAGAGAACAGGTACTGTGTCCACAGTCCCAGTTAGCTCTTAACTGCAGGTCTGTGCTCACAGGGTGTGTCACAGGGGGACAATGCTGAATAGACAGGAGCATGCTGAGGACTCAGGCCATGCCAGGGACTGAGAGACAAGACTCTACAAATACAGGGCATCTGAGGGCGATGAGCCCCAGAGAGCGGCACTGGGTCAGAGTCACGGGGGTTTGAAAGCTTAGGTTTGGGGGGGGGGCTTCAATGCAAAGCAGGCATTGAATAGCCTATGGAAGGAGGGAACTGGACGGTCACGCAAGCAAGGAAGGCTTTCACTCTGTTCCGTCCCTCGCCATCTACCAGGCAAAGGACTCACTGCGCTCAAGACCTCATGGTGGTTTGGGAGCCTAGACTTCTACTTCTTAGTCTTCCTTTTATAGTTTCCTGAAAGCTTTCCTTTCTTGCCTTCTGCCTCCCCCTGCCCCGCCCCCCCCCTTGCCTTTTACCTTCTCTCTGCTCTGAGGCCACCATTTTCTCCTGCTCTCCTTTTGTGACCACCATCCCCCCTCAAATTGTCTCACTTTTCCTACAAGTGTAGGTCAATTTTTGACATCTCGCTTTGCCCACACCTCTGTCTCTCTCCGCTCCACTTCCCTTCCCTCTTCTCCCCTCCCCTCTCTTTTTCTTTCCTCCCCATCTCTGTGCTGCCCTCCCCACCAACCTCACCCAGCAAGGGAGTAGGGCCTAGCTCCCTCCTCCACCTGCCCCTCCCTCCAGCAGCGCCCCTGCAGTCTGCCTAATGCGTTTCACATGGCGTGTCAGTCAAACGCCCTTCTAATGTCCTTAAAGCACGCAGAAAATTGCAACCTTATGAAAAAGAAAGAACACGCACATGTACTTGTGCACACACACACACACACACACACACACACACACACACACACATACACACACTTGCCTGGCAGGGGTTGAGCATATGCTCCCAACCCTATTAAAGTTCAAGTGTGCAGTAGAGTAGTAGGTCATGGGAAAGCCTCCCAAGGCTGTCTCCTTCAGACCACCTTTCAGGTAGCTCCTGGGTCCACCTCCTAGGCTTTCGTTCTCTTCCTCACTTTGACTTGTTATTTCTTTCATGCCTTTAGGCCAAACTCAAGGAATGCCCCAGGACCTTTGCACTTGCTCTGATGCTGATCTTCCCCCAGAGCTAGCACAGACACTTCCTTCTTGTCATTGAGGCCTCAGTAGAAGCTCTCTCAGCTTCAGAATCTCCATGACTAAAGACTCCCTCCATCCTTTGTCTATGACCTGCTTAATTTTTTTCCTTTTTCTTCTTTCTTCTCCTCTTCCTCCTCCTTTTTTGTTTTGTTTTGTTTGCTTGCTTGCTTGCTTGCTTTGTAGTCCTATCTGTCCTGGAACTTGTTATATAGACCAGGCTGCCCTACGACTCATAGAGATCTGCCAGCCTCTGCCTCCCAAGATTTCTGTTACTAAAAGAGTGAGTCACTGCACCCAGCACAGCTGCTTAATTTTCAGCTGACTTCTGTCACTCTGTGCAGTCACCTCTGGTTTTAATTGTAGCTTTATTATCGTCTGTCTAGCCTGTTCCCACCTGCAGTAGGAACTAAAGGTTGTGGGCAGTGTGCCTACAGTGTTTGCTCACAGCAGGTGCTTAGTACTTATTGAACAAATGTTAGGATTCCTTATGGAGTGGGGAGGGGGTGGCTCAAGGCATTGGGGGACCCTAAGGCACCTGAGCCACCCCAAACCAGACCTTCAGGCCACTAGGCAAGGAGTTGTGGTAACCTCCCTGAACCAAATCAGATCCAAATTCCATTCGTAGTGCCGGTGTGTGCCTGAGCAAGCTGCTAACATTGCTGAACTTTGTGTTCATCTGCCAAATGGAAGCTCCTCTCTTACTTTGCCACTGATAGATGTAGGAGGCACTTCACGCTTGGGGAAACAGGATGTGTTACCAGCACTGGGAGCTGCCTGCCACACTCCAATACATTTGTTGTTGTTTTGCTTATTTATTTGTTTGTTTGTTTGTTTGAGAGAGACTGGGGTTTCTCTGTATAAGAGTCCTGGTTGCCCTGGAACTCAATTTGTAGACCAGGCTGGCCTTGAACTCATAAAGATCTACCTGCTTCTGCTTCCTGAGTCCTGGGATTAAAGGTGTGCGCCATCACTTCTAGATGCTTCTTAAAAGAAAGAAGAGAAGCATGGAGGAGAGGAGATGGCTCAGTCAGGACACTGCCTGTCCCACAAACATGAGGACCCATTTAGAAAGAGCTCCAAGCACTCTTGCACAAGTGTGCTTGTGCATGATGGTGTGTGCTTGTAATCCAGTGCTGGAGACATGAGACAAGAAGATCCGGGAGCCCCCCTCCCTCCCCCACCAGATGGTCTAGCCTGATTGGTGAGCCCCAAATTGCAGCAAGAAACTCTGTGTCAAAACACAAGGAGAACAGCTCCTGGAGAATGACACCTGAGGTTGACCCCTGGCCTTCACACACATGCGCGCTTGTGTGTATGCACATTTGCATGTACATGCACACACATAAATATTTTTGAAGGAAGCAAAGAAAGGAGGGTTGGCCTGTGTAGGAGCCTAACATATATTAGAGGGCTTGAGATGCCGTGATGTCAAGAGTAACTTCCTGAAGAATTAAGGGGGTTGGCGCTCAGCGTTGCCAGTGAGGCTGCAGCTCATTGCTTTCCCACTACCTGGGAATTTTATTTTCTGCTTACCCAAAGATCCCTTGCAGCATTATTTGGACATAGATTTTTTTAATTACAAACCATTCTTGGGCTTACATTCGAAAAATAACGGAACTGCCTGGGGACACTGCTCAGTGGGACAGCAATTGTCTAGCGTGCACGAGGCATAGATTTGATCTTCTGCATCACAAAAAGAAAAAAGATTTAAAACTTGAAGGGGAGGGAGAGAAAATCGGCTAAAATGTTGTTCCCATGGGTCCCCTCTAGTGCCCTACCGTAATTGAGGTGTCCCAGCTCTCTCAGTTGTTTCGTGGAAACCAGACGAATCTGAGATTCCAACTAACTGGCCTCCCAGGAACTCCTGGCCTGGACAGGATTCAAGAGCAGGCTTGGCTCTAGAGTTTCCTCTCCCTTGCTGACGCTTCTAGGTCAGGATTTCCCAGGTTGTAAAAACAAAATAAGGGCGCAAAACGAAACCAGGCCGTGGGACCCTGTTAAGCAGAGAAAGCTTGTGGTTGTTGGGATGTGGCAAAACAGAGACTAGCCTTTTTGGCCACCGGCAGCTGGACCGGTTCTGGTCCTTGGTTCCCTGTGCCCTCCCGTTTCAGGTGACCTTAAACCCTGTCGTAGTTAACCGGACCCGGGTGGTGCGAGGCTCTTTCTTCCACTTTGTAAGTTCCCACCGACCACTCTTCAAGAGCTCAAGAGCGAAAAGGGGGACACAGAAATTTTTATTATTTGTTTTTTAAAAGTGGGGCACCGGTGTGAAATGAGCTTGCGGCTGAGACCATGCTGGCGGCTCTCAAGGATCTACGTGCGGCGGCTAGACACAGTAGAAACACGGGTTTTTGGTGATCAGCACTCGCCCGACCTCAGAGGCAGCTCCCAGCATGGACCCAGTTTCCGCTTCACTGACGGCCCACACTCAGAGCTCAGGGCCTGGGGAAGCGCGTCTCCACACTCGCCCGCCGCGGAGCGCCGCCGCCACCCTGCCCGGAGTCCGGCGCATTGCTCAGCTGCTACCGACCGGGTGCAGGCAGCGCAGATAGAGTGTCCCCGAGCGCAGCTGGCCTGCCGGTTCCCAGTGCTCCTACAGCGGTCTGCCCTTCCCTTCCCTGAGTCCCTCAGGTCCTCCCTGCCCCAGGGCCACCAGAGCCCCCTCTCTCCCTCAGCCTCCGACGGAGGGCTCCGCGAAATACCGCCGGGGCCACGGCCGCCTACGACGTCTCTAAGGTTTGTTTCCCAGGACCTTGGGGGCCGAAAATTGACTTGTGTGGCAAGGGTCCAGGAGAAAAGAGAGGAATCTTCCCTTCCCCCCAAATCGCCCGCCTGGAAAGAGGGGCGTGGTCGATGGAGGCAAGGAGGGGCCCTTGATTCTGGGGACCCGAGTGGGTGGCACACAAACCAACGCCTTAAGGGCCTTAAGGCTCGGGTGGTTAAGGGGAGCCCTTTACCGCAGACCCCTGCTCTTAGAACACTTGGGACTCCCGGAGCCACCTGCTTGGACGTTTCCATCTAGTCTCAGGTACTCTCCCAAGCAAGGAAACTCTGATCTGCCCACGAAAGGAAAAGCATCCTTTTCTCTTGCTGGCTGGCTCTGTTTGTGTTCGCATTGGCTGATTCTGATGTATGCTCGGAGCACCACCGCACAGACAAAACCTTGCCACCTCGTTCTGCACTGGGATAAACAACCGCCTTTGGAGACCCTGCTTGCCTCCAATAATCCATTAATAACTGAAGGACTGCAGTCAGGTTCGGCCTCTGTGCCTGGAGGGCGCTGTCCTCTGAAGTTTGCTTTGAGTCCCGATTTTGCCATAGGCCTCTGGCTCAGCTGGCCTGGGCCAGTGAGGAGCGTCCCTAAGGAAGCCTTGGACGCACTTAGCAAGTAATTTACGTAAGATTGGGTCCTTCAAATTTAGCAAAATGAGAAGGCCTTACAGGAGCCAGAACTAGTTGAGTTGGAACCCCCTGCACCCATGTACGGGTACCCCAGTGGGTTCTACCCTTCCACAGTTTGGCAGAGTTGATTGGAGAAAAGACTGAACCCTCGGTCCCCTAGGCCTTCTGGCCACCGAACTCAGACCTTTGTTTGGAGCTGTAAGGATTAGCTTAGATGGTTGCTGGGGTCTGTTACAAGAGTATTTCACAATAACACTGGAGGATGAGCTGACCTGGGGGTTACTCCAAGGGCCGGAAGAAATTAGAGGCTCTCTCTCTCTCTCTCTCTCTCTCTCTCTCTCTCTCTCTCTCTCTCTCTCTCTCACACACACACACACACACACACACACACACACACACATACACACACACACACACACACACACACACACACACACACACACACGAATTCATTCCTTCCAGGCAGCCTTCCCTGGGGTTGTTTGTGAGACTGAATTAAGGATCCAGGACAGAGATGGTCTCTCTAAGACCTAGCATGACTGGGGTGCTAAAGAAACTGCTCACAAAGCCCTCACAAAATGTGGGTACTCTAGACCCAAAAGAACCACTTAGCCGGATATGAAAAGTTTGGTGCTGGAGAAAGTGTGCGGCAGTTAAGAACTCAAATTCTTGCAGAAGCCCTAGGTTGGTTCTGGTTCCCAGCACCCATAACCCCTCTGCTCCAAGGGACTCTGACACCTCTGGCCATGGCAGCTACACCCACATGCACATACTGCACCCCCAACACACACACACACACACACACACACACACACACACACACACACACACACCAAAAAAACCCACAAAAAAACTTGAAAATCCAAACATTTTAAAAATAAACCACCAACACGGGCGACTGCCACATTTTTAAAGTTTAAAGCCTTGCTACTGCATAGTGCTAATGTTTTTAATCCCAGCATTTGGGAGGCAGAGGCAGGTGATTCTCTCTGAGTTCAAGGCCAACCTAGTCTACATAGCAAGTTCCAGGACAGTGAGAGTAACAGTGTGAGAGCTCGTTTTAAAACAGTAACCACCAAAACCAAAACCAAAACCAAAAATTACAAAGCCTACAGCATTTGGGGGCCCTGAGAAGACCTAGCTTTGAATGCTGGTGTGTCTCCAGCATGGTCAAGTTGTGTCTCCTTTCTGAGCGTTAGCTAGTAAAGTGAATGGGGTCACCATGGCCCCCAAATACAGAAACAGAAAGTCGTCATATGACCACTCCACCCAAAGGATAAACAACTGAGATCTTTTTGATTGCAAAAGGCACCAGGAGGCGTCCCATCAATAGGACTGCCTAGCATACCCTGAGCTTCCCGTTTGCATCAACAGAGCATTCTTAAGGACCACAAAGGAGAAGTCCCAGGAAACCTAATCAGCAACTAGTATGGCTCAGAGCTCCCGGGCACTTCTAGACTACTATTCCTGTTGGTGCCTCCATTCTCCTCCCCCCCACCCCACCCCCCGCCCCCTACCCCCTTCCTAGAGAGAAGGGGAGAGGGGGGCGCTGGGAAAGAAGAGCCCATACTGGCTCCTCACACCCAGAATTATTTCCTAAGCAACTAGCCTCTGCAGTTCTTGCCCCAGGGGATGAGGGCACCGCTGGCCTCTCTTGAGCCTGAGGATGTTGCAGTTTCTAGTGCCCTTCCTACCTCACGCTCCCTTTCCCCCCTCCACCCCTCTCGGATTCGGAAGCCCGTCAGCAAGCCTCCCGCTGTGTCATAAAATATTTTTATTGGAAAAAAAAAAGTCACCGTCTTCGCAAGAGGAGGGTAGAAGCCCCTGCGACATGGGGACCAGGCATCAGCTGATCTGCCGGAGCCTACTCTGCAGGGCAGGGCGTAGGGACCTGCACCTGGAGGACCTGTCCCCAAGGCGCGGAAGCGGGTGTGTGCCTGCCGGTGTCCGAGCCCAGAAGGTCGGCTGGAGGCCAGGGAAAGGTGTAGGCAAGGAACGGGACGTGAATGCACTTGGAGCACCGGACACTGCGGAGCTCTGAGAAGGACCAGAGGCTTCGGCCACGGTGGACACGACTCTCCCAGACTCCGGGCAGGAGCTCGCTGAGATCTGGGATTGGCTTCCGGGTTTGTGTCCTTCCTTGTTTGGCCCTTAATTGTTCGCGTTCAAAGTAGTAATGAAACGTTTAGAAAGCAAACGGCTTGGGCGCGGAAGGGCCTGCTCCTGGCTTCCCGCCGCCGCCGAGGGCACCGCAGCTCGGGAGAGATGCTCAGTCCTCGCAGTTCGGATCGCTGGGCTCCCCCGCCATCTCCGCTGGTTTCTCTGCCTCCTTGGCGCGCTCCTGCTCCGTGAGCTGTTCGCTCGTGGGGATGGAGTTCTTCTTGGGCCGCCCCTTGGGCTTGGTAGGGGACTCCAGGCCGCCACCCTGCAACACCTGTTCCGAGAATGAACAGGACTAGGGTGAAGTGGGAATCAAACCACCCGGTGACCAGGGCCCAACCTAGGCATCGCCAATGACTCCAAGCCCTGAAGAACCAGTGGCTGGTAAAGTGTTGTGGAGAGAGCGAGCCCAAGGTGGAGGGATTAAAGGCTGCCAGGAGGTGCTTGGGATGGGAGAAAATGTCAGCCCTGCAGTGAACCAAAATAGAAAGCACAGAGTGCCCTGGGCGGGCTGGGCTGAGGCTCCGTGTGAGGAGGGTGGGGAAGCAATTCTTGAAGGATCCGGGGACGAAGCCCAGAAAACCCCAGCCCGCAGGAAGACACCACCCACACTCACTATTTTCTTCCACTTCATCCTCCGATTTTGATACCAGGTCTTCACCTGCAACTGGCTCAGGCCCAGGGACTCAGCTAGATCTATTCTGGAAAGAGCAACGCACACCCTCAGCAGGTCAGTCCACCACCGGCTTACCGTCCCCTTAGCCCAGTCTCTCCCGGCACTACCTGTCAGGGGTGGAGAGGTACTTCTGCTTCTCGAAGCGTTTCTCTAGGCCCATAAGCTGCAGTTCCGTGAACACGGTGCGGCTCCGGCGTCCTTTCTTGGCTTTCGTGCCAGGTTCCCCGGAGCCAGCTGCTTCCAGCTTCCCGCGAAGTTGCAGCTCCAGCGGCAGGTGCGATGCGCCTGCGGTGCCGGGGATCCCAGGCCCCGCAGCCAGCAACGCTGAGCCCAGCCCGGAACAGCCAAGCGGCGCCAATGGGAACTTGAACACCGCGGCTTGCTCAGCCTTCAGCACCGCTGCAGGGGGGAAAAAAGCGAGAGCGAGGTGAACTAAAGTCCAGCCTCCGAGGCCGCTACACTTTGCGGCACAAGGGAGGCCTGAGCTAGCCGCTCGCTGAGGACTTAAGCGTCCGGGGCGACCCTCCTTGACGTAGTCATACCGGGAAGTCTAGGAAGGAGTGTCTCCTCACCCGGTGCTCTGTTCTGGGTTCCCATGAACCAGCAGGGTCTAAGATGTCAGGGTTCTTAAGAGCAAGTTGGCTGCTCAGAGGGCACAGAGAATACGCCTTTCATGAAAAAAGGCAAACTAAGACGAAAAGGGGGAATTTGAAAGACGAGGCTTTTGCGTTTGGAAAAGACCGCTGTGGAATGTGAGCTTTTGATTTTTCAGACGCTGCACAGCACTTTCACCTGCCTTCTGAGTCTTGGCCATCAACTAAGAGAAGGTCACCAAAGCATCCTTCAAACCCGAAAAGTGTCTTTCTTGTTTTCTCTGTTCACGCTTTCCCCCAAGTTCCGTAGTCCAAAGCCGGCTATTTGCCCGCTTCAAACGAATTACCAACACCGGAGCCGTTGCTAGTGAAAGGCATTAATCAGAGAGGCTGTGGACCAGATGAACCTCAAACAGGCAAACTGGACCAGCTGGCACCAGGATGGAACTTGTGCCAACTGCCACTAGCTGAGCTGGAGTCGATGTATAGCCTCCTTTCCTGACAGGCTTCTCGTAATTGAATGGGTCTCAGCAGGGGACCCTCAGCGTGGGGAAAGCAGAGGAAGGACAGTGGGGAGGGGAAGGTGGTAGACAGGAGACAGATCCACCCAACGACTAGGAAGGAGGTTAACCAAAGAAAGTTAGTACAAGCTCTAAGCCAAGACGGAGAAGGCACGCAGTACAGGGCAGGCTGCCCCCACAATCCTCCTAGAGACAAGACCAGGACTGAAAAGTTCTGGGCAAGTGGTTCAAGACGCATGGAAGTCCTGCTGACCTGGAAGTGGAAGGGCCAGCGGGCAGCGCATCACAACCAGGCCTCTTTTCCTCAAACAAGGCCTACGGAGATCCCCCTGCAGCACAGGCCTCCGTTTGTCTCTAGCTGGAATGCACAGTGCTCTAGGAGGCTCCTGGGTGGCTTGGGCCACCCGTCAACAATCAGCATTGTGAGATACCACTCTCTTCTCCAGAGGACTCAGCGGTCCTAGTGTGGGTAGCTACTGGCATGTCTAGTTAACCCTACCCCAAAATTCAGGCTTGAAGTCATTTTTATCCAAAGTGACCCGTAGACCAATCGGTTTTGCGTCTACCATGGCGATTCCTGGGCCTGGAAAAGCCATAGCCTCCCTAAAGCAGAAAACAAACTCTCTTCTGGCCTGACTTAAGGACACAAGGCCTGGTTTCTGCGTAGCCCATTGCTCGCACCTTCTACTTCCCAGTTAGAGTGAGCAAAGAGAAGCGCCTGGGGCCTGCGCTTCCGAGCTGCACCCCATTCTGTTTCAGAAACAGAGGGGAGATGGAGGTTGGATTGTGGACAACCCTATGGCTAGTCTTCCACCCTCCTGCCAAGCCCAGTCCGCTGCACGGCGGCCGCTGCACGTACCCAGGTGGCTGTGAAAGGGCCGGGCGGCCAACAGCGCCTGCACGCCAAACTTAAGCAGCTCTCCTGCGGCGGCTGCGGCGGCCGCAGGCGCTGCACCCTTAGGCCCGGGAGGCTCGGTGAGGATCTCTTCGATCATGAAGCTGCGGTAGCGGTGCGGCCGATGGTCAGCACATCCCTCGGGAGGACCAAAGCGCGCGGCGCCCGGCTCCCCGGGCCGTTGCATCGCGGCACCCGCGGATGCGCCCGCGGCTAGGCAGCGACGGCAGCAAGGCTCGGGCGCGGGGCGGGGGGGGGGGGGGGGCCCGCGTGGGGCTCTAGGCCGGCCCGCAGCTCCGGGCGGCGCGCGGGAGCCGGCTCATGCCCCCTCCCCCGCCGGCTGGCCGGGCGGAGGCGCAGGGCGCGGGCGGGGCGCGCGGGGCTCGGCCAGTCGGACCCGGGACTGCGCCCCCGCCCCGCGCCGCCGCGCCTCTAGCCCGGCCAGCCCCGCGTCACTGCCTTGCCCCGCCCGCCCTGCCCCGCCCCGCCCCGCGCCACCGCCCCCCACCCCCACCCCTACCCCCTAGGCCTCGCCGGAGGGAGGGACCCGGGGGGGGGGGGAGGTTGGGAGGAGGAAAGGAGGGAGAGAGCCCAAGGGTAGGAGCTAGCAGGCCCGGACCTGGGGAGAAGCGGAGCGTTCACTCAAGAGGATAGCCCTGAGGAAAGGACACTGCGGAGATGGGTGAAACAGGGATCAGAAGTGAGAGGTGAGAAAGAGTCTGAAGACAGACAGCAAGGACCGCGCAGAATACTAGGCATTGATGAAAAGGTGGCCAAGACTCCTCTTAGACGTGAGTGTCTGACAGAGGTGAAAGGCTGGGGGTGCAGGGGGCCACAAGGAGGGAACAGCAGCAAGGCCAGCAGACTGGGTGGGATAGGGAGGGGCTGGCATGGTCAAGAGGAAGGGCAAAAGCCATACAGGGAAAGGGGTAACCTTTAGCAGCCTCCCCAGGACTGAGAGATGCTATAGGGGTGGGGTGAGGCAGTACAGGAAGGTGAAACTCCCAGAGTGCCGGCTATGCCTTCTCTGTCCACATCAACCTCAGTTTAACCATTCTGGTCTCAATTCCTTGGAAACTGCCTTGAGAGAGGGGAGAAAAAAAAACTCCAAGTAGAATTTGCTTTAATTTCGAATTTAAGCAAACCTGGACACTTTTTCCTTGGCAACCACCAGACTCAGTGGACTAAGTTGTGTGTATGCAATTAGAGCACGGGACAGGATAATACTTGACCTGTTCTGACTTTGGAGGAATAAAGTTGTTACTGGGTGGATTGAGGGTGGAGGACGATGGCGTGCTCTGATAGTTTTTTAGCTGTCTCCCACCCAGAAGAGAAACTGACACTTGGCTTCAGGGAGTCTGTGGGGCCTGATGGTGAGTAGGTACCCTTCACCATCTGCTCAGGGGTGACGAGAAGGGTAGGGTGTCCTCCCGAGAGGTTTGGGAAGGAGTTGCTGACTTTCCTACCAGCCTGGCTCTGGAGCTTGGGTTCTGTCTCCACCCTGCCCAGCCCTGCCAATCAATGCCTCCTGAACTGGACTCCAAGTCTTAGGCCACGCCTACTTCCCCATGTGCACTCTCCACAGAGCCTAAGTCCTCACCTCTGGGAAACTGATTTCATCACACCCGCATCCCAATTTCCTTCGTTTAAATAATGTCTTCTGCCTCCTGACAGGGGTCCTCAGAGGCTGGGCCCTGGACGGTATAGCATCCAAGACACTAAGGGATGACCAATATCCTTTGTCCATTAGGCCTGAGCAGGGGGCAAAGAACACCTTTCCAGATACTCTGCTGAGAGGCAGACCCTGAAAACCCATTGCTACAGCTTAGCCAATTGGTTAGTGACTTTCTGAGCTGTGAGACCACCATCAGGACTGGAGGAAGGTAGCCTTAGTGGCTTCCCAGAGGGGATGGGACCCACTAAGAGGTGGCAATGGTTTTGCCCACTTCTGTTGACCCAACAGTCACCTTACTTCCCACTGGAGAAAGGAGTCAGTGTCTCCAGTGAGGACAGGAGAATCCCAGATGGATCCCATCCCTACCTGTGGAGTCCAACTACTTCCTTTCTCAGGATGACTCAGTTCAAGTACCTGCCCAGGTACTTCATGATGCCTGTCTGCACCAGAATCAAGATCTTTCTGCCTCCACTGCCAGCATCCATCCCTGGATGGCTCAACATCAGCCCCCCCCCCCCCCCTTCCTCTTGAGCATCCATCAGAAGGAGCATTTCTATTGGGAGTGGTTTCTATTGGGAATGAATCCCAACTGGCCCCCACCCTATCGTCTTTCCGATTTTGATCCTGACAGAAGCCGCACATATCTGAACTCTATGCACACTCTCTTTTAATTTCAGGCAGGTTTCACAAACTCAAGACTGGTCCTGGAGTCTGGGATCTGAGACACTAAGACTACTCATATTGTCGATTGCCCAGTCACCAAATCTGTTTTTATTGCCAGTAAGCCAATTAAGGTCAAGCAGAGCAGAGGAGGCCCATTTTCAGTACGAGGGCCTTAATTCGAGATGTGGAGAGTCAAAAGACATAAGCAGACCCACCTCTACTCCATTCCACAGGTGTGCCCCCTTCCCCCACCCCTGCGCCCCCCAGCTCCTTGGCCGCTGGCCAGGGCTGTTTCAAGCAGCCCAGGCGGAATGCCTGCAATGATTCGTGCCTGCTGGGAAAGAGGCCCCAAGGGCTAAAAGCTTAGCTTGGCACCAAAGGCTGCGAGCCAGGCTTATGCCCTGATGGCCCCCTTTAAGCTCGGGCCCTATGACTCAACCTTTTCGAACTACATTCTTCTTAAAGTCCGAGGGAACCCTAGAGCAAACCTGCGAGTATACCCCGTTTAGGCGAAAAATGTAAAGAAACGGCGTCAGGGATCCTTTGTTTAGGAATTCTGCATTGGCTGGGTAGAAAGGGGCTCACAAGGAAAGGGGCTCCCCTTCCACATGGAAGGCACGGGAAAAGGGGAAGTCCCCATTAGATGCGCAGCCGCTGAGTCCTAAGTCTGAGACCCGCCAGGGCCTCCCGCCGTTGCCTAAGCGAAAATCCCGGAAACTGGCCGCTCTGGGAGACGCAGGCACGGTGGAAAAGGTGACCTCAGCGTCCCGGACCAGCCACCCTCCCGGGTGGCCCGGTAACGAGGGACTCCAGTCTCTTCGCCAAGAGGGGGCTCTTGAGCGTGGAACCCATCCCCTTTTCCATTTGCGAGCCCGGAAGACCCCAGGGCTTTACGGGGTGTGGCGGGTAGAAGAAAGGAATGTGTCACAGTGTGAGGTTGTGACCCGCATCATCTCCAGCTACATTTTCTTTCCCAAACACCTCCAGGAGGAACGGGATTCTGGAGCCAAATGGTCCCTGTGCCACTAAGCAGATATAGCAGCCAAGGCCAGGTCAGTGACCAGCATAAGAGGGCTTTTAAGTGAGGCACCCCTCCAACCCTCCCTGGACCTTGAGGATTTCTTTTTTGTCTACTTTTTCACTTGTAGCCGATCTGTATCTTATTCAGCAAAATGAATTTGGGACCATGGGTGGCTGGAAGGAAGATTTCTTAACCGGTTGCCACTCCTCTGGTCACTGTAAAGCAAACATCTGCCCGTCGTCGGGAGGGATTCCGATTCCCTTTGCCGGTTCACAGCAAGCCCTGAGCCTCACCAAGTTCGCCTGACTCCCAGAGCGCTCGGGGTAAGTTTTCTTTCCAGGAACACCCTGGAGAGACCCAAAAGAAGTTCGTTCCCCCTGGTGCTTTATTCCTCTAAGCCTGTCTTTCTGCTCTAGGCGGGTTTGCGGTGGTGACCATGGCGTTGGCCTTCGAGAGGGAGGCTGACTTTAACCTCGGGTGCGCCTGGACCTAGAGGTTTCCTGGACCCAGAGGGCAACGCGTAGTCTGGGCAGGCAGTCGTCTTTGCCGTGCACTTTGCTAGAAAGAGGTCGTCAGTTTGGCTTCTATACACAAGACCGTCGAGGATATAAAACTACGCGGTCCCTACATAGATCACACCCAAGTTGCTTTTTCGTTGGAGAGCCAGTTTCCGTAATTCGTTTTCATCATGGGTAGTTTATAATGTCCTTGTGAACTTTCGTTTTGAATCTTTTTCTAACTCTTCCCGGGGCTTGGGGGTCGGAATACGTTTTGCATGACAGTGCCTTTGCAGATATGATCTTTGAGGTTGGTTCCTTTTTGTTTTGTAGGGTTTGTTGTTCAAGAATGTGTAATTTCCTTTGGAAATTTGCGTTACAGTACTCCCGTAGGGACTCTTCGGGGAACCAGTTGTTGCTGGTCAAGGTCCCTAGTGATCCTTCGCTAGTCCTGTTTCACACCCATTCCTGCGCTTAGCGGCTTCCGGTGCGACCACCGATCCCAGAGTAGAGGTGAGAACCAGGTCACTCCCAAGACTGAGACAAGATGGTCGCTAACTTCGGTTGGCTCCGCTGCTTGTGCGGCTCGTGGGCCGAAGCTCCCCGTCAGAGGGGAGCTACTCACATCTGTTCCCTGTTCCATGCGGCAACGAAGGCAGAACCTGGGAGATCATGCCTGTGCCAGAAGTGGTCTGAACCCCGCGCGGAGTGCCTCCTGGGGAGTGCAGGCTTTCTGTCCCTTCGGGGAAGGGAGATGACCTCATAGTGATTGTCCTGAGGCACCTTCCAAGCCCTGTGTAGGCAGGTGCCCCTCCACCCGCGCCCGCCACCTGGCTGGCACCTGAGGTTCTGCCAAAGCCCCTGAGGCTCTAGCCGCTGCGGTTAGATTCGAAAGCCGCTGACTGGCCTTCCAGAAAAGAGTTTTTGCTGAGGAAAAGAAGAGGCCCCAGAGAGGCGGCGGCTTGAAGATAAAGGAAGCAAGGCGAGCTGGAAAACACCCCCGCTTTTTCGTTTTTCTTTGCCCTCTATTTCCCTCTCTTCTTAACTCCCCAACTCTAACACAAGATCCTTTGCGCCTTTCTGGTTTTTTTTGCCCCGCTCGGGATCGCTAAGTCATAGCTTCCTACTCTAATGGCAAGAGCAGAGGCGGTCACAAAGGCCTGTGCTGACACTCGGGTCTTTAATGTTTCTAATACCGGATTAAATCCGCAGAGCTCCCGAAGGGCTCTCTAGCGTGTTTATGAGGCATCCTTTCCTTCTTGCCTGGACACCATGGGGAGTCAGCTCTAGGGTGAGAGGTTGGATGCCCAGCCCTGTGCTCTTTAGCTGCACTGCGCTCGCTGGAGGAGTCCTCCCTGACAGCGTTCCCGATACAAAGCTTGTCAGGAGACTGACTGCAGGTGCGAGGAGCCCGCTGGGCAGTATTGGCTGCTCTTCCCTTCTACTCCGTTGGGAGGATATTGTCAGCTCTGGCAATGCTTCTGTCTCAGTCGGGGATTTGGATCCTCGCAGGGGTGTGGAGAAGGTACAGACAGCCCACTCTTCAGACATAAGCCCAGGCCAGCCTCCTAGCATGAGTCTAGGCTACCCTTCTGTATGCTCTTCTAAACGCACTGGAGACACATACAGTGAGGGCAGTGGCTGGTGCCACCTTCAGAGGGCCTGTGCTTTTCTGAGTCCTCTCATTGTACTTTCCCCCTTTAGTCTGGCTGGCCTCAAATTTGCTAGGGTGCCAGGAGTGGTTTTAAAAGGCAGGCTTAACAGATTCACATGTCACAAATGCCCGTGGGAACCTCATTGGGCACCCAGGACCCCTCATTCCATCTCATTGTCTGTTTCCCCCAAATGAAAAAACAAACAAACAAACAAACAAACAAACAACACATGCTAGCAAACAAAACCCAGAAAAGGACAGGTATTTATTTATTTATTTATTTATTTTTGAGATAGTCTCCTGTAGGCTAGGTTGGTCTTGAACTTGAACCCTGGGCTCCTGATCTTCTGGCCTCTGCCTCCAACTAGGACAGGGTTGGGGGGAGGTATGAAGGATGGGGCAAGGGAGTTTTAGGGTGTATGGGGGTTGGTTGGGGGTGCCTCACTTGAAGACTTTCCTGCCCACTCTTAACAACCTCCACTGGGGACCAAAACTTTTATGCTGTCTCTTTCAGGTCACGTGGCTCTACTCCAGTCCAAGTTCATTTATGTGCCCTGAAAGTTGACTTTGACACAACTTTCACATCGTGAAATATTATTCTCGTTTTGATTGTTTTCCCCAACCACCGATAATCATAAGATCCATTTTTCATCCTATTGGCCTCTTGAAGTCAGGCAGGGAATTGTCAATTGCCAATTCCTGGGCTGGAATCAATTCTTCCAACTGCAAAACTTGTGTTCAGAGGGTTATCTTAGTTTTTAAAATTGTTTTGCTGTCCCCCCCCCCCCCCGCCCCAAGGGAAATACCTGTTTGTTCAACAGTGCCCTCAGAAAGAGTCACAGGAGCCATCTCCTCTGCCCATCTCTGGATTTTCAGCAAAAATGTTCTTACTGGGAATACTATGCCCAAACACCAAGCCACACAACGTGCATTTTTCTACCTTTTTCTTTCTCTCTTGAGACAGGGTCTCCCTATGTAGATCAGGCTGGCCTTGAACTCCATGGAGATCCACCAGCCTCTTACTTTTATCTTTATTCCTCCCTCTCTTGTTTGTGTCTTACATGGCCCAGGCTACACTACGTAGCCAAGATTAGCCTGAAACTCCTGATCCTCCTCTGCCTCCCAAGTGCTGGGATTACAGGCATACACTGTCAAGTCCAATTTCACAATCATCTTTTCAATCAGTTCTCACAAAAGTCTTTGGAGTCATTAATTACCTGCCTTCCAGCTCCTTGTACACTCCTTGTGATGGGGCACCCACTCCCTTCAGTGGTAGCTCCCGAGAGCCCGGTGACCAGGAGGGTCAGTCTCAGGGAAGGCCACCACGGGGAAGAGTGTTCCCACTGAGGCCACATCCTTTCCCATATCCCTCAGTTCCATCTAAATCTTCTGCAGCTGCTGAAATGTGGATGGACTGGGGCCTATAGCCCGGTCTTGCTGGGGGTTTCCCAAGCCCTGAGCCTTTGCAGCTGCCGAGTGACAAGGAATGGGCAGCGGGAAAGAATATGACCAAAGAGTGGCTGTTATAAATGTGAAGCCAGCTGAGAGTTTTTCCAGGAAACATCGCTCTGAAGCGGGCGCATTGCTCCACCCCCTCATCTTCCAAGGTTATTCTGCCCTCTGCTGGTCACATCCTGTCTCAACTAGACTCACTGGGGACATCTTTCCTCTGGAAAACGAAAACCAGAATGTTTGAGCCCAGGCTCTAGAAATGAACTGAGTACATCTGCTGGGACGGACCTAGGAGCGCGCAAGATGACCCAAGCCTATGGGTATGACAAGGCAGGAGACAGCTTCCTGCACAAGTGGAACAGTTGTAGCTCAGAGTCCAGGCTACTCCCAGAAGCACATGAGGTGAAGTTATGGCTTTTTCAGCAGGAGACTCGTCCCAACCAATGTGAGGCTAGAGCCTCTCTTGTCATAATGTCTTATCCAATCTCATATCTTCTACTGCAGAAAGCTACCTACCCCCAGTGTGTGTGTGTGTGTGTGTGTGTGTGTGTGTGTGTGTGAGAGAGAGAGAGAGAGAGAGAGAGAGAGAGAGAGAGAGAGAGAGAGAATCAACATTTCACCCAGGCTGGCCTCCAACTTGTGACCCTTCTGCCTCACCATCTCAAGTACTGAAATTACAAACCTGTGCCACCACATCCAGGTGAGACACTTTTGCCCTTAATTTGCAAGCAAGGAGGTGTGGAGGGGGTGGGGACCTATTTGTTTGAGTTAGCAGAGTTGGCTTTCAAACCAGCGGTCCCTTGAGGATACTATAGTGCCACCTTCTGATGCCACCACACCCACTCTCTCCTTCCGTCCCCCACAGCTACTGGGGCTCAGTCCGCCCTGAAGCACCAGTTGCCCAAAGGTTTCCACTGTTGTGCTCCACACAATTCCCAGGCCTGAACTTAGCACCATGAGTCTTACTTTATGCTGAATGGGGAAGGGCTGGGGTAGCCATGCCCTGTCCTGAGTTCCAGGACCTGGACAGTGGACAGGTATGGTTTGTGAGGGCCCCAAAGGCAGCTCATTCAGCAGGTTAGACATCTCCACACAGAGGGCAAGGTGCCTGCTGTGGCTTAGGATACCCAGAGTTCTGGACCTCTCCCATTGGCAACCCCTGGTTTTGCTGCTACCACCACATCTCTGTCTGAGGGATGAAGATTGCCACAAAAGGTTAAACGGCTTGTGGGGGAGTGGAAAACTGTGCCCATCAGTCCTACTGATTAATTCCTTCTGTTTGCATAGGGACAAGGCAGGGGGAGGGGCAGTTAGAAAAGACATTACTTTAACCTCCTTAACATCTGTGTGTCCCTTTCCTAGACAACCAGGAAGGTGTTGGAGAGAAGGAGGAAACACATTCTATCTTTGTGCTTCCCATTCAAAAATCCTCTTTACCTTGGAAATTCCCTGGCTTGCTATTTCTGCTGCAGGTGTATTGAATAGGGGAAGTCCGTTAACTCTGAGGTCACCCCTGGTGTCCATTCCCTGCATAACCTACCGGACTAAAGGTAAAGCAAGGTGTGTCTTACAGTGCTGCAGCACAGCCACAGTCCACACTATACCTTTACATTTACATTTACCTTTATGGTAAATGTAACTGAGTCCTTAGCTAACTGACTATGAATTAGTCAAAAAGGGAGATGATCTTGGATTGGCCTAATTGAGTGGTGCTTTTAAAAGGTCACAGGGGCCTTCCTGAGGTCAGAGATGCTCTTGGGGACCTGGGGAAGTGGAGGGACTTAATGGCCAGAACCCAGAAGAAGGAACCCTGCCTCCCACTCAGGTGATCTCAGAAGGAGACATTTCATCGCTGGCTGAGCGGAGGCCACAGCAGGGCAGACACTATGACCACAGCCTTGTGAGACACTGGCTAGACAACTCCTAAGGGCCTGGCTGCCAGGATGCCCACCCAGCTGTGTCTCTGTCACCACCAACCAGGAACAAACCTCAGAGTCACCACATCAGTGAGCCTGCCTACCAAAGGGGCCAAGAACTCTCTCTGTCCCTATAACATCTGCCACTGCTCAGGGAAGCCCCTACACCAGGCTGACAGGTGTGGGCGGGGACTATGTGGTAATAACAGGGTCTGTGCCCTGGCCATCCTGGTATCTTGCTGTGCATCAGCTATCATTTTACTATGACTAAGAGTGACTCAAAGTGATGATTCACTATTCTGGAGGCTGAGGCAAGAGGATTGCATGAAGTTCAAAGTCAGCCTGGGGGAAAGACAGGAAAACCCAGCCAAATGAACCAAACAAATATAAAAATAACTACCCAGAGGCAGAAGTGTTCCTAACCTAGGCAGGTCCTAAGCTAGATCATCAGTGATACCCAGTCTAGTAGTAGAGCCCACCAGCAAGGGATGTAGACCAAGATGGGCCAGCAGCAGTTACAGATCGGATCTGTCGATTCCTCCTGCTCCTGTGGGGTTTTTAATTGCTCTGACCCTGGGAGGCAGGACTAGGGTGCATAGAATTGGGGCCTGAGGCAGCTGCTTGGCCCTTGGCCTGGCATCTGTGAGGGCCCCGCCCCTGATACAGCTCCACCTTGAGGCCACGGGTTCTACCCACAGGCTTTTCTCTTCCTCCATGGCAGGCTTCAGTAGCGTGCCTCAGTCTCTCTTACTGGATACTTGAAGGCTCTCAGAGACTCCCAGGACTTTGGGCTGGGTCCAGGGTCCCATAAAGACCCAGTGAGAAGCCTGGGGAGTAAAGGCACAGCCCAGGAGAAACTAGACTCAGCTCACCAGGGCCAGCCTCTACTTTTTCCCAGGGGACAAGCTGAGGGAGTTGGCTCTCTCCTTCTACCATGTGGAAATGACTTTGTTGAAGAACCATCTCAACCATCCTCCACCTTATTTTATTTTGAGACACGGTCTCTCGCTGAACCTGGAACTTATTTTAGATAGACTGGGGTACTAAGAAGACTGGATTTATTTTATTTTATTTTATTTTATTTTATTAGTTTTAGTTTTTAGTTTTTTGAGACAGGGTTTCTCTGTGTTATCTTGGCTGTCCTGGACTCACTTTGTAGCCTAGGCTGGCCTCGAACTCACAGTAATCTGGCTGCCTCTGCCTCCCGAGTGCTGGGATTACAGGTATACACCACCATGCCAAGCAAGACTGGAAATTTTAAGGCAAAGAAAGTTGTAATGCAGAGAAAGCGGTCTAGAAATTGCGGAAAGACTAAAGGCATCCTTGTCAGAGTAACTCATGCGGGAGAGGTAGGGCTGAGGGGTGTTGAGCAGCCTGATAACACAGCAGCATTGGGCAGAGGGCCACACCCTGGAGTCACACTTAGAAGCAGGCCAAAGTTTCCCAGATTGTGAGCAGCTCTGGAGTCACTTTAAAGCCAAAATTATGACACATCAAGCAACAGTAGAATCGGTTGCTCTGTAGATAAACTAATTGTAGGCAGACCAATGGAAAAGTCTCTAAAATAATATAGTAGTGCTTAGAACTGAACACCATGGAACTTAAATATCCAATATCCAGCTGCAAAGGACGAGATAGTTAGAGAAACAAGGAAATATGAGCTGTAATGGAGGGGGCGGGAATCAATTATTGGAAACAAACTAAAAATGTAGAAGAGGTAATGAAATTAGCAGACAGGAACACCAAAACAGCTATTGAAAATCTGGTAAGTGCTGGGTGATAGTGGCCCAGCAACAGAAGCAGGGAAATCTCTGTGAGTTCAAGGCCAGCCTGGTCTTTATAGCAAGCTCCAGAACAGCCAAGGCTACACAGAGAAACCATGTCTTAAAACAACAACAACAACAACAACAACAACAACAACAACAAAATCTTACAAGCATGGTAAAGGCTATAAATACAAATCTTAGGAGGTAAGACTCAAGTGGAACTTGTTGAAGTGAAAAAATAAAATCATAAAAAGTAGCTAACTCCTTCCCCCCAAATAAAAGGTTACAAGGAAGAAAAACTGAAACAAAATCCACATTTTAAAAATAATTCAGCAAGCCGGGTGTGGTGATGCATGCCTTTAATCCCAGCACTAGGGAGGCAGAGGCAGATGGATCTCTGTGAGCTCAAGGCCAGCCTGGTCTACAAAGTGAGTCCAGGATAGCCAGGGCTCTGCTACACAGAGAAACCCTGTCTCCAAACAACAACAACAACAACAACAACAACAACAACAAAAACAAAAAAACCCCACAAAACAAAAATCCTCCCAAACCAAAACCAAACAACAACAACAATACCCCTATAATTCATCAGACTTGATTCCTCACAGATGGCTCCGTGGTTAAGAGCACTTGCTGCCTTGCAGAGTGCCAGGGTTGGGTTCCCAGCACCCACATGGTGGCTCACAGCCATCTGTAACTCCAAAGTTCCAAGATTCCAACACCCTCTGCTGCCCGTTGTGGGTACTGCACAGATAAAGCATCCCTACACATACAGTAAACTTTTAAAAAGATTATTGTAAAATGCGAGGCTTTTCTATGCCCACCCTAGCTCCCAAACAATGACATGGAGCGCTGTTATATTTATTAAAAGCTTCAGGCGCTGTACCTCGGCAGATACCGGGCTATTCTAACCTGGCTATGCTGGCCTGGCCTACTTCCCAGCGTGTGGCTCGTTACAAGCCATCTTAGTCTCTCTCTAGCACCTCCTTGTTAATCCGTGTCCTCATGGCGACTTCCTGGTCCCCACCTGAGCCTCACTCTCCATAGTCCCGCCTTAACTCTCCTGCCCTGCTATTGGCTGTTCA